>NW_024364270.1:4803722-5424701 GCF_014805655.1 Passer montanus
AATGCATTCAGTACAAAAACTGCTGTGAATAACTTTCTGCCAGTTCACTAAGCCTACTCATGGAAGGGTCAAGTGCACTAAAGCACTGACAGAAGGTAGATGATGAGCTGGCAGTCCTGGTTTGGAAAGTGAGGAGTCGGGGAGAACAGGACCCTTCTGCAGTGTTAGACCATGGATTCACTGAGCTGCCTCATTTGCTGCAGAAGATTGTTTGTTAGCATGACTAGAAATACCTTTCCTGCACTTCCTAGGTGTGTTGGTTAACCAACCTGTATTTATTATAAGTGGGAATGGGAGTTTGCTCCACTCACTGTTGATGAGAGACTCCGTGGGCTGCTAAAACATTGAAATGGGAATGGTGAATTGAAATTTTTTTAAAGGATTGAGCACAACTTGTACTAACTTTTTTCTCTGTATCTGCCAAGGAGAAAAGGGCATCTCTAGCTAGGCTGACTGCTCATTCTGTCATGTGCACTTGCTGATCTAATTCTTGATGGGGAAAAAACATTTACCTTTGAAAAAAACTTTTAAGAATATCCTTTTCTGTGAATTTGAAAAAGAGGACTGCTTTTTCTGCAAGTAGCTGAGTATCAGTGTTGGGCTAGACACATACTTGGGTGCATTTTTGACGTTTAGCACTTTAAAAGAGTGAAATATGTAAATGGTTTTACATTAATCTCATGACAGACTCTTAATGCTAGGTCTTTCGGAGATTTTTTTTTTTAGGTTGATGGCTCTGTAAGCTTGTGTACTGTGAGACCTAGACCTGTGTAAATAACTTGGAAAAAAAATAGTTTCATTTTTGCCAAAGTCCTAAGATTTTTGGCTAAGAACATAATGCAATGCTCCTTGCAAAAGAAGCCAAAAAGTGAAATGTACATGTTAATGTAACTTGCTGACTAAACAAAGTATAATGAGCTTTACACCATAGCATTTTAATCTTTTAAGGTTTTAAATCATTACAGATGCTAATAAATGTAATTCTTCTAAATAGTGCTTGCTTTTTGGTGCTGTATGTGCAAATACAAAGCCTCTTGAAAAGCATTTTTTGTGAAGCTATGGCTTCCTAAAGTATGTAACACTGTTCAATTTAGGAGTATCTTCAAGGAAATTGCTAGGAAAGAGTTGACTGGTTGTGGGTGCTTGTTTTGAAGAAACAAAACTTATCATGATCAGCTGTGATTTGAATCACATGAGCTGTGACCTCTGCATAGAGTGGTTGGATTAAGGGCTCTAGTTGAGCATCTCTAACTCGTTATGTAAAAAATTAGATCTATGTTGGGGAGTATGCAGGATTATGGTCTCTGTGTGATGCCTGACTTGCATGTGGGTGGAAATCTGTAGCAGCAAAAGGACTGCTTTATGGTGTTTAAATTGAGGCTTTTCTCAGTCTATTTCACCACTTTTTAAAGAGAGCATTGTCTACTTAAACTGTATACTGATTAAAAAAAGATTGAGTATTAGGCAAAGATTTATTTCCATTGTTCATGTATTCTATAATTAGCTTCTCTAGGGATTTTCAAAATACATCTTTTCTTTTAGTCAAGAAACTGTGCAATTAGACCAAAATTGCAGGAGGTAAACTGAACAGACTTCACAAAATGCGGTAAAAATTAAAAAGTAATGGAAAACAGTAACAGAAATACCATTGAATGGAAGCTTATTTTATCATGTCATACTCATTTTGTGTAATTCAGTGCTGTAACAGGGGCAGGGAGAATCCTAATGTTAATGGTTAAGGATCAAAGTAAGGCAAGTCTGGTGGTATATATTTGCAAGACAAACACGGATCCTTTTATTTTTAAACGCATAATTTGATCAGTTAATAAAACAAATGGTGTGACTTTTTTTTTTTCCATGGAGAATGTAGTCTGGTTTAGGTGGAAATTTTCTATCACTGGTTAGCTAAACTGAAGGTGTATATGAATCATCCCGGTCCAGACAATCTAACAGCTCGTAGCTGCTGAACATTCTGGCTCCTCAAAGTTATGAACCT
Source organism: Passer montanus (assembly GCF_014805655.1). Lineage (NCBI taxonomy): Eukaryota > Metazoa > Chordata > Aves > Passeriformes > Passeridae > Passer > Passer montanus. The sequence goes on from NW_024364270.1 coordinate 4,805,719, forward strand.
ACATAGCCCTAGAGAATTCTTAACTTTCTGGGCTAGGTGTTTGTGTGAATATGGGAAGGATTAGACTGTTCTCACTTGATGGCAGTCAACAGTTAGATTAGCTGTTGCAGCAGTAAATGTTGAGAGAAACTGGTTTCTAGGGAAGAAAAAGCTACCCTTATGCCTGTAAATAATTAATTGTGATTCTCTCTAATATTATCAAATTTTAGCCTCTGTTTCTGCAACTTTGTGAGTTGCAGAGTTAGCTAATGGGGTAGGGGAAGGAAGAGGATCTTTAGAAGAGGATCCTTCATTAAAAATACTAAAATACCAGCAGTATCTCTATTTTGTTGTTTGTGTTTGATCAATTTGCTTGTTTATTTTGGTAGCATTTTTCTATTAATGTTAATTCATGAGTGACTAGTCTTTCTGTATATAAATGAATGTGGGTGTTGATAATATGCAAGTAACTATATATAAATTTGTCTGTATAGATTCTTGCACCTTCTTTAAAAGTAGGAGGAAAACTGGGAGAGAAAACTATAAACCACAATATTGTAGTAAATGAAGTACAGGGAAAATGAACACATAAATATGGGGGAAGGAATTCTTTAATACTGACCTCCAGTAGTCCCTGCTAAATGTAACACACATACATGAGGATTATTATTTAGCTTCCCTGAAACAGTTGCAGTCACTTCCAATTTGATTATGATTCTCTGACTACAGCCAGATATGAAAATAGTGTAGTCATCAATTCAAGAAGAAATTAGTTTGTTTCTATTAAGAAACAGATGCAATAGTATGCAATATTTTATGGAAAGTAATACTCCTATTTCTAAGCTTTTATTTTGAAACCTTTAGTTAGTATTTTCTCTTTAAGTCTCAATGATCTTGGTCACCATTCAGAATTTGAGTGTCTGATTTTGATCATGGTACCTCTTCCTTGCAGCAACATCACATAATGTTAAAGGAAAAGCAGTCCTAGCCATCTGTTAGTGGCTCCCAGAGCCATGTGTGGCAGCTGTAAGCAGCAGTTCTTTCCTCCCTTCCTTATGTCCAAGCAGGCATATTGACCTATTCATATCCTCCTGCTATGTGTAATTGTGAATTATGAAATTGCTATCTCAGAATGATTCAGTCTTGGTCATCTTATTCTGTCATGCATTAACTTCTTTTTTTTTTTTCTTTTTTTTTTTCTCTTGTAAATACTATTCTCAAAATCCTTCTTAAGCTTGTTTCATTTAGGCTTTTTTACTGGAAACTGTTAAAAACTTTGAGTATTGAGGGGAAATGAGCACAACTTTACTTACAGATTTGGTTATGAGGACTGATTGGGAATGCTGATATTGGCAGAGCTTCCAAGAATAAACACTTCCCCCCACTCCTCTCCCTTGCACTTCATACTTGTTCTTTGGAGTTGTAGTTCATATTTTTCATTATTTTCTCTTTCCTCATCTTACTGGTCCTGTTTTCCAGAGGAGGTTTGCTTTTTTTCTTTTATTTCTTTTTTTTAACCAAAATATGGGTTTTTTGTTGTTGTTTTTAAAGCATTGTTCTCTTTTGAGGCTTTTTTTCCTACATTGCATTACTTGTGCATCTGTGCAAGGAGTCTGTGCATTTTGTGACTAATAAATAAAGACAACACTGTCACAGATGCACATGAGTGATTAGGGCCTTATCAAAGGATAGTCACTGAAGTGGGAAGCTCATCTAAAAGAAGTGATCTTTGGTAGGAATGGGGGAACCAAATATCATTCTTATAGATGAAAAAAATTTGTCTTTCTTGCAACCTTCCATACTAGCCAACTCTAGCAATTTCTAAGCAGAATAGTTTTTTCAACCTGTCAGCCTAACTTTTTGGTTATTTAAAAGCTGAAGCGAGTTGTCCATGATTACTTAGTCAAATTAACAATTAGCAGGTGCAGAAATGTACCTGCTACCTTCTGTTGGCTCGCGTTCCCTCTGTCAGTGCTTCTGGAGCCTGTGTTTTCACAGGAGAAACACATTCAGCTCGCTGTCCCACTAAAAGATAGTTTTTTTCTGTTTCTTGTTGATCCCTCCTGCCCCTTTCCTGTCATGAGAGGAGTGGGTGTGGTGTGACCACAGCTCCAAGTACCAAACTTGGCTTGAGTGAGGCAGCAGGAGCATGGAACCAAGAGCAAGGAGTGGGCAGAGGAATGACCTTTCTCTTTTAGCAAAGGTAACAATTTTGGCTCAAGTCTTGCTTGAAAGTGGCTCCTTGAAACCGGATGGAACAACCAGAAATCTAGTGTTTGCAACTTGCCTATTTTAAATCAGTGACATCAGGTCTCTGCTCTACTGCCTTCTTACTGGTTTTCCTGACTCAGCTGGGGAAGAGCCATTGTCACTGAATATCAAAATAGCCAAAAACAAGTGCACTTGGGTTTCGGTTAGCTTTCCCTCTTTTAACTGGCTGTTGAGGATTTTTAACAGCAGATCATCATTGAAAAATTAAATTTTCCTGGAATAAATATTTTCATCCAAAAAGGGAAAATATTTTAACACTTGGGAAATGTTGAAGCCATTTGTGAATGCAGTTTATACTCTAGGCTCAAAATGTTATGTTGCTACTTTATTATCAATCTGGCATATCATATGTTTTAAAAAGTCATAGTAGTTTCAAGAATTTATATTCCTAAAATTTTTGTGAGGGTGTATGAATTTAGGGGAGGTTCATTTTTTACGTGTGAACTTAAAAGCCTCGTTTTTCAGATTTTTATGCTCATTTCTGTTCCTCTAATAGTGGGATGCAGGTAATCTAGATCATTGTAGAATTTAAAAGTTGAGTTTTCTCTTCTGTCCAGCAAGGTGGGGGAAGTAATCTCTATTTTGTGTGTTACTGTATTTTTTAACTCTGAAAAGAGATACTGTGTAAATGTCTTAGGTGTGATTTCTTTCATGCAAAATGAATCATGCTGGGCAAATTCCCCCCAGTGCTTCTAGTTTAGCTGCCGATGCAAATTGAATCATGCTGGGCAAATTCCCCCCAGTGTGGCACCATGCAGTTGGTCCTGCTGGGGCTGAGCAGGCTGTGTGATGCCTGGGCACAGGGAGCTTTGTTCAGGCAGCCTGCTGTCCAGTTAGAGAGGTGCCTCAGTGTGTATCTGCTGAAACTGTTGTCTATGGTATGCATATAAAAAGAGATTATGTTTAATATCGACAGGTTTTTAAATGGCAGTCTTTTAAATTGCTGTGCTAAACGTTTAGAAATGGGGAACGTGCCCCCTTGAGCAGATAGCTGGTTTGCATTCACTCATTGCAGGGCTTCTAAAGGTCTCCTACTTCAGGCTGTCAGTTGTTTTCTTGTTGTTGGTGACTTGCCCAATTCTTGGCGTAAGCCTGTGTTGCATTCTCTTAGTCTTTGGTTATTTCTCTCTAAATCATTCTGTCTAGAATAATCAGGAAAAAGTACTCTTCTGCATTTATATTCCGGTGTCCTAGCGCTGCACGGAAATTTCAGAACCCTGATAGAATTATATTCAGTTCCTAGCTGCTACCTTGCTTCTTTCATGTTAACATTGTCAGCCAAGTGTAGTGTATAACAGCATTATTTGCATTGCCTTGGTCCAAATCACCAGGGGTATCAAGGATTACTGTAATTCACAGAATCCAGGTTTTCTTTTCTCCTGATTCCTGATAGCTTTTTGACTTAGGAACCCAAAGGTTACTGTGCAGGTTACAGTCATAAACAAGGCACTCGTAATGCCAGGTAAGAGTTACCCCATGGAGTGGCACTAGAAGTAGCCAGCAGGCTACTGTGAGCCAGAATGCAACTGTCGAGTTGCATAGATAATAATGAGTAATAAATTTTGAGTCTTAAGATTGGGAATCTGTGTCCAGGCTACAGACAATTGACTGTATTGGCTGAGTATTCAGATTTTATATGCTTTGCTGTGATTTAAAGATTTACTTCCAAAGTGGGCAGTGTCTGCATATTCTCTAAAATCATCCTTTTTTCCATGGTTTTCACAATGTTACAGAAAACTCTGTGGTATGATTTTGAAGGAAGTGATGTTGATAAAACTTCAGGGATTTTAGGAATTGCTTCAACTATTCCTAAACATAAAATATTAATTCAACTCTGTCAATGAATTATCTTTATCTCTGGCTTATCTAGTAGCTGGGAAAAAAAGATTTGGTTAAGCTGTTGCCTTTTTCAGATACAAAGCAAAGCTATGTTTTTGAGTTGTAAGAGGATTGGTTGTAAGGTAAGATTTGGATGACGGCAGATGCCCTGTTACATTTTTAGGTTGTGCCTCCTGTAGAGATGGCAACAAAGCAACCTTCCTGCTGAGCTGGCAATGCTTATTTGGTTCATCTAGGTAATTTTTTGTGCTAGGAAAGAAAAATTAAATCCTGCAGAATAACATTGTGGTAAAAAAAAATATATAATCTGCTGATCACTTAGGTACTGTGTGAAATGGAAACATTTGTTTTTTTTGAAGAAAAGTCATACATAAGTCTGTTTTGAAAATGAAGGCTTGCTGCACTAGTCATCAGTGTTAACTGTGCTCTGGTTTTAAAGTTCTAATTGCTTCAAATTCTTGAAAGTTTTTTTTACTGCATAAATTGTCATAATTTTTCTAATTATAAGTTACTATAGTAATTTAATGCAACAAAATGTACTCAATGCATTAAAAATTCTTATTTTGATTTGTTTTCTTTCTGTCTGGCATAGGCATAATGTATGTAATGAATACAAACATGCTCAAGTGAAGTTACTCAGTTTTTACATAAATATTGAGTGTTTTTATATTTGCAACTAGACTAATTTCTTGATAGTTTACTCTGAAGTTATAACTGATATCCAAAGATTTTAGACTTCTGCCTAAGTGGTACTTCAGCATGTTGAAATCTAGAAATACTTAAAATGTGGATTTTATACTTAATTTTTTTCTAGCCTCTTTAAAAGAGATAATGTATGTAATAATTTTGGAGTAGAAATAGTTATTTTAAAATAGCAGCCAAGATGAGTAACATCTGAGGGTTGGAAAACAATTTCGGAGTAGAAATACTTATTTTAAAATAGCAGCCAAGATGAGTAACATCTGAGGGTTGGAAAGCAGTTTACTTAAACTCCCATCCATTCAGCGGAGAGCTGGGTAATGCCCCAGGAATCAAGAAAACACTTCAATTCACTAGCCACAACTGGGCACAGTATGAGGTTATTTCTCATTGTGCCCAACATCTCCTTTTGCAGAATTACTGCCCAGCTGAGAGAACATGAGGAATAGGAAGGCCTGTTCCTCCTGGCAATTGGAACTCTCCCTAGCTGTAATACATCTCTTGGGCAGTTGAGCTAACAGGGCAACATACACCTTTAGGGAGAGGTAGTAGTGGAGATTTGTCACTATGAATCCTTGTTAAGTGCACTACATGATCATTGTCTTGACTCAATTATCTTTATTAAAAAAAAAATAAAAATGTCTGTATAGTATAATAATGAACAAGTTGATTGCTCATTTCAGTGACTAAGTGGAAGTTGGAACTGTTTAAATTAAACACCTTTCATAAGGCATTTAAAAGTTTTTTCGGGTATAAATGAAAGATAAAATTCTTCTAATGGAAGTTTATGTCAGGGAAAACTGAAAGTAAACAATACATTTTAATGAAGTAGACTGAAATGCATTTTTAGATCTTGTAGAGGACTTGCTCTTTTTTTTGTTGTTGTTTTTTCACCCATGTTGCAGTTTTCATGCTTGTTTATGTAGCTATGCTGAATTGCATGGCTGATGCGCAGAGGTGATCAGCTATAGCATCTGCAACACATAGAAAATTGTCCAGAAGATGTATAAAATTAATTTTTCAATTTCAGCTTGCTGAGCTAAGCTGTGTCTAAAGAAAAACAGTATGTTTCTGTCCTAGGGATATGTTAATAGTGTTTGAATATAGATTCCACCAAGGGAAGCACTGAGCAAGTGTTGCCCTTCATCAACAGAATTAACTCAGAAACCTGTATCTGCTGAAGAACACATCATGGTTGTGCCATTTACTTTTGAGACCCACACCTTAAACACCCACAGATAACATCTCTGCTGTTTGAAATGCAACATTTATTTGTAGTAACAGAGTGAGACTTTGTCAGTTTGTGGCAAATGGCTTTTCTACCTATGTTGTGTTGCCTTTATAAAAGCAAAGTAAAGCAAACCAAAAAATAAAAACCCAAAACCAATAATTCCTAAGGAAATTTGTTCTTAGTTTTTGTTTGCCTTCTCTAAAAATACAAGTAGGAAAAAAAATTAGGATTTGGCAGCACCCTGTGATTGTGAGTTGTGTTTTCTGTAAAGTGTTTGAAAAGTATACTGGGGAATATGGTGGCTGACTTTACAAAGTGTAGGAATGTACCACTCCTATATTTAGGTGGCTTTATAGTGCAAAAAAATTGTTCTTAGTTTTTGTTTGCCTTCTGTAAAAATACAAGTAGGAAAAAAGTGTAGGATTTGGCAGCACCCTGTGATGTGAGTTGTGTTTTCTGTAAAGTGTTTGAAAAGTATACCAGGAAATCTGGTGGCTGACTTTACAAAGTGTAGGAATGTACCACTCCTACATTTAGGTGGCTTTATAGTGCATTCAATTGAGTACTGGTTTTAGTTTTGCTTATAACTTTTTTTTCCCTCCAAAACTTGCTGCCTTGGGTGTTCTAAAAGTAAGTTTGTCTTTTTTAGGAAATAAAACCTCAAAGCCATTACAACCATGGATACAGTGAATCTCTCGGACGGAAAAGCCACATTGATGATTACAGCACTTGGGACATTGTCAAAGCCACACAGTAAGTTTATCTTTGAATGTTAGATTTGTCTGTGTCTGTATCAGAAACAGTAAAACAGGTTGTTTTATTTGTGTAAAGTAGAAGATAAACTGTATTATCAGTTAGAAACAGTAAAACAGGTTGTTTTATTTGTGTAAAGTAGAAGATAAACTGTATTTTTCAATCTAGTAGTGGAAGATTTCAGAAGTAAGCTGTACAAAATTACTGTTATGACAAATTTGTGATCATTGTATAAAAAATATGGGAGGAATTGTGTTAAGTTGTAAATATAGGTGGTTGCTGGACAGATTGTTGGAAGAGGGAATGCTACTGGTGTTTAATTTCTATAGGTGATGATAAGTAAGCAGACAACATTTATATGCAAACATAAGGGCTTGATCGTAAAAAAATATGGGAGGAATTGTGTTAAATTGTAAATATAAGTGGTTGCTGCACAGATTGTTGGAAGAGGGAATGCTACTGATGTTTATTTTCTATAGGTGATAAGTAAGCAGACAACATTTATATGCAAACATAAGGGCTTGATCATAGAGGTTATAAAAAAATGTGTTTCTAACTTCCATTATCTCTGATTCTGCAGTCTCAGTTCTACTATGAAACTGAGTTTGCTACTGAAGGAGGACTGTAGGAGTAAACTGAGTGCAGATTTGCTTTCTGTATGCAGATGTATTATACAAATTTGTTTGTTCCACAGTCCTTTAGCAGACGCTAATTTATGAGACTTTCCAGGAAGTTGTTACAACACTGTTTTCTAGTTTGCTACTGTTTACCATTCAGAAACCATCACTACCATCACTTTTCCTGAGTGAGCTGAGATACTTCTGTAAGATTTTTATTATTGTATTGTTAATTTGAATGCTTAAACCATTATGTATCTTGTAGAGCTATTTGCCTTTTTCTTCTTAAAGAAGATTTTCCTTGCATTTTTTTCTTAAAAAAACCCAGTCTGAACTGGAAGCAGCTTTGCAGCTCTGCATGTGACACAGGCCCAGTTTAGGCATAGGCAGTATGTACTTTCCTTCACTTTTTGTTTTGAGCTGTAAGGAGTTTAGCTTCCTGAAACAGATGTCTGACTCTGCTATTGTTGCTCTAAATACTTAATAGTAGCACTGCAACCTATCATACGCACATTAGGGTATTTTTAGAAATTAAAGTATTGGCACAATATCAAACTAGCTGCTTCTTATAAAAGTATGGAAGTGTGTTTGACAGCAGAAGTGGTTTTGCAAGTTACCTACTTCTATTTTTGCATACTCGTTGCATGTTTGAAAACTTAAAATATCTTTGTCTCTCTTAACCCTCACATTCAGGCTGATCTGTGCTTTCAGCCGAGTTGTTACACTTCTTTTCTGCTTTCCTCATACAGGAACCAACAGCTCTGAGTTGACATCTCACCACAAGGACTGCAGTTTCATATTGTAGCTCTAATGGTTCTTATTCCAGGGAGGGGGGATTGTCAACATGATCAAGTTGTGGTATCCAGGCAGCACTTCTCTGACTAGAAGGAGAATTCGCAGAATAAACTAGGTTGGAAAAGACCTTTGAAATCATCAAGTCCAACCTGTGGCCTAACATTACCTTATCAGCTGACCCATCGCACTGAGTGCCTCATCAAGTCTTTTTTAAACACTTCCAGGTGACTCAACCACCTCCTTGTGCAGCCCATTCCAGTGCTGAAGCATTCTTTCTGTGAAGAATCTTTTTCCAATACATAGCCTAAATTTCCCTGGTGTGGCTTGAGGCTGTGTCCTCTCAGGCACACCTTTTTTACTAGGTTTTGAGGGGCATGTCTGTCATAAAGGGAAATATCTGAAATTTCAGGTAGAAAATAAACCCACCAAATATCGTAAGGCTTAGAGTAAAAGAAATAATGCTATATTAATTCAGTGTGCTTGAAAAGATACACTTTTCCTATTAAAATGATGTAGCTATTTACATTTATAGAAGCATAACCCATCATGTCTATGTAGAAAAATAGGTGATCTTATTGTCTACCCTTTGTCCTCAATTATTAATATTCACTGAGATTAAAGTATCTGCCGATTTTTCCTCACCTTTTAGTTCAGTGCTAATGTGAGAAAGATGTCACAACATTTTTTTTATTTAAAAAGGGCCATTCATGAGTCTCCTAGAACTCTTCCCCCAAGCAGGTCAGTAAGTTCAAGCAAGATGTAGCAAAATATAATAAGAATTATTTTTAGTCTCTTGGTTTGGATTTGGAGTTTTTTCCCCAAGTCCAGTTTCTCCTGGAAAAAAATAATTAGTCATGTTATTGTTCCAACCTACATGAAAATTGAGAGCATTGTTCCTTAAATCTTAAAGATGATGGTGAGAAAAATGGGATGAAAACATCTAAAACTCATCTATATTTCATATATGCTGTTTGAGTTTAGAATTCTATTTTGACATGTTTTTATTGAGATTACGCAGAAATAAAACAAAGTTAGTGAAATACTGTGCTCAATTTTGTCAGCAAGGAGAAACAAGAGCTTGCAAACTTCTCACATTCTTACATAAGTATTTGTATGTTGCTTCATATCTTACTGAACTGTTTCAGTGCTTTATCATCTTAATCTGTAGATTGCACACAAATTAACATGCTCATAAGGTACGAGCTACAAATACAATAACATCTTATAATCACATTAAGATTTCATACAGAAAGCAGTTGTTTGGCTCATTGAAAAGGGTTTATTGGTATTTGTAATTTTCATCCATTATGCTCCTTGTAAGTTCTCACAAAGACCTAGGCATATTTTGTATCAAAAGTAGTCAGTCTCTGTTTTTTATTTTGCAAAAACTTTTGCTGGAGTAAAAATTTTAGTGTTTGGTTTTAGTACCTATTCATACAAAGAACACTTTTCACTAACTTTGTTGTAAACATGTCCAAGAGCATCTAGATAGCTTTAAAAGTTGTACTGTCTATGCCCTTCATGTTGCAGATGTTAGAAGGTGTGTGTAATTTTTTGCCATCTTATATTTGGTTATAGCAAAATTGTTTGGTTCATAGAAAGTCTCCACTGTGTTTTGAAAGCAGAAGCAGACCATTCATCTGTATTGAAAAACTATTTACAGAGGAATAGTAAAAAAATCATCCATGCTTGTCTTTGGTTTTCTTCCACTGTTATATTCAGAGTTCTCACTGGAGCTCCAGGGAAGGAATGGAATCTTGTTTAAAAAAAAACCCAAAACTGTCACAAGTGATTTAAAAGTGAAATTTAATGGTGATATGTTGGGTACATTTATTTCTATGGTCTGGCAGCAGTAGCCATCTGTCATCCAAGGCAGCAGTCATAACTTTAAATATGATGTCTTGGAAAGTGTCCTGTGTTAAAACAAAAAGGTAGCAACTTTGTAAAGTTAAAGCTGAGACAGCTTTAACTTTACAAAGCTTTCTCTTTTAAGCTGAGAAACTGAAAAGTAGCTAAAGTTCTCATGCAGAGAAGCATATGATGGGCTGTCACTAGGAGAATAAAATCTGAGGGACATTAATGCTTGCATTGTGTTCTTCTGTTCTGTTGAGAGTGAAATAGACACTTTTGGGTTGTAGCGAGTTTGATCAAATTCCAGCTTTGCTGAAAGCAATTTAAATGACCATTATGAACATGGGTGTTAAACATTAATGGTATTAATAAGTGCTTTTGTGACATCTGGAAGATTGAGTCCCTGTGCTCAACTGTTATGATTTCATTATCACAAGATGAACTTTTCTGTTAAGTTTTATTCAATGAGATCATTCAAAATGAAGTTGTGTGCATTGTGAAATAGTGCAGCATAAAATATGAATTATGTTGAATCTTGCCAAGGAGAAAAATCAGTTAGAGATATGGCTTTTTTCATGACTATTTCTCATCAGTCATAGGGTAACTGATTTTAAAAAAGATATCTATGGAATAATTAAAATTGGTAAAGGATGGCCAAAGGAACAGTTACTCCTGGCTCTTTTCAGCTGGTCACAGGAGAGAGTGGACAGACTGTGACACAGGTACACATCCATTATTCCTGGTTATTTGTGCCCATGGGGTTGATTGTATTGCTGCAAGTGAAATGTACTGACTTTCTTGTGGAAGGGTGAGACTTTTTTAACCACATTAGTAATATGGCCACAACTGTCTCGACAATTTAGGGCTTTGGAACAGTATTTAAGAGCTGAATTTCTTCTGTCTTTCAACACTACTCTTAATGGTCTGTTAACTAGCTCTTGAGTTAAACCTTTTCTGTTGAAAATAAAATTGTCTTAAGGTTAACACAAAAAGCTTGAGAATGTGTTAAAGGCTTTGTTGGTATTTACCACCATTATTCATGGGAATGAGATTTCCAAAGAGGAAAAAAGATCATTTTTCTGTTAATTGCGTTTCCACTTCAAGCAGCTTTGATTTGAGGCAGTGAGCTCCTGGTTTACCTACTCTTTGTTGGCATGGTGATGTGCTCACTGTGGAGAGATTCCTTGCTATTATTGCGGCCAAATCTAATGTTAATCGTGCTGCAAAGCTGGCAGTGTCTATTTTCAAGAGTCTGTGTATTTGTAGACAAAAGAATAGATTATGGATTACGTATTTCAAATTCAGAAGGCAGTAGGGTACTGTTTTTCAAGGTTTTAAGGTCAGCATATCTTTAACCTGCAATGACAAAATGTTACAGGTTAGTTACTGAAACGGCTTAGAGACTGTGGTAGCAAAATGAGCTTGCACAATAGTATTTTTGTCCTGGGCTAATCTCATTTATTTCAGAACAAGACAAACTCAATAATATGCTTTAATTATGCTCCATATTGATGTTTACAGCATCACCCTCTAGAATTCACTCAGATGCTGAATATTTGTTGGATTAATAGATCAGTCTCTTGTGAGGATTTCAGTCTTACTCTCCATTACCCTTGAAGGGCATAGAGCCCTCTATAACAACATTACTAGCATGATTATGCTGAGTGTCTGAAATAGGTGACTTTGTAATTTTCTAACCTAACAGTGCATCATGAACCTTTGGAGAATGCAAGGTGAAGTCAGCTGCAGCAAATTCATGGAGCAAGGCAGTAGGTTGTATGTGAGAGAAGAATGCTGCACTTCTGGGATGGATCTGAAGAAGCCATAGCTGCAGCAGATTCAGTGTTTTATTTAATTGTAGAGAGCCTGGTGTTTCCAGGAAGAGGAACAGATTGTTGTCAATTCCTAATGTTTTTAGCAGGCAGATTTTGTCTGTCAAGATCCTTAAGTCCTCTTTGGACAATAAATGGAAGAGCCATAAAATTATACCTTGTGTGCTGCATCTTCAGTAAACAGTTATAATTATGTTCAAAATACTAAATGTAAATTGCTAGAAACAGACAAACTGAGAGTGACTTAAATTAAAAAAAAATCTGTATACGTCATTCTCAGTGTCACTTTTGGAAAGAGCTTTATTTTCCTATAAAGGCTGTTCTGGCGTATTGCAGAATTTTATGTTGTGTTTTGTGGTGAAGTACTGTGACTTGTGGATTGCCTTCTAGTGGGAAGAATGAGAAGTCTGTGATGCTAAGCCCAAAAGAGTGAATCTATTCCTACTATTCCTTCTTGCATCTGAGGCCATGCCAGCAGTCTTTGCCCAGGGCCTCACCACAGTGTACAGGTGAATTCTAGAAGGAGGTGCTTGTAAACATCAATGGAGCGTAATTGGAGCATTGTGTGGGAACTGGCAACAGCATTCTGCAACAACAGGCTGCAGGGTCACTTGTGACAGCTTTCCTTGGTTTTCATACATCTTAAGCCAAGTCCTTCAGAAAGTAGCATCATATTTTCTGTAAGACTGGAGTTTTGCTTTTAATTAAATAACCTGACAAATAACCACTCCAACCTCCTCCCCACAAGAAGCCCCGAAGAATAATCACCACTCTTCCCCCTTCCTCTTAAACTGTCAGGGGGCTTCTCGGTTATTCCTATCTTGGCAGCATGGCCTAACAAAAACTTGGGTAGTAATCAAAGCTTACTTTCAAGAAGGTTCACGTTGTGTTGTGCAGTCAACTTGATAGCACACTCATCTTAAAGCATTGTGCATATTGGCCATAGCTGGCCAATAGTGATGTCGTGGTTTAACTGCTGTGCAGCTGAGCCCTGCACAGCTGCTTTCTTACTTCCCTCTGCTGGGATGGAGAAATTGACCAAAAAGGTAAAGATAAACAAAGTTTATTACATAAACTAAAAGCTGCACACAGAAGCAAACCAAAGAAAGGAATTGGCAGCTTCCCATGGGCAGGTGAGTGTTCAGCCATATCCATGTAATGGTTACTTTGGTGGGCGAGCACCTTCATTCCAGATGTCCCTCCTTTGTTCCTCAGCATGCTGCCATGCAATATTGGATATCTCGTTGGTCAGTTGGCATCAGCTGTCCCTGCTGTGTCCCCATCCAACTTCTTGTGCACCCCCAGCCTGCTCACTGGCAGGGGAGCATGAGGAGCAGCAAAGGTCTTGACCTGTGTCAGCACTGCTCAGCATTAGCTGAAATATTGGTGTGTTAATCAACGTGTTTTGCTCACAAATACTAAACATAGCCTGATAGGAACCACTCTGAAGAAGAGTAACTTAATCCCACCCAAAACAAATATGTGTAGGGAAAATTCTTATCCATTGCAAGAAAGCTTTAGATGATTGCCTCTTGCATTTTATAGGAAGTTAAAATTATTTTATCCTTGTGTTCTTTGTATCTTTCCGATAACTTAGAATATTTAAAAATTCCTACTTGTTGTTTTATACTGCTTACTTAAGCAGGATGAGAGCCAGCTAAACTCAGCCTTAGGCAATACATTTTTTAAGCTGGTGACTGTTAAAACTGATAGCAGGGCTTAGGTGAATTATTTCTTACATAATGGTTTCAATTTGTAGTTTAAGTGAAGACAGCAAGTTATCTCCAGCAGGAAGGAGTGTCATAACAGCTGACTGGAGTAGAACAGCTTGTCAACAAATGGTTCAGTTGCCATTCTGTATGAATCACTTTCCAGGCTGCCTTCAGACACTGTAATATGGTAATGTAATATGTACTGTAGAAGGATCAGAATTTGCTGTCTTGGTTTGGGAAGTCCTTCTTTCCCCCATCTCTCCTCCTTTCTCTTGACTCCTTGTTCTTGCCTGACCTGCCTTTTGTAGTCCTAAAATGGAATGTACTTGAGCTTCTTGTGTTTGTAGTTGGCTTGATGATCTTATCTTCTGAATTTTAGGAAGATACAGTCAAATCAGCTGACTTACGTTTTATTTGCTCTTTAGGAGCTGGAAAGGAAGGAGAACCAAAGAGGGAGAAGGAGATGTAGTGGAGTCCCTGGGAAGTGAACAGTTACTTAAATTTAATATACTACTGGTAGATATTTTGCCTTGCTCTACAGTGCAGTTTTCTGTGGACAAAAGTTTTGTGTAATACCTTGATTTGATTTTTGCCAGTGGAAGCTTCTTGTTGCAAGACATTTGTAATCATGTAGAAAAAGAAAGTAAAGCTTTTTCTTAATTTCTCTTCTGTTGAAGATTTTGTATTGTGACTGAAAGGATGGTGTTTGCTGAATGCATTTTAATCTAAGGTAAGCATTTTGACAAATCTTACTTTATTCTTCAAGGTATGGAATATATGAAAGATGTAGAGAGTTGGTGGAAGCTGGTTATGATGTTCGACAACCAGACAAAGAAAACGTAACACTTCTCCACTGGGCTGCAATCAACAACAGGATAGATCTGGTGAAGTATGTATTACACTTTAAGTTTAAAATTCATTATGTCCTTAAAAAGGTTGATTTCTGTTTTTAAGACAACTGAATGTCTTTAAATTTAATGTGTCTAATTTGTCCTTTTTTCCTTGACAGTATGTCAAAGCTCTTGTTCATTAATGCATCTCTACCACTGTGATGTACAGCATTGCGTTTTCTTCCCCGTTTACTAGCATGCATGTAACTACTGGCTGTCTATCTAAAATTGCCTTCTCTTGATACAGTTCTTACACTTCAGGTTCCTCTGTCTTTGGATGATCTTGATTTTTTTTGTATCCCTCACCTTATTTTATGCTCTCCCACTCTCTTTTTGCAAGGCACTAGTCTATTTTATTTCTTCAGAATTAAACAATTTAGTGGTTTTTTTTATTTGTTCAGGCCTATCACATCTTTCCCCAAGTGTTCTCAATTTCCCCATTATGCGCAGTGGATAATTTCATTAAGTATGTTGGCTCTTAAGCTTGGTACTGAAGAGATAAAGTTGTTTACTCATGTGATACCAGATCTCAGTGTCTTGTTTAGTGAATGTTGACTATGTAAGTTCATTCCAGTGAAGCAGCTTAGCAGCTTGTCGTTCAGGAGTGCAGGCTTGGAATTAGACTTCTCTTATTTTTAGTATTTCTTCATCCCATCTATTTTGAGACTTGAAATTCAGTGTACATAACAGTGAAACTCATTGATAAGGAAAACTACAGAACCTTTTCATATTTCTATATAATCAGGGATGAGTGTCTAGAATACCATTCTGTTCTCATAATTGCACTGGTCTATTGGTATCTCTTCAACTCAGCTTTGTAAAAAAGCAAAAAATGGCCTTATGTCTCTAGAGTTACTTACTTCTTATAGTAGTTCCCCATCCCCTGTGTCAAGCTTTCTCCAGACAAAGATTTGTCTTCTACTTTTCCTTCTTCTAATAACAGTGGCTGCATGCACTTTGATTCCTCAATCACTGAATGCAAGCAGAGGTAGTTTTCAAATGCCTGCCAAAGACTTAGTGATCCTAATGTGGAGATCAGTGGAAGTATTTTCTTCTTAAGATGACCTCTTATGAGATCTGCTTGCTTTGTGTGTAAGTAGTTTGCTTAAATAGAACTTGCATGCCTGGCATCTTCTGTTGGAAGCTTAGATGACTCACTGAGAGTAGGATTGCCCAGTTCCTTCTTTCTTCAGGGACCTTCTCACCTAGTGCAAATTTCCTTCTGCAAGATCTGCTTAGACAAATAGACAAAGTTCTCACTCTGGTTTTGCAGAAAAATCTTACCATTTTTGTATATTGAAACCGAAATGCAGTGATAAATCTCTACCAAGTTTCAAAACACCCTTAAAGAAACATAAAATGTTATTTCAGTGTACCATCTGGCGGGAGATTGTCGCCTTGTCTTTTCCCAGTTGTCAAACTGCAAGTTCTTCCTTCTAAATAAAACCTACTAACCAGTAAGCAGTTCTTGCTGTCAGTAGAATCTGAACAGTCCCTGTATTTCTGCAAGGACCAGTATTTGAATGAAGACAATCTGTTTCGTGCTCACCTCCCCATGAGTGGCTGTCACATCAGAGATGAATCCAAGCTTTGACTGTGAATTTCTCTGTGCTGTCTTTTTATCTAGGCAAGATTTCCTTTGGAGCTCCTTCCCAAGGGGGAATAAATAGCTCTTCAGTTAGTAGCCGATATTTCACTGTAACAAAATTACTTTGTTTCTTTACCATATAATGTGCTTTGTGTTTTCACCTAGGTGGGACAAAGACTTTCACAAAATCTCTGGTTTTTCTCATAAAAGACTTCCGCAGAAAGATGTAGAAATTTTGTTCTTTTAGTGTTGGAGGCCGGTGGAGTAGACTGTCCTGCATGAATCAGAGCAAATCTTATTTGTCTTTCACTGTTTGTTTTTTTTTACTTTGGCAAATCTGTTGAAGTACTCCATTGTGTCTGATGGCTCTTAAAGCAATTGTGTAGAAACTTTTTCTTTGGATGTGTTTAGTCTGAGGTGCATTTTTCAGTTGCTGTTCCTAAAGGTTCCTAAAAGGGCTGTTTTTGAAATTTCATTCTCTGAATTGATAAGCACTCTAGGAAATGAAGGTAGTTACTTAAGAGTAAGTTTTTTCAGGTTTTTCTCTTTGTTGCCCTTCTTCTTGCCATGTCTCGAAACACATAGCAGAGTTTGAGATGGCAGAAATTCAATGCTGAGGATTTCAAGGACAGCTCATGTGGGTGGAAGGGCAGTTTTCATATATACCTGACAGGTATTTTCAAAGTGAAAAGTCTGTAGGCACAGATACTTGAAATGTGCAAACACTTACAAATCTCCAGCTAGGTATAGACAAAGGTTAGACAGTGCTGAATGAAAAACTAGAAACCTTCCAGGAAGGCCTGTATTTGGAAACAATAATTTCTTTATAAAGCATGCATTTAATTTTACAAAGGAAAATAATATTTTTAGGTTAGTGTCCCAGATAAAACAGTAATTACAACAGTTCACAGAAACATTACAAATGACTATGAATATGAATTATTGCAGTTAAAAATAGGTAACTTATTTTGTTCTTACAGATAGCTCATCTTCTTATAATTGTTGTTGAGGGGAAAAGAATGTCTATCCTATAATTGAGAAATATTTTTAAATACTCAGATGATTTTTGTCCTTTGATTAATAACAATTGAAAAGTATGTAAAAATTTTATTCCTTCACTAAATGTGTAACTTAAGTGTGATCTTTGGGATTAATGACTTCAGCAGGGTTATTCCAGTGATACAAGTCTAATAGCATATACTTTTACTATTTAACTAAAATTCTCTAAAAATTATAGTCTTAGAGCACCATAATCTTTTTACCAGTAATTCAGAATTCTATTTAATGCAACATAATATTTAAGAATAGTTTATTAAATACTTCTGTGGTAGCACAGTTTGTACTACTGTACATACTGTACAATGTGTATAGCAATTGTTTACCTTAGAATAAAATTAGGAAATAGCATAATGTTTGAAACACTGTAGGAGGCATCTCTAGTCTCCCAACCCATGTCAGAAATGCAAGAAAATTGAAAGTATATGCATGACCTCTAAAAAGGAAGGTTATATGAAGTCAAGAAAAGGTTCTGGTCCTCTCATCTGTAACTGCCTATTTTGTATAACATCAAACATGCTCACCTGTGTCCTTTCTATTTAACCAAAACAAATTTCTGTTATTTCAGGTACTATATATCAAAAGGTGCTATTGTTGATCAGCTTGGAGGAGATTTAAATTCTACCCCACTTCACTGGGCAACAAGGTAGGAAAAAAACTTTTGAAATTTTCTTCTCTCTTTTTTTTTTTTTTGCTTAACATAGAGTACTGATGGTTTTATAGAATTGTTGTATTTTATGGAAATAGTTTGTACTAGAATTAATACAGTCTTTGATAACTGGGCAAACTGTGAACGTGGTGTGTTTGAACTAAAAGAGCTTTCAGCAAATGGTTTTTTCTGGCATAGAGGAAGATGATTACTACAATAGGAAAACAAGTGAAGTATAGGCACCTTACCTTACTCTTACTTCTGAGATCTTCTTTTTGTCAAGTCATGTGAAGTTCAGTGGCACTTTTGCAGATGGGTTGTAGGATGATTTCGGGTGACATTGTCCTTGGAGTATTATATTGCATATGTGGATTTTTTAAAAGATGTACTTAAAATCAGGGTTCTTATGTAGAAGATGATCAGAGAGTGATAAATGGCTGGAAAAATTGAAAACAGGCTTCAAGCAGTACCTGCTCCTTCAGACAACCTAGAAATAGGTGGGAAAGAAACAGTGCCCATATTAATATTTTTAACTGTAGATGGCAAAAGGAGACTTGGAAAATTAACTTTCAGAAGATTTAATGTATCAAAATGATCTGCTAAAGGTGAGGACTTGCTTGTTAGCCTCTATTAAAAAATTTAGCCTCTATATTTCTTTTAGTTACAGAACACAGTCTGATTCTGTGTTAATAGCACAAAATCTTGACTAAATTTCCTAGTGTTCATTCATACCTGTAATCAGTTCTGTGAATCATTGTCCAAAGTGGCTTCTGAAAAATTGGAAAGGTCTTTTGCTCATGTCAGTAACGGTGTACTGACACTTAGGCACTGTGTCTAAAAGAAGGATATGCCTCTGCTCATTATGCTAAAAAGATGCATAAGCTTTTAAGATAGTGTGGAGGAAAAGTAGACCTTCAGTTTTCCTTTTTTTCCCCCTACTTTTGTTTTACTGCAGTTTTTAATCCCCACAAAAAGTGAGAGTATCTAGCCAGTTTGACATCTCTTAAAATAGCAGGTTTCATATGCAGTTTGTAACAAGTCACAGTAGACTAGATTTCTCAATCATAACTTGGATTTTTGTTGACTGTCTTTTTTGCTGTGCAGTACAGATAAGCAAATTGAATGTGATGAGTGCACTATATGCATAGTATTTCTCATATGAATGAGTTTGCTTACTCACTTGGAGAATCAGATCATGGCAGTTGCTCTTTTTAAAGTATGAGTTAAAGTGTGGGAGTTCTGATAGTGTAATTAACTGCTAAACGTGCTTGTTGTATTTCATTATTCAAATTTTAATAGTTTTCCTGCATATAGTTATTCAGTTGTTTGTTTTTTTGTGTTTTGTTACATTTAGACAGGGTCACTTATCCATGGTTGTACAGCTGATGAAATATGGGGCAGATCCGTCGCTAATTGATGGAGAAGGATGTAGCTGTATTCATTTGGCTGCCCAGTTTGGACATACTTCGATTGTTGCTTACCTGATAGCAAAGGGACAGGTAAATTTTAAGTAATACCATATTTAAGTAGATTCTACTAAATTTTAGGGTAGAAACACAGTTGAAACTTACACCTGTCTTCAAGGAGATGCAAAATACTTGCTTGAATAAATATAAAAATAATTCCATGTCCTTTTTTGTAGACTACAGTGTTGATGTGCCATTTGTTAAATTAATTTCCTGCAACAGTCATCTGAGTACTTCAGCTTTAATTCACACCTGCCTAATGTAGTATATGGAAATTCTGATTCTTTATTTCTAATGAATTTAATCTTTAAATGTAGCTATGACAATGGTAACAAGTGTTGTAGAATTCTTCAACAAGAATGAAACAACCCCAAACCTTCTTGCTAGCCCGTTACATTACTGCTAGATCTGTAAAGTGTGTATATAATGTGTATTCATTACTGTTCCTGTTATGTCTCATCTGTTGTTCTGTCTGCTCAAAAACATGATTGTGTTTTTGCTACACACCCTGCACTGTAATCTGTAGATTTACTCACCCATGGGCATGTGCCTGAAGCACAGATTTGATTTACTGTGCGAACCATACAGAAAAGTTAAAGCCCTCCTCTTGTATGACAGTCCTACTAATGTTGTTCACACTTCTGTATTCTGTATTCACTTCTTATTCTTTCAAATACCAAGTGAGATATGATCCAGTGAGTCATGTAGACTATGAAATCAGAGAGTTTGGTCTGTGTAAAACAAATACTGAATTTGCTGCAGAAAATTACTTACCCCTGTACATGTGAAAAACCCAAAGCTATTGCTCCAGGCAGTATTCAGTTTGTATCTGTTTGGTAAAACAGTACTTAGTGTATGATAAGAAGTAAGCTAGGCAAAAGAAGCATCTGATCCTATTCTGTATAACTGCTGTTTTGTAAGAAATAATGATTGGAGAGGAGGGTGTTTTTATGAGGAGCAAGTTTTGTAATTTCTTTTCAAATTATGTATAATTATATGTCGGTTTTATGTTACCAGAAAAATCTTGCTGGTACTGCATAAGTGTGAACTTGTTTAGAGCATAGCATTAATAAAGTACTAATAGCCTTTAAAGTATTCTACTGTGGTTTTGCAGTCTCCCTGTGTTTGTCTTCCTGTTTGTATACAGATTTGTCCTGTTTATTTGAACATATTGAAAAGAATCTGTATGTCTTTACATGAGTACATACATAAAGACACAAAGAAATGCCTTAAAATATAAAACTGTTAGTTGGAAAATAGCTCTTCTTATCAATAGTTTTTAAAACAAAGTGCCTTAAAATTTAAAACTTAGTTTGAAAATAGCTCTTCTTATCAATAGTTTTTAAAACACTGATTTTTATTAAATCCCTCAAATATTTTCAAGTATGATTTTGGTATTCTTTTTATGATGTAAATTTAAATTAATATTAACAGTAATTTTTCAGTGCTTCAAAAAGTTCAGTTTGAAAAATTATGTATTGATTTGTGTGTTTAAAATCTAGTAATATCAATAGCATTATAATAACAATCCCTAAAATGATTGCTCTCTAGCTATATTACATACAACTACAGAAACTTTAGTTTATCTAGAAACTATGGGAGATACATGATTCTATTTTTAAATTTTCCTTCAGTTAGTACTGAGGTCATTAATTTCTTCTCTTTATTTCTTTCCCCATTTTCTTGGTGGTGCTGCGATTTGGGTTTGGAAACTTGAACTGCTTTTGATTCTGTGGGCTTAGCCTATATACTGCTACTTATTTTCCTTTTGTCTTTACAGAGACCAGGTTCCCTTATATCCAAAGAGTAGGCTAGCCCTTCTTCTGAACCTAATTCTAGTACCTGTGTGGCAAATGACAGCTAAATAAATGTCAAAGTGAGGGTCATGTAGGCTTTTGTGCTGTGTTAGTTCAGGTCCTGATGCCTTTGTGAATGAGTGTGGTCAAAGAAAAGCCAACTTTCATAACAGAGTAGAGGACTGGCAGGTGGATTAAGAAATTGCTCCTAATTGCTACCTTGTTCATTTTTGAGGCAGAACTGGAACCCAACTTCAGTGTTGCTGTTTCACTTTCTTCTGGGCTGCAGCAGCCAATGGTAAAATTTCCAATCTGAGGCTTGAGTCCAGTCCTCCAACTTCTGGAGTGTGGTGAAGGAGAAGAACTCATGTTCAGTTGCACTCTGGCTTTGATTGGAAGTGAACCCATTTTCCTGCCAGCAAGAACTATTCAACCAAGAGGCAGCAGTGGCTGATAGATGTTGCTTTTTGTTTAGTCATGCCTCTTACTGAATTCTGAAAGACTGATACCTGGCTGTATAAGAATTTGAACACATTATTTGCATCAGTAGGTTGCCTGAGTCAAAATCAAACCTGGTACATGATGTAAAAATAATTAGAAATCAAGTAACAGAATCTGTAACATAGTTCAAGTTTAGGTAAGATCTTGATTAAAAAAAAAGGCGAGAAAGAAAAACTGAAAAAGAGCTTGAAGGCACTTAAAAATGTGCAATATACAATTTTATTGCTTGACATTTTGCTTACGCTACTTAAAATACCAGAGGCATATCAGGAGCATATACAAATATTCACCTGGAATAAGTTAAGATACAGATGTGATATACAAATGGTTGAATAATGTTTTCTCATCCTGTGCATGTGTGAGGTAACTTGATCACAGATAATGAGTGACTGTAAAGTTGCTTGTAGGGTAAAACTATGTAAGAAATATTCTACTTCTAAAATTATAGTTTATTTCATACGCATAGTTCTACTATCACTTTCATAGTTTAACTAGCACTCACTCATCAAGTACTTTTTTTTCCCCTCAGAGTTGCAGTTTTGTATGTTAACTAATGTCTTGAGCTATGTAGGGTCACCTGAGCTATGGCCTACAAGTAGGTGAGAAGATGCCAGTGTGGTACCGGCAGCCATGGTTACTTTGGTGCTGTGATCCATGGGCAGTGATCCTCAGTTGCCACTGTGGCTCCTTCTCTCCACCAAGCTCAGGCCAGCGTTAAGACACTGAACCACGTATTTTATTTCCTAGACCAACTCAGAGCACATTACTTAGAGAATTGTAAGTCCAGTTGTGTTCTTCCTTATGATTCAAGACTGTGTTTGATGGACTAGGATATTCAGAACAGAGCTTTTGTTTGAAGGAATGGAGGCAGTTTAGTTCTGTGTTGTCTTCTTTGTTGGTCTGTGCTCTGTTCTGTGGGACTCTTACAAAAATCCCTGCTTTAATAGAAATCTTTAAAAATCTCTGCTTCTAGTCAGTAACTGGCACATCTTTTCTAAATTAAGAAAAATTGTCAGACTTGCATCAGCCTTTCTGATAAATCTTCTTTGCTATATGCTTTTAAAGCCTTTTTCCTTTCCCTGGACAACAGTTCATGTGAAAGAGATCTTTTCCTTATGGAGAATAGGATTCTGAGCAAAGATGTGATGGGTCTTTTCTATGAAGGTCTGTATTTTGTGAAATAAGCAGTAATGGTTCTAAAGAGGCTAAAACTCCTGGTTCCTTTCTGTGTGATTTAATGTAATTCTAAGTAAGATCTCTTGATGTTTTCTATGCTTGCTTTATCACAATACTGGTTTGACCATTGCTTGTTAAATGTCCTGGTAAGCCTAATGCTGCTCTGATCTCTAGCTGCTCTTCAGAATCCTTCCTTGTCAACTCTTGCTAGTATAAAGTAGTATTAAGCAGCAGAAGAGTTGCTGCAACTCCTTTTCATGCAGAAAGCTCTTTCTCCCCAGTTTTTTTGCCTCACTTAAAAGCTTTTTGTGCAATCTTGTATTAGTGTCCTAGGATTAAGTCTGGTTATCTTTGCATGTGAGAAGTTTTTTCTCCTTCAGAACCAGAGTTATTGTACTTTAGAAACAAGAGGAAATTTTGCCCATTGTGGTTTACAGAATTCACACTTGAACCATGTGCAGAAGGCAGCAGTATGTGCAACTTCTGATCATTGCATCACTTATTGTTTGAACCTTTGGTTCTTGCAGGGCTTGCACCATGTCCTAACAGCACAGGCACACGCCTCCATTAGCACTGATGTGTCACTGAGAGTTAAACAAGAAAGTAATGCTCAAGTGCCTGTTGGCACACCATAGAATGGAAGAAAAGTCTCTTAATATGAACCAGTAATATGAACATACTCTTAATATGAAGAGTATGAACAGTCTCTTAATACAAACCAGCAGTAAACCTGCTGAAGGTTTACTTTTTTGCCTCAGCCCTCTCTTTGGCAAAAAAAGCAGGAGCAGAGCTTCCTTTCTAAAATGTCTCACTTAGTGTGTGGTTATAGTAATGATCTGGAGAAATAACAAGGAATTTTTGATGAGAGGTTTGTTAGAGCACGTCTGCTATCCACAGCTACATCATCTTTATTACATCTGTACAACAGTATGCAAGTCAATGTCAGCTGCTTTGCCTCTTGTTAAAGTTCCTTTGAAAAGGAATCTTCTTCAGACAACGTAGTAGCTTAACATGAGTTGTAGCTGTAGCCTACGTAGGTAACTTATGTGTAGGGAATGCTATGGAGCTGATGGGTTTGGGTTTTTTCTTTTAGCTGTCACCTAGTGTGAAAAGTGTAGTTTGGATTTGTCAGGTGGAATCATTGAAGGAGTTGTTCTGCTTACATCTAAACACATTCCTACTGTCAAAAAGAGGCGCTTTTTATATATGAAATGTCAAGATAGAAGACTGATTGTTCATGTTGCAGTAATTTGTACAATCCTCCAAGTTTGTTCACACAATGTGAGCTGTGAATCAGTCATGCTTCTCAAGGACAAATGAACTTGAGATCAGGCTGTGGTTCTAAGTTCCTTCATGATTTCAACCACAGGGGGTTAAAGGCAGTGCCAGCAGTTGCATAGTCCTAGTAGGCTCAAACGGATCTGTCTAAGTTCCTTCGTGATTTCAACCAAAAAGGCAGTGCCAGCAGTTGCATAGTCCTAGTAGGCTCAAACGGATCTAACCTATACAAGTACTGTGGGGAAACAGAGTTGGATCCTGACCTCAAGCCATGTAACTCTTCTGAACAAACAGTACAAGCAAGTAAACCAAGTAACTGTTCTTCTTCTCCTCCATAAACTGTGTTTTTTAAATATACTTTTTTTTTTTAAATTAAGCAACAGAGTAAAAACTCAGAAATACAAAGTCATCTGCAGGCTATAGGTGTTTTAAGAGCAATTATTTGGAGGAGCTGAATTGGATTTTCAGGGAAACATCTGCCTGGGTCAGGCTAGCAGCAGCACGAGTAGGGATCCCAGGGTGCTGTGCATTTTGTAGACTGCTGGAGCAGGGGAGGTTCTGGGGATGACAGGAAGCAGCATCACTCACTTTGTGGGCTTTTGTCAGGAATTTCTCTAGCAGAAGACTTCACCTGACCTCAAGCCATGTAACTCTTCTGAACAAACAGTACAAGCAAGTAAACCAAGTAACTGTTCTTCTTCTCCTCCATAAACTGTGTTTTTTAAATATACTTTTTTTTTTAAATTAAGCAACAGAGTAAAAACTCAGAAATATGAAGTCATCTGCAGGCTAGAGGTGTTTTAAGAGCAATTACTTGGAGGAGCTGAATTGGATTTTCAGGGAAACATCTGCCTGGGTCAGGCTAGCAGCAGCACGAGTAGGGATCCCAGGGTGCTGTGCATTTTGTAGACTGCTGGAGCAGGGGAGGTTCTGGGGATGACAGGAAGCAGCATCACTCACTTTGTGGGCTTTTGTCAGGAATTTCTCTAGCAGAAGACTTCATTGATATGCCTTCCATTCTAATTTTCCTAGTAAGAACTGAGAGAAGTGGTACAGGAAATGTTATCATAGCCTGTTGCCTCTAAGGAAAACTCTTCATGTCCTGTATTACATTAACTTGCAGTGATTTCGTTAGTGCTGGTTGGTGAGATCTTCCCAAATGTGCTTGAGTATAACCTGCCTCAAAATATTTAGGAATTACCAATTTCTCTAGGCAGGAGGGAAAAGAGATTATAGATCAGGTATTTTTCTGAGGAGAGTGTTTTTATTAATGGCTTTTTTTCCATCTTCAAATTCTCTGGCATACATTAACTGGATATCCAGATACATAAATTCCATTGGAACTCAGTGAACTAAGGGAAATTGCTTTGCAAGTGGAAAAATAGGTGCAACTAGCATTTAGTAGGATGTAGAATTCAGACAGTGGTATTTATAGTAATTTATCAAGTATCTTTTCAAATATTGGTGTGTTATTTTAATTTTCTTCTGCTTTTTAGTGCAATAATGCACCACCTATGTATATCTTTAATCTTGAAGATTAATAGTAAGTTAGAAATTACTGGTCTTACACAGCATGACTGTTTCATAGTTTCCAGAATAGATTGGAACAGATATTTTTTGGCAATGGTGACGTTAATGTTTGTTTTCATTTTTTAAATACTATTTGAGTGCTAAAAGCTTGCCAGTTTTTCTTCCAATTCAGATAATTAGTCTTAGAACACTGCTTCTCATTGCAAATATTGCATCTGCTGGATCTTGAGTATGCTTACTTACCTCACCAACTTTTTTTTCTTTTCTTTTTTTTAGGATGTAGATATGATGGATCAAAATGGAATGACGCCTTTGATGTGGGCAGCTTACAGAACACATAGGTAATGCATGCAGTTTTAACTTTATCTTAGTGTTAACAAAGTGGCATATAGTAGTGGCTGGTTTGGGGAGTTTTTTGGAAGTTTTTTTTCTGTTCTTTCCACATTTGCCATTTTATCTTTCTTCATTTATGATTATTGTGAATTCATCCCACTTGGTAGCTTGGCCCTACACAGCCACTTCTTCACTCCTGCTAAATGGGATGAGAAGGAGAATCAGGAGGGTAAAAATGAAAAAATTCATGTGTTGCAATAAAGACAGTTTGAATAGATAAAGCAAAATAAGGAATTCATTTGTTACTTCCCATCAGTAGGCAGAAGTTCAGCCATTTCCAGGTCAGCAGGGCTCTGTCACCTGTAACAGTTAATTGGAAAGGCAGATGCTATAACTCTGAAATGCCCTCTGCTTCCTACTTCTTTTCCCCGGCTTTTATTGCTGTGCACACTGCACATGCAATGTTGGATATCTCGTTGGTCAGTTGGCATCAGCTGTCCCTGTAGTGTCCCCATCCACCTTCTTGTGCACCCCCAGCCTGCTCACTGGCAGGGGAGCATGAGGAGCAGCAAAGGCCTTGACCCTGTGCCACCACTGCTGAGCAATAGCTAAAACATCCCTGTGTCATCAATATTGCTTTGGTCACAAATCCAAAACACAGCACCATAGGAGCTGCTGTGGAGAAGATTAACTTGATTTCAGCCAAACCCAGTACAATGACTTTTTCAGGAGAGAGGGTACTATGAAGAAGTGCTCACTAATCATTCCTGAGGTGATGACTGGAAAAAGTGATAAAAAATAACACTTCTCCAAAGAACAAATGTTTGAATTAGATTCCTGTTTAGAAGGGCCTATCTCTGTCTATTGTTGGGAGAAACACAAATTAGCTCTTACCAATACTTGCCATTGCCAACATTCGAATCCTATTTTAGTTTCATCTTCTGGATTGTGAAGTGGAAACATAACATGTTTTGAACTTTCATTGTTTAAGTATATAATCATGTGCATATTTTTACAGATCTGTTGGTAGTGTTAGATTCTGGTAAACACAAAGCTAGAGTTGTAGAAGACGTGTTTCTTGATATCCCAGAGTGAGCTGTCTTAGGGAGGTCCTTTAAAGTCAACAGAGTAGTGGTTGGTTTTAGTGGGAAGATTTTGAGTCATTCATAATTGGCAGCAAAAAATGTCACTTTGCTATTACGTAGTGTACCTGATTAATGATCTTCATAAAAACTGAATGCATCAGCAATAAGTTGGGATGTATTTGAGTTCATCTGTAGATCTAACAAGAATTTTCTTTTCTAGTGTGGATCCAACACGATTACTACTTACATTTAACGTGTCGGTTAATCTGGGAGACAAGTACCACAAAAACACAGCATTGCACTGGGCTGTGCTAGCAGGAAATACTACAGTTATTAGTCTTCTGTTAGAAGCTGGAGCTAATGTTGATGCTCAAAATATTAAGGTAAACGTTTGGTCTGGTTTAATTGTAAGTGGTTTGAGGCAGAAATAACAGAGACTATGATAAATCGCAAGAACAGATTATTATCGTGGGTATAGTGGGATCATGAAGATGGAGCAAAGCAATATGTCATTTGGCAATTTTTTTTCCTAACACTCATGCACAACCACTAGATTTGCACCATAAAAGATACTCAAATGAATTATTTAACAATGATTATGTGTGAATACAGGGGAGTGGGATGTGCAGTTAGATTGCATGTGTGAAGACTGATGTATTTGGATGCAAAACTGGAAACCTGACCAAGTATCTTCTAGTGAAATTCTGGGATGACTGTTTGTTGGAGGGAGATGTGAGACATCTCAGTCCTGTCCAGGGAGCTGACAAATGCTCTAGTGAGTCTCCCAGTGCCAGTAAGCAAACTGGAGGCCTGAAAATGCCAGTAGAAGTCAAATAAGCAAATGGGCTCTTTTTATGTATGTGAACTTAACTTGTCTGATTACCAGAATTTCTGAACTGCTAATCTAGATTCTGTACTAACAGAGCCCATCTCCAGCATATGTTAGACCAGCAAACAGCTCTTAGAATTTCTACCATAGACTTGGAGTTTCTCCAGTCTTGGAAGGTGTGCCTTTAGAACGTGATTTTGTCCATTACTTCCAGATACTCTGTATATCAAATTAGCTGCATTTTGCTACCCAAGCTGTTTCACCTGTGGTGTCAGAGCAGAATTCACTTTTAGAAAAAGAATTCTCTACTTAGTTTCTCTTCAAATATTTTCCACTTAAAGAGTGTTACAGACAGAATGGTTATGCTTGAAAATACAGCTGTAACTTAATTTATTTGTCCTTTTGCCATTTTTCCTACTGATTAAGATGGCCGGGGCCTATTTTGCTTGGCCACAAGTGATAGAAATATATATATTTAAAAAAAGTATACATCAGTTATCTTGGAGAGCATGGAATGGCTTTTTAAGGGAGCAGCCAAATTTTGCTGGCAGCTTTTTAGGTCCTACATCCACTTCAGAATATCAGAAATGTTCATAGTCATGAATAAAAACTCATTACAAGGAATCACCTTTATACATGTATAAAACAAATAATCTAGCCTCTTGCATGGACTGAGGTGAAGATATATCCATTATTCCTGGTCTGTAAGGTCATTTGTGTGAAGTAGTTATGATTCTAGTCTCACTTCTTGTGTTGAAAAGCTATTTTCCTATGCCACATATGGTAAAAAAATTAAGGTATTTTTGTGGGGAAAAAAAAATCAGTATGTCATGTCTTACTTGTCTTGACAGACTGATTTGTGTGACAAGAGTTCTAAAATCATCACTGTACCTACAGTTCTGGACTCTTATGAAATCTGTAACAAAAATTTGTGTTTGGCTATATGAAAAAGTATATGCTAGCCTGAACTGGTTCATGGTCTTGCCTTCTTTATTGACAGACAGCAGCAGTCAGTAGAAAAATAGGTTTTTGAACCTGCTGGATCATGATATCTTTCCAGTCATGCCAGAAGATACGTGTCTGGTTTCACTACCACTGGCTATCTTCTGCAGTGAAGTCTAGGTTTCTTGCATGCTTTCTCAGGTTTTTGGATGTTCAGAGGATCAAAATCATTTGAGCAATGGTAGTTTTGCCATCCATCCTGTGACTTTATAAGATATGCTGATTTAGGTGGTAGTATATATATATAGGAAATAGAAACATCTGGTTTATTCTTAAAGGCCAATAGAAACTCAGTTTGGTTCCCCTCTTTTGACTGTTCAGCAAAAGTTTTCTTTGAGCCAAAAACTAATTGAGTGTTTGGCTCATATTTCCTCAAAAATAAAAGGAATTGTGAAAGGCTTCTTTCTGATGCAGTCAGTTTCAGATTTCTGGAGCACTATCTAGTGAAGTCCTCTTCTCACATAGCCCATGGAATTGACCAAGAATGGTGGTAAGACAGCTGAGATTAAAGAAATGCATGGGCTGAAAGCTGTTCATCTTCTTCAAATTATTAAGTGTCTGAAATACTCTATGTGAGCTTTGACTTTATTGTTATCAGCTCTAGTCAGTCTGTGTTAGACAGGCACGTGCTGCTGGCTGCCTAGGCTTGGAACAAATTGGGACCAGTCATTTTAGTAAGGTGTTCTTTACTTTGCATGACAGTTTGTGAAGTATTTGAACAATAGCACTGCTATTACTAGAACAAAGCTTGATACAAGCAGTAAATTAATCCTGTTTTATTTACCCTCTCTTTATTATGCTGTACAAGAAATTAATATTTTCCATTTGGTAGTAAGATACTTCTTTTGTTTTTGAGAACTAGATTAATGTTAGAGTTGGAAGCTGTATTTCAGTAATCAAAATAAAGTGAGTTTTTTGTTTGGTTGATTTCTTTTCTTAAGGAAATTTTCTTGCCAGACCAGTAGACAGATTGGGCAGACGAGGATAGGATTTCCCAGGGAGCCGGGTTATCTCTGGGGACTTGGGGAAAACTTGTAAATTTTATTTAAATATGAGCAGAAACTCCTTTTTTTAGTAGAGAGATATAGAGACCTATAAGAGCTCTTATGGTCTAAGAAAGATTTAAAAAAAAAAACAAAACAAAACAACTATAAGTGAATAATTTATTGAACTTTAAATGTAGTTTCTTGATTATGCAGTGTATCTTAGGCTTGTCCATGGAGGTCTACATGTACAGTTCCTTATCGTAATGACTCTTCAGATTACTTTTTCTATCTAAATATTTTAAATATACATTACTGAAGCATTTTTGCTTGCTGACAATTTAAAGTGTGTTACTGGATTAAGTTCCCCAATATTTTTTTTTTAATTTTTAAGGAAGTCAGCCATCAACTACTCCTGTAAAGACAAGGAAAATATTAAAATGGCCAGATGATGAGAAGCATAGTCAAAGACTTCTTTAAAGCTCCCTCAATTTTTTTATCTAGGCAGTTCCTAGGTGTCTCATGGCCCTCTAGTGGAAGGGATGCTCAGCTGGACCCCAAGACAACTTCAGGATTTACTTGGGAGATCAACTCCCAGAGGGGATTGCTTGTCCACAGGTAATCTTTACAGTCTGGATATACAAGGTGATACTAAAACAACAGCATCTCTGGGGTTTCCCAGATATTAGCAATTCAAGGTGCTGTTAAACTACTGTGATGAAACAGGCACCAATAGTTTGATTTCAGGCATTTCTGTTGAGAATGGAGTTAATTTAACCTGTTTTTTTAAACATCTGACTAAATAACTTTGAAGCCAAGTTAAGTCAGAAGGTTATTCTTTTTTAACTGATTTTTCACAGACCTGAAAGGTCCTGTTAAGTAGCAAAAGGCTTCACCTCATAATTTATATTCTATACTATTTACTGTCTTAAAGATTTGGAGTAAGATTTCAAAGGCAGAGATGACAGTTAAGTATTCAGTTCCCGTTGTCTTTCTGTGGGATGTAGGTAGCTAACTGCAGTTTTTAATCTTTGAAATCACTTCTGTCTATAGTAATTATTGCCCTTTCTGGGTAGTTTCAGTTTCTAGTACCTGTCTCACTTTTTTTTTAGGAGGGGGCCGAGCGATGGAGGATTCAGCCATTTTTCAAGCCTCCATGAATGATTTGTTTAGGAGGGGAGTTAACTCCAGTAGAAGAGAGGAAGAGTCAAATGCAAAACTGAAGCTGGAGGTACCTGCAATTGGTTGTCTCTTGCCTCCTCTATAATTTTAGACCGAGTCAATAACTTTTTCATTTAGCTCTCTTCCTAAGTGTTTAAAAAGCAATAAAATCAAATGAGTTTGGTAGGCACCTTTGGTCCCTGT
The DNA here is from genome assembly GCF_014805655.1 of Passer montanus. Classification (NCBI taxonomy): domain Eukaryota; kingdom Metazoa; phylum Chordata; class Aves; order Passeriformes; family Passeridae; genus Passer; species Passer montanus. The sequence goes on from NW_024364270.1 coordinate 4,836,825, forward strand.
ATCTTTCACTCTGTGTTTCTCTTTTGCTTCATCTGTCAGTCCTTTCTGAAATTATGGAAATAAAAACATGAGCCACTGCTGGCTTAGCACCCAAACTGAAATGAACCTAAGAACATTAGGCTTGTGGAAAAAAAATCCTAGGTGCATTCCATAATATTAGTAACTTCAGTCTGCCAAGAGGCAGAGAATTAACTCAGTCAGGCTTTAGACTTAGGAGAGTTTCCATGATCCAGTGGGTCACAAGTTCTTATTCTTTGCTTGATTTCTGCTGCCTGTCAATAGCTGAGGGGGAAGCACAGTCCTTCATTTACAGACTAGTAAACTGTGTGTACAATAGTGGAACATAGATTTGTTCTCTGCCAAAAGCAACAATTATTACTGTCAGGACATACATCTTGTCAGAATCATACATTTAATATGCAACTTGGCCACACTTGTGTAGTTACGAGAGAGGGAAAAACAAAAAGGAATGAATGATGTTTGGTGTCAAGTAAGCTGCAGAGCAAAAAGTATGCCAGAATATAGCTAAACTGTTTTAAAAGGTGTTAGTTTTAACAGCCAATCTGCTGTTTCAAAAGTGCTCCAAATGCATTTTATTTTAAATTGGATGTTTCTCACATTTATACTCTTGACAGGGAGAATCACCACTTGATCTTGCAAAACAAAGGAAGAATGTTTGGATGATCAATCATCTACAAGAAGCAAGACAGGCAAAGGGGTATGATAGTCCATCCTTTCTGAGAAAGCTAAAAGCAGATAAGGTAAGTAGTAGCATAACACTTGTGTAAATTAATCTTATGGCTGCTCTTGGTTTAGGGACCTGTGTGTTTGTTTAAAAGAAGTTCAGGACTGTGGCTTCCCCAGATTTCAGCTTTAAGGAATGTCTGCTTATTATGACTAAAGTGATTGCAAAAAAGGGAAAAAAAGTGCTTTATTTAGGGCAGGAGGAAATAAAACCCTAAGCTTCCATACACATACTTTTAGTTTTTGTGCTAACTAAAATAAAGTGTAGGAAAGCATTGTGTAGTCATGTATTGTTGGGGTTAGCCAAGATGTACCAAAACTGACTCTTGGGTAGCTGAGGAAAGAAGCATTTTGGGTATCCTGAACTCTGATCTCCTCTTTAGTTATGTATTGTTTCTTGTTATTGTGTTGAATGAAAGAAGCAGTCAGTCTTAGCAATGTAAAGTAATAAGAGAATCTGTCATGGGGAGGCCTTTTGCTTCCCTGAGTGTTTTTTAATACTGCAAATAGGAAGAGGCCATACATGAGGGTGTAAGGGTTAACATACTGCTCTAGCATGAAGAACTGTCCTCCTACCTGTTGTTTGATTTAAAAAGAGTTAATGTTTACTTCTTTGTATCCATCAACACTCAGTGTTGTGCTGGATATTAAATGTTGCTACCACTGATGTAATTTTTTTGAAATAAAGATACATTGCATCAAGATGCTCAAAGTACTGCTACAGTCTGGGATTTAACCCTGTGGTACTGTAACAATACTGTGATTGTTGACCTGAAGTGGTTTGTACATTTCATTGTCACTGTACTTTAATTATTTGGAAAGAGTTCAGTGCTCTTATCCAGAGTGGTGTCCACACAACTCTGTGTGGACACAGAGTTTTTTTGTGTAAGATAAAACAGGTCAAATCTTTATTCATAGGTGCTTCCATATGGCTTAAAAACTGCAGTTACATGAGTAATAAAAATTTACTGACATATTGTCATATGCTGTGTGGCAGTTCATACACTTAATGGATTTGTTAAAAAGAGCTAATGTTGCCTTGATTCTGGATTAGCAGCAAAGTCTCTAGAAGACAGTTCTAAAACAAAGTTACTGATTTGTAGCATAATTTTAGGAAGGTTTATTTTCCTTGCAAAAGGTGTGTAAAGACAAGAAATGAGGAAAGTTTGTGAAGATTTATCCCCTACTGTCAAGCTTCCTGAAAATTTAAGTTTTCATTACTGTCCTGTTTATTATACAATCTGTTCCTGAAAACAGAGTTACTTACTGGTGTTTGTTTCTATATAGGAATTCCGTCAGAAGGTGATGCTGGGAACTCCTTTCCTAGTTATTTGGCTGGTTGGGTTTATAGCAGACCTAGACATTGATTCTTGGCTCATTAAAGGGCTGATGTATGGTGGCGTTTGGGCTATGGTACAGTTTCTTTCAAAGTAAGTGTTTTACTGGGACACCGTCTGTTTAGTGTGCATGTAAGAAGTATTTTGCTGGCATCTTTATTGGATAGATAACCTTAAATTTCCATTTGTTGGAATTGGTCTTTATTTCTGCAAAAGATCTTGTGCAACTATAGCTCCTGTAATGTTCTGCTGTCTTGTGAAACCTGAAATTATCTTGGGTTAATACTGCTGAGCTGAGAGAAGCTAACAGCAGAAGAATTCTGCTGTCTTGTGAAATTATCTTGGGTTAATACTGCTGAGCTGAGAGAAGCTAACAGCAGAAGAGAAATTCAGTCATTATCCAGAGGAGGGTGCTGAATGTCTGTCTACAAAGAGTTATCAGCATGAATATTGCAGAGAGAAGGCAATGGGAAAGTTACTATAAAGTAAAAAAGGCAATGGGAAAGTTACTATAAAGTGAAAAAGACAATGTGCAAGTGTACCATTAAAACTGTTTTCTTTCAATAATTTAAATGCACAAAGGCTTCTAAAGAGATTTATAGAGAGAAATTAAGTCAGAATCAGATTTTGAAGCTTTTGTTGTTGTGGAAATAAGTGACTAAAGAAAAAGGCTGCTTTCTAATAGTGTTTTTTGTACATCTTGTTACCTGATCATAAAGACTTTTAGTTGTATTTATGATTACTTTAACTGTCTGTAAATGTACTTACAAATACACACACACACACACACATGTGTAGTCATATTCCAGTGGATTTTCAAAAGCTGTAGACTACATCATCTCTCCTTTGCTTTTCATTATCATATGTTGCCAAGATAGGAGTACTTGTTGTATTCCCATGCTTAGGATCTTTCTGCTTCTCTGGAGTTGGATGTCACATTTATTTAGAACCATTTGCTTCTCTATTCTTTCTGTATAAAAAGGAAAATATATGTGCTCCTTAAACCTAGTTCAGAAGATTTTAGTGAACTTAGTAGACTGGGAGGGAAGTGGAAGGTTATTGATCGTTTCCAGGATCTTGGAGATGATCTCTTTGGTATTTTTGTCACCTCTCAGGCTTTACAATTTGCTGGTCTCCTCCCACAGAAATACATATTTCTCATTTGTCAAATTCACAACTGTGCCTCCTACAGAAAGGAAGGACAAGATTTCTTCTAATCTCTCAAGATCTGTGTTTTGTCAAGATTTATATTTTTGGCCTAACTGACATGAGTTCAGGATTTTTATTATTTTTATTTTATTATAAAAATATAATTATAAAATTTTTATTTTTATTTTATCTGTTGCTTAATATTTAGTATAAATAATTTTTAAAATGTTTTACACAAAGCCCAGGTTTGAATTAAACTTGTGCTGTTATTCTAATAGTGTTTTCTTTCCCTATAGAATTTTAGCTAATCTGCTTAGATGTGTTTTGCTCCCTACTTTCACACACACAAAAATGCACAGAAGTCACTGAAGGGAAGATTACTGCAGAGTAACTTCAGAATACTGCAGTGTGTCCAAATATGTATTCACTTGTTATTCATCAAATGAGCTCATGTTCCTTACAGGGTTTTCTCCAAAGACCAAAGGAAATTCCACTAGAGAAGAGAGGGATACTGTAAGGGAGTTAAGAAGTGAAATGGAAACTACTCCCTGCACACATTTGTCTGTGGCAGCCCTGAGGGAATCACTACCACAAAAAGCAAAATGGATCAATATCAGGATGTTTAGGCAGATGATGCAGAAATTTTATTTCAGGGAGGTTAGTTGTTTAGAGTATTGTTTTCCATAGGTTTTGTAGCAATTTCTTCTTGAATATGGAGTAGTCTAGTTATTCACCTAGTTTGTCTCACTGTATGTAACTTTATTCAGAAGAATCTTTAAAATGCAAAAGTGTAAGAAAGTCAAAATACTTCTGATGGCTTAATTTTTTTTAAATTAGCGTAGCAGCATTTTGTCTTAGAACTTAGCAAATATAGTGATATATGGGAAATTAATTAGTCTGGATTTTTTTCAACTTTATATTGGCAGCTGTAGCAGAAGCAAAATACTGAATAATCTGAAATATTTCAAGTATATAGGCTGATAACACCAAAGTTTCTTAAGGTTTTTTTCTTAATGACGTAATTTTAACATGCAGTTTTCATTGAATGGGTTTTCAAAATGTCTTTAGCACTGTAATCTCAAAACTTAATACAGTTTGCAACCACTGTTCATGTTGCTAAGAATCTCACAGGTTCCTGTCTGCTTGCACAGTGTAGTTTTAGCATGAGTATTTACTTATTCTGCCTGTCTTGGCAGGTTGAAAAAAGGAATTTCTTGTGAACTTTGAACAGAAAAGTGGGAAAATGTATGTATAGCGTATTTTACGAAATTCCATATAGTACATATTTTAATAGGAAGTGTTTTCCTGAAGCAGTAGTTCAGGATGTACATTTCATAAATCAAACTTACCGTGTGACATTGTTCCTGTATTACAGGTCATTCTTTGATCACTCCATGCACAGTGCACTGCCTCTTGGAATATATTTGGCAACAAAATTCTGGATGTATGTGACGTGGTTCTTCTGGTTTTGGAATGATATCCTTTTTTGTGTACAGTAGTATTTTTTCATGTTCACAGTATGAAACATATATATAACACTAAGCTAATAATAATTTTTAAAAGGGAATCGCCACTAAACATAGCTATCTGTATTAATGTTAATTATTGTATTGCTTTAAAAATGTGCATAGTATTGCTATGCTTTGATAAGTAAAAGATTTCCCTCAAAATCTACTTACAGTACTCTGCAGAATTTCCTGTCCTTTACCAACTTCTTATGTGGAAGAATTGTTAGCAACTTTGTAAAATATTGTCTGGCTGTGAGGGGACACAATGTAATTGACTACAGTTTTTAGACTATTCTGAAAAGCAGTAGGCTTTCATGGTCTATATCAATTCCAGTGGAATGGGTTTCATAGTTAGATCTTCCTAAAGATTTTGGAAATTCTATTAAAGTTTGTACAAACTTTAGATACATTTGATAATTATATTTTCAGTTATTCTGAAAATATGTGTATTAACAATACTAGATTATAGAGATTCACCATATTGCCATATTTTTGTGGTTTTGATTGTCTGTCAAGATATTAATTTCCCTTACTCATGGAGGTAGAAATTGAGTCAGAGTTCACTGGGGAATGTTAGTTTTCCATGGCAAGGAAATAGATTCAAACTTTTAAACAACTTTCTTGGGTACTGTAATTTCAGTAGCCAAGAAAACAAAGTAGAGATTCGATGTTTAATATAGTTCTTACAGTTGTAATTGTGAGGTTTTTATCCTGAAGCTCATATTTCATTCATATATCTACCAACTTGCTTAGATTTTTATTTCTGTTATTCATTCTGATTAAATAGCTTGAAGCGTGGCTTTTTTTTGTCATAGAATAATCTTAATTGTCCACTAGAAGTATAGACAATTACCCTAATAAAACCTGAGAATGTCAATAAAATACTGTCCTACTTCTGTCCCAAGCTGGTGTCTCACAACCTTTGCAACAGTCTTTTTGTACAAAGTAGTGGTCTAAGACCTTCAGTTACTAATTACTTTCATTAGAGCTGACACAATTCTGTGACAAGCAGTTTTAGAGACCAAGTGCTTGAGGCCATCTTCCTTTAATTGGTGATTTTAAATTGGAAGTCCTTGTGATAAGATTCCAAATTCATTCTTCTTCTGGAAAATAGCCCTGTAGCTTTGTTGCAAAAATGAAAATGCATACCTCCTTTATTTTTATTAGCATCAGGCATAGCATTGTGGTTGGATAAAGGATTCCTGTATTTTTACAGCTTTATATGATTGCTTACAGCAGACTAGAGTACTACTTTACACTTTGTTGTGTTCAAGTGATGAAACCTGTCCTAGTAGTTTTCACAAATTCTGACTTGGGGAAGAGAATTTATAGCCTTAAACAACTATCAGAAATTGCTTTACTGGAACCTTATATTATAAATAGCATAAAGATCTTAATTGCTGCAAGTGCAACTTTAATATTTAGGTATTTAAAGATCATCAACTCTTGTGTGTTTAATCCTAATGGGACAGAAGAGGGCAGTTGATGCAATGTATAATAACGAAAAATAAAACTAAGGATTTGCAGTGCATTTTTTTGAATTTCAGTGTGGTCACATAAAAAATAGAACTCTAAATTCTAATGTTTTATCATGTGTCTTTCAAAAAGCCAGTATTGAAAATGTACTGAACTTTTTGTAAATGTTTCCATTCTATTGGATTTTTCTCAGCAGCTTCTGAGTCTGGTATATTTGATAAAGTAGAAATCCTACTTTATACCAGGGAATGAGGAATATGATATGTGTATTTTTGAGTCTATATAGGAGTTTATGGTCCAGTGCCTCCCTGCCACTGTTTTGCTGCATCCCTGTAACTATATTTTGCTTGTAACACAGGATACTTATGTCTTGCCCCATTAGTGTAGTCCAGTTTTCTAGTGTGTGTAGAGTAGGAACGAAAATGCCTTCAAAAATCCTACACACTAAGTCACTATGTTTTAGTTTAGTTTTATTTTTAAAAGAAAAAAAGTATTTAAAATTACACTTTTAATAAGGTGAGACTAGAATTTCACATTTTGTTCTTTTTCATTAGTATTTATAGGTATAACATTCTCTTGTGTCCTGTAAACGTCCTGCCAAGATTATACCTCAGTTGTTCATGCAGTCTTTTCAGTTCCAGCTGAACAAATACTGCTCATTATGTCAAAAGGTTCTTACAACGCTCTGTTTTTCTAAAATGTCAGAGTGACCCAAACTATTCACAGTATTTTTTTTCTTCTGCTTGTATTTGGTGCAAATGGGAGTGTACAGTTTTAATTAAGCAAGCTTTTATGGCTATCGCATCCTTTCTGAGATTATATAAGGCAATTTGTGTTTTAAAAAATAATTTATCATTGACTAATACTGTATTGATTATCTTATTTCAAATATCTTCATCAATTGCTGGGGTCTAGGTTAAAGGAAACAAACATTAAACACTTTTTCAATTAGTGATCATTTTAAAACTGGGTGTAAGAGAATTCGTTATGATTTTAATTCTTTCACAAAGCTGATACAATTGTATAGGATTTAAAAAACCAACAAGCTAATTGGTACAGTTAAGCAGTTAAAAAAAATTTATTATCAAAATTAGTTTCTGGAAAAGAGCAAGAATTCTTAATGCAGAAAAAAAGAAGTCAACAGCCATTTTTCTACAGGAACCAAAGACCCCAAAAATCCAGACTCTGGGCCCAGCTGTCCAGAGCTTCAGTTCCCACATCTAAATGCTATTCTAAAGTTAAAAAAAAATAAGTTTAGTAAAAATATACAGTGTGGAGGAGATAGGCTGACTTAATTTGTAAGCTAAGCAATTCTTTTATGTCAGATAGAAATGGAGATAGAGGGCTTTTGCAGAGCTTCAGTTAATTACAAACTGATTTTGTCCAATAAATGCCTAGTCAAATGAGGCTTCTCATGTAGCTGGCTGCTGTTACCTGCCTGGGCTCTTAGATCCACATGTACAGCTGTTATGAATTGGGGATTTGGAGCATCTTTCTATAAGGGAAGGCTGAGGGAGTTGGGCCTGTTGAGACTCAAGAAGAGATGACTGAGAGGGGACTTCATCAGTGTTTATAAGAGTCTGAAGGGAGAGTGTCAGAGGATATTTCCAGGCTCTTCCTAATTGTGCTAAGCAGTAGGACAAGGCAGTGGGCAGAAGCTGATGCACAGGAAGTTCCATCTGAATATGAAAAGGAGCTTCTTTACTGCAAAGGTGAGCATGCACTGGAACAGATTGCCCAGGGAGGTTTTGGAGTCTCTCCTCAGTGTTCCAGAACTGTCTGGACACAATCCTGTGCTCTGATATGACCCTGCTTGAGTGGGAAGGTTGGACCAGGTGACCCACTGTGGTCTCTTCCAGCCTGGAAGACACCAATTCTGACCATTCTGTGATGCTGTGATTCTGTGAATTGGCAGGTTTATTAGCATGTATTTGATCTCTGACACCTTACACTGGCTGCAGATTTTTCTGTGCAGGAGAAAGAGATTTTTGGTTAGCAAAAGGGCATATCTGGGTCTATAATGTGCATTTTGGCTTGATTTCAGATGTGTATGAAATCAGACCTGATAGCAGGAAGCTGCATGTGTTTGGGGCTTTTTAAGTAGACTACAGTTCACAATGAAAAATTAACTTATCCCATGTTTACCTGACTTAGGGGTTGTGTGGTGCTTTTCTGGTTTTAATTTTCTTTTTTGTGAGATAATCTTTTTGATTCCAATTCCTGGAATAATTTTCACCGTCTTGTAGTTGTTCTAATAAATAAAGAATATTGATCAGGACTAAAAGTAGGAAGTGTTTTGTGGGTGTTTCTGCTTTGTCTCTCAATGAAAACTGGGGAAACTGCATAAAAGAGGAGCAAATTGATGGTAAGGCAGGAGGTGTGAATGCCTGGTATATTATGCATTTTGCAGCCTTTGATAATATAGTAATGTACTTTTTCCTTGTGCAACTGTAAATGAGAATGTTAACACAAAATGAGACACTCTAGAGAACCAATTCCCTACTCTACTCTGAAGCTATTGCAGACCTACAAGAATTTCTTACATGTGAAGAGTTTTGAGAGATGTCTGTGATGCAAGTTGCTAAGATCCCTTTTAAAGCAGACTTCAGAAGGGAGTTCAGTATGATTTTAGATACCTGTAGTGCAGGCATCTGTACTGAAGTTTAAATACTCTTCACAGCCAGTGACAAAAAATAGCCACTTGTAAGGCTCTGCTTCTCTTACATGATTTAAATACCTTGATACATGGGATGTGGCTTTTTTCCCTTCCTGATGTCTGTGAGGGCATACTAAGTGATTCAAAGTGGGTGAGATGAATCGTACACCTGAAGTTGTTTACCTACATCACATGCTGGAAATACCCTGAAGAAAACTTTTAAATTCTCGGGTAGTCTCCCAGCTGCAGCACAGAAGTCCCTTATCTGCCACAATTTACATTGTCAGCATTGTACTTATCTGACACCACCATGATAAAAGGACAGAGAAAACAGGTTCTGTGGGTTGTCTCTTATGTTCTCTCTGTATCTGAGGGAGTAAAATGGGGGAGGAGTCCACTGAGACAATGGACTGCTGCTTGGTTACAGGTTATACAAATTTAAGAATTCCAAAGCATTAAGGTTATAAAACCCCTCTTAGTCTTTTCTCACATCTTCTTTAAAAGTCTAGACGTGACGTATAGTATTTAGAAATAGGTCATAAAATTGGTTCCAGTTGTACCGTGTTTGTACCTTTATATGTACCTGATTAAGGTACATTTAATGGAAACCAGTTTTCACTGCTGTAAAAAACCCAGCAATTATTTTAGTATTCTAAAGAAAATGTAACCTCTCTCCAGCTAAGCAGTTCAGTTGCACCAGCTTATTCTTGGCAGCAAGTAGCTTTAGGAAAAAATAGGAAGAAGTTGGATTGTGTAAATTTTGAAGTCAGAGTTTTTCATCTCTAATGTATAAAGTAGAGCTGGGAGTGTTTAGGTTATGGAATAGCTGATGTTTTTTCCCCCATATAGACTTGCAGTAAACTTCTTGTTACTGGAAAGATTAATTGCCTTTAGTAAGCTTATATAACATTCTGCTATATAAGATACATTATTAAAATTTTAATTCAGCTTGCCAATATTTATTAGAAATTCACAGCCAATTCCTTGCCCCAACAGGAGGAAAACAAAAATCTTTTGTGATACACTTCACATGAACAATGAGATTTCCTGATAATTACAGCAGTCAAAAAGAGGGTTTGCATTTCTGGGTTCTTTTATATCGAAGCTATTTAGATCTGAATGTATCTTAAGTTTCTCAAAATACAGTGTAATTTGGGTGTGTAGTGTTTTCTGCCTGAGTACTAGGTGTCCTTTTTGTTTGAATAATGCTGTAGAAGCTTCTGCCACCACAGATTCTATCAAGTGGGGTATCTTCTGGCAGTTGTAACTGGCAGTGACAGCAGGTGACTTCTGTCAGTTTTGTCAGCTCTTTTGTAGGTTAACGCGAATAAATAATTTTCCTTTTGTGGAAGAGAAACATCTTAAGTATTTGCTTTTTCAACATCACTGCTAAAAATGTTTTAATTCTCTGAAGAAATGTCAAGTGCTGTAAGACTAGCATGTTACATGGCAAGACGTTGAATGCAGGAAATGTATTTTAAAACAAATGGCTATTTTCTGTCTTTATGGTAAGTGATTTTATAAACACTTCCGGAGAATAATGAATCCTGTGGTTTTTTAAGTATTAGACATATTAGTATGTTAAAAATAACTTTCAGTGATGCAAAATATGTGTATTGCCTCATTACAGGACCAGGTTTCAGATACTACCTTTCTTGGAGATAAGTGCTATTGGAACATGATTGCTGTGCAACAGTGGCCATTGCAGCAAAATTCCTTCTATGGCCAGAAACAGCCTGTCCTGTGATAGCACAGGAATGTCAAGTCACTGTAGACACAGGCAGTCAAATGTCTGTCTTATAAATAGAGCTCCAAAATGTTTATTCTGAAAACAGGAAATAGTTATTAAGAAGATAAATTTCATGGGATTTAATTTAATTAAAAGAGAAAACAGTTTCAAAAACTGAACTATTGTTATTCATCCTTTAGAAAGATAAATGCTTTACAAATAACTTCTGGAACAAACCATTCTTAAAGTGAGTTTTGAAGGTCAAGCAATGGAAAATGCTGAGTACCAAGCTAGTTGTTACAGCAGTGCTGAATTTTGTTAATCTGAAGACAGTGACTCAAGGGCATTAGTAAAATTTAAATTTAGTTAAATTTAGTTTCAGAATTATCAGTGAGAATGTTCAAGAGGAAATTCAGTTTTACACTTGAGATTCCTTGACTGTAAACACATCTCAATTTTTTCTTTATACATCTTCCGTTCCTTGCTAATAGTGTTGCACTTTTCTACAATTTTGGAAAGTCCTGGAAATCTGATCCAGGAATCATCAAAGCCACGGAAGAACAAAAGAAAAAGGTAAAGTCAAGAGATACGAACTTGTTCTTCAACAGCTTTCCATCAGTTGATCATAGTTTACTGTTCAGTACATTACATTCAGTACATTTTCAGTAAGTTGTATAAAAAAAGGTTTAAAATATTGAAGGGTCTTCCAGATCTATTTTTTTACCTCTGGAATGTATTTCAAGTCTTAACTGGTGTGAAATTGCATATTAGTAATTTTGAATAGCACAATAAAATTGTGACTTGAATTTTCAATATTAAAAATTTGACAAGCAGTTAAGTGAAAAAGGAAATGTGAAGTTTCAGACTTTTGCCATACTGAAATATATAGGCCATTATGGGAAAAGTGTTAGTTAATTTTATTCCAAACTTCTAAGCATCTCTAATTTTCTTTACCTTTCTATCTAAAAGTATTAGACTGACAAACATTTTGAGGCTAAAACAGCCAAAACCGCAGGAAGTTTGGGGTGGGCTTTTACTTTGGCATAAAAGTCAGAGAAAATATGGGTGATCTAATGATAGCTAAGACATTGTATCATTATTAGCATCTCATATTTTTATTTTTAATTAAGTGCATTGTTCTCAACAGCCAAAATGAGCATTGAATATGCCAAAATTATACAAGCAGGAAAACCGTTTTGTTTTGTTTATGTTTCCTAGAAGCCAACATTCCACCTAAAATTAACTTTGAGCTTCTACTTCATGGTTATTTGTAAAAAGACCTGTGTGGATCAAGATCAGACCACTTGGAGTTATGTCCTTATGTAGAATGAAAATATAATAGCCATTAAAAGGATGGTGTCGATGAAATAATTTGTGTGTTCTGCAATAAGCTGTAGCTGAGTTCTTAGTCAATATGCAGATTTACTCTGAAAATTCAGTTTCTAATACTGCCAGTTTGCCAAAGTAAATTCCCAACTAAATTCTCCTCCTTCAACTGGACTAGATTAAGTAGAGTAGTCAACTATGACACTTTGGATTGGATTCAGCAAATTGCACAAATATGCAGTTTATTTGATGTACTTGCTTAAGTAGGCGAGTGTGGTTCCAAAAGCCTCGTTGAACAGGGTAGGAATTGCAAAATGCAACTTCTTGCGGCAGATGCATATGGCTATGAATGTTTTGTGTTTCTTGCTTTGCATCTAACCACATGGTAAAATGTTTTGTTACCAGGGATATAAACCACTGTAGGACATGTGTAGCACTTCCTAACATTTTCATAATTTGTCTTCAAGTATTTAATGCTGAGTTAGCCTTTAACTTTGAAGTAACTAAGTAAGAAAATTCTTTTCATTTCAGATGACCATATTAAGTATGTTTAGAAATGTGTAGTAAGCAAGAATTTCAGATGTTTGTTGTTTTAATATGTCATGTCCTTCATCCTGTGTTACAAAATAATCCAAACCATTCTTAAAGCAAGTGAAGGAATAAATGAATAAAATATTCCGATAGTTCAAAAGCATAGAAGGTAGACAAATGTTTACAAAGTACAATGATGTGGAGCTAACTGAAGTGGTCCTCTGTCTGCACAAGACTTATATTTAAAAGCTCTTCATCTGCTCTTGTTCAGTTCTGTTCTCCTGAGGTTTGGGATTTTGCTTGTGGCCAATACTGAACTCCAGTGTTGAGTGTCAGACCATGCACATTTGTTGCTGCATCCTTTTTTACTCTGTAGTGTGGTGTTATACTCCCACTGAAGTCAGAGGGACTCATAATGAAGTTGTCCAGGGTATCAAAAGTCACATCAGCAGCACTGAAATCACAGTAGGTGACTAGGAATAAGTATAAAATAGAATTAATTTAGAAGTAAATACGCCTATTGGTTTAATAAGGTAGATTCAAAATCAGTTTCATCTGAATTGAATTTGTTCCTGTATGTAGAAAGTACCCAAAATAAAGGGTTCACAGCCACAGGTCTGAAAATGCTTGTCACCATTTGTTTTTATGCTAAATTCTAATTTTTTTTTTCCCTGCAGACAATAGTAGAACTTGCAGAGACAGGAAGTCTGGATCTCAGTATATTCTGCAGTACCTGCTTGGTAGTATATTTTTTGATCAATTTCACTGTTTATTTTTATTTCCTTTAGTGCTAAGCCAAAATTAGTGTTCCTGTAATGAACATGTATTTGACCTTATTGCATTTTCAAAGGCAGAATTTATTTGTACTCTTTAATCTAAGCAGTGTTTTCAATACATTATATGTACACAAAAATAATGCAACAGTGAGAGGAAAAAAATTATCACTGTGGAAATAACTTGCCAGTGTCAAAATTCACGTATCCAGTATGTCTACCAGGTTGGTTGGTTATACACCTAGCAAGTTATAAAAATCACATGTGACATTCCACTACCTCCATAACTTGAAGTAAAATCATGTTGTGCTTCTAGTAAAATATTTTTTCAAAGATTAAGTGTGTTTCTCTATCTGGCAATATTCAGGAGTGGGGGAAAAAAAAATCTTAACTTTGTAAAGCAAATATAATGTGCTTTTTGTTTGAAAGTTAACTAGCAGATACAAAATGCTCAAGCATATCAGTGTTAACCCTGCAAAACTCTGGTGTATGTGAAATATGAATGATGTTTAAATCTCCAAATTGGAGGCTGGAAAATTATATACAGATGTGACACTTAAAAAATTATGTGTCTGTATATACATATATATTTCAGACCACTTCTTTCAAGACATAACCTTTCAAGAAAAAATTTTGGGAGTAATTTAGCATTTTAAGTTTCACTGAATTCTGCTTGTTGAGTGATATTTCTGTCTTTAGAAAATAATCTGAAAAGTTTGTGTTAGAGCTTGGTTATGAATGATGAAAAATCATGGAACTCAAACTCATTCTGTATTTTCATTGTTAAAAGCTGAAATGAGGCTGGTTACTATACAAAGCTCAATAGCTGGAGGTGATAGAAGAACTTTGTATGAGAAAAACAATTCTTTGTATAAGAGAAAAAAAGTGAAAATCATTTCAGTGCAGTTGTAAGGATGTGTAGATTAAGCTAAATAGCTAGGATTGCCTTAAGAATTAGCTTCAAGTTTGAAGTTCTCTGAGGAATTAACACTAGCACAATCAATTTACGTTTAAATTGAGGGTTTGTGTTTTCTTCTGTTTAAAATACATCAGGCTAACTTGCTTTTCTAAGCAAATGTTTATTATCTGTTACAGATACGGAAGCCAGTGAGGTCCAAACACTGCGGTGTTTGCAATCGATGTATAGCGAAGTTTGATCACCACTGCCCGTGGGTGGGCAACTGTGTAGGTGAGGAATTTGCTAAAATGCTCTGCAAGGTCTTGCCTGTTCTCATTTCACAGTGGAAGAGATTTGGCTTCTTAAGAAAAGCTTTTCAATATTGAGCTCAATTCCTTTTCTACGTGTGATTCTCTGCATTATTCTCATTTGTATTGTCTATTATATACCCGTCCTCAAAATTGTTCTGTGTCTAATTCAGTTTGCTACATATGTATTTTAATTGACATGAAGTTTAGTAATGAAAAGATGCAGAGCTTAACTGCTGAAAACACATGTCCCAGTTCCACAACTGATTATTATACTTTACAAAAGATAAAAATTTTCATTTTGACCAATGATAATCAGTAACTTATTGGTAAAGTATACATATTTAAAATTATTATGATTACACAAGTTAGATTCAGAACAACTTCCTATTGAGGTATTTTCTTTTTAACCATCCAGGTTGTCTTTTGTTCTCCTCAGTGATTATGAAAGGAATGGATATAGAACAGAAATAAAGTCTCTAAATGCTGCTATTTCCAGTCATACTTTTTGAGAAACTTATTTGAAAACCATTATTATGCAGGGAGCACTGAAGACCTCTCAGCTAGGAAATGAGTGCAGCTTGCTTCACATGTTTAATATTTTAAGACACAAGCAGAGGTAACCTTAATCTTGGGGAGGAGTTAAGAACGGGGTTCACTGACAGTTGACAGTTTCATAAATGCTTCATTAGATATAATGAAGCATTTATGCTTTCAAATAGATGTAGTTTGGTCTGAAAATCAAGAGTAAAATAGTTGATCCTGGCATTTAAATTGTAACAGAACATCTCTAAAGTCTCATTGAGATCAACTTGTATCACCCCCTTCTGTTTTATGTTTTCTACAGATGTAACTATCTGAGATATTTTTGGTTTATATTTTAGATGTTTTACGATGAAAAAAATAAGAAATTTTTTAGTTCAGGTTTTACAAGAGTACTGAGGAGTACAGGTCAATGGGACAGAAAGATCCAGTATTTTAATCAGTAACCAGAAAAAAAAACCCAAAAAAAAATGGAGGAGGAAAGACCTTAGTTTGTGTGTATTGAGAGAGTGTATGAGTGATGGGATTAGGATGGGTGGAGGTTTTTAAATCACAGTGATGATGGAAAAGTATAATCTGTTTTTTAGTGGTGGTGTACAGAGTGGGGTGACTGGAGTAAACCTTAGGGCCCTTGAAAGTGTGCTGGGAAAAAGCATTGGAAATCACAGTATGGGAGCTGGAGCTGAACTGGAGGGAGTGATGGTCTGAACAGCCTTATATGGCTTCTCTGTCTCAGATTGGTACGTGGTGACTCCAAGCATGGGATTGCAGTACAGAATCCATTCTTAAAACAGCATTTGTGGTATGCTTGCCAAAAAGGGAAACATGAATCATGCCTTTCTGGAAAGGTGGAATTTGGATGTGTGTGGAATGTGTTAAAAGGACAAGAATGTTGCTAAAGATAGGACTGAGAAATCTTGTATGAGTGTTTACAGACACTCTGAAATAAATCTTTTGGGAATAAAACTTGGCACAAAAAGACCTAGAATATTTTTACCATTTTTAAGAGGTTGACAAAAAGTGGAGACTATTTGAAAAATACATGAATTGGCAACTAGGGCAAATTGTTTTCCTCAAAGTTTTGATTAAAATGCAGCAAGCAAATCTCTGGAAGTGATTATATTTATCTTCTAAATGGAGTATCAAAATAGCATTATGTTTTTCTAGAGTTTTTTTAAATTTTATTTTAACTGCAGAGGATTACTCTATTCCTGCCTGTCCAGGAGGCAGCTGTACTGTGTTTTGCCTAATCTTATTCAAAATACAGTTTCTCCAGTTTGTTTTTTTTTTCACATTTTTCTTCCTTTTAAACTGCAATCAAGATTGTACTATTTCATTTATAGTTTTAAATGCTACACCCATGTTTTTACCTCACACATGTGGATTTCCTGTTATGCAGAATTTTGTTTAATATCATTAAAGATGTTGCTGAGAGAAGCATCCCTTCAGATGCCTCTCAGATGGGCTTCTACGCCACTGTTTAACTTCTGTGTTCTTTATAGAATGTCTTTTATGAAACTTAACAGTTCTAAAATTTAGAATGCAAATTAAATGATCCCTTAGAGACATTCCCAACACTTTCTCATATGCCCTTAGGTGATTGAAGGCAATATTACAACGTAATTTTGTGTTTTCAGGAACTTGTTTGATTTTCAAGGAAGAGTCTTATGTTTAGTCTAGCTTGTGTTATATGTATGTTTTTCCTCATCTCTTATTTATACAGTCTTTCAGCTCACTTGCTAAAAGCACTTCATTATTTTCTGCCTCCAGAGGATGCTCTTGTTTTAGCAGGGAAAACATTTGACATAATAAAGAAGTAAATGCTGTGCTGGTAAACGATGACAGCCAAATCTTTTGTAGCCCATTATCGTCTCTGTGGGTTTAGTTTACAGCCTGGAGCTGTTGGAAGGTTGCAACATTGGACATATTTTACAAACAGGAGGAAGGCTGAGTACTTCAGAATTATGATGTACTCTAATAAGAGGCATATTTTTAGCTCTACTACTGTTAAAAATAGATCAGTCTTCTAGTAACTGAGTTTTCTTGCATTAGAATTCTGTCTAAAGCAGAGTAGTTTTTATCCCATTCATTGTTACAGCTAGTTCTTAGGCCTTGTCTGTTCAGTTGCAGGTATTTGTTTTACAAGTTTTACTAGATATTTTATTTTTACCTAGCTTCATCAGGCATCCAAACATATGATGTAAGTTAGCTTATTATCAAGGAAGGTTGTATATTTTCTCATATTTCTGTTACTTTTCAGAAAGCGAACTCTGTCGTTTGATAATTTTTTCAGTGGATTTAAAAAAATACTTATTAATGTGTAATTCCTGGCTGATAAAAGCACTGCAACAACTGTTACCAACTTTGCTCTAAATATTGTCTATCAATAATTTTATTACTTCATGAAAGAGGTTGCAAATTATTTAATTAATTGCAGTTGTAACATGACAGAAAATGAAAGAAAAGTTGCTTTGTTGTCTGAGAAATAAAAAAAAATCATAAGTAAACCAGCTAATTTCACTGTCTTGAAGTTTTACGGGCTTAATATTGTAGCATAATGTTTCTTATAAAATAAGAAGCAGTACATCTAAGACAGCAATTAAACTTTCTGGTATAATGTTGTCTTTCTGCTGCTGAAAGTGTAGTAATTTGGTCCCTGTTGTGCAACTTTAGGAGCAGGGAACCATCGCTATTTTATGGGCTACCTGTTCTTCCTGCTTTTTATGATCTGCTGGATGATCTATGGATGTATCTCTTGTGAGTAAATGTGATTTTTTCATCTTTTTTTAAATTATTTCTAAATACTTCATTTCCTCATATGGATTTTTATAGATCTTTGCATTATCAGAGTTTTGGGTATCTTTATCCTGGAATTGAACTGCACATTAATATTTTATTATATTGGGTATTTTAATTTAGAAGATGTTTTTCTTGTTCTAAATCTTCTTCATCACAGACAAGTATGTGCATGTGTCATGTATTCAAGGAGTTGGGAAAGGAAGAGAGAGCAAGTAAAGCTCAGAATTCTGGCACTTACCATTTTCTTATTTAATTTAACACATTCTAATGTGGGCATTATATGTTGCTGTAAAACAAACTTACCTTAAATCTTTGTATATTTTTTGACTTTTTATTTTCCTCTAGACTGGGGTTTCCACTGTGAGACAAGTTACACAAAGGATGGATTTTGGACCTACGTTACACAGATTGCTACCTGTTCCCCGTGGATGTTTTGGATGTTTCTAAACAGTGTGTTTCACTTCATGTGGGTGGCTGTGTTACTCATGTGTCAGATGTATCAGGTATGGAAAAACACTTCACTCATAATGCTGTGTCTTGGGAGTGACATAAGAATATCAAATAGTTCTGTCATTCAAATTTTCATGTTCATTGTGCTAGACCAAGTTTAATCTCTCAGCCTTGCTGGAGGAGGCAAGCGTCTGCTGTCTCACAGTATTTTTTTGTGCAAGAGGTTAAAGTACCTACCTCCTGCTTTCCATTCTCAAAATGGCCAAAAGGTAAAACAGACCAGTAAAAGACAATAAAGACTAATAGAGGATAAGAGCCGTGAGGCCAACTTATAATAATGCTGTATGTTATTAGTAGAAAGGGAGTGGTAGCTTGAAAGAGGATGCAATAATTTCTTAACACTGCTTCAATGTGAGTTGAAGCCATTTTATTGTACTCTAATCTGACCAAACCCAAGTTTTCTTTATCCTTTCTATGGAAAGAAAAGTCATACTGAAAGCCTTGAAGTATGACATGTCATTAATGAACCATGAGACTTAATCTTTCCAGAAGATTTCCTGGAAATAGAAATTATCCTCTAAGGCTTAGATACAACTTTTCAGGAAATTTAAGTTTTGTCCTCCACTTTTACAATATTTGTTACCTACAACATACATCAATTTCAAAGTCTTATGGTTTATGTTTGCTTCTGATAATTTCCCCAGTCAAAAAGTTGTTTCTTTAAAAATAAATTTAAACCAGTAAATTTGGTCCTTTTTCAGTCTGTCTCATACAGTACTTGGTTGCATATTTTTATGTGAGCTAAATTACTTATTCTTCCTGTCTCAAGATATCTTGCTTGGGTATCACAACAAATGAAAGGATGAATGCAAGAAGATATAAGCACTTTAAAGTTACAACCACATCTATTGAAAGCCCATTCAAGTAAGTTCTGAAGCATATACCAATTTCTTATTTGTATAGCCTTGCATACATTTCAATTATATTGCTTGTTGAAACAGAACACACCTGAGTACTTCCAGACTGTCTTCTCTACTTGGAGTGCTGAATCTTGTCAGCTATTTTCAGTCACGCATTCTGTCCAGTTAAAGGAAGTGATTAATGTTTTGTAGTGTAGGGTGCATAAACACTGAAAAGAATGTTTTCCAGCACTGGTTGTATTTCACTGTAGAGTTGATGGGGAAATAAATATCCACTTTATAAAGCAAATGCTCAAACCAGAGGTAGTTGCTTACTGCAGCATGTCTATGTTGACCTGGACATTCATTTCCACACTGGGCACTTTCTCCTGAGTAATACTTACTGTGCTGTTGAAGTTGCTCTATGCAGTAGCTCCTCTTTCTCTACTGTGAGAAAAGAGGCTTCACTTTCTTCCAGAAAGTGAAGAGCATGGCCAAAGCTATTTGTGGGGAAGGGAGCAGGATGCCCCAGGAACTGAAGTGGGTGTTGCATGGGTGAGAGCAAGCTGTTGCATACAGTTTTTGGGCATCAATGTGTGAAAGAGTAGGTTGGGAATCTGGTTTCTGTAGTGATGAGAGTGCAAGATGAAAGATGGGGGCTCAGGGATGAAATAGCACTGGGAATATGGGGTCATGGAGCAGCTTGTGGAGGCAAAGCAGGACATAAATGAAGACCTGAAGCTGGTATATTGCTGGGTTGAGAGCACGTTACAAAAGGAGATGGAAAACAAAAAAAGCAAGTCTCATCCTGCTGCACATGCTGTGTCTCCTGTGGGAGCTGCTGCTCTTTCTGGTGCCACCCGGAGTAAAGGAGATAGGAGATGGAAATTCTGATCAGGAGTAGTCAGCATGGATTCACACAATCCTGTGCAATGAGCTCTAGGGTGACCCTGGCTGAACCAGGGACCCACTGTGCTCCCTTTCAACCTGCCCATTCCATGATTCTGTTCTGTAGCAGATGGATTTCTGTGCTAGGAATTTGTGTGGTCTTTTTAAAATATTTTCATAGAAAACTTGTAGTGAGAAGTAGACGAGCATCTCTATGTAGTTGAAGTGTTCTACAGATTAGAGTTGTAACAAAACCAGATAATTTGCCTGGAAAACATGGGGTGGTGCACAGGATAGGAAAAAAGTGCTGGTTTGATCCCAAATTACTGTCACATTCACAAATCATTTTAACTGTAATAGCTGCTATTATAAAAATTACACCTGAAAATAACACCAGATGTCTGAAATAACTGACTTAGCATCACCTGTCACATGAAGCATTGGCATCAAATAGTTTCATCTCCTTTTTGCTTAGACCTGCTCTCTCATATGTCATTACATGAACTTTTCTTCCAGAAAACTATGATCTATTCAGCCCCTGTCTAATTAAGTTAAAAACCCCAGCAGGTTGGGAGTTTTTCTGTGGGTTTCTTAAATATTTGACAGTTAATTGATTCAGCCACAGAAAGTGCTTGACTAGTTCATTTAATTCAGATCATGCTTTCTTAATTTTGTGTTGTCAAGGGACCTGGTTGATTCTAGACCTGCAGCTGGTGAACCAGTATGTATGCAGAAACAGATACCAATAAATATGGAAATTAGTCTAGGAAGACATTAATTTCATGCCATTTTGTTTTGCATCCATCTGTATAATGCAACTGTCCTCTTAGAACAGCATTTGAACTACCAGGTTGTGCTATATGATGATGGACTGCTAAAAACATCTTCTGGTAGATAGTGGAAGAAAGTTGGTGTCTTGATTATGCCCAAGAATCAAACATTCACCAGTCTGGTGACTACCTCTTATTTCAGAACTTATTCATCAATTTGCTTATCAAGTATAAGAAAAATTCTGAACAGAGCTCGTTTTCTAAACTTAGAAACTTCAAGGGTGAAGAATCAAATGTGTAGGTAGGCAAAAGATTATTTGTTAGATGAACTGTGATATTGCTTGCTAATGTGTGTTTTTCTTTTGCTTTTAGCCATGGATGTATAAGGAACATTATAGACTTCTTTGAATTCAGATGCTGTGGTCTTTTTCGGCCTGTTATTGTGGACTGGACAAGGCAGTATACAATAGAATATGACCAAACTTCAGGATCAGGCTACCAGCTGGTGTAGCACCACCTTCATCCTGTGAGCATATCATCCTGAGTGGTGCCTGAAAAATTTTCTGTCTCTCTCTCTCGACTCCGCATCCCTTGAAGAGTAGCATGCTATGTGTAAGGCTGATGATGAATCATAAAGGTACCTTCTCTTCATCAGAATTTTATTAACAAAAAGTAAAAATGGACAGAATAAACTGCCAAACCTGATAAGGAAGAGGAGGAAGATCAAAAAGGGATTTTAACAGTTCTTAACATGAGAATTATTCATGACAACATATTCACAGTATTTGTTATCAGGTTTTTTATTTAAGGTCTTTCACAATGGAGCATGAGATTATTGAAGTATTGACATAAGTAGTTACATTGTGCTGAGCAGAAAAAAATTGTATCCCAATATCAATAATTCCACTGAAACAAGAATCTAGAATATAAAACTAAATTTCATGATATGGAGTTCACTGATCGCTATGTTGTAGTTCCTGTAATGTGATTTTTTTTAATACAGATTTTCTGTAGTAATATGTACATTGAAAAATGTGCTTTTCAGTACTGTTATAAACATCCTGTGGTGGGGATCCCCTGTAACATGTTAAGTTATAGCAGTAAGGCACGTCAGATAATGTTGAGTAAAAATATGTTGCCCACGTTTTTTGGTGATTGTTTCTGCCACCAGTTAGTGGTACAACTAAATACTTGTAATAACCCTGTTCTGAAATATAGTCTGAAATAAACAGCTGCGCCAACAAGGAAAGCTTTTCTGTCAAAGTTAAAGCCCTGCCTAAATGCATGATGCACCTGTAAAATTAGTTTACAGTATATAATGTTCAGGGAAAAAAGTGGGAAAAAATAATTATCTTTGAAGTAATTGTATAAGCAACTTACAGACTAGCAGTGTTTTAGTATTAGGTTTGGTCCTCATACAGAACAGTGTAGTGTATTTGGAGACATGTTGGAAGAGAAATTACGTGAGGGATACTACAAATGTAACAAAAGTCTCAGTTATAAAAAGACAAGATAGTTTTAAATTGAATGCAATTGGAGAAGAAGAACCCAAAGTTGCCTCAAATGCTTATTTCGTTTGAATGTGAAATAATGGAACCCAACTTTAACAAAAACAAAAAATTATGAATCCCCATAATGGCACGTGCACACAGAAAATGCAGAGCAGTGTTCTGAAGAAGGTGGTGTATTGGCACGTGGAAATCACCCTTAATTTCTGTTTTTAAGTTCTCATGCTACAGATGTGTTTAGAAGGTAAGGAATGATCTGAAATTGCATTCCAAAGGGGCTTTTTTTGAATGTGATGCACTGATTTTTGTTATGGTGTTTTCATATATTCATAGTGAATTGTTCACTGCTTCCTTAACTATTGTTTACAGAGAGACTGAGAATCAGTTTAGTTCTCTTCTAAGTGCTGTAGCAACCCAGTGGTTCAAGGAACCTGTGAGGGGAGTTTGGGGAGGGTCCTGAAAGCAGATGTCTGAGACCAGTGTAAAGAATGTGTATCTGTATATAAATAATTTATCAAATAGTTTTCTCTCTGTGAGTGTGTGTTTAGTGTATTTAAAGCTGCTCATTTTCATTTTATTCAACCAAAAAAGTATAGGAAGATATCTAATGAGCTTTTAGTGATGTTAAATATTGCTGTTAATAGGCATTATGCCCTGCAAATTCACTGCATGTTTGATGCTTGGCAAAATTAGCGTTTTCTGTAATACGCAGATTACAGGTAATAAAGCAATCTAGTGGTATTCCCGGCCCTTGCCTTAGTAGGAGGAGCAGTGAAACTGTAAATAGTTGATGTTCAGTATTTGCAAGTAAACATTTTTTCTGTAGTTGTTCATTGATCTCAAGACACACACTTAGTTTGCAAGTACCAGATATCAGGATTTACAGAAGTGCAGCATTAGAGTCCTTGAATGTTTAATACTGGAAAAATCAATGTTGTCTTGGACACTTTTAACAGGAGAGGTTTGGGTATAGGGATGAAGAAGCTTTGGCTACTGTTGTCAGACAAAATTTGTAATGCTAACAAAAACATGCTCTATTTCTGTGAAAACAATTGACTTCAGTTGTCCATATTTTTTTCTAATCAGAAAAAAGCATGAAAGCTTTACACTATGGTTTGTTTTAATCACCAATGATGTTTGCATATTTGTTCATTCATTTCTTTTTTCACATTTTAGTTGGGGGTTGGTTGACTTGAGGAGCTTCAATACACTTTATAAAATATCACCCAGGCACCAGAAGAGCAGTTCAGTGCATGATGCAAGTTCAGTCATATTTGCCCAGTAGCATTAAATGCCATGAATTGCATCATGCACTCCATGTCAAAAATGTTTGCAAAAGAAGAGGTGATCCTTGGTAGCACGTAGCAAGTTCTGCACTATTTACATGTCAGTAGCTCTCTGGTGACAGATTTGTTGAGACCTCCAAAATCTGAGCGATAGTAGGTAGTTGTGAAAATTGACATGCATATATGATTTAGGATGTATGAAGTTTCCAGTGTAAAATGTAACTTGTCTTGAGTAACACTGAATTGTTGATGTGAAATTATAAAGCAAGCGGGGGGAGCCAACTATGCAGCATTTTTTCTGTCAAGTTATCAAACTTAAAATTCACTTGTTGAACCAAAACTGCATTGCTTCTGAAACTTAAGCTGATCCAGACCAACAGCAGATCAGAGCAACTTAATCTGACATAGGTAGAGTAAATAGGAATTTTGTCTTGGCCCTAAACATGTGCTGTTTCTTTGCAGGTTTTTGTATTCTTTGAGGTCCACCAGATTTTTTTTCAATTAATGTGTAAAACAGCATCACTACATTTTAAGCTGTGGATTTTTTTGTATATTATTTATAACTGTGCCAAGTATTATTTTAATACTGTCGAGATCTTGATGTGTATTGTGAACAAAAAAAAAAATCTGTAAAATGTTTAATAAACTAGCTCTCCTTACATAAATTAAATCTGTTAAATTTTGTAAGTTATTAATCAAATAAATATTGACTCTTAGATGCAGTGTTTGTATTGACTTGGGGTGTGATTTCATACAGTGTAGTTGGTGTCCAGTTTCAGAAGCCTTTCTGGAAAAATGTACAGGTGTCTTACAGATGGCATGCACTCAAATCTGTACAGATGCAAAATCCTATGAGTTACTACTGTGGTAAATTATACCTTTGTACTACCAATTAAAGTTGGCATTCACCAGTTAAATATTCCTGTCTTTTGAGTGAAGCCTGCTGGCAAGGTAACATTTCTTAAGGGAGAACTCCATCTAGGGAATGTTTCACGTGGCCTAATGTACTTACATAATGACGTTTGAGGTATCCTAAGCGTCAGCCAGGCATCTGCATAGAGCTAGGATGTGTCACCAAGATGTGTCCTTTAGGGTGGCACTTGCAGGACACAGACTGCCTTGGCTATTCTGATCCATGCTAAAGGTTAGGGTTTGAGTAGAAACAAGATAACAGAGTTCTAATCTAATCAGGATATTTATAACCAGCAATGTGTATTACAGTGTAAGGCTAGGACTTAGGAGCACATCTAAAGGGAGGAAAAAAGTGTTTTCCACTGAGTCCTGTTTTGGTATTGACATTGAGAATTGGTGGTGGTGTTCTCCCCTTCCCAAAGCAGTCTTCCTGGTGAGGCTGTGTCTGGGCTGACCACCCTTTGGCTTGTCAGGAAGTGACCAGGGCAGACTTTGACCTGTGCTGAAGATCTCCATCCAAGATTTGCAGTGCTCCATCAGAGGAATTGCTGTGCTTGGGAGTCCTGATGATTTGAAAGCTGATTCCTGGGTTTGGGGTTTTTTGGAAAGAAGCCAGTCCTCTGCACCCCCATATACCTCAACTACGGTTCAGTGCCTTGCACCTCCCATTAGCTGCCTTTTAGTAAAATCAGACTTCCTTGAAAAAATTTCCTTTAGTAAAATCAGACCTCCTATGAAAGCAATGTTGATGGTTAGCAGGACAGAGTTTTTCCTAGGTTTCCTAGGCTGTGCTGTTGTTTGCTGCCTCACTCCCACCTTGAAATGTGCTGCTTCAGAGTTACTGTTGTCTTTTTCAACTCTAATCTTTCCTGCTCTGTGAACTGGACAAGCTCTTGGGTCACTGAGCTGGCTTGTTTTTCCTCCTATCCACATGGTTCTTTTATAACCTGTACAAAATGCTCTTTGTGTATTAGAGTAGTACATATTTTTCTAATTAGGCTTTTGGCTCGAACTGCTTCACTGCCTCAGACCGTGGTCATAGATGTTGCTTGAAACTGCTTTAGACCATGCTGACACACTTGCTTAATGTGTCATTGCAGCAGTCCCAGTCCCAGTTATATGTGCTTCCATAAATTCAGTGTTGTGAAAGGTTCTTTTATCCCAAAAAAAGTATCAGCTTGCTTCGCAAACCAGACAAGAGTTTCAAAGTTCTTTTTTATTTTAACCTAACTTATTGATCTGCAGCTGTCTTGGTGAAATATTCCTGCACGGTAAGGTCTGTGCATAACTTCAGTACTACAGCATGCTCAGCGCCCCAGAATATTATGGTTTGGTTTTCATTTACTAGACACTGTGCCAGAGACAGGCAGCCATTTAGGCACACAGGTATCCCTTATCTGTCACTTTCCGAGCTGTGTCACCATACAGAGCAGTAGATTAAGATTTACTGCTTTTGTGCAGTGAGCAGCTCTTTGCCTTGCACATGCATATATTATGGTGTGATATTGGAGAATTATTCAGCTCTGAAGGCCATGACTGTAGGTCCAGCTTTCAGCAGAGCTGTGCATCAAGTCTATAAAGCATCATTTGCTTTTGTGCAGTGAGCAGCTCTTTGCCATGCATATATTATGGTGTGATATTGGAGTGTTATTCAGCTCTGAAGGCCATGACTGTGTATGTCCAGCTTTCAGCAGAGCTGTGCATCAAGTCTATAAAGCATCATTTTTTCCACCCCTGAAGTACCCAGCAACACTCCCCTCACATTTACTGATGACGACAACACTTAGGGTATATCAACAAGCAAAGCTTTATTGAATTGATACTCAGTATTAAAAGTGTTACAGTGTGATACACAAGGCGAAGAAAAAAGCAGTGTGTGTGTTTGTTTTTAAAATCATTGGCTGAAGGTACACTACAGTAACTTTCACCCCTGAAGTACCCAGCAGCACTCCCCTCACATTTACTGATGACGAAGTAGGCAACACTTAGGGTATATCAACAAGCAAAGCTTTATTGAATTGATACTCAGTATTAAAAGTGTTACAGTGTGATACACAAGGCGAAGAAAAAAGCAGTGTGTGTGTTTGTTTTTAAAATCATTGGCTGAAGGTACACTACAGTAACTAGTATCTGTTTCACAGTAGTTAGTAACATTTAGGAAACTCTCTTGTTCCTTCTGGCAGGATCTCAGCAGAGCTGGAAGGCGTTTTTAGCCCCCTCACTGGGCATGAACAAGGGCACCTGCTCCCTGGCCATACCCAAATCCCTTGGGGCCAAAGTTCTTCGCGTAACAACCTGTGAGAAAGATGAACATGCAGTAGCTGAGTGTTCTGGCACATTAATTAAGAACAGCACTGTCTGGGCTAAGATTCTCAGCAGCTTCTCCTTAGTCACTAGAATATCTCCCTGGGAAGCAACACTTAGAAACATTTTGTTAAGCTCATAACTAACAGGACTGAACTCGGTAGCCAGGTCTGTGTAGCTCCCAGCCCACTCTGTGAGAGCAGTTCACAGATCAGGTCTGTGGCTTGGTATCTGTTAAGACATGTGTTGTCATCAAACCACTGTGTGGCTCAAGTTTATATCCACAACCACTCAAGAAGGCAGAGCATAATGCTTGCTGGCTTGTTTGCCTACTCTGATCAGGCACAGGGCAAGGCTGCTGCTGCATTTCTCAGTATGTGATGTTTTACTTGATGCAGATGTCAACTACATCAGTAGCTTTAGTAATATCTATTACATTTTTACTCTATTTTTTTTTGCTCTATTGCTAGGACTTACAGAGCACTTCCATGTGAACATGAGCCTGAAAGTTCTTATATCAGCAAGATATTGACTATTTGTCCTTGTAAGGTATCTTGAACCATAAACAAATGCTCTTTGCGTCTTTTCTCACCTTTACAATAGATTTCTCCCTCTTTTTCAGTTAGGGTTGTAGATTCTAGGCTTTTGCCACACTTGGCACATCGGAAGCAGTTCTTGTGCCATGGCTAGAAGAAAAAAATAAGATAGTATTAATACATAGGCTGCCCAAGTTGGTAAAAAACCACATTGACTGGAGATATCTACATCACTATTGATTAGAGACTGGTGCAATGAAAAGCAGCTCAAGTGCACCAGTAGCAGACAAGAGTACCTGCATTTCTGCGAGCAGCACAAAGCCCTAGATCCCACCCAGCATCCTGCCCAGAGCAGCATTCTGAAAGGTTTGGGCTTGCTGTGATGAATTCAGAGCACATCTTGGCTCTCTGCAGTCAGTGAGTCAGACAGCTGGCAGCCTGACATGCAG
The DNA here is from genome assembly GCF_014805655.1 of Passer montanus. Lineage (NCBI taxonomy): Eukaryota > Metazoa > Chordata > Aves > Passeriformes > Passeridae > Passer > Passer montanus. The sequence continues at coordinate 4,864,604 of NW_024364270.1, forward strand.
TTTAACATGGTATTTTCAGAGACCATCCCCTTTAGATGAAACATTCTGCCTCCCTCACAAGCTGCACACCTAAAGATTGTTTCCTCTTCTGGGTGAGAGGGGCTTCTGTTGTTTGCTTAAAGTCTCTCGCATGAGACAATATAAAATACTCACCTCTGAAATCTAAGGTGATCACTCATAACCCTGCATTTGAAGTGCCTTTTTTTTTTTCCAATTAAGTTGATTGATTTGACTATTTCCAGTGCAAAGAAATGCAATTTTAAGCTAAGTGCCCTGCAGCTGGTTCCCTGCTGGGACTGACATAACACACCTTGTTCAATTTGAAGTCCACACAGCAGGAACAAAACAGCACATGAAGTTCCTTACCTTTCCAGCTCCTATTACTTTCTCTGCTGCATAAACAGAATCACCACACCTAGAGCATTTCTCTGTCCCTCCAAACTTCTGAGCGAACTTGGAAGGGTTTGGATTTGTGGTGGGCCGGTGAGGAGAAGGCGTGCTGAAAGAAACAGGACATTTGTTTTCTCTGCTCTTTTACTAAATGATCTCTTGCTCTGCTTAGCAACATGAACAGACCAGCACCCAGCACATGGTACAGAACACAGTACTGCTGCAAAACTGAAGAAGTAAGTTACCAGCAAGGCTATCCAATTACACTTGGTAGGGAAAAAACCAAAGCCACAACAACAAGAAAAGAAAGGCCATGCTTTAAAGGATAAAAAGAAGCTACTGTAAAGGCTGATTTCCTGAGGAGCCTTCCCCTTTTCACTTAACTAGAAGAACTGAACTCCACCAGAACATGGATTTTTCAGATAGTAAGCTACAAATTATTCCATTAAGTCCCTATCCATTGATTATAATTAGGAACCTGAATGGACCACTGAACCTTGGCTGCAGAGCATATATCATATAAACATTACGCAATAATTTGGGAACTTGCATGAAGCAAGTTGTGAGATGTATCTCAGCTTCTTTGCACATGGTCTGCTTTACAGCAAGAACTTAATCAGATTAGGAGTGTTTACTATTTAATGTGACTTTTGGTTTTGGCTATAATTAAGCACAAATGATTCTTCATTTGCCAGTTAAAAATTCATTCTGCTTGTAGCCCCAGATTCTCAGCTGTCCAAATCCATCCCTGCAAGAACCTGTTGAACAGGAGAGCAATGTGACACCCAGACTCACCTCTGTGAGCTCATGCAATGCCATCAGCAGCTCCATAATCCAGTCCCCTATGGCTCATTCAGAAGATGAGCACGTCCCTGCTTGCACTAACTCCTGCTTCTACTGTTCCGACTCACAGAGTCACCAGTGGGAGCTTTGTGCAACGCAGGTTCAATGCCCTGCATTCAACTAGACCGGGGTATTTTTGCAGCATTTCTATTCCAAACATGAACATAAACAAAATCCAGCCTGAAAGACTCCTCTGAAAATAGTACTGAAGGACAAGGGCCACGCACCCCCCAGCTCAGTTCACTCACCTCTCAGGCTTGATTCCTAGTCTCTCTCCCCTGTCCATGTTCAGCGTGCCTGCCCCTTGGCCATATCCATAACCTTTTGGCCCATACTTTTTCCCATAGCAAGATTTGCAGTAAACTTCAGCATCATGAATTGCTACAGTTGTGCTGTCCAAGTTTTTCCGGCAGACCACTGGAGGTAAAAAAAAAAAAAGTTAATCTGCCCTAAGAGACTATTTCCATCAGCACATACAATAAGCCAAAAATCAAGTGAGAAATGATGTTATGGTTTTCCCTGTCCAAAATTCCCATTAGGCAGTAGGACCACCAGAGATTAGAGGGGAAAAAGTTGCTGTTTGAATTTGTGAATTGTGCTTAGCCCCATAAAGGGCTCTATTCCCTCCCACCTCTTCATGACCATGACATTTAAAGCCTGGAAACTTGCCGTGGTTTGATGAACAAGGCTGCTCAGAAACCCAGAGAGGGCAGTCAGCAGTTTCCCTTGACAGATGCCATAGAGCATGAAGCAAAAGCCTATCAGTACAGAAGAGCCCCTGCCCTGCCCTATCCTTTTGGCCAGAGTGGGGTTGGGAAAAAAACCAAATCATCAAGGTTTCCCACCCCTATCCCCCACCTCAGTACTGCTTCAGGGCAGAGCTGGGGCTGGTTCACAGCTGTCACCGGAGGGGCTGTGCTTTTCTGGCATTCCTAAATGGTCCTCCAGCACAATGCAAGCCCTCTACTCAAGGTTACAGTAGAAGGGAGAACTATTTCCTTCTTAAACCTCCTTTTGTGTGCCAACTGGCATGCTCTTTCCATCTGCAACAGCATTATGTCCATGGAAAAGAATTTTGGGGAGAAAAAAAGAAACGCCCTCATGAATTTTTTGTTTAAAGATTTTAATGTCTGCAAAACATTGGGCGACTTTTGCTTATGGCAATCATTAGCTCTAAGGTTCTTTTTATAAGACACTAATATCCAATAGGTAAATCAATTAATGCATGTTTGTTAAGTCTACAGACTTTAACCCCAACATAAGTATGCACTAAGGAAACCATGTATTCAGACACACTAGAGCCATTGTTTGACTGCAAGTTCCAGGTTTCTTTTAATAGTAACTCCCATAAAAGGCTGAAAATGAGGCAGCCGAGGCATCTAATCTTTGTTTTTTGTAACCACTGTAGAGCTCAAGGAAAGGAGTGTAGGTGTGCCGGGGCTCTCAATGCCAGCACAGCACACCAAGGTTAGGCAGCAGACTTAACAGCAAACTTGTCTGAGAGGCACAGCTGTAACTGCAGCCAATACAAGGCTGAACCCTAGCTCTGTCCATATGTATTAATCACCAACAAGTGGGGCAAAAAGAGTACCTGATGTTTGCAATAAGGTACAATTCTCTGATTCAGACAGAGAGGCTGTCTGCCTGCAAAGTAGGAGCCTCTGATTCACAGAGACCCTTTGTTCCCTTCATCTAAGCAGAGGTATTTTCAGCATAGAAAGTGATTTTCAATGCCTCACTGGGCTTGTTGGTTGGACTGGAAAATAATGCTTTGGACTCCTTTCATCTGAAATAAACCACAGGCCTCTGTGCCAAGAAAGTTTAGGCTTCTGGCTGTGCTAAAGCATCAACAACTCGGCTGTGTTCGTGAGCACTGCTGTCTTGGTCTGCACAGGACTCCAGGGCAGCAGTTTGGTAACCGTTCCTTCAGCTTCTGCCAGCCCCAGGAACAAGGGGAGAAGCCCAGCTGAGCTCAGATCAGTGCAAAGAAGGCTCTGCCACTGGCCTTCCTCCTCTGCATGAGCAACACTTAAGCCAGGCTTCCAGCCTCAGGATCCCTTAGACTCCTGAGGAAAAGGCTGGCAAGAGTGCAAATGGATGTGCTTTGCTCTGAGACATACATCTCACCCCTGATATGACAAAACCTCTCCAGCAGGTGAGCTCTCCCCTCAGGACTGCCAAGCCCAGGAAGCACATGGGGAAGCAGGAATCATGATGGACAAAGTCACCTCTGGCCACTGCCATCCCCAGTGTGTCACAGGTACCAGCTGAGTCTGGGACGCCTCCTGTGCTGTGACCCCCACAGCTATGGCAGGAGAGATTTTGGAGGAGAATACTTACTGCAGAGGAAGCAGCACCGGTGGAAGCTCCTCCCGTCGCACTGCACCTCCTCAGCGTGGTAGACGGTGCGGCCACAGGCACCGCATTTGTTGCCACCTCCCCAGTTCGGCATGGTGGTTCTGTGTGCCCAGCCAGGCAGCAGGGGAGAAGGGGAGATGTTTGTTAAATGCAGTGTCCTCCATCACCGTGGCCCAGGACAACTGGGCTTACAGGCTCCTTTAAACCAGGTCTGTGAAGTTTGTGTGGCATCAGAGCACAACTCTGTAATTTCATCAACTGTTTAAAAACAGTGACCCTCCACTGCGTGAGAAGTTTTTGGGACCAGTTCAACTTCCCAGCTCTTCAGATGCCAGAGCAGACTTAAAGGCTTAGGCAGGCTCTCTACGGCTATTTGTAAAAGCAGACTAGCTGGCAAGGGGAACAGAGACCACTGCTGCTGAACAGCAAGAAAAACAGAGACACAGTCTTCACGAGCCATGTCCTCTATCCCTGCCTGGGGATTTTGAAACTTACATAAATTGGATATGCACAAATTACAGTTTCATGCACAAGAGCTTTACTGTACCTGGAACGAATGCCCCCCCAGATGGATATAATTTCAGTTTCTATGCTTCACTAATGCTGGGCCTCTTGCCTGACAGAAGCAAACCAATTGTACCAACAAGGACATTTTGTTTTACTGCAGGGCCTGTCATTTGGGATGCGGTACAAGCCAAAGTTCACTTCACCAGAAAACTACATATTACAGTTGTAGGAACATTCTGAGCTCCTTTGAGATCACACCTGCACTTCAAAGAAGTTTAAGGGGGACTATTTTCCAGGGACTCCACCCCTGTTACATGAACTGCACCTTTACCAGGCCAGTATATCAACCAAACCCAACTGCTCAAGTAGCCACAGCTGATTTAAAAGGAAGTGAAAACCCCTCTCATGCATTACTTGCAATAGACACTCAGAAAACTGTGGGGACAGGCATCTACCCACTGTGTCAACCTGTAGCCTTGGGAACCGTCTCTTACATTAAGCCAGAAGCAGTAGCTGTCCCATCTCAAGCTGATCTGCTCCCTGCCGAACTCCCCTGCACTCTCTGGCACCACCATCAGCGGTTCCCCCCAGCTCCTCCCACAACTGCCTGGGGTTACAGCTCCAAAGCAGAGCCCTGCCCACCACAGTCCAGATTTCTGGGGCTTTCCTCCTGCTGCCACCACCATGAGCTAACACAGCTGTGTTTGCTGAAGGCTCATCTTGCTGTCAGCCTGAACTGCCCTTGGCTTGTGACTGCTGTTTAAGGCTGGTTTGCTCTCCTGCAGCTCAGCACCACCAGCTCTCCCCAGCACAGAGCTGCCAAGAGCAGCCAGACAGGGTTACTGCCTCCAGAGCTCTACCCAGCAGAGCTGCTCAGCACTCATCACCCCAGTGCTCCTCACTGATCCTCATTCACACAGGGCTTTTGGACGAGGACCATGGTTTGCCCACTGGAAGCTCAAAAGGCACCTCCTGCCACCCTACCCCACCAGCAGGAGCATTCCCTCCCTGCAGAGTCCCCACACAGCAGTACAGGTCAATTTTCAGGGAGGGAGATTAGGGAGGAATTTCGGAAGGAATTTCTTGGAAGCTTCTGACTTTTCTCTGCAAAACTCACCTTCAGTTGCCCTGAGAATCTCTCCTAGGCTTGACAAGGAGAAGATACACACAAAGCCTGCTGCCTTCAGTTAACTCTGCACTCATCCCTCTGAGCCAGAAGCAGAGGACTACCAATCTCCATTGCCTCCCTTGTCAACAGAGAGGAACTGGAAGTGCCACCCCAGGGAGCCAGAGAGGAGCACTTTGCTTCAAGAGCTCTTTTCACTAAGGGGCTCTTCTCCCAACGTGTGGGACAGGCCTCAGCGCAGAGCGAGCTGCCTCGCACCCCAGGCAAGGCAGAGCAGACTCCCCAGTCACAACTGAGAGCAGCAGTTTTGGCTAAACCTGAATTACATGACCCATCTTGCTTGGTAAAACAAGCCTCCCACCCTCAGCACGAGCAGCAGGTCAGCAGTTTTAGGGATGCAAGGTAGGATGTGTGGTTCCCAAGTAAGACAGCTGCCAGGTAGCTGCTGCAAGACTTTTGTCCAAGACAGGCAGACAGCAATTCATGGCATGTGGGAAAATAAGATTAGTTTATTAACCTAAACTGGGGCACCTTAGGTACATTCCTAAGCAACAGCTTAGGAAACTTGCTCAGAGTGGCTGAGCAGTGCCATTTGCACACTGACACCAATTACTGAGATAGCCCTTTGTTTAATACTTCCATGGGATTAGCATCATTACTGCTCCATGGTTTAGCACTAATACCCTGACCTGGCTCATAAAATTAGTTTTATGACATTTCCCACTTTGCTTTTGTCATTCTTGGCACAACTGTACAGTCTAAAACTCAAGATTCCATTTTCTTTTATCCAAGTGCTTGGCTGTGCTACTGCACAGCAGCTGACATCAATCACAGCAAAGAGCGTCCTTAGCTAAAGAGAATATAGGCTGCACAACGCTTTGGAAAAGGAATGCGTGGACTGGAAAAAAAATAAAAGAGAAGAGATTCCTTTCCACTCGGTATGCTTTCCAAAATGTAAATGGTATTTGGTACAAGAACTACTTCTCTCTTTTCCTCTCATCACCGCCATGCTCGTGTTTTATTGTGCATTTACATGCGCCTACATTATTTTAATCATTTTGTCAGCAAACAATAATTTCGTTTTCATGCAAACTAGAGCTGAGGACCTGAATCAGGTTTCCCCAGCTTTACCCCAGATTTCACATGCAATATTGGGCAACACAGGGTGCAGCTCCACCCTTTCTTCCCCGAGAGAGACAGAATACTAGACGACCCGACAACCATTAGCTGACTCAAAACTTCTGATAAGGGCTTTGGGAATTCATTAAATGAAAAATAAAAAGGAACTGAAGTCGGTACTCATCAAGGGTCAAGGTAACCGTATTCTCTTTCAGAGAAGGTATTTCCATTTATCCTCCCGTGATGTTCCTATGACGCTTGCGTGGGAAGAAGGGCAATATTTCCTCAGTTACTCAACAGCAGGAGCTCCTCCTGGCAGCGGTCCTCCGGAGGCGCCTCAGGCCGGTGCCTGCAGCAGCTGTGCCCGGGACACGGCACCGGCCCGGCCCCAGCAGCTGTGCCCGGGACACGGCACCGGCCCGGCCCGGCCCCAGCAGCTGTGCCCGGGACACGGCACCGGCCCGGCCCCAGCAGCGCTGCCCGGGACACGGCACCGGCCCGGCCCCAGCAGCGCTGCCCCGGGCTCCTTCCCCAGCCCCGCGGGGAGCACGTTCAGACCTCCAGCCCCGCCTCAAGCCTGCCCTGCTCCCTCGGGACTCCCTGGCTACTTCACGCAGGCCCCTGGGGAGCTCAAAAGCAGCAATTAAAATCCAGGTGATCTCACCGCCAACACCAACAATTCTGGCTGTCTGCTGCGGCTTGATGGCAGCTGCTCGCAGCCAGCACGTCATCCGCGGGACAAGCCGCGGTGCCGCCAAGTCCTTTCCGACCCGTTTGTTAACAGCGGCTCTGACTCAGGAGACCTAAGCCAGCCGCAAGACAGACAGGCAAGAATTCCAGGCTATCCAGTTATCCTAGACGGCTTTTTCGGCGGCCCGTCGGGGAAGCCCGGTGCGTGGCAGCTCCATCATTAGAGCAGCCAGGCAGCGGGACCGGGTGAGCATCACCCCCAGCCCGCCTTGTGCCGCTCGCCACCCCCGACCCCTGCCCGGGCCGGGGGCCGATCCAGCCCCCCCTGCCCCAGCACTCACCTCAGCTCGGATCGCCGCCTCTCGGCACGGCGCGGCCCCGCGGCGCCTTAAAGGGCCGGGGCGGAGCCATGAGGGCCGGGCCCCGCCGCTGGCCCTGCCCGCGCTGGGCCGGCCGGGGCCGGGGCCGGAGGGGTCGGCCCTGCCCGGGAGGCAGCGGGAGATGTCCCAGCTGCGGCCTCCCACCGCAGGACCCAGCTTGTGGTTTTACCCAGTTTTAGGATTTTGCTTGACATACTTGCAGACTCCGTAACCGTGTTTCCCCAGAGCACAGGGGTCGGGAATGAGGTTTCCCAGGACGTGAGGAGCGGGAGAAGGCTCCTGTGGGAGTCCGCGCCCGGCTCGTGGGAGCCTCGGGGACTCGGCACCGCAGCTGCCGCCGAAACACTGCTCCACTGGGGACTGATTAGGAGGGGCCTTAATAGTTTCACAAAAGGCCGGCAATTAGGGCTGTCTACAGCATGCTGGAGAAAGCTGCCCGAGGCTTCAGCTGCTTTTTATAAGTGTCCCCATCTCCCAGTTTCCCAGGGCTGCTGCACACTGGCCCTGACGGTTTCAGGATAACGCACAGGGCTCCCTATGTCTTGCGGGAGATGTGGGTTTATCCCCTGCTCGTTATTAATCCAATACCAAATCACCTACTCGTTGCCCACAGGAATGCCAGGCAGCATGGGAACGACCTTTTCACACAGACCAGAGATGGAGCCCCAGGAATGAAGCCCAGCGAGCTTGGTGGAGGCAGCACCCAGGAGCCCTCCTGCACAAGCACTGTGCAGTGAGGCGGGCTGTGCTGGCTGGGTGACAGATCCCGCGGAGCTGCTGGCACAGACACTGGGTGACATGCCACCTGGGCCCAGACTGCCTGGACTGTGAAATGACTCAAAATGACCTCCACACCAGGTCAGAGAATGAGAAGGGTTACCTCTTCCCTCCCCTTAAAATGTTCTTTCCGTGTACTGCTGCCTGCGTGCTGGCAGCTGCAACTTGCTGAGATTTTTTGCTTTCTGGTTTTATTTGTAATGAATCTTGAATGACCAGACTGTGCATAATTTATGTGCATCTTGGAGTCCTGCTCCATAAGCAAAGCCAGTATCTGTTCCTGTGGAACAAGTTGGTGTTCACCATGAGCAAGACCAAGAGTCTGACCTCAAGCATCATAGCAAAAACTTGATGCTAGGCTTTGAGGGAAGCAAGCACTAGGAGAAGCAGAAGTGTTAGCGGCTGTTGTTTCTTGAGTTGGAGGTTGCATGAAGGGAGAGGATCTCTCAAAGTCGGACAAGAGGCTATGAGTCAGAGCAAGCTTTGCTGCAAGAAATGCCTGTGCTCTCTTGTCCAACTTGTCCTGCTCCCAACCCTGCTGGAACTGCGTGTGATGATGCTCAGTTATTTACCATGTCTCCTCGGGTAGCCTCCAGAGCTAATAGATTTTGTCTTTTGATAACATTTCCTACAGACTATAAAAAATAAACAGCAGAGATCCCAATGGGGAGAGAGAAGCTTTGCAGACCTAGCAAGGTCTGACCATACTCAAAGAAAGGAAGTTCTCACTGTGACTAAGGAGCCATGCTGGTATGAAATAAAACACTCTTCAGTGTGAGCCACTGCTGAGTGAGCTAGAAGACAGTCCAACATCCACTATTTCATTTTCTCATGTTTAGTATTTAGTCAGTTTGTCAGAAACAGAGTAACCATGAGGGTCAGACATAAGTATATCAAGTCCATTCCTATAGGAGCAATATTAAGGATACTTTACTGCAACACTTGGGAATAATACCTTGGAATGAAGAAAAGCAAATGAAAGAATGAAAAAATTTACCACATACTTTTTTTTATTGATTTTTTCATCAATAAATTTTATAAATATAAGTATGAATAGGTATATTTGTTATCTGTAAATACACAGTTATTTTATTTATAGTCATTCTATCTACTCTGCAGGTCTCTTTTTCTCTTTTTCTTTCCTGATAGCATAGTTCAGAATTTATTTAAGATAAAGCCTGGATCCAGCCCTGCTGCATTCCTCCTTGCTGTCCTGCACTCCTTCAACCTGTCATCCTGAACACGCCTGCTGTTGCCCAAGCAGCCCCACTGCCCCCTCCACCTTCCTCAGCATCTTCCTGACCTGATCCTATCCTTCCCTATGTTCCTGCCTAACACCTGCTATAAGCTACTCTTTCTGACTCACCCAAAATTTCAGATGATGCCTCTACTCACTGACCTGGGGAGAAATTTCAACCTAACCCATCGTGGCAGGCCCCTGTAGGCAGCCTGGCTCCTGCAGTCTGCCAGCTTTTTGTCTGACTTTTGTCATTTTGAGCTCAGCAGATTATAATTAGGACAGTTTATTTCTGAAAAGCAGTGTTCAAGTGTATTACAAGCTCCCGTTCCTTTCCCCTGCTGATTCGGCAGCTCGGGTGGACTGGGGGGTTTGGGGGTGTGTGTTTCCTCTCTGTTCTTCTGCTTTCTTAGCCATGGGAAAGCCCACAGGCTCTACACAAAACTAGTTCTCCCTTCACATGTAAAATTCACCTGAAGCACGTTTGTCACCTCAGAACAAACTTCTCAAGGTTTTACCCGTACAGTAGTTTTATGCAAGGGTTGTTTTCCATGTTTTGAAAAGCTGAGTAAATCATCAGCTTGTTTGACCTAGTTTCTTCTCAAAAGACTTGGCACACATCAGCGTGCTCAGGTTTTGCATCCGCTAAGTACCTTCCACTCACCTGGCATTATCTTATCCTCGTTTGATCTGGTAAGCATAGCCCCGTGTCTGCTTATGGCAGAGTCAATCTGCTCTGCTGGTAACCTTTGCTATCCTTTTCTGAAAGTTTGTTCTTGTTAATCTAGATTTTACTTTGCAGGGTGTATATTCATATTCTGACACTGTTTTTTTGTCAGAACTAGTTTTATCCAAATACTGTTACTACTGACTAACTGTCTTGCGTGTGTTCTCATAAGAGCCTAATTTCAGCTATTTTGCCTATTAGGAAAGCTATTTTGAAGCTAGCATAGAGTTTATTGTTTACCAGACTGGGAGGTCAGACACTGTGCAGTGCTTCCCATGGTACCTTGGTTAATTTCTCACTGGTCATCCCCCAAACTTGCCCCTAGTAAAAGGTGTTTTCAAGTGCAGTATCAGCAAGTGAAAAAATAATTTGTGCCCAGCATTACCCAGATTTGTCCTATCACAGAGGGAACTATGTGTTTAGCTAATTTCCTTGTCTAAGCGTCCATGCATCTCAGCAATGTTATACATTTATTCTACTATAAATCAGATCATGATAAATTTTTGAAGTCTGCACAAATTAATGAAAATACAACAGATGATTCTAGTGTTTACTGGGGCTGTGATTTTTGGTTTTTAATTGTTTCAAGTCCAACTTACAGATATGGAAAACATTCTCAGTATGAGAAGATTGTGCTTTCTAAGATTATTGATTTCTTTATTATTGGTTATGTTTTTATTTTATTTTGCTTTAGAGGCTCCAAGCAGAAATGGAGGCAGCTTCAGAGCTGTTACAAGTGAGTGCTGGTGGGATTTTAAGGAGATTGAGCAGTGGGTTTTAACTGAGAGGTTCTCATATTCCTCTCCAGTTCAGTGAAGTTTTTGGGACCCAGTATGTGTTCCTGGTCCCCCAGGGAGATGGATCATTCATTCTGAGGGTCTTGCATGCAACACTTCAGCCTGATGTGAGACTTATCTAAATGACACACATGGTTTGCATCTAATCCTAAATACATTTAGTGAGGTCAAGCACAGTGTAGGCTGCCAGCGATGAAATTATCAGATCACAGCACTGTAAAAACCCAGCAGAACATTGAAGTTACTATATTGAAGTTCTAAGGGTTTGAGCAGAAGTTTCTGAAAAGTCTGGGGAAACATGAGATCTATTTTAGATGCCAGCTCAGCAGAATATGAATACCTGGACTCATAATGATGTCACCTCCCTGGCAGGAGGCATAATCTAGGCTGAAAGTATTGATTTCTTTAATAAAGCTCAATTTTTTTCACTGTATGCTCACAAGGCCAGATTATCCCTTGTGTTGTGCCATGGAAAAACCTGCAGTCAAGAGCTTCAGTAATCTCAAGCATGTACAAGTTCTGCTGCTGACTGACAGGATATCATTAGCAGAGGACAGAATTTGAGGACCCACACAGCTTGTTCCAATAATACTGTTACTGATTTTGAGGAGTGCAGGGAAATGTATTTAATATCAGATATAAAGCAAAGAGGGGATAGCCAAGTGAAACTCTCTGACTCTGCTGTTTTCAGAAAGCTTCCCAGCTCCATCAGGCTGCTAAGGGAGTTACCTGGATAGCAGATAGCAGTTTCTCCAAATACATAATGTCAAAAAGCTCTGGTGGGCTAAAAAAAGAGCCCATATGATCTTTCCCCCCACCCACTGGCCCCTTTTCCAGTAACTCTTAGGACTCTAAACCCTTCTGCACCATGCCAGCACTTCTGCATGCAGCTTCTTGTCCTGATAAGAGGAGGAAGCTCAAAGGCATTTTATGCCAGGGTGTTACATCACCTGTGAGCAGTCTTCCTCAGAGCCACTGGCAGTCTTGTGCCAGAGCTCCCTGCTAAGCATTGTGAGAAAGAAGAGGGCGGACAGTTTCCAAGTTGCATTGTGTTGCCATTACGTGAAGTTTCCAGCGTCCTTACATCAAAGGAAAAGCATTTCAGACTCCACAGAAACAGCTAGGGGGTGGTCAGCAGTAAACCCAGCAACGTGCTGATGCTTGCTGCAAACCATTGCTAGAAAAGCTGTCCCTGCCCCTGGCAGCACAGCACGCTAAGATGCAATGATGCTTTACCTTTCCCAGGCTAGGAACATCACATGCAGAGGAAGGAAGGGAAAAATTTGGCAGAAAAGCTATCCCCTTGAAGGAGAACAAGTTATTGAGTGTGGTGGGGCTGATGGTTTCTGTCATGTCTCCTTGCAGCCAGCAGTGCTTTAATTACTCTGACTCTCTGCAGAGGGGCTTGGTGGAGTTTTGTTCTCATCTGAACAAAACATGAGCATCAGACTCCTTTTTACTGACTGCAATGCCAGTGACAAGCACATGCCATTTGGGAGTGTATGAGCATGCTGTGAAGCCTGTTTTTCTGCAGGAGTAGAAAAGGAAAGCGTAGGTAAACCTTGTCTCACATTGAACTTCCTCAGGGGAGAAAGACAGGACTCTCCATAAATATGATTGTTCTTCATTAACAGTCACTGGAGGGGAATAGGACTCTAAACCTAAGAGTGCCTAAGTGGCCCTGGTCACCACCTTAGTGGTGCTTCTAAGACTGGGTGTGGCAGCAACAGCAAGAGCCAGCCATAAGATACAGTCCCTCTCTGAAAACTAAGCACCTGAAGCGGACTCTGTCTAAAAAAGCAAGGGTATTCTGTCTGCAGGAAGCTTGCCAGGGGAGACCTGTGCCTGAGAGCTCTTCCCAGCCTGCACCGGTTTGGTGCCTAGCAGCTGTGAGTCTGAGCCCCTGTGGTGAACCAGCAGCAGCACTGCATTTGTGTGATGACTTTCTCCAGTGGATACCGGCTACAAGTGAGGCTGCACTAGCTCCTGCCATGAAAGTGAGCTTCCACTGAACTCTGGATGGACACATTTCTGTCTCTGACATATCCCCGGTGTGCAAAATCTGTGGCAGCAGCTCTGTGGCCATCTTGGTTTAAAAGACAAATATCTGCTAAGGAAGATGGAAAACTTCCTGAAATGGAAAGATACCCTCTCCCTCCAAATTATTGTGACTGTGTGACACAACAATAATACCTCACATCTGCATTTTGAAGCTGACCCGCTCACTTCAATGCCATCTGAGGAGGAAAGCATACTTTGTCAGTTCAATCATCTAATCTGGTTATTAATTATTTTAGTTATTATCACTGGTTGGAGAATTTTAATTACCTCTATCACTAAATGATATTTGAACCAGTAAAATCAGGTAATAAAAGCACCATAGAAATGCTGATTGTATGCAAAGGTTTCAGCAAGGAGAGGATGTCAGGGCTAAGTGCTTGGAGATGTGTTTGTGATTGTATTAACCTAAAAGACATTGCAGTGCACAGTGAGCACCCGATGCGAGCTGCCCAGCAGGAACTGCTCATTTGGGATGCTGTTTTCCCCCATCAGCAGATACATCCATCACCCAGCACTGACACTGGAGCTCCCCGTGTCCCTCGGACCCAGTGCTCATTCCTACTCCCATTCCTACCTGTGCTTTACCCCTCCTGTTGGCCACAGCATTAATCAGGGTGCTCAACAATCCCCAGTTAAAACCAACTGTGCAAAAATCCTACCTAGCGGCAATGCTGCATCATCAGGAACAAATCACTGCAGGCACTCTGCTTGTCTGTGGTTTCTTTGGATAGCAATTTACGACCCCTTCCACACACAGCGAGGGAAAACAACTGTGCTTGGGAAGAGCACTTAGGCCAGCTCTTGCACATCACGCAGTCTTGGCAGTGATCCCTTTTTTCTTGGCACAAATACAGAAGCTGTAGGAGGCTGGGGGTGTCAGAACCTCGTCTGCACGGCGCCGATGGTCAGCTTTCAGTGCTTGGCTCAGTCATTATTGTTAATGCTGCGTTCAAATTATGACAACCACTGTCATGTAATGCGTGGTCTGTGACAGCCACACACCGTCCTGCTATGGTAGACCAGTGCCTGTAAAGTACAGATATCTTCTGCTGAGAAATGTGGGCATAAAGAAGCAATGAAAGAGCTGAAAGGATTCCTATGGAAATTTTATCACTTGGAAAGAAGATCCAGCATCAACAATAGTGAAATTCCGTGGTCAGGAAAAAGCCCAAACAATTTCCAATATTTTCCTTAATTGGATTACAAATGCCACCTTTGGAATACATTCTGAAATCAATTATCCTTTTCTCTTTGTTGTGCTGTCAGTTTATTTTTTACACTTCATTAGGCAAGGCAATTAAATGAGGCTGTTGTGTTTCTTATTGATTCTTCTTTGTGTTTGAAGTCAGTTTATCTTCTAGATGTTAGGCAACAGTAAACTGTTTTCTTTTCTAGCACAGATGAGATAGCTATCTGCACATACTTTAAAAATAAGGGAATTGCCATTGTCTACCACTGAGTAATTTCTGGTCTTCCTTCAGGTCTATGTTCTTCCATACACTTAATTAAAAGTCATATTATATCATAAAAAAAGATTGTAGGGAGGTTGGGAAGACAGCCTGCTTAACCCAACCCCAAGAGGAGATGTACTAACAGAGATTGAAGGGCAGGTGGTTGAGATTTATTATCTAAAGTGCAGGGATTTTAAAAGGTTTTAAAAAAGGAATGTTCTGGAAGTTGTTTTGTAGGCTTAAGTGGGGACACTGTGGCAGGCAGAAGAGAAAGTGTCAAGCTGGGAGTGAGCATAGTAAGCAAAGAGAGTAAACAGGGTAAGTGTGTGACTAGGGGAAACAAGATGAGTGGTACTAAGGGAAACTGGAACAGAGATAAGGAGGAAGGTAATATGCAAGATCCTAGTGGACGAGGACATTCTGGAAAAGGACAAAGAACCAGCATTGAATGCTGTTTGAGACTGGAGACTGACCTAGGGAGACAATCATCAGCATGAAAGAGGTTTTAGTATTAGGTTAAAAAAATTAAAATTCATAAGTTTATTAACTCCAAACTGGTTATGTGTTGCCATATTTCTCTTCATAGAGAAAAGCAAGGCACAATTCTTCCCAAGAATATTTCTGGGATTCACATTCTCTGAACATCAGAGAAAGAAAACACAATTCTTATCACTTGCTGTGCCTGTGTTGTGCCAAAGTAAAATGCAATATGGAGATTGTTTACCCAAAGTGAGGATGTTTTGTTCCCTTGGCCTATCAGGGCCAAGTGTGTGTGTCGGGACTGTCACAAGACAGTCATGAGAGAATCAGAGATGAGTACAGTGCTGTGCAGTTGTGAGCAAAGGTGAGTGCAAGGCAGATTCAGTTTAGACGCAATGTATATAGTATAGAATAATAAAGTAATTATTTAGCCTTCAGATAAGGCGGAGTCCTCCTCATTATTCTCTCCCCTTCTTCAGGGGTCGCCCGTGCAGTAATAGTTATGAGATGCAGGAATACGTGTATTTTCTGTATTCCTTGCAAGTTATGTCACTGCTTGTACAGTTAGATTTATCTTTGATTTTACTTTTTTCCCTAAGATTTTTTTCCTGCAGCAGTCCAGATGTGCAAAAGCTTTAATAACACATTAATTGGAATTTAAGGATTTAAGGGTGGTCTTTTCTTACCACTGAAAGGCCTGTTCTCTTAACTGAAAATAATTTGCACATTTCATCAGAGGCTGAATTTTAAGTGAGAAATGTAATATAGCCCTATCTATCTATCTATCTATCTATCTATCTATCTGGATACAGATATGGACCTGTTGGAATGGGTCCAGAGAAAGCCAGAACAATGATCAAGGTCTGGAACACCTCTTGTATGAAGGCAGGCTGAGAGAGTTGTAATTGTTCAGCCTAGAGAAAACCCCAAGGACACCTCATAGCACTTTCCAGTGCCTAAAGGGGGCTGACAAGAAAGCTGGAGAGGGACTTTTTACAAGAGCATGTAGTGACAGGGCAAGGGGAATGGCTTCAAACTGAAAGAGGGTAGGTTTACTTTAGGTATTAGGAAGAGATTCTTTACTGTGAGATGGTGAGGCACTGCAACAGGTTGCAAGAGAAGTTTTGGATGCCCCATTCCTTGGAAGTGTTCATGGGGGCTTTTTTTGAGCAACTTGGCCTAGTAAAAGATGTCACTACTCAGTGCAGGGGGGTGTTGGACTAGATGGCCTTTAAAGGTCCATTCCAACTGAAACTAATCTGTGATTCTGTGATACACAAGTCTGTCGCTTTTTGATCCTAAGATATTATTACTTATTCTCTGTCATTTGCTCAGCAAAGTACACACCCACCAGCCCAATGTAAATCACCCAAACATTTCTGCTCTCAATTGAAAACCTGTAAGTTATCATGCTGTACCCTGCAGTTCAATAGTATGCTTTGTGTGCACATAACAGCCTCAGTGACATGGCTCTGAGTGGGAGGAACAGCAGCATGTTTTTGACATTTCTCTCTCCCAGGGGCTGGTGTAGGCCATGCTAGAGCAGCTCTGGATGCCAGCTGATGCTGGGCTGCAAAACCCTCCTAAGAGTAGGTGATCCCCTCATCTAGTCAAGCCAAATCAAGAACCCACTAATCACAGAATCATAGAATGGTTTGGATTGGAAAGGAACTTAATAGTTCTCCTGGTTCCAGCCTTTCCCACCCTCCCCCCACTATGGCAGCTAAAAGAAGGCCATGGATTTCAGTGAGTTTTGGATGGTTTTTCACTCCTTTTCCTTGGCCATCTTACCCCTGTCGAGTGACGATGGCAGCTAACATTGTGATAACTGAGGCAGGCACAGTAGAGAGCCATATCCCTATCACAGCTGGTTGCAACTGTAATTAAAGGTCACTAATTAAAGGTCAACAGTCTAGTTTGAAGATTTAATGTTAGGCAAAACTCTTATGGCTCTGGTCATTGAGCAAGCAGCCTGCTGTGTGTTTCTCCTCCACCAGACATGGTTTCAGTCTTGTTCCTGCAGTGAGCCACAACTTCTCTTTGTCCAACAGTAAATCCTCAGCACAACTCATGCCAAGCCCTGCAGAAACAGCAGTGGAGTAAAAGTGCAGCAAACACTGAAAAATTTCAGCAGGTATTGTGGCATTAAAAGCTTATGATTTTTTCAATCCAAAACCTAACCGTTGTGTTGGCTTTACAAAATAAATAAAAGACATTAGTTTCCAGCCCATGATAATTTGGTGTGAATCAGGCCTTGTAAAGGCCCCTTGGCATTGTATACGTTCTTCCAAACCTGGCTCTTAAAGTTCTAAGAGTAATTATGTGGGCCTGAAATTCACAGCTAAAATTTGTTTTGATTTATTTACATGTAATTGTTGTCAGGCAACCAGATACTGTTTTCAATTAGGCATTATGTTTCCAGCAAGAGGATTAACAGAAATCAAAAGTAATTAGCTCTCCTAAAAAGCAGTCATTTTATGCCAAACAGAAGAGAATTTT
The DNA here is from genome assembly GCF_014805655.1 of Passer montanus. Classification (NCBI taxonomy): domain Eukaryota; kingdom Metazoa; phylum Chordata; class Aves; order Passeriformes; family Passeridae; genus Passer; species Passer montanus. The sequence goes on from NW_024364270.1 coordinate 4,882,046, forward strand.
TATTTTTCCAGAAGATATAAGGTAAAATAGAACTGCTCTGTAGGTCAGCATAATTTTTACTGTTTGGTGATACTTTTAATGGTCTTTAATAATCAGAGAAGGAAATGGGGCAATTCCATTGCCTGTAGTGAATTTGGAGTCTGGGGGCAAAACCAGTATGGAAATCAGCTGAGAGATGAGCATTCAACCATTGGATGAGACTCTTGCTGGTAATTTGGGGTAACCAGTGCTGGTAGTTTCCATCAGCTGTTTTGCTTGAGCAGAGGACTTCTCAAATTTAGGGCACACAGCAGAAGCCCCTCATGTGCATATTGCCTCCTCTCTCAGCCCCACCTGGCTTGCTCTTACCAGTTTGGTATTTCAGGAAAATGTTCCCTAAGAGCTAATGAGCTTCAGTAGTACAGCTCTTGTTTGGAGAGATGGCAGGCAAGCTAGTTGGATACTAAATCATTTTTTGATCATGCAGATTTACTGTAGAGCACCTGGACACCTTGGAGGCTTGGAGGTGTTGGAGATTTCTATCAGTTTCTTTCCTTGCTTCCAGCCCATTGTTTCACAGCCCAGCTGGCATGGCACTCAGCCAGATATTTTTTGGCCTGTTTGCCCATGTTTTGTTCATTGTGCTGGGATCTGATTGTATGTGCTCAAGCCTGTGCCAGCTCAGTGAGGCTTTCTTTCACCGCTGAGGATGGAGACCCTGCACTTGCCTGTGGATGTTTGTGGGGGTCAGCACATCACTGAGGCCTTGCTTGAAGTGAGTTTGTGTAAACAGGGAAACAATGGGCTGCCTGCTCCTGCCAGTGGAGACAGCTTGCCTGCCATCAGGACACTGCTCTTGTTGCTTTGGACTTGTACAACCAGACAAAGTCCTTCTTAAATGAGGAAAGCCGGTGATTCTTGGAGTTGTTTATTTTAGCTACTGTAACTTTGTAAGGTATTCAAATCTGTGTGAATGTAATCCTTGTGTTTTCTCTGCTGATCACCTTAGTAATATGTATGGAAGTAGTTTCTAGGGGCTGTTCACTAACTTACACAAGCATTTCCTGATACTCATTTTGTTTTCATTGCCTTTTTGTTCTCCTGCTCTCGCTGTACAGAAAATGCAGGACGTAACATGTTGCTTAATCCTTTATTTTCCCCTATGCCTGGTAGTCTTTCTTGCCACCTTCACTCCAAAGCCTTCGTCTGACGTATTTTACTCCTCCTTGCCTTAGAGCAGCCTTCAAGCCGGTATGGAATGCACACAGATGCACAGATACATGCGTACATGTATACATATCTATATACAAACTTATTGATTTCACATGGCCTGGGAGGACAACATGGTTTACATCATCTCACATCTATTGCCCTGACCTTTTTAAATAACTCATGTGCAGTTTCAGTGCTGTTTTAGTTTGTCTTAATAGCAAGTTTGCAGTTGAATTTATATAGTATTTTATAGTTAGAGTCTTTCTTCCATAGTTCAACTGTACTTCAGGGAAGAAATGTTGGAAAAAATAAATATATATGAAATAAAATTATTGTGCAATATACCACTAATATATTAATGTATCATGCAATATACTCTAATGTTAGAATTTCAAAAAATAAATACATAGGAAATAAAATTAATACCACTAATATATGAATATATCATGCAATATACTCTAATGTTAGAATTTCATTGTGCTATAAATAATTTCATGTATAGATGAGGAACAGACTTTCAATTTACTACTGGCTGTCTGAATTAGTCATATATGGTATATTTCTCTAAAGGGGTCATATTTGACCGAAGGTGTCTGTTATTGTTGGCATTAAGTATTATGCTTTCTAGAACTGCTAGACTACTCATGGCACTAGACCAATTTGTTATTTTGGGAGTAGATAAAGTCTTTGTTTAGCCTTCTGGCACTCAGTGCAGCTCTTAAAAATGGTTTTCTTTGTTTTGCTAAGGTTTTCTGTTCCTCTTAAATCTACTCTGGTCTATGGAGTTTTGTCAAAGGAGACAAGAGGCCTGAGTATTAGGTGTTCTCTTTCTTGGATATCTTCCCAGAAGGCTCAGTTTCAGGTGGGTGGGAGGGGGACACGAGCAGATAATGTACAATACTGTACTTGTACATTGCAGTGTCAGCACTCCAGCATTTGTCTGAAACCAGCAGCTGTCACTGTTGCTGACATTCACTAGATGTCAGATACGATTTTCATACTATACAATAGTACCTGGAGAAGCTGAATCATATTTTTTTCCACATATAAGTATTACCTCATTGTCTACAACTTGGAGTCAAATCTGGAAGAGGACTTGGGCAGTTAAAGTGTGGGGATTTTAACCTGATGGCAAAACTTCCTCAGTTCCTGATTTTAAGATGGCTATACCTGCATGTTTACAGAGACCCAGAGCTGCCCCAGCCCTGGCACAGATGTTAGCTCAAGGTGTGGAGGATGCCAGAGACCAGCTGGGATCCCAAGCAGAATGTTCCTGCCCCGCAGCCATTGCCGTGCTTAGTACACAGACAGGATTGTTCTCGCAGAAATACCATTGCCAGCTTCCCTGAAGGCAGCTTGTGGTGCTGCTGTGCTCGACAACCTTGCAATTAGAGCAGTTAACCAGAGTCTGGGAAATCTGGACTTAGGTCCCTTTCCAGGCAGAAGGGATGCCAGCCGTCCCCTTGCCAGGCTCCAAGCTGCCCTGTGAGAGTGGGACTGTCATTTGTGGGTGCAAAGGGGCCCGTGCTGTTGGAATAAAGCCTTACCCACCATGCTCTTCCTTATGCCTAGGCCTGCTTTAGTGCATCACTCAGGGACTGTGTCCTGAGCATCCACAGGGGTTTGAGCATCTGTACTGCTCCCAGGTCTGTGAGCTTGATCCCAGCTGAGGCTGTCATCCTGTTACACAGTTAAAACAGACTTTTGTGAAGCTCAGGAGGTCAGTGGGCTCCACTGATTTACAATCCAGAGCAGTTTGCTAGATTCAGGCTCTGTACTTATGCTGTTTTTATTGCAGAAGTTGCCAACAATGCCTTTTGTTTGGTCAGGGCATTGTTTGGTCAGTAAGTATGCTCCCTGATAAAATGCCCACTTAAGGACATACTTAAGTCCCCATCAGCTTGAATGAATCTCAAGTAGGCTCCCTGTAGTTGCTTTGCAGAGCAGAGCTTTGACCCACAGGAACTGATTTCACTGTCTCTGCTCAGCCATTGTGGTCAGTGAGGGGCTGGTATTGCCATGCTATGGTTCAGGTCTTGGAGCTGAGTAAGGGTTTCAGGCTTTGATTTTGAGTCAAAACATGACCACCCCTTTGGATGTATAGCACAGAAATGGCACTGTGCTGTCTTTCTGTTCTCTCCTGCCACGACATGTTTTCTAGAGAGTTCAAGAGAGGCGGTAGACTTGAAACATTTTGTCATTTGAGGCTCGTAAAATATCTTTCACTCCTCAGCCTTTGAACTGAAGCACTTCCTTACTTTCTCAAGGCACTTATTAAAATGCCAATCAAGGAAAATATCTTTAGGAATCCAGTTTTCCAGGAGACAGCTCTTCATTCATTATGAGTTCCACTTACACTGCAAAAGGCCCAATTCAGCAAATGTAAACCCAAAAATTTACCTTAAGTACCAAGGGAGGCTTGCTGGGTACAATTCTGGCTTGCATTAACATGTGTTTGAAGAGCCTGAATGCAGAGACCTGATATTGGAAATATTTATTTGACAGCATTTATTTGGAAATGCCGCTGCAGCAGCCTGTGGATCTCACTCCAGCCCTCATGAAAGCAGCAGGTGGGTGTCACTGGTGCCCTGTGTTGCAGGTGCTCTGATAACAGTTTAAAGTATTTTTAGAGGGATGAAAATAATGTTTCAACACTTGGTTAATTTTTATCCAACATGTGCCCAGTCTGTACAATTTAGATGGCTAAATGTCAGCTTGCAGTGTTGCTTAAAATGTAGGGCTGTATGTTGTAGTCTTTTAGTGGTTACTTGAGGTTTAGGCATTTGGATCTTCTGAAACTCAGCTGAAGAAGCTGATATGAACAGTTCTGTGTCACAGGTGTGTGTAGTACCCCAACATCCCTGTTTTCCTGAGACCTGGCTTCTGGCTCTACCCCCACCTTTTGGGGGGCCTGAGAGAAAGGACATGCCCCAACATCCTTATATATAATCCCCTAATTCTGGAATCAAGGCTTTGAGAGCTCAGAGATGTCCTTTGGTTTGTTTGTAGCTCATGTGAAGTGACAGGACAGGGAGTGCTGGATGCAAAAGGAGTGTTGAATGCAAAGACAGCAGCACTTTGCTGATGGGGGCAGGCTGGTGAGCAGCACTGATGAGGGCTTGAGAGGTGGCAGTGTGCTATTGCAGTGTGATATTGCTATTGCTGGCCACACCCTGAAGTCCTCATGCTACTATTTGCTGAAGCAGGTTGTTAACATCAGATGGTTTGTCTGTATATACAGAGTGAGGTGGGTGAGGTATATACAGAGTAAGAGCATCAGTATTTGATGTCTTACAGTGAGGGAGAGAACTGTAAACTACAACTAAAGAATATGATTTAAACAACAATTTGAAGGGAAAAAAGGGGGTGAGGGGTTGGACAAGAAGGCAGGTCTCTTGGCTTATAGCTAGAATGGATTTTAACACAGAAGAGCATTGTGGGTACAAGAAGATTCAGCTGCCTTTTGATTCAGTGTTTTGGCCAACTCATCGCTTTTCTTGTTTTTGGCTGAGTGGCTGTAGTGGCTTGTTTCCATGGTCATCGTTGGCTCATCAGCTTTGCTCAATTCTTTGGCATTTTCAAAGGGACCAATTAAGGCCATTTCCTTGAACTTCATCATTAGGGACAGAGCTCAGTTTGTGCATTCTGGTTACTCGCCAGATCTGGTACAGCTGTCCCATGTTTGGGGACTTATGTGCAGCTTTGTTTTGTGGAACTGGGATTTCTCCTGTCAGCAGAAGAAAAGTATTCTACCTGACTTGAATTTCCCCAGGCCTAGAATGATACCCAAGAGGAAACTGGAACCCATGTTTCTTTTATTTTAAATAGATCTGCACAAACATCTGCTTTAAAGGGGGCTTTGAATTACTGGGAGCAGGAGCAAATGGGAGAACTCCTTAGGGTATGGGAACATTTTGTAATGCATAGGATTTGGGTCTTAATTTGAGTTTAGCCAAAAGAAAGGTGTCAAAATATTGATCTTTCCAAATCCTCTGCAGCATGTATTAGAGTTGGCTGCTGAGATTTTACTTCAGTTTGCATCAGGATCGTTGATACAAGTCTCTAATACAAACACTACTAAAAGGTTCATTTTTCTTCTTTAGCAGGGCTTCTAGTGCTCTTGAGTTTTCAGTTTCATATTTTTTTCCTGACTATTACTTACTAAAAATACACATTTAATGAGTTACCTTTTTGGCTGGATAGATATTTCATGGTGTGGTCAGTGATGTTTATTGAACAAAGCTACAGCCTGGGTCAAAAGTGGTGCAAAATTGCAACTGTGCATTCCTAATAACTTTTAACAGGAAAGTAATGTTGAAGAAATATAGTCACCATCCTACAGTACCTGGCAGTGGGTGCTTTCTCCAACTTGAAGATTTCTTGGCATCACATCTCATGTGAGGAAATGAAACATATTAGATTTTTCAGATGAGAAGGGAGGTATACAGACATTTTAATCACTGTTACTCCAGCCAGGAGTCAAGCTCCACACATCTGCTCATCCCACCAGTGGGATCAGGGAGAGAACTGTAAGGGTAAAAGCCAGAAAACCCATTAGTTGAGGTAAAGACAGTTTAATATGGAAAGCAGGAGCTGTGCACACAAGCAGAGCACAACCAGGAATGAACTCATCACTGCCCATGGGCAGGCAGGTGTTCAGCCATCTCCAGGAGAGCCCCATCAGGACTTGGAATGACAAACACATTATTTCAAACATCACCCCCTTCTTCCTTCTTCCCCCCTTTATATACTGAGCATGATGTCAGATGGTCTGGAACACCCCTTTGGTCAGTTTAGGTGACATGTGCTGGCTGTGTCTCCTCCCAGCCCCCCAGGCACCCCCAGTTCCCTCACCAGTGTGGCAGCATGAAAAGCAGCAAAGGCCTTGGGTCTGTGTAAGCCCTGACCAGCAATAACAAAAATATCTCCATGTTACCAACCCTATGTTCAGCACAAGTCCAAAACACAGCCCCACACTAGCCACTGTGAAGAAAATTAGGTCTGTCCCAGCCAAAACCAGCACACTGTTCAGGAAGTTAGGATCAAAGAGCAGAAATGATGTTTCATCTTTGTTTTTTTTTTTTTTTCTTAATGAATTAAACAAGTTATTTGTTCCTGTCCTGGGCTCTGGCAGCCTGAAATGCATGGATCTGGTAATGGCTGTTTTGCAGTAACAGATTCCTTCTCTCTTTTTTCCTTTTCCCAGCTCACCTATTTGTTTCAAATATATCCATCAGTTTTTCTAAGTCCTTATAGCAGGCTTTAATTGAAAAATACAGAAGTTATCTGTTTCCAGATAGTAGTATATGTAGGAATGAAAATTCAGATTGGCCCAGGTTATGCTGTACAAGCAGTAAATGTACTTCTGCTACAGAAAATCACTCCATTTGCAATGTTTTGAATGAATGAGCAATCAAAGTGATAGATGTCATGCTTTTATAGTTTTGGGTTTTTTTCCCCTCAGAAAGGATTATTAAAAAAAAATCATACATTTATTTCCAATTCAGTACTCACCTGGATTCTGTTCTGAGATGTGCAGAAGCTGCATCCTACTTGTGTTTCTGGTACACATTTCAGCAAGTCACCTCACTGGGGATTATACCACATGAATATGTTGATTTCTGCCCAGGACCATGCATGTATTCCCCATGTACTGTATACAAACACCCTGTGGTGAATAAACACTGGTCCAAGGGGTCCCATCAAAGCAATAATTTGACAGAACTGGTTTTGGATGAGGCAATGAACTTGGGCCTCCCTCTGCATCCATGAAACAATCTTCTGCTTTTGGAAAACTGACTAAGAAGCTTATTTGCCAGTAGATTTCTGTGCTGAACAAATGAATGCAGGAAGTAAGGGGAACTAAGTACAAGAGCAGATGTAGGTAAGGAGTTAATAGTCCAGAAGGAACAATGAAAGTTTTAGGATGTGGAGGTTTTTCCCCACAGCAGTGTTACAACTCTCTTATATTGTGAAAGGGAAGATGGTTAACCATAGCTGTGTTGCTATAATGTTATAAAATGGATGGGATTTTATCTTTCAAGGAGACTGTCTAAAGATCCAGTAGCATGGATAACTAATTGCAGATTTCTCCGCATGACAAGACTAAGTTGTAATAACAGCTTGGGAATAATTCTGGTACATTTTTCCATTAACAAAAGTTTAATTTCTGGAACTTTGACAGGTTTTTAAAGTAACGTAGACATTTCTTACCACTGAAACCCACATCTTTATTACAAAGCCAAGCTGTTCTCTCTGAAACCGCATTATGCGTGTTGTAACAGTACTCTCCCACAGATGATGAATACTTAGGACATATTTTTCCATGTGAATCATCCATTCACTTAAAAATAAATTCTCTTATTAAACAAAATACAACCATGTGACACGTTTTGTAGGTTTGTCTCTCCTTTTCATTAGATTACCAATGTTTTTTTACCATCTCAAATAATTTTCTGATGATTTAATTATTTTTCCTCCTTACCCCTTCCTCCTCTTCTTTTCAGTGTAATATAAAGCAGTTTCCAGCCTCCCTTTGTTGCAAGCACAGCTCAGTGACCAAGAACTGATCCTGCAGTGACATGAGTGCAAATAGAACTGTAGTGTTCCTCAAAACCAATGGTCACACAGCTGTATTTGAAATTGCCTGACTGTATTTCTCTTCTGGATAAAGCCCTTTAAGAGAGAGCCCATCATTGCAGTTCCCAACTCTGGTCCCTGAAGTCTCCACAATTTTTTTTTCCCTTCAAAACTAGAAGGTTGCAAGGGGACACAAAAAGCATATGTTGTTGTAATGCTGGTGCTCTGGGTGAGCATCCATCACCAGATGCTAAGCCTTGCCACAGGTGATATGGTTTTCATGGTTATTATCTGACTGTTTCACAGCCCCAGATAAAAGATAAACAACATCCTAAGTTCCAGGACTGATTACTTTTGATAATTGTTCTGCTGCTTGCTTTGTGCAATTTACTTCTATAAATACACACTAGGGGAATCATTTGTCTAGTGTACCATGGCACAGTAATTTCCTATATAATTTTATCCAACTGCTGCAGGAACTCATTTGAGCAATTGTTAATTAATCATTAGCAGTCATTAACTTTGGGTAGCAATGATTGCTAATCAAGATTTTCATGCTGCGTTTTTTATTTCTGAAAGTTCCTAATTAATCAAATTAGTAACATTTTTTGTTATTTGAGAAAAAGAAACAGTATGTTTCTAGCAGAACTGTTAGTTGCATCTTTGCCTTTAAAATCTTTGCATGCCTTCACTCTGGCTGCTTTTTTGCTGCATAAATTGCTGGGAGATATTTTGCAGTTTAAATTAACAATGCTCTCCCATTGTTCATGCTATTGGCAATTATGCTGCTAGGAATAACCATGAAAGTAGTGACACCACTCCAACTATTTCCCTTATGGGTAATTTTCTTCGCCTCATACCTCATGTCTTTGAAAAAAAAAAAGAAAAAAACTCAGATATTTATAGTGCTTTCAATGCCAGCTTTTTCTTGGTGGTGTAGCTAGTAATAATCTATTTTTCTATTAGTGTACCCTTGTGGCCCATCACCACCATGCTTGCAGATGAGGTAGATGTTGCTACCTCAAGATTTTGTGCAGCTCCTCAATGGAGGAACATTTAATTCCGATTTTCTCTTGCGCTGAGTAGACTTTGCAGAGTCCCCTGTATTGTATTTGTGGGGAACCCTCACAGCATGAAGGAATGATGAATCTGACTCCATGTTCTCAGAAGGCTAATTTATTATTTTATGATACTATATTATATTAAAGAATACTAAGCTATACCATATGAAAGAATACAGAAAGGATACTTACTGAATGCTGAAAAGATAATAATGAAAACTCGTGACTCTTTCCAGAGTCCTGACACAGCTTGGCCCTGATTGGCCATTGAATCAAAACAACTCACACCAGAATCCAATGAAACAATCACCTCTGGGTAAACAATCTCCAAACACATTCCACATGTGAGCACAACACAGGAGAAGCAAATGACACAATTATTGTTTTCCTTTTTCTCTGAGCCTTCTCGGCTTCCCAGGAGAAAAATCCTGGGTGAAGGGATTTTTCAGAAAATGTGAATGTAAGACCCTTAGAAAGAATAGAGTGGCACAACCAATGGATGACACTGGGATGGAAACTTTCCCTTAGGGAGAAGGCTTGGCCAGGTGTCTCTGCTTTCCTTCCTCCACCCTTTTTCCTGCTACCCTGGATAGCAATGGTGGTGGGAAGAAGGAGTAAAGGTTGAGCAGAGCAGCAGCTGGGCTGCACCACATCTCCCACAAGATCCTTCACCTTCTGTAGCTTGGCCAGGCTGTGCCAGACCCACACAGAACTTAGGGACAAACCACGTGGGACAAACTGGACCTAGAGAGTCCAATATTTCCCCTTTCTGGGGCAATGGCGAAGCAGCCCAGAAGCTGTCAGGCTAGCAGTGGAACCTTTGCAAGCACTGGGAGCACAAGGACAGTGGGCTTCCTAAATTGGCAACAGGATCAGCTCCAGCACCTCAGTTTTAGGCAAGAAACTCCTATATATGTGCCTTCACCCTGGCCAGAAATGTTAATAATTAACTCACAGAGCTGTGAAGTACTTTAACAAGAAAAGAGCAGCATATTTGAACAGCACCTAAATCTAGCTGAGCCTACCTCCGTGAGGCCAGAGTGAGCTGCTGGACGGGTGTGACCCCACTGGGATGGAAACTTTCCCTTAGGGAGAAAGCTTGGCCAGGTGTCTCTGCTTTCCTTCCTCCACCCCTTTTCCTGCTACTCTGGATAGCAATGGTGGTGGGAAGGAGTAAAGGTTGAGCAGAGCTGCAGCTGGGCTGCACCACATCTCCTGCAAGATCCTGTAGCTTGGCCAGGCTGTGCCAGACCCACACAGACCTTAGGGTAACCACGTGGGACAAACTGGACCTAGAGAGTCCAATATTTCCCCTTTCTGGGGTAATGGAGAAGCAGCCCAGAAGCTGTCAGGCTAGCAGTGGAACCTTTGCAAGCACTGGGAGCACAAGGACAGTGGGCTTCCTAAATTGGCAACAGGATCAGCTCCAGCACCTCAGTTTTAGGCAAGAAACTCCTATATATGTGCCTTCACCCTGGCCAGAAATGTTAATAATCAACTCACAGAGCTGTGAAGCACTTGAACAAGAAAAGAGCAGCATATTTGAACAGCACCTAAATCTAGCTGAGCCTACCTCCGTGAGGCCAGAGTGAGCTGCTGGACGGGTGTGACCCACCAGCCCTGGGATGGAGAGATTAGCCACTCCTGCCACTGTGGTTACTGAGATAACCTGACCACACACTCGCCTCACTGGCAGCTGTAAAGAGTAAGGTTGGCACGTCCCTTGACAGTGAAATGCTATTGAATTGCACTAACACTTTATCACTGCTGCTTGCTGCACAAATACTTGCTATTACATCCATTATGAAAACATGTTTCCTACAGAGCTACAGATTGCAAGGCTATGAAAAGTAAAAAACTGAAATCAGGGTGATCTTTTTTTAAGGAATTCCAGAGGAATGAACAATAATTTGCCACTAATTGCAAAGAAGCTTTGATAAAAACTCTGAACAGATTCCCAATAGCACATATTTTCCAGAGGCTGCCTGGTAATTTTCAGTAAAACCCAAGAACAATATGACTATTAACTTGTATGTTAAATGTCATCCAGATTTGTTCATATCATTCTCCTCTGCACTGCATTTTTTCTGGGCATGCTTTCATAATTTATGGTGTGTGGCCACATTTGGGCTTGCTCAGTTTTACACCCATGGAAAAACACTAGATGAAGGTCAAATGAAGCCCATGGGGATGGTGATTATCTTTCCTATTTAAGTCTTCTTTTAAAAGTACCAAAGTTACCTTCTAGCCTGTGGCTTCATTTGAAGACAGATTGCACAGACCTCTTCCCACATTAAGGTGCAGTCAATATTTGCTTGAAAGGAACAAGGTCAGGAGCAGTGATGGCATTTGATGGCACGGTGAACCCCACAGGGATGGCTGGTGGCACTGTGTGCAAGGGCATGCTAAATAATGGGATGTGCTTGTTGAGAGAAACCCCAAACCTCTTTGTGCTTGGCTGGTGCTGCTGATATTGTTTGATGGCTATAAATGTTCAGAAAATTGCCAGCTATTTGTGAGGCTGTGCTGAAGGCTTCCCAACTCTAGTAATGCTGTTTCATTGTTGTGAGTATTATACAAGGTAAAGGTTGGGTCTGCTTAGATTTGCTGCCTTTTAAACTTCCGATAGCACCAATCAATACCAAATGACTTAAGTTACCAGCCAAAGAGACTGATGGATGGTTGAAATAATTTGTAATACCTCATGGGAAAGTTAATTGTTCAAATTATTCAGTGAATATTGCAAGTTCTCAGACAAATAGAACATTTGACTATTTTGTCATCATGAAAGATCTATATCTGTGCAGAATATTATTTAAATTAATAGTTCAACTGATTAATGTTTTATTTCTTCTGTGTAGCTGGCCTGGTTTTGTCCTTTTGATAGAGGAAGTAAAAATGTATGAACGTGTTCTGATTCCCCAATTCCCTATTTAATAAAGCTTATTAAAAAATTAAAAACAAGCTTTAAGGCACATCCTGCTGTGTGGTTAGTTCTCTTAAGAAGATTAGCAGACAATCCTAGCTGTGCTGTGATCCCAGCTGCCAGTGGCTGAAAGGCTGGGATGCACAAGTCATTAAAAAATGTAGTTATTGATATTTTTAAGTTGTCTAAATTAGGAGAGGTCCTGATATTGCCTGAACTGGGAGATATGCATGATAGTCATTAGTTCAAATTCTTTGCTGATATAAAGCCACAGAAAGAAGCACAACTGACTCTAAAGATCTAGAAAGACCTTTAGCATAAGACTTTTTATTTAAAAATAAAAATACCAGCCATTATAGTTTTGTGTTTAAATAAGGGTCTGTGCAGCTGAGATTCTTTGTATGCTACATTGTATTTCCTAAGCATGTAGGTAAGGTTTATTGTCTGTGTCCTGCTTTAAGGTGTCCTTTCCAATTCATGATTTTGGTGTGGCCACTACTCTTTTCAGCTATTTGTTGGTCTGAAGGTACCAAAGAGAAATTTTGTATGAGTCTCTTACAATTTAAATGTACTCTGATTTTAAATGTAGGAAAATAGTAGATGCTGATGTATTTTTTTCCTGAAAAATAATATGCAGCTTGTCATTTAATGAAGCCTCCTCGAGAATTTTTGTATGAAAGAAAATGGCTTGTACCCCAGCAAAGCACTGCCACTTTGCTGGGACGTGTTGGTCTAATTTTTTTTGTGGATGAGAATGTGACCAGGTAGAGCAGCAGGCTGTACCAAGAGAGGAGATTGTGTTTTTCCTGGGGACAGCAGTTTTCCCCTGCATTAAGTTACACAAGCTGGTTTGTGGGATAGAGCTGAAGATATCAGTTGTCTCTCTGGTTTCTGGAAGCTTTTTCCCAAAAGGCCAAGCTGGATTTAACTGCACTTGAACATTAAATTAAATGGCAACTCAAGCTTCCTAAAGTACCTGAAAATCTGGTGTGAATGCTTTCCACATACTTGATCCAAGGTGTGTATCTTACCCCTGGGACGAGCAAAGATAAGGATTGAAGGCTTGAAAACCATTGCAAATGTTTGCTGCTGGCTTTTTAAATAGAAAATCCATTATAGCTGCAATTCTGGGGCAGGCACAAAGTGAAGATGCACAGGTAGGACTGTGAGACAAGCCCTGGTAAAGGGCTGAGAGGGTCAGAGCATGTGCATCAGCTTCCCCCATTCACTTCTCAGCCTCTGAGTAGGTTCTGCTACAAAAGACAATGGTTACTGACATATTTATTGAACTGGAATAGTCAAAATGCAATCTGTCAACTTTAGGCTAACAACAGGGAAAAACCAGCCAAACAATACACCACAATAATACCCGCCATTAAACAAAAAAACTGTTTTTCATCAAGACAAATTACAACTCTGCACCTCAATTCTCCTATTGTCAGAAAGCACTAAGGTGACAAAATGCTTATCCTTTCAAACATTTATGGAAAAGGACATAGATAGCTCTAGCAGCTTCATTTTTGCTGATTTATGTCCTTTTGTGTAACAAGATATTTTTAAATTACACCCTTCTGATAACTTTATGGAACAGCTGTAATTTCTTTTCTCCCTCTTTTACTGTGCTTTGTAAAGTCACATTACACTGCAACATTTAAAGCATGGACAGAATTTGGCACTACCTCATACCAAATGTACTTTTCAGGAACAAAAATAATAAATGCCCAGGAAATTGCTGTTTTTGCTGTTATTGCCCATTAAATCCATAGAAAGGGGGGAAAATACACTGTGAAGTTGATAAAAGACCTACCAGCTCAATCTGGTTTTCAAACACAGAAGAAACTTCGGTGATATTTTCTCCAAGCAGGAAATTCTCAAACTAAGAAAATTTCATTTAGAAGCCTCTGATATAAATTGTGAGCTTATTTGTACTTTGCCCTCTATTCTGCATATACATTTTCCATGTTTTTGTCCTTGTATTAGGTGGTCCATTTGAGGCCAGGCAGATTTAGTAAGGCCCAAACCTCAGTTGTCATGAGATGTATGAATCAATTTTGCTCCAATAAGGAGCTCTAAAAGCAGCAAAGCAATCTGATATTTCTTCTATAAGAAGCAAATAATCTTCCACAAACTGAAAACCTTTTTTTTTTGTTGTTGCTTAATGATAGTATTATATTCTCTTCCTGACTTACATGTTTTGGCCCTTCCAAATACCCTTTATCTTCCAATTAGTTTCCCCATTACATGTATAATTACAGACAAATCAGATTATGGTTATTAGCATATATTATAAGTCATTTTACTAATTTCTGAGGGCATATTCCTACAAGGGATAACATAGAAATTAGAAGACTAATTAGGCCAAAATTACCTTTGCTAATGAATCTAAGCAGTAGTTAAATCCTTGAACAAAAGAGACATTTTTGTGCTTTGGAGGTTGAAGGTATGGTTCTCAGGAACCAACTTAAGGAATAAATCTGTGGAGTTTCAATATCTAGAAAGGGTTCAGCTCCAAAACACCTGAGCTGATTCTCTGAAAATCTGCTGCCATTGGGTCTAACTGTGTGTGCTGGAGAGTCTCATAAAATAGCCCTCCGTGAAGTACAGCTCTTTCCTTTGCTCTTGGGACCCATGAGGAAAAAGAAGAAGGGTTCAGGAGGGAATGTCAAATATTATTTGTGACGTGAGGTTATGATCAGGCAAGAACAACAGCACCCCCCCACCAGGATAAAGGCAGGGTGTGTTTATGTGATTGCCCCTGTTTCCCAGGCAAAGGGATGTTGCCTGAGCAATTGATGCAGGGTCATAGTCAGTGTCAAAGACAGAAACCTGCAGTGGAGGAGTTCCTTGTGCTTGTCTGTCCATGTCATGTGTGCACCGGTCCCACTCCCTTGTTAAGCAAGAAAGTATTCTGAGCTCAGGAACAGTTGTAACAGAGCAAAACACCTCTAGGTTTCAAAATACAAGCCCAGAGCTCAGGAAACCCATTGTGATTTGAGGCCGTGCAATGGGTACACAGCCTTTGAAGGTTAGTTAATCTCAAACCTTCACATGCATTTGAGTTGTTGAATCTCCTTGAAATTAGGAGCCAAAATACCTTTGAGGGCTCGCATCTCAGTATCCCCATCATAGAGTGCTCTGTCTACATAGAGGAAAAAATTACTTTCTGCTTCAGATATGCTAAGTATGCTGAAGAGGGAGGAGTGGTTCAACAATAGAAATGAACGGCAATAAAAGTCCTTAAGATCTACCAACTAAGAACTGCCAGAGCTGTTGCTGGGATAGGTATCTGTGCTCCTCCTGGAACAGAGTGCTTCGTCTCCTCATTCTTAATTGGGATGTATATTCATTCCTGTTTAACAACCATGGTTTCAGATGATAATTACCCACTGAACATTTGGGCCTCTGAGCTTAAGCTTTCCAGACCATGATTCTACCCCAGATTAATTGTATTTAGATGTGTAGTTAACAAAGAGCAGCTATTCTTGTAGGCAGGGAAAATCTCTCGTCATCTGAAGGAAAAAGGAAAAAAGTGATAGATTGTTTTGAACAGCTTTGGTGTCAAAATGGGTGGGAGCAAGTAAAGACTGAAATAGTATAGGAAAATAGTCCTTGGAGAGGTGACAAGACTTTTGGAATTCCAGTGAAGCTAGCCAAGGTTTGGGTATGATAGTTTCCATATGTATTAGTGGTTTGCACGACCATTTCTCCATTTTCTGCATGAAATGAGGCATTGCTGCACATGGTGATCCTGTTCTTTGTACATGCTGGAAAACCTCCCCAGGTAAGGAGGTGGCTGCACCTCCAGTGCTCTGCTACAGGTGAGGGTGTGGGAGGAGTGAGCATGTAGAAGGGAACAAGCTTTAACTTGCAAAGGTATCCATTGGAAGTGATGGGGTTGATCTGTCCGACAGCCAGACAGCTTTTTCCTTAAAAAAATAAAGAAAAAGAAAAGACCTGGTACTGCAGTCACTGAGCATGTGTGTATGTAGGCTGAGCTGACTTCCAGCTATGTGCCTCAAGCTGTTAAGATTGAGGCAGCAAGCAGTATCAAAGAACTATACATTTCAACAGGAATATTATAGACTCAGAAACTGAAAGGAGAAGAGAAATAGGTAAAAGGGCTAAAACACTTTTGGGAGGAATTGAGTCACATGAGGGGCTTGTAACTGTTTTTCAAATCTATCTCAAGTCCAAGGGCAGTTTTCAACACGACACTGGTAAAATAGCCTTGACTTTAGAAATTAGTTTAATTTTCAACACATAACATAATTTTTTAATTACCAGTTTGGATTTTGAGGAAATGAAGATGATTAAACAAAGAGGAAAACACCTTTCCTCCCCATTCTCCTAACTCAGCTTAAGTCAGACACCTCCCAAGCCTTAGATTTCTTTGTTTCTGCCAGCCCTCACACCCAGCCCCTTCCATGCCCTGTGGTGAGGTGATAGGCACTGCTGAATGGTGGATCTGTGCACCATAAGAGTTTCTTTCAGCTACTAGTTCCTTCTTACTTTTTTTCCATCTGTTCACCAGCTGCAGGAATGTCCCTGCCCTGACGTGGGTCATCTGAGGTACTGCCCCAAGCACAGAGCAGCTTCTCTCAAAACTGCATCACCAGAGTGCTGCCAAGGAGGGGAGAGCAAAGTATCAAGTGTGAGCAGTAGGTGCAGAAGAAATGCAAAGGAGGTCAGAGCTGAATGCGTGAGCTGGTAGTGGTTTGGAAAGTGGAGGTAACATCCCCCGGTGCTCAGCAAGAAGTGTGTCTGACAGAGGGGTACACACTCCTGTCCAGACAGCAGGCCAGGAGGGCCTTGGGCTGGGAGTCCAGCTCCAGGAGTTTGCAGGAAAACATCCAAGCCCAGGATGAGGTTGACAGGGTTAGGTTATATTACGCCCTTCCTTTAAGCATTTCCTTTTGGCTAGGTCAGGTTTCTGCCTCTTAACCTCCAATGCTGGCATAGTCAAGGACTGTAAATCCCTCTCTGGAAGACAGCCAGCTGAAAAGCTGGTCACTACTGCAGCAGCTTGTTGTGGTTTTAGGTCTGTTTGCTTGTTCAGAAGACACTACTGCCATCCCTGCTCTATGTACAGTGGTCCCCAAGTCCAGTTTTTGTGGAAGAAAGCTAAATTCTAGGCAGAATTAGGTGAATGGGTGTTATGCCCACTATTACTGGGCAGAGACTAAGAGATATATAAAAAGAAAAAGCTGAGAAAATCCTGGAGGTGGAAAGCAAAATTCCCTTTGGGAATTTATTGTCTTATATCCCGAATGATGAATTCATGAGTTCATGATATCCATTTTCCCTGGTGCCACTCAGCACCTGTGCTTCCTCTTCACCACAAAGTTTTCCTTCCTATGGGCTTGCACAACAGTTTGTCCTGGCACCTGTGAGCTCAGTGGTGGCCCTTTGGTAATGACATAAAGCAGCCACAAACCACAGCTTAGGCTGAGCTCTCTGGCACTGGGAAAGCCTGGACACCAAAAAATTACCATCTTCACTTGGAGGAGACCTGCCTTGAGCCCAGCATGAGTGGAGCAGCTGGAAACCTTCTAAGATGTGTTGTTCCCAATCTTTTTTACTCCTTCCTGACTGTGCTGGGGGTTGCTGTTGTTTGATCTGTTTGTCCTTGTCCTCTGAAGTGGACACCCCTCAGAGGGGTGTCCTTGAGCTTCAGGGAGCTGGACTTGTTCACACACACTGTCTATAACCATCACTGCAGCACATATTTAATCTCTTTAGAACATTTTCTTAGCCTCAGGAAGGTTTTCTGTTAGGGCAAGCCCTAGGAGATAGCCTGATTAAGCTTGAGTGCGTGCAATTTCACTGCCTTGGGAAGAAACAGTTTCTGCGACATAATATGCAACAATTTATAAGTCTTTTCTTCCCTGTGGCACTTAGACAATATGTCAAGTGCAAAGAATTCCAGCCAAATATAGAATTCTAAACACAAAGAACCTTAATTAATTTTCTGGAAGAATTTATCATGAGGGAATCAGTGGGAGGTGGGAAGCAGAGCTTTTAGCTGTGTTTAATTTTCCTTTCATTTTCCTGTATGTGACAGTAGATGTCTCTCATCATGGCTCTTTCTCGTAAGCATGCTCAGATGCAGCTAGAAGCTGGTTAGACTGTGACAGATGGTACCAAACCTCTATTGTTTGGCTGGAGGTGGGTATTCTGGAATGGTTTTGCTTTGAAAACAGCTCTCCTCCAAACTTTCCATCCTCTCTGAAGTCCAGGAAAGGTTTCCAGTGAGGCAGGAATCCTTGTAATGATGTAATGAGTGTAAATCTACCATTACTCCAAGATCCTTTCTATAGGCTGAAAGATGGAAGAACTCAGAAGCATTCCCATGCCTGGTTAAGCATTACTGCTGAGCCATTGCTAGAACGTTGTGCTCCAGGACAAAGCTTTCACCAAAGAGCACAGACGCTGCCGGTTGCAATTACAGCTGGCCGGGAGCTCCAGCTAGGCTTACCCTAGAAATGTTGGCTGCAGCAGGAATGTTGGCTGGGGTAGAGGCATATGTTTTAATATAGAAAATCAGTGCCAGCAGCAGCCGTAGTGTAGATGCAGCCATGCTAACACAAGTGCTCTTGCCAGCACAGTGTATACAAAGTATAAGAGGCACAGACTCCCTTTCCTGAGCCTGGCATACACTTGGGGAATTGAACTAGAACCTCCTGTGCAAGTTGCAGAGCTGAATCCTTGGAGGAGGAGTTATTGTCTCTGAACTGGGCATAACACACCAGCCAGGGGATGGTGGCTGCTGCTGTCCTGAGCAGAGCCCCATAAACCAGTGGTTCCCACTGGTGGAGCAGGTTGCACCTTCAAGCAGGGACAAGCTTTGGGTGCAGAAGGAGCTGGTTCTTCCTGTGAGCTGGGGATTGCATGGATGTGCCTGTACTGACGTCTGGTCTACTGAGAGCTCAGATCAGGACTAATCCCCATTATTGGTAAGTCCTTACAAAAATTCTGCTAAGAAGGGTAAATCTTGGTAAACAGCCGTTCCACTTGGCAAGAGTCATGGCCAGCTGGCTGAAGGAGGCTGAGATAGCTGGTGCTGACTGTTTCTTCAAACTGAGCACCCACAAGGCCCTTCAAAAAGCACCCCCATCAATATGTTTCCAGAGCCAGCACATTGCAAAAGCCGAAGGGATCTTGGGTAGAAGAGATTTTGTTTGTTGCTGGGGAGCCTGACATCCTGTAAGAACAGCTTACCTTGTTAGAGGCTAGCGGGTGCCAGTGGGAGGGAATTTGTGTTTGCTAGACAAATGTAAATTCCAGTGAGGAGATTAAACTTGTAAGAGTCTTATGGAAAATAAACATCCTGGTTAGGGAGGGAGGCTGGAGAAACAACGCTAAGTATAACCATTGAGTGCTTTGCCTCAGCAAAGAGTATTAATGGATAACTTGATATCCAAAGTGCTAAAGAAAACCTCAAAAGCCCATTTGAAAGGAGTTAAAGAAACTCTGTGTGTGTATAAGATAAGGAAAGAGGCCAACAAACACAGCACTGTTGAAGGTGCTGGAAGTGATTTAACAGACAGGAAGAAGATCCAAAAAGCTGTTAAGGCTGTAGGAGACCCCACTTGCAAGGGAAATGGGATTCTGATTTTCCCAGTCTGAGGTGCAGGATACAAGCAGGAAAAAACCATTTTATTCTCAATGAAAACATAACTATTGGAGTAGAAAGGAGCAGAGTCAAAGCCCTGACACCCTTGCTCCTATTATACTCTGTCATTTTTTCTGTCTAATGCATATGCTTTCAGGAAGGAGTAGGATGATAAGGCAGAGGGTTTAGTCCTGCCAGACCTTTCTTTGAGAATCTCTTTCTCACACACGAGAAGAAAAGAAAAGAAAAGAAAAGAAAAGAAAAGAAAAGAAAAGAAAAGAAAAGAAAAGAAAAGAAAAGAAGCAGCAAGTATTTTGTACAGCCAACTTCACTTTTGTTCCTGAAAAGATTATAGGATATGTCTTCTTAGAATCCATTTACAGACATGAGATGGGCAAGAAGGTACTCAGAAATAATCAACATGGATTGCCTTTTACAACAGTGTGACTGTGGAGAAGGAGAGAGCCATGTAGGCAATACACCATGACTTTATTAATGATCTTGGTGCCATCCATCACCCACAGCATTCTCATTTGGAAGCTGAAGAAATATGGACTAGAGAAACAAAATGCTTGGGGGACTGAAAAGCAGCTGAACCTCTGGACTCAAAGGGTGGCTCACATCTAGTGATTGGTTGTCACTTACAAGAGGAGTACTGAAGATGTTGCTTAACTTTTTCATCAGCAGCCTGAATGATTTCACAGAATGAACCATCAGTGAATTTATACAAGATATTTAATTAAAATTAACATTTGACAAGATGAGTGGCAGAGCTTACATCTAAAACACCTTTGCTAAACATAAAGACCAGGCCAACCTAAACAGCTCAAATAGTTTGACAAGGAGAAATGCAGGGTTTTGCACCTGTTGCAGAATAACCCCATGTATCAGCACAGGCTGGGAAGTGACTGACTGGTGGTAGTCCTGCCCAAAAAGTCCTGGGTGTTTATGGAGGATGGATGCCAACAGGGCACTCTCATTGCAGATAAGTTAATCACCATCTCACTTGCAAATAAGCAGAAACCTAATGTTGCTTTCCATTAGGAAGAGTCTTGGGATGGCAACAATCCCGCTTTGAGCATGAGATTGGGGTAGATGGCATTTAAAGGTATATCTAACCCACACATCCATGATGCTACAGCTTCAATATCAACAGCAGCTTATCTTTAAATGTTTTTTTTCTCCAGCAAATATGTAGGAAAGATTCCACTCTGTAGGTATACATCTAGTGTGGAATTTAAGACAGTACTTCAATTTTCCACATAGAGTCATCTCCCTCCCCAGGAAAAAACACTTACCATGAAATCATAAGGTAGACAGAAGAATATGAATGTGTTGTATGAAAGTTGGGAGTTGGGCCAGTTACACTCCTACCCTGAATATTTCTGGTTGTCTTAAAACTATTTGCTTTATAGCCTAGCTAATTTATGTTGGTTGTTATGAGTCTTGATAGCTGGGAGGGACTGGGTATAGTCTCTTCTAGTTTTCATTACTGGCCTGTATAATTACAGTTAATAAAAGCAATGGTTTCTTAAAATGCACTTAGTGTATTCCAGGTGTCCTCAGACAAGAGAACAGTATGTCTTGTTAAACACTCAGCCTGTACAGCAGCAGCATAAAGTCTGATATTCTCCTCTGAATCATGGGAGAGGATAATGGAGCACATCCCTTGCTGAGAACAGGGTTTGGAAATAATTTTCTCCATCTTGCTCTGGTTACCCAAAATTCATTTTGGTACACTCATTTGTACGCCCACTCTCTTTCTAAATTGAAAATGGAATGCTTTGTGCTTTTGGGGATTAGTGACTTGAGCAGAGCCACTGAGATGAGATCAAAGCTCATGGGAAAATGATGAGCTGGACTTTATCCAAATGAAAACAGAACAGAAACCTTCTCAGAGTCCTGTTGTTGCAGTGGCATGAACACCTTTGGCCCAAATTCATCCCATCACATCACAGGCAGTTAACGAGGCATCTGAATTAAGAATCTAAATGCTTTAAGTTCTCCTATTCCTGTAGTCAAGGGACCTGGAATGCCATTTATTCCTCTCACAACCTGAATTACTCTTTCAGACTGTCTCTCACTGGATGCTCAGGAAGCTTGGGTGACTCAGGGTGACACTCCAAAACTTTCATTTGGTAGGAAACTCAAGATCTAGATATTTTTCTGTTGAAAGATTACAGCTTTCCTAGCTTTCTTCAGGTTCTATCAGAAAGCATCCATCTTTCTCTGCTGTTCACCTATCCTAGACCAGGACTGTGCCATGACTCCTGGAGTGCTAAAGGAGGCTGTCTGCATCCTGGAAATCCTCTTTCCTGCTGTCAGCCTAGAAAACACATCCCAGTCCTCAAGAGTTGATTCTAAGAAATAATGGTGTTGGTACCCATACAAGATGCTGGCTTTCCTGTTCAGATGTCCAAATACACATTTATCTTTTGTTTCATGCAGATACCCACTTGTTTGAAGTTGCAAGCACATGCTGAGTGTTAGTTTCCTTCTTTCCTTGTTTCAAAGTGTACGATCCATGTCTGTATAAAAGTATCTCTTAAGTGTAGGAAATCCTTCTTCCTTTCATTGTGCATCTATTGGACATGTGATCCATTTGTGTAAACAAAAAGGGAAATTTTGAAAAAGTGGAAGGAAAAATCCCAAACACTTAATTGAATTAATACATATTTTGCCTTTCAATAGATTGTATTTATCTCATTTTCCAGTGTTCCACTCCTGAAACTTTCCACACATTCCTGAGGGACCCAAATTTTTCCCTGGAGACTCAAGGTATTGGATTAATCAGGAATGACTTAGATGGCTGTGTAAGCCTGACTACAGACAGAGTGGGCTCCACCTCACTGGAAATCATCTGGAGGATGTCTATTATATAAAGAAACAGAAATTCTTAGTTCATCTGGGCAGAAATAAGCAGTGCAGAGACGTGTAGCTGCTGCAGTAGTCAGAAGAGCTCTTCTGCAGGGCACGTGCTGCAGCCGTGGGCAGAGGCAGCCAGGCTGGGCAGCTGTGGCTGCCGTGTGGTGCTGCCAGCTGCAGCAGGAACCTGGAGCAGCTGCACGGCCTCCAGAGCATGGCTGGCAGCACAGGGGACAGCAACAATGGCCACTGATGTGTAGCCAAGTGTTTCCATAGCACTTTGAAGTGCACTTTTTCTTTTTCATAAATAGCTTTCTGCCTTGCTTTCCCAAAGAAGCACAGAACATGTTTTACTTCCCAAGGACTCCCATGTGCCCTTGGGCAGGAAGGAAACACCTGTGGAGGTGAGAAAGCATGGTGAGGAGCTTTTGCTCTATACCTGTTTGTGGGAATCTATTGCAAGCCACTTGAAGGTTTTCTATAAAATTAGTAGTGTGCTAATGTTCTGGCCTTCAGGGATATTTCAGGACTGGGGTTTTCCATTTGTTTTACTTTTTGCTTGTTGTGCTTGAGATGCCAAGGGAATTTACTTGGAGGGGGCCAAAGCTGCTCTGGCACTGTGTGAGTGATGCCCACCAGCCTGCCTGGAGCCCAGGCCTGTGTGTGCCCAAACTGATCAGGCACAGGCCCCTTCCAGGGCACCTGGCAGCACCTGGAAGGCAGCGTCTTGGCACTCCCACTCTGTACAATGGCCACACATTGTGTGGCACTGCCACATGTGATGTGACACAAATGGTAGGGGCCAGGGGTCCAGGGTCTTGGTGCATCCTGGCTGCTCCAGTGCCCAAGGTGACTTGGCACAGCCTGGGCAAATGAACAGCTGAGAGAAAGAGGCCACAGAGATGAAACACAAAGATACTCTTGGAATGCTGGCTGCCCAAGCTGATTCTGGAGAATGTTTTGGAGACTCATGGGGCTTTAAGCTGTGCTAATTCAACATTTTGAAACAAATAGGTTCTTCTGCCCTACTTATCCACTGGACGATGACGTTGATCCAAAGTGTTCACCGTGCCAAAGGCCTATTCAAAGTGATAGGGGCTTTGAATCCTGCCTGTCAACACTTAACATATGTCTCCTTGGAAATCAGTGCTACAGGCCTAATCTGGCAGGCACGGCTTTGGAAGAGCCCAGATTTGTCTGTAAAAGAATGGCAGGAGGGTACTCTGTGGTATTTCTAATCCCAGTTGCTATAAACTATAACAGGATCTGTAATGCTGCTGTTGTTCAAATAGGTGCCATGGCAATTGTTTTCTTCTCCTGGCATTTTCCCATTATTTTTTCTTGAAATGCATAAATAAGAAAAAATATTCTATTTTATGGAATTGGTCAGAAACTGGGGAAAAAAATCAATTAGAACAGGGGCTGAAGGAACTTCTCCCCATTTCTCTTTCTTCTCCAGGGCTGGTAGCTCTCTTCATTCCCAGGCATTCTCTCCATTCCCAGTTTGTAATGTCTGAGATGAAGTGCTATTAAATGTAATGAAACACATTTAGGAGCCACAATCTACTACCTTGGTGGTATCTATAAGAACAGGTGCTTAAAAGCTACATGGAAAAAGAGAAATCCATTTTTCCAAGTGTAGCAAACCCACCGCTCAGTAATGGTTTCTGTCCAACTGAATCTCCATGCCCTACTGTTAAAACCCAAGAATCTGGTAAAGTATTTATTTCCAAGAATCTTTTTTTCCCCCTACTGTCTGAAAATTGCCTCTTAGTTTTAAATGATGATTTTAAAACACACCAGAAATTTATTTTTCTGCATTGGTTATTCATTCTGCCTTAAGAATATATAAAAAGCAGATGGGACTCATTTTCTCTTATTTGGTCCAAACATTTCAACAAGTGGATTATTTTTCTTACCAGCCTTTGGGCTCCCTGCTGTTCTTAACAGGATTATTTGGATAAATAAACTGATCCAACTTTGACCCTTTACTAACCATTCACCTGAGGCAGAACATGCAGAAATTTAGGGAAATAAAGGATGTCTGTTCTGGTGAGAAGTGAGCTAATATTGCTTTACTATGAAAAGACATAAAATTATTATTGTCTGAAACAAAAAATCATGCATTTTTGGCATAAATATCCTGTTTTATTTCTGATGTAGTTGAAAAACACTAAAATGTTAATAGGTTGGAACAGTTTGGAAAGGAAAAAGAAGGAAGGCTTACTCTAACTACCTTATGGTTTACAGATGTTTCAGGTAGGCAGATAGACATCGCCTTTGTTTCAGAGTTATCCCTATAGCATTTTGTCAGTGTTCAAACTCATTTTTCCCTTTAAGGCTTTGTCTACCTTAATTACAATTGGAGGAAAGCAGGATACAGTCTACTATACAGCAAAGGCAAGACAAAAACAAACAGTGAGACAAAAACAGTTTCCGCTGTAGACAGGAAAGGAAAAATTTCAAAAAGTGAAATGATGAATAAAATAGGACAGTCATACTCCTTGTTCTTCAAGTTTGAGTGAATGAACAAAGATGCCTCTGTCAGTGGTCAGCCACTGATACCTGTATCAGTGATAGATTTCAATGACAAAACTGAGGTGGAGATCCTGAACAAGGGAAGTTAAAAGCTGAGCAGTGCTCTAAGTATGCAGGTCACAAAAGAGGTGCAGGTTAAATTCACACATATCATCCTTCAACTGCTTCCCAAGCTCTGGTCACCAAGGACCTGAAGCTGTAGTAAAATGTTCCAGTGGGCTGTACCTACCTTTAGGATTAAATGTTTTCGTGCTGTGAATGACAGCTATGACTGAGGTGCTCTGGCGTGCCACATTGTCTAATGTTTCTGGCTTTCTCCTCATTATCTGGTCTTTTTGAGGAGGGATTACAGGAGCAATGGAAGTGATGCTGTGATAGAATGGAAGTAGGAGTGGGACTGAAGCATCACTTGTGTCTGGTGACCGAAGGTATAAGTGACATTGATGTGTTGTCCCAGTGTGCAAGGAAGCATGCACTGCAGACAGATGCAGCAGTGGAAGAGGGTGTTACCTGCTCCTTTTTGTTTCTTCTGGGCTGCCAAAATCTCCTGTTTGCTCAGATGTGCTGGTAGGGCTATACATGAAACTCCCTTCCTCTGTTCAGTCCCCATGAGCTGAGGTAACCAACGCCTCAGAATGGAATTGTTTGGACTAAGAATGAGCTGAGGGGACGCTCCTGAGGAGCAGGGCAGTGGTGAGGAGTGGTTTGCAGCAGCTAAGAGCACTTGTCTCTTTGGCTGTCAGCATTGCATTTGTCCTTGGTGCCAGGCCCTGTGAATTTGGCCCAGTAATTTATCATTCTGTAAACAAGGAGCTGGTTCCAGCTGTGAATTCCAGAAGCAGGCATATAATTATAATGTTTTTACCAACTCCTTCAGCTAGAATTGCATTAGGACAGTTAACTATGGCAACTGAAAAACTAGACAGATCTGTAAAAGAAATTTTTCTCAAGCAATCCTCTTATTTTATATATAAAGTACTAATTAAAAACTATTCAAGTTGTGGAAGAGTGTGTAGGTAATTGCACTGTACTATAATTTCTCTTTATATTCAGTATTGTGGGAATAAACCAAGGAGACAGAGCAGCATATTTGACAAGAGGTAGAGGAGATGATCCTACAGAAGATAATGGGACATATGTCACAGCTGCAGTAGTGTTCTGCTCTGGATGACAAGGGTGTGCAATGTAATTTCAATGAAATATTTAAGACCTTGTTCCCAATGTGAACGTGGTCCAGTGAACACTGTGTACTAGTCTCCATTAACGTTGACTGTGTAGTGACATTGGATAAATCATTGCATCTCTTTGTGCATAAGCTCATCTGCAAAATGTCTTCCTCACAGATATGTAGTGAAGATTCATTAGTTAATGCTTACAAAGTGCTTTGAAGACATAAATAAATACTGTTATTACTTTAACAATGCTCAAGTTTTGAGATCAAGAGGGCATTATACCCTCTGCATTGCACTGACAGTGGGGGGCTGCACTGATTGTCTGTAAGTGAATGCACCTTTTACATTGGTGTCTGCACACACCTGTTATCTTCTGCTGAATGTCATTATAAATCTACATGGTCACTGGCTATCCACTGTCTATGAGTGCCCAATCTTTTATAGCAATTAAGGAACAAATTATAATCATTTTGCAAAAATGGTACACTAGAGATGAAAACCTTTTGCATGCACTGGCGTGATTTGGCACTCCAAGCGAGTAGAGGGTGATTTGGTTTCAATCATTCCTTCATTCATCTAATCCATAGCATTTCAATTCCCAGGCAAACAGCAGAATAATATCTGAACCTGGGGATGCCATTAAAATGAAACAAGTTTGAAATTCATAAATTTATTTAATGCTAAATCCCTGGGACACATTAGCATTGTTGTGTCTTTTCTAAACTTTCAGATGAATTTACTAAACTGATACACTTCTTATGCTGTAGTTTAATATGCAACAGGAGATCTCTTTAGCACAGTGAAGCAATCGAAATCTTGATCAGAACTATTGAAAAAATATGCATTTTCATAAAATCTGACAAAAAATAGTATAAATTGGTGAATATTAGATTTTCACCAATTAAAGTTAAATTAGACTTTGTCCCAAATTGGATGTTAATATCTATTTGGTTTGGTTGGTTTTTTTTTTGTTTGTTTTTTTTTTTTTTTTTTTTTTGTTTGTTTTTTTTCTTTGCTAAAAGGAACAGCACAACCATGGAAATACAGAGGGGCTAAAAACTAGTAGTTCGACATTGTTTCCATGTTGATAAGCATACAGTTATAATCTATAATCATGCCTCCTTTTCCCTATGTTCTTCTGTTCTCTTATATTAGGGCCTAATGGATTAATTTCCACCATGAAGGGAGACATACGTGGAGATATGGGGAAAAACAGCTGCCTGGAAGGACACGAAACAGACCATGAAAAAGCGGATGGGGCTACTTTCCTTTTCCAGGAAGGAAAGAAGACCATGAAAACCATGAGCATCATTTACTGATGACAAAACAAACAGAGAAGCCACAGGTTTCATGGCTTTGCTGCCATCTAGCAGAAGATGGACAGCCTGACATCCAACCCCCCACTGGGACAGAGAAGAATATTAGATTGCTGAGGTAGCTGGGGGATAATGTGGATTATGGTTCAGGTCTGAGCTGGCCATTCTGGCTGGTGGACTCTTAAAAAATGGCTTGTTTCTGGAAAAGCAAATTTAGAAGCAGAACTAGCTGAGATTCACTCCTGTTGCTGGAGGAGTGAAACAGGCTGGTCTCCCCTGTTGGCACTGTTGGAGTGAAGGGAATGTGCACCCAAAAGAACAAGGCTTAGGAAAATTCTGCTATGCCCTCTAAAGACAAACCTTCTGAGCAAGGTAAGAGCCATTTTCATTTCTGGGGAAAGAAAAGCACTCTTTGTGTGTACAGACCACATTTAAAAATGATCAGTTAATAATATCAGTCAGCTTGATCAAGGTTTGGTCAAGGCTTATGCTAAAAAACCCTTTAGCCTGTAACACATTTCAAGCAAGTCATTAGCTGATTCTGAGTTTATACTGCCTTATCATCTGAACAGTCTTGAACAAAGCTTAGTTACGTAATGACCGTGTTAGGCTCCTAAATGAGTTTTCTTTCCTGCAATTATTAATCCTCCAGCTTCTGTCTTTCTTGCAATCTCATTTTCTCCTGCAGTGTAGGTTCCTTTTGCAGGGACAGATAACTATGTCTTGCAGACAGTCATTTATGGTCTGTGTTCATTAGTTCACAGGCAAAGGAAGCAAAGCAGACTGTGCTCCAATTTTCCCTTTGTGCAATGGAAACTGAACATTTATTATGGTTTTGTTGCTGAGGAGAAGTTCAATTGCTAATGTAACACAGACTAAAAATTTGCTGAAAGAAATGTTTCGTGTTCTGGAACAACTGAACTCACATGTGTTTTCCTGGGAAGGAATAAATTGGCTAAACCTGGGCTGAGGTGCTCTTGGGAGGCTGAGAAACATTATGATAATGTTGTGCTTAGGCTCAGACTAAGGATTAACCAGGTCACTCAGCCTGAAGGTTAAGCTTTAAAAGAAACTGAGACAAGTGAAGATAGAGGACTATACACAAATCATCCAGGTAAGTTTGCCTTGTCACTGTGTTCTTTAGATGATTGAAAGTAAATACATTTCCTGCCAGAAATTAGTCTGATTAGACTGAATTTTTTAAAGACGAAGTGAGAAGTTTTATTCCCATTCTTCTTCTGTTGGACATCACAATACAGCAAAAGCCATTTTCCTTTGAGGAGCATATCAGAAACTATGGGGCCCACACTCAGCTGAGTTTCTGTGATGCTGCTTTTTCCTAGGGATTGTGAATACAACAATAAGTTACATTCCAGGTCTCTAAATAACATTAGCTTTCATACGAATGCAAATATATGTTTAATAGTTTCAGAAGTGCCTTGGGGAGGGGATGTTGGCCACATCTGGAAGGGCCTGGGGCATGCCTTACCTTCCTCAGGGGAGCTGTCAGCTGGACAATGCCCTTCAGCTCCCCAAGGATGGGGAAGCTCTCCAGGGCAGAGGGCTGCTTCACACATTCAGCACCTTCAGGGACACAAGCCTTCTCCAAGTGCTGTGCATCAGGGTATCCCTTCCAGGTCCTGTCCTGAGGTGAACAGATATTACCCCATGAACCTCTGCCTCACAGGGCTGGGGCGAGGCATGGGCTGCCTGGAGGAAAAGCCTGGGTGCTGTGGGACCCTGTCCTAGCCTATGCATTACAGGCACTGGGTTCTCCTCCTCTTAACTTTGCAGCAGGGATATTTTAAAGTGATTTTGTTCCACAAGCCTTCTTCAACTATTCCTTTTCCCCAGGTCCAGTAGGTCAGAAGGGAGTGGTGTCTCTGCTCGGATATGCCCCAGTACCCAGCCCTGAAGAGCTCACCCCACTCGTGTGGTGTCTGCAGTGCAGTGGCATGAACTGCAAGGGTTCCTTGTGGGGCTCAGCCTGGCAGAGTTCCATGGTTAGCCTCTGCTCCTGATTAAGAGGGAAAACATTCATGTATGCTTAGGTGAAATAAACCTTTCTCTCTTAACTGAGAGAAAATGAGAGAGTAACTTTAGCTTTAAAACAAATTAGTTTTCAAACCATATTGTCAGTGTCACCAAATAATTGTTTTAAATCCAGTTAACTCGAATAGACTACTTTGCCAAAATGAGGGTGTCTCCTGCTGCAGAAATGTACATTTCTGAATCTAAAGCTGTCTAAACAACACTATTGTGGCAGTACAATTATTATTTAAAGCCAGATTAAAATAAATTGATTTTTGCATCAACACACTGATGCCTTTACAATAATTTCAGTCTTTCTGAAGTTCACCCCAATGCATGTTTCCTTTATGATCTGGGAACTCCTCAAAAATCTAGAGAACATTCCTTTTTTATGTTCACCGGGTCCAGACTGGTGGAATGTGTGTTGTTTTTGAAAGAGGGTTGTATGTGCTGTACAAACCAACCTCGAAAAACAAAGGATGTGTAAAGTGCCAATCAGATTCAAAGAAAGTGGAGTTCTGTGCATGTTCCTTATATTATCCTGACTGATGGCTTTATTAAATCACTCATGGCCCTGTAAGTGCTTTCTGTGATAATTTACTTGCAGTTGGTTTGGACATGGGAATAGAGCATGGGTATTTTAGTGCAGTCTCCTTAACTGTAGGGATGTTGTTGGTGATGCTCTGAGCATACTTTAACTGGAGTTAAATTTTCAGGTCAGGAATTATGTTTTCAGATGTGCATATGGGTTCAGTACAGAATCCCAGCATGCTTTTTATGCAAGCAATAAATGCAGCTGACTAGAGGAGGCAGAGAGTTGTGTCTTTCTCTTCATAAAGGATGTAAAGTATTGCCCAGAAAAGAACAGTTTGTCCAACCAACATGGAGTTAGCTAAAATAAATTTACAAAAATCTGGTATTACATGATGGATTTATGGGCTACTGAGAAAAGAATTGACTAAAAGAAAAGAGCAAAGCTGCCTAAACCACCACTTCTCTCTTATGAGTGTGCATTTATGCTTTCTAACATGCATTGATGATATTCATTCACTCTTCAGTGTGTTTTATTCATTCCTTTTAATAAATTGACTGGTTTTCCCAGAGGAGGAGAAGGTGGATCTTTTCCTA
This sequence comes from Passer montanus, assembly GCF_014805655.1. Taxonomy (NCBI): domain Eukaryota; kingdom Metazoa; phylum Chordata; class Aves; order Passeriformes; family Passeridae; genus Passer; species Passer montanus. The sequence continues at coordinate 4,912,465 of NW_024364270.1, forward strand.
ATGTCCTCTCTATAATGTTTTCTCTTCCTCACTCAAACCAACAGCTCTTTGTGTGCAGATAATTGAATGGACAGTCTAGCTTCCAGCAGAGCCTTACATGTTCAGGAGATATCAGTTAGCCATGGAACAGACAGGGAATGATGCTCCAGTTTTGAAGCATGTTTTGAAGCATATGTTACCCACATGGAAACTGTTTGTTCTCTCATGTAAAGGCTGATAACTTTGTGGAAAAAATGCCAAGGGCTATCAAGGAAAAGGCTTTCTGAAAATTCTCAGAAGCTGAAGTCTTTTAAAAAATGTTTTTCAGAATTTTTTTTAGTTGCAGAAAATGTGAGGAATGATGTCTTCTCTCCAAGATGGAAATCATGAGCAGAAATAGAAATTATTGTCTGTGCTCCTCTGCTGTTGAGATATTTCCAGTCTCAGAGAATTTGCTTGGGAAAATTCCTACCTGGGTAGAAGAGCAATAAACATAAGGAAAACAAAAAGAGATGCCAAGACAGTATCATCTGTGTTATTTAAACTGTTTAGAAACTGGAAAAACCCCACTCTGTTTGCATCATGCATAGATTTAATTTCTTGCTAAGGAAAGCTGAAATCACTCACTGCTTTTTGGAATATGAGTGCAATATGATCACTTTGTAATGCTGGGGAAAAGAGTAGGGAGCTCTACATGATAGAAATGGTCCCTGGAGGCAGTAGCATCATTTGATCCTTGGCACAGCCAGTGTCTGACATTATCTGAGACCAAAGACTGTCAGGTTAGTAGCTATTATCTTTACATAAAGAGGCAGCAGTTACGCACTTTAACTGTTGTTTGAAATTCCCATCCAACAGAATAAATGCCCAGTGCACAGGTTATACTTTGCACATGCCCTGAGGAAATGTGTGTACCTGGCTACAAAGAGGGAAAATGAGGGCAGGCACTGGCAAGTTGGCTGGACCCAGAGGCCTGTTTTATTCTTGCAGTTATTGTCAGCAATGCTGCTTTTCTAGGAGCAGCCTGTGCATTCATTCCAGCTGGAGACATTGCTACTGCTTGTCAGAACCCCAGACTAAAGCACTGACTTGCTCAGGGTACTTCTAAGGCCCACCTATGCAGGACTGTATGTCACATATACATGCAAAAAACCCCCAAAAAACCAAAACCCCCAAGAAACCCCCAAACAACATTTTGGTTAAAGTATATTTGGGTTATGAGCATATTCAGGTCTTGAGTGCAGCTTTACAGATTTCATTATCGAAGGCTGTCATCAATTTGAGGTCACTTGGTGAGAGTTTTTAGTAGTGTAAAACTGAGTGGCTGTAGTTTTGCTGGTGCTGGGGACTTGGGGTGGTTACAGTGGAGTTAAGAAAGCTTCTCAACCTCAGAGCTGATATTTGCTTAGAAATCAGCAAGCTGTTCTTGTGGACAAAGCTTGGCAGAACTTGAACATATCAGCACTTGTGTAGTGCGGGATGCTCCCACTTGGTTGTCCTCTGAGATCCCCATTATTGAGATGCATCTGTGTCTAGGACTTTCTGGAAATTGTAAGTGTCTTAGGGCCAAAATAAACCTTTGTAATTCTCTATCTGGAGAAGGTGATTGGAAGACGAACCAGCTGCAAGTGCACTAAGAGCTGTGACAAAATGGTGTTGAATAGATGATAAGGAGCACTGCTAGCCAGATTTTTAGGAGCTCGTGGAGACTATTACACTTCTATCTCCCCATTCTTACCTTTCTGAAAAAATATCAAGCCATACATAGCCAAACTGTAGGTTTATAGGGCAATAGACTAATAGACTCCACCTATCCATGTTAGCCAGAATACCCATAGAGCACTTTCTCAGCTCTTCAAATACATCATGCTTGGTATGTGATTTTCCTGGCCACAGCACACTGTGGTTTAGACATGGCAGTGAAGTGCTCACAGCCAGTTGTTGCTGAGTAGAAACGTTGCTTGGTTTCATATTAATTGAAATATTTTCAGTGCATACAGCTCCCATTCCAGATGTGTATTTCAATGGCATAAAATCAGAAGTTATGAACATTTTGGAACACTTTACTCCAGGGACAAAGTGTTGATAGGACAGAATTTAATTGAGATAAATGCAGTGAGATAACAATCTTACGTGATATGACCTTACTGGAGGCATTAAAAATGCCTTGCAATGAGACACCTTGGCCTAACTAGCATGCTGCCAAGATATTTTTCTTAGGCATTAATTTTGTCCACATCTCCTGTTACATCCATTGTCCTGCACTCAGAGAAATCAGTCCCACAAGACTCACAAAATGGAAAGACTTAGGAAGCAGACATCAAAGCAACCTCCTTTGATAGTTTTGTTGTTTGTACAAAAAACACTCTACTTGTAGCATGTCATAATATGAATTCTGATGTGTTTCCAGTGATATTTAATCCAGGTCCCAAGCAGGGTTTTTTAATCTGTGTTACAGCATGACCGATGTGCCATAAGAGTGACTTTTTCATCCCTAAAATCCCCTGCAACTGAGTCACCATGCAACAGGATATTCATTGAAGAAAGCTACTCCCAAACAACAAAACAAAACTGCACAGTTGAGTTACACACTGGTAAAAATAGAAGGTGATTGTGGTAAGGCTGAATGCTGAATCCACTAAACTGAGAGTTTAAATAATACCTTCAGTGTTTTATATATAAATATATATGGATGTTTTAGTCATGGCATAACTTTTACTATCTTGAGAGAAAGGACAAAAGTTTGACTCCTTTAACAGAAACCACAAATGTGATTTATGGATTCAAATTTGTCTGTAGCTTTCTGCTGACAGAATTCATGACTTAGCTAAACGAGAAAAAGTTTTAGTCTTCAATTCCAGTTGAATCAATGACTTGATAAAATAAGAAACGAGAAGAGAAGAGAAGAGAAGAGAAGAGAAGAGAAGAGAAGAGAAGAGAAGAGAAGAGAAGAGAAGAGAAGGAAAAGAAAAGTGCAGTCATATAACAGGAATCCGTGGGAGAGGACGTTCATATGAGGAGCTATCTTTTGGAAATGTGGGGTGTTTGACTCAAAGGGTTTTGCCCTTGGTTAAGCACACAGGCAGAGGCAGCACTGTCTCCAGCTGTTGTGCAGTGCTGGATGAACACCAGAGCTGTGCCAGCTAATGCAATCCCACAGAAGACCAGGTAAATACTTTCAGGGGGTGAGAAAACTGGCATGAAAAAATATCCCAGTGCAATACTCAGTGACTGATTGATTGGATTTGCCGACATTGTTCACTCTGCAGAATTGTTTCTGAACTTGCGATCATCTCACAGTTGTTTCACATTTTCCTAGGTTGAAATGGAAATTTTCTACTTCTATTCTAGTTCAGCTGTAGGTCACTGCCTGGCTGCTGTTACCACAAAGATTTTTGAATTTATTTTCTTATTCTCCTCTTCCATAGAATCGGTTTCAGTTCAGCATCTTGTCCTCCAAAGTGTTTTCAATGTTATTTTTGCCCCTCTCGCATAATATTTCAAGCTGCTGTAAACAAATTGTATGGCTGGTGAGGAAACAACTTGAAAGGATAAGAAGGACATAGAAAAATTAATTCCCTTTAGAAAAGAGTTTGAGTATTATCAGTTGTGGCTAGGCAGGTATTTGCACTTTGAGTGTGGCAATTAGATGCTGCAGTGCTGGGCTGCTGGAGGGATATGCAAACTTCTTATGATATGGCTTTCTGATAAGCTGCTAAGAACAAAAATGCATCAGTAGTAACAAATGCTCTGACTGTTTGCTAGAGGAGAGCTTTAGCTCTCTCTAGATGTAGTAGGGCAAAATTCCCCTTGTGCCCCCAGGGAATACTGTTCGGTGAGCTGCTGCCCTCATCCCACAAATGGCTGTGTTCAACTGGCCCTGGTGAGCACGATTGAGAGAGTGACCACAGATCCTCTGGTTGGAAAGATATTTAATCTGTCTCTCCATTCTGCTAGTCATTGATCCAAATGTCCTCTGTTTGAAGTACTGCTGAAGGGGGAAGTTCTTTTTACTCCCATCTGGTTATGATTAATCTTCTCAGCCAGGCTCCCTTTGGCCAAGGAGGAGCCCAAGACAAGAACAGTCTCTCTCCCTCTTAATTACACTGGTTTAACAGAGAAACACCAGTAATTAGAGCCCAGAAATGCCAGTAGGTATATGTGAACATGGTGTCAGTTTACAAGGCGATATGTAAAAGCTGATTCAAGCCTTTACACAATCTCTTTCTCATTACAGAGGTGTAATTAATCACTTTGTCTCATTAGCACACTATTGGATTGAACAGAGCCATTTTAACCTTTCTCCCTATCTTGGAATCTACTCTCACACAACAGAAGCCAATTTCCTTTGGAAAATATGATCAAGCTTTTGCATCTGTGTGGACGTGGCTCTGCAGAATTAAGTTAATTTTAGCCTTTTGGTTATTCACCTGAACTTGAATGGCATGTTAAAGTCATTGTCTTGGAGTCATCCCTGGTCCAGACATGTCATTGGCTAAGTTGAGGAGCTTCGCTGGCCGAGTCTGAGGTGGGCTCCTTTGCTGAAAAGGGCTGTGGTGAAGAGAGCTAAGGGTGAGACCCTGTCCCTATTTTCTATGAAAAGCAGCTGCTTTTCAGCTTTATGGCTGGTCTCACCCAGGCTGCATGGCAGCTGGGTCACAGCTGTGCCCGGGCTCAGCCTCTGGCTGGGCCTCAGAGCAGCCTGGTGGCTGAGCTGGGTGATTGCTGGGCTGCATCTGGCCATGGCTGCTGTCTCTGGGCCCAGACCTCACGGGCATTGCAGCTCCTGGCTGCTGAGGCTGCTGCCTCCACCAGCCTTGCTGCCACCCTTGGCTCCCAGCTATCCTTCCCTGGGGAGCAGCTAGCCAATGCTCTGCCCTGCCACAAGTGGACTCGCCTGAAGGAGAAGGATCCAGGCTGGTGTCATGCCTTAGACCTTGTTGGTGCCTCATAGCCCTGCATGGGGAGATATTTCAGGGAGGGATTTTTGCTACTTGTCCTTGCATCTCATTTTTCTTTTAATATTGGCCAAGCAGAATCCCTCCTTGAAAATGAAACAGAGCAAATAAGTATGACCCAATTTTGCATAGAATTACAAAAATAACATTTTTCTGTGCAAAATCATAATCCAGACCAAGATTTTCTGAGCTTCAACAGACTTAAAAGGTTTATGAACCTTTGAGACTCATTTTACTCTCTTTAATTAAGCTCATGTCTTGAGAAAGCCAAGGGGAGGTTTACAGTCATCTTTAAAAATAACAGACAGCAAAGACTTTGCTAGGAAAAGGCTGGTGGTCTATTGCTTTCTTCCAGTCTGCTGTTTTTTTTCCCAGAGATAACAATTTGCTAGGGTTGTGCAGGACTTTGCAGCTTGCCTTAACTTGAAGAGATGCCCAGAGAGACTCTTAACAGGGCAGGAGGGAGGCTGGCGCCTAAGTGAATCCTTTTATCCCCTACAGAGGCTCCTGGAGCTCAGCCCTGGCTACTCTGGCAGGGCATTGCATAGTTATCTGATTATACCAAAATATATTCCCTGAAACATCTTTTCCTCTTTAATTGTGTATGCTGGAAAGAGCTTTTGCTTTCTCAGCCTCTAAAAATACTCTTTTTTCTAATGCATTTGAAAATGTCAAAAAATTTGTAAATGTCTTATATGCATAAGGGCTTAAAATTATGTGATTTCTGCACACATGATGGAGTGGAATCTTACATTAAAAATCAATGATCAGACAGCAAGGTAAGGTCACACCACGACCATCAGGCTTGTACTGCAGGAGCACAAGGGCAGGTTTTGATGCTGTCCCAAGCTAGCAGACTCTGACAAGTCCAAATAATGGGAAGACCCAAGCAAGGCTGAGCAGAAAACCCCCAAATTATTTTAAAAATTATTTTCGAATCAGTGAGTATATTAACCAGTTCAACAGGGCTGCTCCCTTCACTCTTTCCATTTTTCTCCACATCCACAAGTTAGATCCTGAACTCTTGTGGGGCCAGGTGATATTCCTGGGCGCTTTCTCTGGATTTAGAGAAGTCAAAGACTGCTTTGCTCAGTGAAGTGCAGTAGATAATGGGCAGAATCAAGAACTCCAGAACCAGGAGACTGACCCTCCTCCCCTTCAGGCCAAGGCAGACCAAGAGTGAGTCCAGTGAAATCACTGCCATTGTGTTACTGTAAAGGCAGAGAAGAACACGAGTGTTTGAGTCTTTGCCACTTAGGCCTAGAGTGTCTGTAGAGACATTTTTAACCATCATCTTCCAAACATCCTAGTTTCAGTACATCAGGGATGAAAACCCTAAGGTAGGTGAGCTGCCAAGTGGGGGATTTTGTCATTACTTGGAGCAAGCATCAGAGCAGAGCTCCAGTCAACTCCTCCCTAACATCTTCTACCTTATGTTCATTTAATTCCTGGTGCCTTTCAGGCACAGAAGAAATTGTTACCATTTAATCAAGATTTTGAAGGGGTGTAGGGTGATTAAACTACATGCTGGTTGGTTACCTCAGTGCGATGCAGAGACTACAGAGGCAAAGCATTTTCTTTAGTGCTGAAGAATTGGCTGCCCAAATAAGGGAGATGTTTCTTTCTGGACAGTTTATTGTGGGATCTTTATATCTATTTCTTATTTTCTAGGCTTAAATAGTTTCCCTTTTCTTCCCAAAAGATTAAACTTGGTCCAACTTGGCCCATTTCAGTTGCTGTTACAGGCACTTACCAAGATGCAGTATTTTACATATATTGAGTTTTTTTGGTCTCTCTGCATTGTCTTTGCAATCACACCATGCTGGGGGATCCGAGTGTAAACTGCTGGTTCATAGTTGTCAGTTTTGAAACGAGAAAGCGGCTGTTGGAAAAAAACAAGTTTCATGCTCCCCTCCCACCCAGATTTGCTACATCATCTATGAAATTACATTGTTGTCACATCCAGAGCGAGAAATACCCAGCCAGAGGCAGGGGAAAGGCATAAAAGCCTGGCATCTGGGGCCATAATGAGAATTTATTTATTTGGAAAATGCAGTAAAATGGAGGTGCTCCAGCTGAGGCAGAAGGTTTTGTCTCCTAGGAGGTCTGGTGATGGCAGACTTGGAGGTCCCAGGATTTTGTGAACAAGCAATGCAGCTTTTGCCACCCACAAACAAAGTTACCATGGCCTGCAAGGGGAATGGGGGAAGGCTTTGTGCTCTCAGAACTTAAGCTGGTGTTGACTGACGTGATTAGAATTAATTTCATCGCTCTAGGAATCCTTGAAGAAACTGCTTGAAAAAATATCCTAAATTCTCATCGTATTTCTCATGTAATAAATGAATCTGGAAAGAAGCTGGACACTAATGCTTCCTGCACACATGGATCTTCTCAGATGATCGCAGTCAGCACAGCTTGAATTTGCCTCAGTTGTGTGTAGCCCTTCTTTTCACTCCTTTACATTCTAAGCTATTAAATTTTAAATTTTTAAGCAGGCCATGGAGCCTTGCTCAGGAGCTCTGGGCTGGAAGGAGAAAGCATTGCCATGACCCAAGCGCCTCTAAGACAACCCTCCTCGTTGACCAAGACAGCTGGTGAAGACCTGCTTCCCTAGCCATGTTGGAAGCAGGCTTTCCTTCACTGCCTGTTGGAGGATTCCCTTTTGCTTGCCTCTGGCTGGGTTTGCTGGCAGTGCTCAACACCTTCCAGCACGAGGGGGTCTCTCCCAGCTGGCTCTGGACTGCCCAGCCCAAGCTGGGAAGCAGTAGGACATTCATCCACAATGGTACTGCTGGTTAATTTTCCTTTTTCATAGCGAGAAATGAACGAGATGGAGTTTGGTGTACTCCCCTATTTTTTACTTCAAAAAAAGGGAGTTCCAAGTGCACCAGTGAGGACAAGAACTGTTGGAGGATACAGCCTTCCTCCTCCTCAAGGAAATGATGGCCATGGTCCCATCAATGCAGCTAGAGCAGGCTTGGGGCTTGTTAGTGATTCTCATAATGTATTTAATCTTATTAAACTTCTAATTGTTCTGTATCAATTGAAAGGGAAAGGTATTATTGTTGGAGAAGCAGGTCAGAAAAAATCCAAAAACAACACTGAGTGAACTGCTGAGTTTTCCTTTTAGAAATTATTTTTGAGAACCTCAACCCTTTGCAACTCACAGTCATTTTAAAGCTGTTGTTGGTAACACGGGGCATTAATTCACACCACTTTAATCCCGGGGAGGGTAAGGTGGCAACACTGGGCTTGCCGAAATCAATAGTGAACCTGCCGTTGATTTTAATGGAAATGAGCAAACTCAGTTTTGGTCGAGCTGTGTCTTACGTGTGTGGCTAGGGAGGGGCAGGAGAACGGGAAGAGGAAGCCACAGGTCTGCAGCTGTTGTCCACTTGCTCTCTCCAAGCAGCTGGTGGTTCTAAGGACGCAAAGCGAGCACCAGCTCCTCGGGTGTCGGGGCCGCAGTCGGGCAGGCACTGCTGCCCTCCTGTGGAGAGCAGGACCGAGGGACGGCTGCAGGGACACGGGGTGTCAGCAGCGTGCGGCTGGGCAGGCCCCTGGGCTGGGCTGGGCTGGCTCCCGTGGTGCCCAGCTGAGGATCACCTGGCACGGCTTTGGGCCAGGGTCACCCAGTCTTGCCCTGGCCTGCTCCAGGACCTTAGGAGCCAATTTACATTGCACTGGTCCTTGTGCCTGCAACAGCTGGGCGGGAATTGTGCCCATGCTGCATGCAATAGCTGGGTGATGGAGCCACTGGGGCGAGCTGTTATCCTCTCTGCTAGTCCTTCAGTGATCACATCCAACTAAGATTCCTCACCTGGACATGTAGTGCAGGAATACTTCTTTTAAGGGTGTCCTTGAAAGTCTTCCATACTGAAATGAGAGCCTCAGTTTTAAGTTCATTTTTTATTCTGTAGAAGTTTAATATTTTTGCTAACAGATAGTATAAAAAATAGTCAATCCAACAGTGTGATTGGAGTAAAGCTATATGCTGACAGGTAAACAGATAGCTAGAGAGCAGGAAAAGCAGGACATCTAATCACCAAAGAACAGTTATAAACAGCAATAAAATTAATGTCTATATTAAACTAGCAGTGCAAAAAAAAACAAACCCAAAAACAAACTGGAAGCAGCTTTACATTAAAAATACAGCTTTTTAAATACAGAAATAGCACCAATTTACAGAAAACAATCAGAAATGTAAACGTGGCAGATAGATTCAAGTATAAGTTATATGCTCAGCCTCCTCAACAACTGACTTGGGACAGAAAGGTTTCACAAACCCTGCAGAATTTCCTGGGTATGCACTTTGTCTCAGTGCAAATACAAATTCTGCTTTTCCAAAGCTACTTTGCTGATGAATTGTTCATAGGTCATTTAAATTCTTAGCTTTCAGTGAAGGTAAAGATAGGAAAGGTAAACCCATTCCCCCTTGACAGCCAACTGCTCCCCATCACCAGTCCAGTTCAGCAGCTCAGGTACAGAACATAGCTGCCCAACTGCTTCAGTGGTCTCACTCTATTTTAGTGAGAATTTTGCATTGACAAAATCAAGACAGCATATCAACATCCTTTTTCTCCTAGGTTCAAAACCTACTTTCCCAGCCATGAGTCACTGAGAAGAAGGAGTCAATCCTCATTTCCAGACCTGCTGTATTTACAGAAACTCAAAACTGTAAGAAGAAATTAGAAATGGAAAATCCATTTTCACTCCCTGCATTTTCAAGTACAGTTAAGTTAGTTATGGCACAGTAACATCACTGACAAAGAAAGGCAGTTTTGGTGATGATGCTTCAACTGGAGCAAAGAGCCAATATTAGCTCTAATCCTCCTCCTGCTCCCAGCTGCCATTTCACTAAAAGGCTGCATCGTACTAGAGGGAGAGAGAACCCCAGCAGCCTGTTCCTGCCCCAGCAGCAACACATGCACACCAGCATGTGCTAGTTACACACTGCTTTTCAAAGCAAAATTAATCTAAGTGGGTGTATAAGAAGAAATAATTCAGAAGAAAAAAATGTAAACTTTCATAACTGTAGTGTCATTAAAATATAAAAAAAAATAAATTAGCAGTCTGAAGATGTCTCTTTACCACCCCTGAAATTTCCTATGATAATTCTGCTCCAGATTGTTTCAACCAGGGCTAACCAAGCCCTCTCAAAAATCTGATATTGGTCTATTCTAAGAGAAGGCCACATTACTCAAACTCTCAGGTTCACTAAAATTCTTTCTTAAATTTTATTTTCATTATAAAAATAAGATGCCCTCATCAAATCCCCAGCCTCAAAGTCCTAACTTCCTTTGACCAACAAAAAAGCACATCCAAGAGTGCATCTACCCTTGGAAAATCAATACCAGTACCAAAGAGAGAGCTGATCATGCTGGCCTTACATTTGCTAAAAGTCCAGGCTAACGTGATGTCTACAGCAACACTTTCTGTCTTTTGAACAGGAGACTGCACAAATTTAATTGCAGTTTGCTACATTAGTGAAAACATACCCAAACATAAGAGCATTAGCTCTTAAAATTATATCCTATATTGATAATAGCACCATCTATTATTTGAGAACTCTGAATGGGAGCTGTTAAGACTTTTCTTCCTCATTATCTTCTCCTAGGGTATACTGATAATTTTTTATTAATTTTTTATATTACTTTAAAACTCAAGGCTCCTGCTCTTTTCAACCTCTTTTTCTGTTTTAGATAGATAAGATCTCCCTTGTCTTCCCAACATGCTCAAAAGCACTATTAACTAGTCACAAAGTTCCTGCAAGTGAAGAGTTAGGCACTTAAGTACATACCCCTCAAGTACACACCCCTCAAGTACACTTAAGTAAACAGCTAAGTAGGCACTTAGTAGACTCAGGTTAGACTGAATCTAATCATGAGTGAGGTTAATGACTTATCAGTGTTCCTTAGTCATAAAGTCTAGACTAGATATTTAAACAGGAGATGAAATCTTAGCACAGTCCTCTCAGTGGTTTGTCTCTCTCAAATCACTTTGTCAAATCTGATAAAGGATTCAGATTTTGTTTTCTTTACATCTAACTTGCAAATTTTGTTCAAAGTAAAAGTACAAACAAAAACAAAACAACCAACCCAAGGACTAATACAGTTCATTAACACAACTATAAAAATGTTAACATTCACAGTTATTTTGGTCTTAATATTTTTCACATGTATACATTCAATCATACTGTGTTATTACTACGTTTTTCTAACCACAAGGGCTGGGCAAATTGTACCACAACCAACTGACATTCAAGTAATCCTACCCTGAGAAAATCTGTTATTCTGAAACGGCAAAAATCCTTTTTTGCACTAATCCCACTCCAATATACAAAATAAAAAGCAAGAGGCTGCACTGCAGAGGCAGGCTTAGATAGCTTGGAACCAAGGAAGCAGTTGCTGTCACAAGTGCAAGAGTTTATCATTTTCACCACAGATTTACTCAGGGTAAGTAGAATACATGCAAAAGAAATGCTTACCCCAGGTGAGTGCTACACATCTCACTTAAAACCATGAATAAAGAACCCCTGGGGATTCCAAAATAATTTGTTTGTGTCTCCTCACAGAAATCAAGAGAGTTTTCCAAATTAAAATCACAATTACAATTTGATGTCCACAAGGCTGTGTGAAACCCAAAATCTGGATTCAAATCTGTACTGAAGGAACAATTCAATAAAAGGATTTCTGTACCAAGGGTGATTTCGAAGAAGATGGCCAACAGAACCAGTGGGTGAATAGACAGTGGGGAAGCATGCCAAAGGGGTGACATTTTAACGTGCTCCTCTTGTCAGGTAAGAGCTTGTTCTCTTGTAATTGATACAGGGTCTGAGGACAATCTGCCCACCCCTCGCCAAGAGTGGAATTAGTCAGGGCTGGTACCAGAGATTTCCAGTCTCCTCTGCACAGAGCTGGCATTTCTGGTCTGGTTGCCTTCATTTTTCTTCCATGCCACAGGGTCTCCAAGACTTCCAGGAGTTTTGAAAAATGCCTCATTATGTGCAGGACGAATACTCTTGGGAGTGAGAGGAGCTGACGAAGGCTATTTGTGAAAAAAAAAAAAAAAAAACAAACAAAAAAAACATGACCCGAAGTGATTCAGCATAGTTCTCTCAAAGTCCAGACACAAGCAGGCAAACAGAGGACAGCTGGGAGGCATTAATCCCTGTACCCTTATCCATTACAGTGGATCAGAAGAGAGTGAAGAGAGATCAGAACAGGGCTGAGGGGATAATTCAGGACACTACTACCTGAAAACTGTTGCAACCAGCTGATTCCAGAATTCTGACACAACCCTCCTATCCTCCTAATGTTTTTCTGTAGCCATTGCATAACACATAGTGACACTGTCAGATGGGGGAAAAAACTTTAGACTGCTGGGGGATTTTAGAATTTTTGTAAGTTATAAACCCACTTCACTGTTCAGTACTAAACATGCTATGCTGGGCTATGACTTCAGCAGTGTCCCACCCCCTGTGCCTCCCCTGAGATGCACATGCACAAGCTCAGTGGAAGACACCAGCTGTCAGCGTGCCAACTCGGCACTGATACCAGCCTGCGGCACGTGCCGCCACCAGGCAGCTGACCCAGCTCCTTCATCAGCACTCCTGCCCACCTTTCCCCCTTACCTGCTGCAGCTTCAGAAGGGTCAGAGAGTGTCCCACACACACAGGGGAGTCCAGCTTAACAGCACTGCCAGATCTTGTAAGCACAGGACTCTGGTGCAGAGCAGGGGGAGCCGGCTGCTGTGGATCCGCCGAAGGGGCGGGTGAGACCTGGGGGGTGACAACGGCCGTGGTGCTTATGAACACAGGGGTGGTTGGTGCCAGGCTGGACATGCTGAAATTCGTGGAGGCAGCAGCTGAGAAGGAGCCATCAGGAACTGAGGAAAGAGGACTGGTGAACGAAGGAGAACAGACGAGAGGGAAGGAAGCCAAGGCTGCTGATGGCACCATGACACAGGGTACACTTAGAGAAGGCAGCTGGTTTGCAGCCAGGCTGATGGCACCGGGGGCTTGGTTTGCAGAGAACAGGAAATTAAAACTGCTTAATCCTAAACCAAAGAGAGAAAAAACAAAGCATTAATAATCTTGAAAAAGGGAATTAAATTACTGTAACTTCATCTACAATAGGAAAAGCGTGTGACAGTAGAGAAAAGTCTGCCTAGAAAGTAAACTATGACAAAACCAATGAAAAATAAGGAAGAAAAGTGTCAAAATCTCCTAACTCTTCCATCCAGCTCCCTTTCCTTATTTGCCTCCATTTCCCCCCCTAATTGTCTATTTACTGTACCTGCATCCATTTACTTTGGTCATATGAAGCACCAACCACACCCCTTGCTGTTTCCTGCTTCTAACTTTGATTACAAGCAACATCCTGGCTAAACAAACTTTTTTTTCACTAACTGGAATCATCCTCTGCTATATGAAAACATGGACATTACTTTTAATGAGGAAGAAAAACTCAGACAAACCAAACCCAACAAATGGGAGACACCCACAAGGATATATCACAGAGGCATTAATTTTGCTGAGAACAGCTGAACTACTGTGTTGAAGCAGAAGCTGCTCTGGCTCCCATCTTGTCTGACCTTCCAAAACACCAGGTTCAGCATTTTTAAACTGAGCATCTTCAGCCTAAGTGAAATGCCATAGACCCAACTCCGTGTCACGAGTGAATCAAAGACTAAAGCAGTAGTCATGGAAATCTGCCACACATCCTGTTCTACAAAGCAGTCATCCACTGCACACAAACACAGGCACTAAACACAGTGGACACGAAATCCCATTGCAGTATTTTCAGTGGCTTCCTCTAGATCCCCACAGTGTCATACAAGCAGGGCTGGCTGCATTCCCAGTGCCTTGGGTTTCAGGGTTATACTGATAATGCATGTTACAAGACAGTACAAAGTCTGAAGGCGATGAAATTCATACACTCAGGGGATGCTGCTGTTCTATATTGGTCAGCTTTCTGCTAAATCTAGACTTCCAGCTTCTTTGAGTTTTGAATGCTGGATAACTGTCTTTTTTGTACATAATTCAGAATTCATAACTGTGTTTTGCACATAATTCAGGCATGCAAATCCCACATTGTTCAATGCTATTAATGTTTGGGTACTTCAGAAAAATGTCTCTTTTCAGAGGACAATAGTTCACATTGAGTCAAGAGATTTCAGAGTTACTGAACTACTACAGAGAACTGTTGTCAGGGTTTTTTATGCCAAATATTCACCTATTTGTAGGACTCAGTATTTGCTGAGTGAACAGATACAGAGGTTTGGGTGCCTCTAGATCTCATGGCTGTCCTTACCAGTAGGAGGCTGAACATAAAAATACTGTGGTTGGAAAGGTTGATTGCCATTTTCTTCAGAGATGTGCTCATTTCTAGGAGGGGGTTGGAAAGGTTGATTGGCATTTTCTTCAGAGATGTGCTCATTTCCAGGAGGGGGTTCATCAGGGTCGTTGTTCTGAGATTGTTTTTCTTGCTCCTGACAATCTAAAGGCTTAGTGGACTCCTTGCTTGCCACCTCTGGAGCAGCAGGACTTGCAAGGTCAAGACGATTTGTTTCTCGATGTACAGCAGCTGAACAGCCACTTCCTGGGGAAGATTCTGCCTTGGGTGACTCAGAAGGCTTCTAAACAAAAAACAAAAGTGGAAATGAAGAGTCCAAACTGAAATAAAACAGTGCAATACCTCTCATGAACTCTCCCCATGCATCTGTGCAAAGGTGCAGCACAAACCTGATTAGAAAACCACCAAGTTTAAAGTTTTGTTTGGGGACTTGAAGAGTCATATTAGTGATGCCTAAACTCTGTACCGTTTGCTGCAGTTCACATTCAGTACTTGGATACACTACATAAGAAATACCTGACCTCTGGGATTACTTTTTTATTGATAAGGAAAAACACTTGATTCAAGTGGTTTATATTCAATATTCAAATGGCTTATATGACATGGTGTTGAGCTTGACCCCTACTTTCAGTATTTAAGAGAATTCTGAGATAACTGCACATCACCTTCATCATCATTATCTTTCTGTCACCAGCCTGCTGTGGGCAACACTGGGCCTCAGAGTGGTACTCAGGCTGAAGAGCAAATCACATTTGCTATAGCTCAGTAGAGTAAGCAACGCTGCTGCTGTCTGGGAAAGCCCAAGCTAACAGGGGAAGATGAGAAGTAGTAATTACATTGATTTCTTCCTCTCTGACCAAATTTTTTTTTCTGCAGAAAATGATCAGGATGCTACTTCCAAAGAACAGCTGAGCATCACATCACTATGCAAAGCAACCCAAGTCCATTTTCCCCTGGTGACGTGAAAACATCTCCCAGTTAATGCTCATACTTCCTGACACAGCCCACTTGCAAGTTTATTAACATGTGGGCGATAGCATTTTTATCTCTCAAGAGCAGTGTACTGAAATTTCCCTTCTGAAAACAATGAATTAGACAAAAACCTTTCCTTACTATGAGAAAGCCTAAGTGATAATGAAATTCGCTTTACCTTGGGTACTACAAGTGAGAGGGGCAGATCATTGTGCTCCAAGGTTTGCTTTTTGGCAGCTGGCTCTTCATCATCTACAGGTGCAGAGGGCGATGAGCACGTGTGGGAGCTGCGCTTTTGGCAGCCAGAGGGAGGTACAGCAGCCTGAGCTTCTGCACTCCTGTTTCCCAGGTCTCCTGCAGTGGGCAGGTGCTCCCTTAAGTTATTTTCCTGAAGACCACCACACAACATAAAAAGGGATGAAGATGGGAAACACAGGAAGGGTTGGTTGGGGAGCAGGGTAGCTTTTCCATTTTCTGTTTTGGAGGCTGCTGGAGTGGAAGGGTGTGAAGCCTGGCTGCTGATACCATTTGGTAGTGAGAAATTTGGCACATCTGCTTGAACTACAGGGAAAACTGCCTGAGGCAAAGGGTTGACACAAAAATCAGAGTCCCCAGGAACCGGAAGAAGGGAGAAAGGTAAGCTTATGTTGGAGTTCTTTGATGAAGTTAGTATCGTTTCAGTGTCACAAGCTTTATTCCTGAAAAACAAAAAAACCCAAATAGTAATGAAAATAGGAAAAACATCTATTCCAAAATTAAACCCCTATTTTATCCTTAGAAGCAAAGAGATATATATTTGGACATAAATGTGGAAAAATTCAACCCTCAAACAACAATTTTTATACAGTTTACAAGAAGGGTTTTATCACTTCTGCTATCACAGAAGCAGAGTTCTCAGGTTTCTGATAGACCAATAATGCTTTTGGCTGCACTTGACTAGTCAATCATTCACAAATTAATACAAATTGGAATAGGACAGATGACAGACAAAGATGCCCTTCCATGGAATCATAATTTGCTCAACCTACCCAGACAATAAGTCAAAGGATGCAGGAATTACCTATATTAACACATACGACAGAAAAAAATACTGAAGCAAAACACCAATACTGGTACAAGAACAGATGGGTGTAAAATGACCATGGGGAAAAAAAGGCCGTGCTGACATCCAGCAATATTAAAATTGTAATAACGAGACTTTATGGCAACTCTTTTATCTCAGTCTCATCAATGGAATCTATCCTTAAACTAAACATGACAAGCACAAAGCTGCAACTAGACAACAGCTAAGACCAACCCACCCAGTATCTTCTTCTTCTTCTATTTTCGGCCTGCAGATAGCTGCTAGATTTATCATTTCGGAACAATTTTCATCTGAATTCACGATACAGGCTGAAAGAACAAAGAGGAATTCAATTAATCACAGACAGGTTTACCAAGCATATTTTGATACTGGCCATATAAAATAATTGCTATAATTTTTCAGTCCTGACACATTTTTATAACATCCACTAATCACCTAGAGCCAGAACCTGCAATACACTCAGAACTCTCAGTCCCACTGGAGACATGTTCAACATCATCATTTCCTATAAGAGGGAACTGTGAAAAGCGCTGTAATTACTTTATCTTTTTTAACAACTGTCCATTACATTGTTACAGTAAATTTCACTATATTAGGAACCATAAAATAAAACAAGCATTTTGTGGCTAAAGAATTTTTCTTAATCAAGTTCTCACAGAAGAAACTAGTATAGTTGCAGTTAGTACAGAACAGAAACATTTACCTGCAGAAAATAAACTGCAGATTCAATTGCAGTATGGCCCAAATTCACCTCATGTAACTTTAGGAATTTGACTGGAGGTTCTACACCAGAAGTTTCATTATCATGTGCACAGTAGAAATATAGGTATCTCCCAAGAGTAGTTCACGTATTTAATTATACTGATTCACCCAATCAAGTGCCTTAAATTGGTGCATGCCCTCATGTGGGCAGGTCCAGTGGGACAGAAAAGAACATGCTTCATTAGTAGTTACCTTGCCTCTCTTGACGTGGGCTGTTAGGCTCAGAACTGACCTCCCTTCTGGCTGCCTCACAAGGCTGTGCACTGTTAAATGAAGCGTGACGTGTAAACCTTTGCTTTCCAGTAGCACTGGTCTGGTACTGGGCACAGGCTCCTGTCTGTGTCTCTGACAGAGGATCTGATGTTGGGCTATGACTTCTCAGCTCATCTGTAAGGACACAATATTGTACAACAGTCCTTCAGGCAACACAGCTCATTGTTTAGGCTCCTGCCATATTACCAAACTTGGCATTAAGGGAAGAGGCAACCTCTATATTGTCTCAAACCTCACAAACTGAAACAAACCTAGAATTCAGTAAGCACCAGTAGACAAGGTAAGGGCTTCCTTCCTATCCATTCCATAGCAGCTACAGCAGCAGCTACATACCAGTGTGCTAGCCAGGAGAAGAAAGTGTACTAAGATAGTATTTATATTATCCTTCATTTCACTTGTTCCTGGCACTGTCCTGATGCAAATATCAAAGCCAAAGGGTTCTCTTTGCTCTGGCTTCTAGCCAAGGAACATAATCTTACAGAGATGGGCTATCCCACCACCTTGTTCTTAGCAGACAAAGCTTTTGTAGAAGGGGCCATATGCAAGAAACAGCCCTGCTCTACCTTGTTACAGGCCCTTACAAAGAAAATTATTCACTGTATAATTATGAAGGAATTACCAAAATTTTGCAACCCAGAACAGCTGTGGACCCAGACTTGAAGATGTCAGTGCTATCTGCTATTGCTCTACAATTCACACAGTTATGCATACAGTTATCTCAGTCAGCGTTTAAATACCTACAAGACACAGTGTCCTTCAACACCCCTCCACAGACCCAGATCTTGGGTGCAAAGTCTAACAAGGGCAAATGTTGAGCTGGCAGCAATTAATAATCACAGGGTATGCATTGTATGCTGAGCCATTCTCTACAAACAGAAAGCAACCTTTTACCGCTTGGGAAGGGACTGCCAAAGCAAAAAGAAAATAAATGCAAGTTACCAGTTTTTTCAGGGAATTCCACAGGCCCAATCCACTTGAAAGCTGGTTTGCGTCCTCGCTCCTCTGTGACGTGGACTTTCTTGATCAAGCCGAGGCTGGTGAGAACGTTGGCGATATCATACAGTCTTCGTACCTTTGCTAACCAGAAAGGGCAGGAGTAGATAACAGTCAGGTTTACAATGCATATAGAACATATCCACGTGCCTATTTCCTTCCAAACTATCACCACAGCTTTCATAGACGAGGTGGGCAAAATCAAATTGAGATGGACTTAGGCACCTCCCATGAAGTCTGCCAGCTCCCACCTGATTGTCACTGCTACTTCATAGCTTAGCTGCTGAGGTTTAAACTCGTCTACCTCATTTTGATGGATATAGGTTAGGGAGTGATTATAGCAACTTGCCCAGAAAAGGCAGCTACCTCCATGTGGGTAAAGAGAAGCTGGCGAAAAGCGGCACAAGAGTGCACAGCTGATCACAAGAAGACACCTACTTATAATTTCTAAAAATGTGACACACTCAGAAAAATCTCTGTGATTGTAGTAAATAACATCTTGGAACTGACTATGATACCCACATATTTTCCAGCTAAACTCCTCACATTTCTTCTTATACTTGGTGTAGAATTTCAAGACTGAAGTGCAAGCACTTTATTTTAAAAGTACTTTAAAGACTTAAAAGTCTTTATCTCAGAAGATTTATTTACTAATGCTAAGTTCTCCCATGTTATCTAAGGGATTGAAGTACTAATCCTCACTAACGGAAAGCAAACCTGTCATCCAGCTGTAAAAGGTTTCTGGGGTAAAAAGGAGAAGGAACATATTTCTCCAGAGAGAAAATTAATTCCATTAAATTAAACAACATGCTTCAGTTCTGAAACATCATTCAGAGCAGTACAGGAAACAGGGTTTAAGTATAAAAAAAAAAAAAATCAACAACGCATTTTCTTCTTTATGCTGAAGCTGAACTTGGGAGACAATTGTCAAATTGACTCTTCCCTACACCAAGCTCTTTTTCACAAATATGCATGTGCAATATAAAAACCCCAGAACAATATTCCAGGAAAAGATGCACGAATTGCTTTTGCTGTTACATACTGGTGTCTGTTTGCTGTCAGTCCAAACATGCCCCATTTTCTTTACTCACTGACTGATTTGCCTCTCATTAGCCATCTTACTTTTAAATTTGCTGTGGTCCACTGTATCCTGGGTTTCTTCTATCAGTATCTTTGCTGCGATGTCCAGAGTGACTATCTTGGTCTTGGAGACAAGGAACAGCATGACAAACTTTTGGCTCATAATCCGCAATGACTTGTCCTTTCTGCTGTTTGCAGATGCTGTGTTACAAATAATACCCAAGCCTTTTAGCATATGTCATCCATGACAGCCAGAAAGCTAGTAAGGAGGTTTCTCACACACAAAATAAGTAAAGTATTTCCTTTCCAGAAAGCAGAAATTAATTGAAAGGCAGCAAATAACTGATTAATGCAGACAGGAGTCTCTCTTCAAAGGGCAATAAAAATTCAAACTTGCAGAAATAGCTTTTAGAAAGTGAAATTCCAAAGCTGATTCTATGTTATGCTACACAGTTTTGTGCCACTGTAATTTTGTGACTCTAATAGACTTTGTAACTTAAAACCATCATGTGTTATATGGGCAGCATGCAAAACGAAGATGGTTCTTTCTCACAGGATAAAGCATTTACTCTCAGATACAGGTGGGGAAAGAACTGGATTATTCAGCAGAACTTCCTGCCAGTCTGTAAGACAGAGAGAAAAATCTGTCTTGAGACCTATGTTAGTGACAGAACAGAAGGAAGAATTCTGTACCTTCCATGGTGAATTCAGCACCTTTTTGCAAAGGATAACTTTTTATTATTTAATTTTGAGTCAAAGAAAGGGAAAAAGAGACATACTAAACTGGAGAAAGAGATTTTGTGTCTGTTTATCATCACACTTTTAGTAATCATCCTACCAGAGGTGCAATCCGCTTCTGAAAAGTCCAGTAATGGTCTGTCTTGAGAATCTGGAATAGTTTCCTTTTTCACTTCTCCAAGTTTGTATTCTAAGTCCTGTTCCTTGTGCTGGGAGGTCATTAACTCTCCATACTGCAGCTCTCCTGCCTCCTGAAGCATTTTCAGAGTTTGGCTGAGGTTGTGCCGGCCATGCCAGCAGTATTGGTTCTTGGCCACACGACTGACCAACTGCAATGACTCCAGGACGTTCACGATATCGTAAATTCGTCTCCGCTCAACTCCTGTTTGGGAAGTGGGGGGGAGCAGATAAAAAGACATAGATGCTCATCTTAGTTCAGCAGAAGCAAACAGAGAACAGGTTGTTCTCTAACAGACATTTTCACTGTTCACGTGGACACATTCTATTAGATACATCTATATTTGCCCATGGAAAATCTGCCTTATGTGTGGCCAGCTTCACAGTAGGTTGCTCCTTGTCCACTTTCTTAACTTCCAGCCCAGCCATGGCTGCAGCTCAAAGCACCTACACTGTGTTTAGAACTGGCTGCAGTCTGCCAGCCCCATTCACTCAGACCTACCCCAACAGTCCCAGGGTCTTCAGAGCACTTTGGCTCTTCCTTAGAGAGCTTCAGCACTCAGACACATAGCTGTACATGAGCCTGTGTGTAACAGGGCAGAAAAGGGTTTGTCACAGCACAGAGATAAAAGCCCCTCATACGGGGGGAGTGCAGTTTTTTACCAAGTAAAGGGGCATCAACAGTTTCACAAGGTGCAGAGGGGCATAGAATGAGACCTACTGTTCTCAAACACAACAGAAACAAATTATCCATGCTGGCTGGGTCTAGTCCTGTAGGAAATTTATAAAATATGTCCAACTTGAGTTCAGCCTGACTGATGTGAGCAAGGTTGAGGACTGAATATGAACAGGTTGGTGGCAATGCTGTCCTAAGTGCTTGTGTCTGGCGCTGTTTGAAGCATGGCTGTTATATGTAACACAATGTACTATAAGCTGTTGGCAGCACCTGCACCAAAAATCTTCTAACTGTTAACATCAGCTGAGCAGAACAAGTGCTAGTTAGGGTGAAAGGTTTTGAAAACCTCCCTGTGGGAGGCAAGGCCATAATGTACCTGGTTACCCATTTGAAGAATAGGCATAATACTTGCCAGCCTCAAACATATATTGGGTGAAACAATTCATGAGTATTTCCAAGTGTGGGAAGAATTTGGAGCGAAACATAATTCAGAAAAACAAGAGTGTTACACATATTCTGGTGTCTGTCAGACACCAGCAGCACAGCCCCCTTTGTGGCCTTCCACATGTCTTCCCTGAACAAAGCAATATACATTTGTAGCAAAAGCTGTATCACAGACATCATTTGTTACATCGAGAGCAGCAACATCAGCAGGGGGTAGTTTTGTGGTCACTGAAGCAAATGGACACAAGCAAAGAAGGGAAAACCAAAGGGAGAAGGACAACCAAAACCTTCCCTTTTCTGGGAGGTAAAATTTCCAACAGTAAGTTTTACAAGAAAGTTTCTGTTATTCAGGAAAGCAAGGCAATGCCACTCCCAACACAGAACAGAGCACTATTCGTGTTCAGCTGTACAAGGCTGAAGTATGAGCATCTCATGCAAACACATAAAGGAGTAACTGCAGAATCTAAAGAACCATTAATTTAAAAAATAATTTATCTATTTACCTAATCTGTATTCTATCCTATTTCCAATTCACTCTACCAAGGGAAATAAATGGGTATTTTGTGGCCTTTCTTAACAGTCACAGAAGACATCATTCTTCTGTTCCTTTTCTTCCCAAACCAGAAAAATTTGCCACATCTTTTCTGTTAACACCTGAGTTTTAAATGTAGATACAAGATTTATTTAGTTTAAGTCCAATTTTGTAAAGCCTCTCCTAGCTAAGAAACAACCTCTCCCAAGGACTCAGATATTTTTGTTATTAATGTGTCCTGTGTGAGTCCTCTCTCCTAAGTTTTATTAGTTCTTGCATATATTTAATTAATCTTTCAACTAAAACCAAACTTAACAGCAGAACCAGCAAATGTGCTACTCAAAACAAGACATTTTCTCATGGTGCTCTTGTAGTTCTCCCAGGGCCTTGCTGTCACAAGGTGATACTCAAAGCTAAGGTAACCTTGATGAACCATGTGATCTCAGAAGATATGATGTCAAACATGTTCACAAGTCAGGGAGTAAACAACTGATCTCCTATGCATACCAGTTTGTTCATTTTGACAAAATTTGATGTCTGTAAGTCCTATCTCCTTCATTGTTCAACAAATTGAATATTTAAGAAAGCAACAGAGATGGTAAACAGCTGGAAGCAAGATCTGTCTAGTAAAAAGTGCAGAAAGAGAGCAGGTTTCAAAATGGTAGTGCTACCAAACAACAAAGACACTGAAGAATATTAGGCATTTCCAACTCTTGATTAGTATGATTAGAAGAGCAGCCAGACCCTGGAAAAGGCAGATCTTGAATGCAGTCTGTTAGAATATGATCTTTGGAAGGCCCACCTGTTAGGTTACCCCAGGTGATCAGTTACCCCAGTTTCACAGGTGTACATACCAAGAATTGAAGCCACTTCATCCAAAGAAATGGTAGTTTTCTCTGTTGACAATGGATAATTTGGATAGCGAGCTAGAAACTTTTGGCACAAGAGTCCTAAGCTTTTCTCTTTTCTGCTGGGCCTCTGCTTTTCAAATTCATCAACCGTGCTGTCATCTACTATAGCATACTGTTAAAAAATAAATGTTAACCCTTTAGTGCAGAGCTTTTAAAAGCAAGACATAGTCAAGAGAGGCTTATTTCAGACGTTAGCAATATTTAAGATCAGATTTTCTAATTAAAAAATAAAAACATGGACTCCTTGAAAGTACAGAGCACTTGGATAACACAATTGCAAGCTCTTCTTATTTCATCGCACAACATAGCTACAGAAAAATTCTTATCTGTGCAATCACGAAATAGTGGTCATGCATAAGGAAAAAAACCAGTAAGATCAACATTCAAGACTACCAGATGGTAAGATTATACTTGGAAAGAGTATTTCCTTTGGAAACAAGGAAGAATATGCTCTCAAACACTTCTGGATCTAATAAAAGAGGAGATGCAGAAGCCATCACGAAGTTCCTGCCATACCTCTGTTTGCTGACTTTTATAGTGACTCTATCACTTCAAGAAACTGGTGACGGGGTGGGGGCACTTTAATCAGAGACTATAAAAGGTGCTAGTTCAGTCTTTCAACCTTAAACTTAGTCAAGATGTTAGCTTAAGTAATTCTGTAGGATGGTCTGAAAGTGGTCTTACTGACCCTGCAGTGGGAAAAAAACAGAAACCAGCAAAACCATGGTGGCAAGAATGTAGGAAGAGGTATGTTTGTTTATCACAAAACAAGAATGATGGAGGATTATTTTGCACTGGTAACTCTGGGGTTATCTTCTGTTATAAAAAGGAAAAGAAGTCTTGCCCTCTAGCAAAGAAAAGCTGAAGGTGGTAGCAGCTGTTGAAAGCTGTGTTTCCCAGTTTATGGGATCTTAAACTGTCTTTAGCTAGTTGCAAGTAAGTTACCTTGTGGCAGGCTGGTGCTCTGATAGAACTGAGTTTTATGTGGGATGGAAATAGCAGTATTCTTACTCTAAAATTTTTCCTTCTTTTGCATGTTACCCTTCTAAGTGTAGAAGATTATTAAATGAAAGTTTTATTAACTAGAAAATAATTGAACTCTTTATAGTAGCCACCCCAAAAATGCTGTGTGATCTCAACACGCTTGGAGTGGTAATGAACCAGCCTTAAACATCAACTATTTTTTACTTAATGGACACTATGTTAGGAATGATCTCTAGGGAACTGTTTGCTTTGTTATGACTATGAAAACTGCAGAATTTTTACACTACTGTTGCTACTGCAGTTGCTGTAATAACTACACTTCCAGAGTGATCTGTACCTATGAAATGATACTTCTCAGTAGAAGGACCCAGAACTATTATCCTGTAGCTGAAATCAACAGGGAAGGATATCCTACAAGAAATAAACCAGGACAGGAAAAGCAGTGGTTGGAAAAAAAAAAAAAAAAAAGAGCATGAAGGAAGAAAACTGCAATGATGCTTACTACAGTGTGATGTCATTCTCTCCAGGGACAGACTTGATGAAGTGAGGACAGGAATCAACCTGCATTGCCTAAGTCTTGTGAAGTAGAGATTTTAATGCTTGACCTTGCTTTCTGACCACTAGTTTGGGAGCTGGGGGTGAAAGTGGGAAAAAAAAGCTTTTGCAGGACAGTTGCAGATGAGGTCTAAGATTTGGAGAGTATGTTCTCTCACTGTCAAATTTATTTTTGAAAAGGATGCTTGTTTAAAACAGATCTGGCAATTTGCTTTCTAACGTGGTCCAAAAGTACTTCACTTGGGGAAATTAAACATTTAAGCTCTACTTCCTTCATTGTCCTTTTAAATAATATTCAGGCTCTTGAGGGGATCTCAGGTCAATTACTAGTAAGACAGCTACTTTTGAAGTCCTACTGCTCAGACACTGCCATGTAGGCAGCTGTCCTTGGGAATGTCTTACAGGTCTGCACCATTCCATAGGAAGCAAAGAATCAGTTGGAAGAAATCTGAGGAGCAACTTAAGGAAGGTCTGAATCCTAACTGAATATAAGGTGATTGTGTTCTGAGTCTCACCTGTAACGAATCAGGTGTGTCACTCTGCTCACTGTTTTCTATGGGTCTGAAGAGCTCTTTCTTCTTTTCCCTGTCCCTCATGTCAGGACTAGCAGCACTAACAAGAATCTTCAGGTTAGCAGTAGGAGTCCAGGGATCAGGCTGAGGTCTGTCAATGATCTTAACAGGTGTAATTGGATTTCTTTCCGGTGTGCAGCCTTTTTGCTTCGATAAATCAATAGGTTCATTCTTAATGGGAGTCTTTGGGGCCATCCTGGATCGATCATATATGTTTTCCTATTAAAAACAAAGTTTTTTAGACACAAGAGAAAAAAACCATTCCATCAATCAATTTTGTGATTCTTATGAAGTTATTTTTACTGAGTTGTGCCTTGGCACTCAGCTATATTTAGCACAGTTCTTCTGCCTTTGTTTGGAATGTTAAAATATTCTACATGCTGCTATACTGGAAGAAGTGTATTTGAGATACTGCCTTGAAATGCAGACCCTGAGGTCAACCAGTCTAACCTGTGGCCTATTAGGCTTTTAAACTCTGACTGTTCTTACAAGAAAGCATTGCCCACAAACATAAATCACCAAATTGCAGGGAAACTGAAATCATGCACTGGCCACATTACACTTAGCAAGAAGATAGAGTTCTGTTTGAAAGGTCCCAGGTTAAAAGCAATGCTGGGGGTGCAGCTCAAACTCATAAAATATCAAACTAAAGGGAACATAACCTCATGTGCAAGCAAGGCAAGTTTTGCATCTGCACAGTCTGCTGCCCAAAGGAACCAAGAAAATCTTCATAACTGTTCCTTGACTACAGCTAAGAGCTGGTAGGAGGAAAAGTCTGATGCATCAACTGATTTTTATAATTTCTTGAATGAAGCTCAATTCTTTCCAGTCCCTAGCTGCCATCAAACTTTTTTTGTATTTCAGCTATGGATCCCTTTCTCTTACTGCAAGAATGATCACTACAGATGAACTCCCTTCAAAGAGGAAGCACTGAAGGAAGCATTATTGGTATCCTTAATATATTTTATTTTGTGCTGTAAGAAATCCAATTCAGAAATTAAATAAAAGCCTGAAACAAAATATTAATTTATACTGGATTACCATAAGAACTTTCTTAAGTTTTGCCTTTTACTTGGAGTAATTTAACTATTCTGTAGCTGAAATATATTTAAATAGGTGATTCCAAAGGTCATCCTAGCAGACACAGTCTAGCTGGAAAGTAGAAAAAAGTTCTAGTAACAACTGAAACTGGCTTTTTCTAGGTGCAGTTTTGTAGCATTCAGACTAGAGACAAATTTGGCATGCCAAAAGCATTGTGCTCTGAGCACTGATGAACACTTCTGCATACATTCATCTATGGATTACCCAAAAGGATGTAATAAATACATCTCTTTTTTTACAACTAACAGTCAGCCAGTTGTAACTTATTACACTGTGATAAATAGGGGTCAATTTAGAGGCCTTGGAATAGATATTCATATAGTGTTGGCACTCAATATTTTCTTGCAATTTCACGTTTGGCAGTGAATCAACCCTTAAGTAATGCAGAAAGTCTATCTTCCCCTAAAGTTCCTGTTCCTTATGGCTGGTGGCAGTGGAACTGCAGTGAGGGCAGCTGAAGCAACCTGCTGTTTCAATACCTCAGATCTTCATGTTTGTGCAAATACCACAACGAAAAGCACATGACTATGCCCTTTCAAATCATTGTTTCCTACTATCAGATCTTAATTTTTTACTATCATAATTACCTATTAAGGTAAGAAACACTTTTACCCTCTCTCCCCCTTTTTTTTTTTTCAGTAGCTGCAACACTCTATGAAGTCCTACCTGTATTGCACAAAATCTCAAGGGCAGTTAGTTGAAGTATGAGATAGAGGACAGGAAAGGCCAGCCTGATGAACTTAGTATGTGAGCAGGAATTGAAAAAAATCTCTGATATAAGAGAAGTGGAATCTGATAAGAACTGTGTGAATTTTGGAGGACTCAGACTGAGCCTGGACAACAGGTCATGAATTGCATCCAGTTCAGGAGACATTACTGATCAAGGTTATGCCCAAGGCTACATAGGTGTCTCCTGGCTGGTGAGGCAGTAGGGAAACAATGAACTGTGCCTTGCTGAGTGGCCCTACTTAGCCTCTTGACTGGAGAACTCCACTTTATGAATACAGGCCAGAAGGCAAGCATAGTGGATGTAGCCATGAGTGTGCTCAAACTACTGTTAATTAACAGAACTGTACTATTCCTGTGCCAAGTTAAGAAGGTTCTTACCTTTAGAATCATGAGTCTCTACGAGAGCCTTCTCCCCCTTACCACACGGTAACCATTGGGATACTTGAGATCACTGAGCGAGTTCTACTCAGGGAAAGCTGAATGGCGCTTCCCAGCTTAGTGCCAGAATCTAATCACTTCACTCACTGACACGGGGGGCACGACTCAGGCTTCTTACACTGGGTCATTTCTTTACCTTAAGGGTGGCGCTGGACACCCCAGTGCCCCAGGTGCTCACAGGGAAGATGCTGCCGCACAGTAACAGGGCAGAGCAGTCCGATGGGCAGCACCTCGCAGGCTGCCCAGGGAGCCGCAGCAGCGCGATCCAGAGCCCGGCTCCCCGGCGGGCGCCCCGGGCGGCGCCCCTGCACCCGCGGCGCCCTGGCCGCCCCCTCCCTCCGCCTCGCCTCCCCGCACCCCCGCCGCGCTCCCGCTCACCTTCTGGGCCGCCTCGGCGCGGCCCCGCCGCCCCGGCCGGGCGCTCGCCAGGTCCCGCAGCGCCAGCACGCTCACCTCCATCTGCAAAGCGAGAAGGCGCTTTTAGCCCGGCTCTTAAGAGGAGCCGCTCCCGTCCCCGGAGGGAGGCGCGGGGAGCGCGGCTGCTCGGGGCTGCGTTCCCGGGAGGGAGGGAGGGAAGGAGGGAGGCAGGGAAGGAGGGCGGGAGGCTCGGCGGGCTCCGCGCCCTCACCTCGGCGCGGGCGGGCGGCGCGCGGGATCGGGCGCGCGGGACCAGGACTCCCGCCCGCGCGGAGCCGTTTCGCTCCTTTTCTTGGCGCCGCCGCCCTCCCCCCGCGCCCTTCCCGCCGCGCCGGGCGGGAAAGCCGGGCCTGCCTCCGCCCGGAGAGCGCCCCGCAGCCCGCCAGCCCGAGCGAGGGCTCAGCCAGCCGGAGCCCGGGGCCGCCTCCTAGGAAACGCCGGCCGGGGCGTGGGTCCAGCGGCACAGCAGCCCCGGCAGCGCTGTGGTGCTCCGCCGCATCCCCTGAAGCGAGCCTGCTGCCGGGAAGGTAGAGCGAGCAGACGCCATGGGGAGCGGTGTGGAGCCTTCGCTTCTCCCCGGGACTGCTCCGTGCGTTTCCCTCCTTTGGTACCTCGTTACACACCCAGATAAAGGGAGAACTAAAAGGCAGCCGTGTCCAAAGTTAACAAATCAAACAAATCCCGGCAGCCTGTGGAGCGGTGCCGTGATGAGATTATAGTTGTACCTGTTGAGGCTAGGGAGACACAAAGTTGCCAAGAAAAAAAAAAAAAAGAAAGGGAAAAATTATCAAAATCATTGCTTTCTGCAATGCAGAATACTTCAGTTATGAATGTAATTGCTCTTCGCTTGAGACCCTTGCCTGAGAAATTTGCTCTGTGCAGGGTAATTAAATTTGTCTTTTGAAGTGTATTTAAGATTTTTTTAATGTAGGATTTTTTATTAAAGTTGGAACAGCAGGCATGCTTATGCATTGTTCCTGTCTTGTTTTGTTGTGGGAGGACTTCCCTCTGAAATAGTTCATGAGCTAGTAATGCATTGTCACTGAAGAAAAAATCCAAGGCACAGTTCTGATAATTTATAAAAATATTCACTTAGTAGTTTTTGAGGAATAGAAAAATTTTCTTTTCAATATGAATGTAGAAAACAGCTAGATATTGTCTCTTGCATTAATTATAATTTTTTAATTTTTAAAATACTCTGATTATTTTCAGCAAGTTCCAGTACACCACAGTTTGCTGAAGAGAATTAAATACAAACTCTCAGACAACCTCCTTTTATTAAAAAAAAAAAATAAATCTTAAATGGCTCTGTACAAAACAGCTCTTCATGCTTTTAAAACCTTCCTATTTTTAAGAGGAACATGAATTCCATAACTGCAAAGTGTGTCTCTCAGTACATATTTGCAGATATGTAGAAAGAAATATTTCTAAGGAGTGAGCTATTGCTGCTGCTCTCGCTCACAGGAACTCTGAAAACAGACTCATGAGAAGCATGAGAACTGCAGAGTCATGGAAAATGTAGGCAGAATCTCGTGTCACAGACCGACAAGCCCAGGCATGATTTCTAGACCAAAGGAAAGAAGTTGAGAAGAGTGTGTAGCAGCTGAGAACCTGCCTGTGTGCTGCAGCCCCAGCGACAGGAAATTGCCATCTGTCCCTTTTAGTCATCTACTTCAGCTAAAGTGACACCGAAATACACATTCTCAGACCTTTGTCTTAGATCTGCCACAGGCATTTGTGTATCCACTGCCAATTAACAACATCTATTGTGAGGTATTTTGTGCTGTGAAAGTTTAATAGGTCTAACTGCAATTGCAACCCTAGCACAGAGATTTTCTTGTTAAGGCCTTGATGGTGGTTAGGAACTTAACATTTGGGTCACTTGCTGAAGTATCATGGTATGTGCATGTAGAAATTCATTTGATCATTACAGTGATTGTTTCTGGCCTTAGTTATCTGGTCATTTATAAGCCATTAATGGGAATATCTGTAGGTTGTCACAAGATTTGGGAGACCTAAGTCTAAATACCTGTCTAAATCATTACAGGCTGTGTAGGCAATGGGACACTTTCTGCTTGGGATGTTACTGACTTGCAATACTATGGTTTTGCTGCTGGGATGGACCTGGGGCCTTATTTGACCTTCAAGACTTGTGACTTCTTACAGGTTAAGGAAGCCTCTGAATAGAAATGAGTTACTATTAAAGGTCTCTCCTAGTCCTCAAGGGAGAATAATTTGAATCACGTTTGACACCTTCATTTAATGTTGCTGTCGTTTCACACACACTGTTCCTGGCAGCAGGGCTGGGGACTGCTCGCAGCGCCCTGGCTGAAATCTGCTGGGTTGCATTCAGCCCAGAAAAGCAGAGCTGCAGGGAGAGAGGCATCGTGCCTGTGCTTAAAGGAGGTGCTAGAGCCCACTTTGGCACTGAGTGCTGTAAGGGTGTGTGTGAGTCACATATACAGGCTGAGGTGGGAGAAGTGACACATAGCACCAGGTGGGCAGCTCTGGGAGCTGCAGCGAGTGTGAAGGGACACGGGGTGCTGGTTTAGTCTGAGGAAATGGTTTTTATTTAGACTGGAGAAGTGCGTTTCATGGGAGGTATTGACAGTGATTTGGATTCCTCTGTAGAATGGTTCTTCTGTAATATGGAAAAAAGAATGTTCAGGATTAACATATTAAACTGTTATACAATGTGATGACTATATATAACATAAAAAATCTGCTTTGCTATTTGTTATATGTTTTTATATAGAAACTATTTGTTAAGCAATGCTAATCTTTCCATGAGATGAATACAGAGTGTTGTAGTGCATTTAATAAGCAATTTCTTTGTTCAGTGAAATAAAAACAAAACAAAACAAATCTCTAATAGTGAAATGTGGATTTTAACTGGTAAACAAGTTACGAGTTAGTCAGAACAAGGCTATGACACTGCATTTCCTTGCTTGGCTACAGCAGCTGAGAGAAGGTGGCTGGTTATCAGATAAGATTAATTGTTGCAGCCATCATATTTCACAACATTTTCCAATTTCAATATCTATTTTTGTATCTATTTTGATATGCACAGGTAATCTACTACAACTGGCAGGAGTAAGTTAACAAACTGACAACTAAATTTAAATACAAGTGCCTTCTCTTGAATGAATTTGTTATTTAACTTTATTTTCACAGGACCAAAACCCATTATCTGATTATTTATGATTTCAAATGAATCATGCATGGATTAATATATATATATATATATGTGTGTGTGTGTGTGTGTGTATTTGTTATTATCTATTTAAAATTTATACTATTAAGAATTAAGCATTTCTATTAATTTACATCCATTTATTTCTACACTTGTAAATACAGTATTTCATGCAAGGTAGAGTTAAAAGTGACAATTCTTTGTCATAGAAAGCCAGTACCTTTGACAGAGGTGATGGATAAAAACAAATATCAATGTGTTCAACAACACTTTTCATCTCAGAATAGGAAATAGTTTTTAAGACCTTTAAACCTGATGATTTCTTGCAATACAAGAAATATGATGGACCAAAGACCCAGTAGTTCCTCTATTCTTTCTCATTTTCTTGGCTGCCTTTTCCTATGAGATCAGTTGTGATGGAAAATTATATTTCTCCATCTGTTTTGGCTGATATTTGAAATTTCAGGTCAAAAGCTAGCAGAGGAAGAGACAGATCCAATTAGGAGCTTTTATTTCCATTAAAAGCCAGACTGAGTCACCCAATTGCTGAGCCATCAGGGAATCTGTGTACACCAGCATTCTCACCAGTGAAGGGAGTGCCCGGTGTCTGTTTGGGATGATTTCCCAAAATGCTGCTGACTTAGCTATCATCTCTTCCCTGGGGCAGCCTGGAACTTCCCACCCTTCCAGGACCTCAGGCTGCCTTGCTCTGGGCATGTTCTGCTCCAGCAGGGACAGTAGCCATGACCATTTGACATTCAAAAACAGCTGGAGGAGATTGCATTAGGAGTGTTTCTATGGACATGTGGCATCAGTGGCAGGGCTGGGAGTGGGACCTGGACCCAGCAAACCCTTTCTCCCTCCGTGCTGTGGGGTCACTTGCTTTTGAAGATTATATTCACCGTGACACAGAGTCCCAGCTCGGACAGGAGGGGCAGAGAGAGGTCACAAATAGACCACAGGTGAGTGGACAGGGAAGATATGCACACTGGAAACCATTCCACTAGAGGAGGGCTTTGGATGTCTCCCATTTTCTGTCTGCTGTAGTTGCTTAATGTTCTATTAGTATCATTGCTTTGTCTCTTGGCTCTGTCTTATCTATGAAAACAGTAGGTGATTTCTCTGGACTCAAATCAAGGAAGGCAGCAGTGATGTTTAACCTGAGGCTACAAGTTCATAGAAGGGCCTCAGGTCTTTGGTATTTCCCACTACTTAATTCAGGTGCAGCCCTGCTCAGGGTTGTTGATTCACACAACACTGCTGACTTTTTGCCTAGTGGGTAGTGTAGGCAAGTGCTCCAGCTGGTTTGGAAAATCCCTTCTAGGAGCTGAGGACCTGGCATGGCAATGCCTCAGTCCTTTTATGGGTCTGATCTCAAGTAAGCTGACAAAGGTCACATAAGGAAGCAGGTAGCTTGCAAATCACATGGCCCTTGAATCAGCTTTTCACCTGAAAATTACTTCCAGCTGCTGCTGTTAAAAAACCTGAATCCTTCACAAAGGATTGCACTGGTAGCATTGCACCCCCATTATTTTGTTCAGAATTAAATTGCTGTTTGCATACTGAAATTAATGGTCAGCCCTAGGTAAAGTTCCAATTTCATTATTCTTCCCTAAGTGGGATACAGTTTGCTTAACGTCCTCTACACCAAACCTTCTCCTCTAGGGCTCAGGTAGATAAACTTGCATTAAAGAGCAAAATTTAACTGCAAAATCATTTAAAAATTATTAAAATGATTACTAAAATAATACATGGTGACTCTAGACAGCCACCTTGATGGTTGAAGCCCTGTCTTCCTGCACACTGTATAATATCTTCATCCTGGATAGCCCTTGATCTAAAATAAAAGGGACTATGGACATCTTCCATCTGGTTGCTGTTGCAGAGAGAAGCTCTGTGCAAACTGTGTCTTGCCAAGTTACCTTTGGTGAAAAGTGTTTAAGTACCTCTGCATGGCTTGTTTTGATTCATCCTGAGATGAATCAGGACCTCACAGCATAGGATGCTATTCAGACATGAGATCACACATCTGTGCAGCTGCAATCTCCGTCGATTGAAATTAAAGTCTAGAGTTCTTTCTTTTGTGGAATATCAAGAAAACCCCAACAGAACCTATTCCTGCCTAAAATTCACAGGAAAAGATTACTTGTTCCATAAAACTGTCAGTAGTTTAATACAAGAAGGGATGCATTCTGTGTTGTAAATATTCAGAACTGCACTCTAGTGATTGTTTGCTGTTATTTCATTGTGCAAAATAGCTCAGCAGTGCTAGATTCCTCCATGGACCTGCCACCTGAATGTTTAACTGTAGAACTAGCAGTGAAATAGAATGCCAGGTATCTTCTTCAGGTTTTCCTTCCTGATTTCCTGTCTAAAAACAGGACAACTGCTTTCCTTAATAATTAAAAAATTTCTCTTGAGACCAAACATGGCAAATAACAATTTGAAAAATAGGCTCTTACCTGGAAATTACTATCATAAATGTTGTAACAGAAGTCTCAAAGTGACCCTAATGATGGGTTACCCAGGGAATTCTGTAAGACTGTTTACAGTTAGTGATAAAATCTACTCATGAAATATCCTCCAATGGAGAAAGAAAATCAACAGATGGACAGGCATGACAGAAAAAAGAAAGTCTCATATTTGTTCATTTCTTAGCACAGTAGTCCTGGCAAAGACTGCCATAAACACTCCTAACTCATTTAATTTCTCTGCCCTGTACTTGTACATCTGATATGATTGTTCCTAGATTATAAAGCCAGAGGGACCATTAGATCATCTGGTTTGACCTCATGTGTGTTGCAGGCCATTAAAATTGTATTCATTACCCTTGTATTGATTCTAAGGACTTCTGCTTGGCTAAAGCTTGTGTGCCAGAGAAGGATGTGGTATTGATCTGAAGACAACAAAAGACTGTGAATCCATCATTTCCACTATTATTAGTTTAAATATTATCCCATTGTTCCTATTATTTTTTTTGCCTTATTTCTAATTGGATTTTTTCTGACTTAAGTTTCAAGCCATTAGTTCCTGTTATGCTTTCCTACCTTAAACTGCAAGGCCTTTCAAGTATTGCTTTTTCCCATGGCAATAATAATAAGCAGGCCACCTCTTGCTCATTTTAACAGACTTCACTTCTCACTAAAGGCTATTTTTTGTTTTTATGAAGCAGATCCTCTTGAGTGCCATCATACAGCACATACAGGACAGCCAGGGGGTCAGGTGCAGCCAGAATGAAAGGCAGGTCCTGTTTAACCAACCTGATCTAATTCTATGACAAGTTAACCCTCATACTGGATGATGGGAAGGTTATGATGTTGTCTACCTGGACTTTAGTAAAGCATCTAACAGCATTTCCTACAGCATTCTCCTGGAGAGTAGGACTTCCTGTGGCTTGGACAGGCGCACTGTTTGCTGGGTAAAAAAACTGGCTGGATGGCCAAGCTCAGGGAGTGGTGGTGAATGGAGATACATCCAGCTGGCAGCCAGTCACTGGTGGCATTCCCCAGGGCTCAGTGTTGGGATCAGTCCTGTTTAATATTTTTATTGATGATCTGGACAAGGGGATCAAGCGCACTCTCAGTAAGCTGGCAGACAACACTTAGCTGGGTGGGAGTGTTGATCTGCTGGAGGGCAGGAAGGCTCTGCAGAGGGATCTGGACAGGCAGGATTCATGGGCCAAGGCAAATTGTATGAAGTTCAACAAGGCCAAATGCCAGCTCCTGCCTTTGGATCAAGTGCAGTGCTACAGGCTTGGGGCAGAGTGGCTGGAAAGCAGCCTGGTCTTTTCCTGGTGGAAAAGACCATGGGAGTGCTGATTGACAGCAGCTGAACATGGGCCAGCGTGTGCCCAGGTGGCTGAGAAGGCCAATGGCATCCTGGCCTGGATCAGCAATAGTGTGGCCAGCAGGACTATTATAGTATCTTTCTCAAGCTAGGTCTAATAAGCTCTTGGAGGCTTATAACACACCCAAGATAGCTCAGCTACCTTTGGAGGCATAAAAATAAGCAGGATGGCTTCTGCTGCAGTGTTGGAAACAAAAAGGTTTAATAAAAGGCAAAATAACAAACAGAAAAACCTGAGCTAGGTGCAAGAGATTTTGCTCCTGGTAAAACACCTCGCAAAAGCAATTAGTTCCTTTGTTGTCTTCTTTTTCTACCTAATTGTTCAGGCAGGACTTTTTGGCTTCTATCCAATTAGCAACCCTTAAGTCTGGGTGAAGTTTCCAAGGTCCTATGAGGGGGCTTTTCACCTAATTGATGAGAGAAACATCTGGACTTCTTTCCTTTTTAGGGGGACAAAGGATAGTTGTGTCACTCTGTCAACAGGGCCACATTCCTACAGAGGGTGAGGGCAGGGATTGTCCCCCTGTACTTGGCACTGGTGAGGACCCATCTCAAGTCTTGCGTCCAGTTCTGGGCCCACCACTCCAAGACACTGAGGTGCGGGAGCATGTCCAGAGAGCAGCAGTGAAGCTGGGGAAGGGTCTGGAGCACAAGTCCTGTGAGTGGCTGAGGGAACTGGGGTTGTTTTTCCTGGAGAAAGGAGGCTCAGGGGAGATCTTTATCATTCTTCTTATAAAGCAGTCCTTATCTCCAATGTGACAGCCCTCCTCACCTGTGAATTGTATCAGTCTTTAGTTTTTTGCCCTTGTTTGAAGTTTGCACATGCTGAGAAGATAGCACCACATCTGTCCTTTCCCAGTATGTTTTGAAGGCTTGCTGCTTCAGCAAGCGTCAGCAAAGCTGTCACTGGACTCACTGCCCATCAACCTGCTATGCAAAGGAGAGCAGTTCCCACTGGTCCCTCATGTCATATATGTGCCATGCTCAAAAAAACCTGCCTGGCTGATGCCAGCTTCTATAAAGCAGGGCTACGAAAACAGATGAAGAAAACCACTTAACAACAGCAACAAAGGGGAAAATCTCTGCTGCTGGTAGGACTGAAGAAGCTCTGAGACATTGATAAGATCCAGACTTGAAGCTAAGGAGCACATTAGGCAGATTTCAGCATCTAAAGTAGAAAGTTACCATGACAGCATCTTGTGATCACCAAAACATCCATTGCAGCCACCAACCTCAGAAGTCAGCTCTCCTGCAGGAGATATGGGGTTTTTACCTGAGTGCTTCCTGCTGCCTGGAAAGATATTAGGCTGCAGCCAGAGCTGAAACTGGGCTATTTACCCCATCACCATCAGTAGTTACTGTCAATAGCTCTAAACTTGATACAAACATATTTGCATTTGCTCGGTGGGTTAGGAGTGATAATGCACTGTTTAGGCACTGAGGGCTGTCAGTGGCAACTTACAGGTCCCTGACTCTCAGAGTGGAATCTGAAACTCAGTGCTGGTCACATTCAGCATTTGCAGAGCTAGATGCCACACTGAAATGTAAACCCACATGCACAGTGGAGTGCCCTTTTCACCCAGACAGCAGGAGATGATAAGGACGAGACTGAGCCCTGAAGAACAGCTTTGTGCAAGTCTTTTTCCTGTGTGATAGAACCTGGTGCAGCAGTCTTCAGAGCAGCCAAACTTTGGGCTGAAGTCTTGAACTCAAACATTGCACAGATGCTGTGGTGACTGCATGTCACATTATCTGGAGATTTTTGTTTCAGAAGTGCATTGTCTGGATGTTGAACCTGAACTGGTGCCCCCTGACCTTGCACTCATGCTAATAAGCCCTCAGGATAACAAACCCTCCTCACTTCCATCATGGGCAAAGTACTATTTAGAACTGCTGTTGCTTATATCACTTTACTTTTTTCTATGCCCCTACTCTTCCCTTTTACCCCAAGGCCATTAACCAGTGTGCTTGGAGTTGCCCTAGATCTGTTGTTTTATAGGCAGTGGTTTTTATCTCTACTGTTTTTCAATATTTTATTTCTTGGAATTCTGAGCAAAGAGAGCTCCATGGTTCTTCAGGGAACTAATTGCAATCTGGCAGAGCAGTCGTGTTTACTAGCTGGACTACTTCCACACAGAAGCATTGTTTCCAGGCTATGGCGTGGAGCAATACAGATGCACTCATGTAGGGCTGTCCCTGGGGTAATAAACTAGCACTAAGCTGCTTCTGCACAGAGCCAATATGATGTGTCTCCAGCTGTGGTGAGGTCAGTCTGGAAGGCAGATAAATTGCCAATAAGAAATAGAGCAGAGCTGACTATATATCTGAAGTCTTGTACAACTGTGTTTTTAAAAATAATGAGACTTAAAAAAAGCAATGGTCCAGTATTACATTTGATAGATGGTAGGGGCTTATTTGAGCTGCAAAGGAATGAAGATATTTAGCACCTTCCAGAAGCAGACTCTAAATCTCTTGGTATTTGTAAGGATTTAGTATTATACTTACAATGCACTTCAAGGAAAATAGAAGTCTTACGGCTGGCACATGAAAGCTGTGATTTATCAAAATTTCTTCCCCAATATGAAAGGAAGCTTTTGGAGGTGAAATAAATCAAAATACCTATTTGTAATGATCTTGTCAGGGCTGGAGGAGAGGATAGCATTGCCATCTTATATGTTTTTGCCATCTTATATGTTTTGTGGGATATATTACAAAAGGTGTCCTAAACATTTCTCTAAATATATTTTCATTTCTCCAATGTTTGTATACCCAGAGTAATATTTCCCCCTTTCTTTTATGTATGAATATGGCTATTTTGGCAGGGGTCAACCAGTGCCATAAAATCAACAGCAGAACCCCAGCCTAATAACGTTTAAAATGCCAATAGAAAATGGAGCTATGTGTCTCTGCTAAAAACCAAGTGCTATTTGGTGCTCAAGACTTGCCCTATAAGCCCCACAAATCAGCTGGGGAACTGCTAGGAATTTGGTGCATTTTAGGACCTGACTTAATACAAGAGCTTATCAGTTGCAGTGCAAGGGATTGGATATGAAAGTAGTTTACAAGCCCAGAAAGCCCATCTACCCTCTAGACAATTGCTCTTTTTGTTTCCCTTTCTACATTTCTTGCTTCAGTACACTATAGAGAAAGTCACAGGAAAATACCCTCTCTCATCAACTGGTAAAATTTCCAAGTGAACTGTTCTTTAAATTTTTTTAAAGTTAACCATCATGTGCTTAAGCTTGATATAGTTCATACAAAACAAATGGGAAATAAGAT
The DNA here is from genome assembly GCF_014805655.1 of Passer montanus. Taxonomy (NCBI): domain Eukaryota; kingdom Metazoa; phylum Chordata; class Aves; order Passeriformes; family Passeridae; genus Passer; species Passer montanus. The sequence continues at coordinate 4,950,514 of NW_024364270.1, forward strand.
ATTCTGCTGGAGCCCTTGGATTGTGTTTTGAGTGGTGGTTTACTAGAAGGATTGTCAAACTCAGTTATGTATATTATTTTAGAAAAATACAAACAATACTTCTTTTTGAATCAGAGGTAACATTACCTTCCCTCAAAGATAACTCTGCCATATGCCCTGTAGGGGAGATGATAGTAAGAAATCAGAGGAAGGGCAGAGAAGGAAATCACTCAGATTGGGTCTGGCCAGGCCTATTGGCTGCAATTAGCTTGTATAAACACACTCAATATCCATTTCATGAAGGACTCCCAGCCACATACAATCTGTCAGTCACAGGAAGGATAGCGGGTTCAGGGAGGTTACCTTGGGCAAAACTGTACAACACCCATTTTGCTCATAATTACAGTTAGTGCTGGTGAGTCTGGGAAAACACAGGGATGAGCATGCCAGACTAAGCCAGAAGTGTGCCCTGAGCAGCCCTGTGACTCACAACTAGCAGGAGCAAACATCTGAGGGAAGTACATGAAATCAGAATGTACAGAAAGTGATTTTTTCCCTGATCATTCTTCCCAGGTCCAGTACTTCAAGGAGCTTCCTAAGAAAGCACTTGCACCTAGGCAGTCACGTTGAACACTACCTCTGAACTTCACATGCACAAAGTTGCTTTTGAACTCAGCTGCACTGTGGGCCACCTCAGGGTTCTGAAATTACAAGTTCCACACTGCAATTACACAGTGGAATTACAGAGTGTGGAAAATACTTTGCTTTGAAATATGATGTCTGACTGAGTGCAAAAGTTTTCTTTGCATTAAGCTGGATGTTAAAACAGCAAAAAGGAGCAAATGAAAGTTCTGCTATGATATACCACTATAGGATTGATCTCCAAGTGTGTTAACACTGCTAGTTGACTTGCAGGTGTAAATCACATGTTTAAGTGACAGTGCTGTTCTTATTCCCAAAAGCCTTCTAGAGCATATGAATGAGACGCTGTGCTTGAGCTGCGTGTTTGAGTGTGTACAACCAGAGGCTTTCTGGCTCTTTTGGGAATTCAGTTGCAGCATGAAATTGATCTCTTTCAGCTACTCTGGTTCAGCAGGTGAAAAGTGAAAATAATTATCAAGGCTCTGTTGCCCCTAGTAATTCAGTGAAACCTCTGAATATGCCTGCACTGCAGTTTGCTGACATAGTTTGCAATTGTCTGAAATGAGACAGTGCTCAAAATAAAGAACAGCACTGCTTTCCTCTTAAATGTCTGGAAAGGTGCAAAAAACGGGTATCTATCACATGCCTTTAAAACACTACTCCTTTTCAGTGCAAGCATTGAGGGAATTGCTTATTCAACATATCTAGTGTCCTCTTGACACATAGCTGGGAATGCCAATAATTGGGCTCAGTGTAGTGGCTTGTCTCTTTAGATGAAATACCAAGAACTGATTTCACTGGTGCTGCCTACACTATGAAGGAAGAATACTGTATCTGACCTAGATAATTGGCACCAAACATTGAATGGAAGCCACTCATACTGGTTTTTTTGTCTGAATACCAAGGATGGCTAAATGAAAACTCAGGGCTTACTTTCATTGCTTGGTAAAGATTGTTAATAATCTAGTGCTTAAACCTTCTCACTCATTAAGGAAGCAGAATAATTTCCAGAAAAGTCAGGAATTGATTTTGCTCTGATTTTTAGTTAGTCCTTTTTATTTTTCTTCTTTCCTTATTCAAATGATCAGTACAAATTGGAAACTTTAAGATGCTCAGAAGGGAGGAGGGCTGTTAAAGAACCACTTGTCCATACTCAATAAATATATAAGAAAATAATGAAAAAATGTTAGCAGGTATATTCTGGTTTTGAGCTTTACAAGGTTTGAAGTTTACAATGAGCTTTGTTCTGGATTAGGCTTGATCGTTCTTTTGTTGCTACATTAACAAAATAAAAAATTACTAGAGCCAGTAAAGAGCCACTTGGTGCACTCACCTGAATGGACTCTGAAGTCCACAGTTAGAAAGCTCACACTCTTGCCTGGGAGAGTGGGTTGTCTTAGAATAAAGACAAGACAAATCTGCCCCTGAAACCTCAACTTCTTGAACTTCCATGAAAATGTGATCCACAGCCACTAGGACAGCTTGGTATCAAAACTCCAGGAGGTGTTTTTAGTCTTGCATTTCTAACCAGGTTACAGACATGGAAGGATGCTTGAAGCACTGGTTTCAGGCCCAGAGGAGAGACAGGATTCCAGATCATCCTGCAGTCAGCTGGATTAGGCTTGACCCAGTCTCTGCACATTGTGCTAAATACCTAATTTTGTACTTTCTGCAAGAAGACCTTGGCTTTAGGAATTCCACATAGAGCTTGGTGATACCCTAATTAAATGTGAAACTAAATCCAGATGGTGTTCATGCATAGATGCTGAATGTTCCCAGTTATGTTGGATCTGGACATTCCTCATGTTTTAGAGGAATCACACAGAAAGGTGTGTAGCAAATTGATGTACCTAGGGCACTGGAGGGAAATGCTGGACACTGGAGGGAAATGCTGAGTGATTTGAAATATCAAGTTGCATCCCACTGCCATCTCCTCAAGTGAGGATTCTTGCTTACATTTAGTCCAAGAACAGCAGGATTTATCAAGCATTCAGGTCATACAATAATGTGGCTTTTTGTACAAAATCACAGAACAAATGGGTGTGCTGCCACTGGCTGGTGACTGGTGACATTGATTCAAGGTCAGAATCTTGTTCTCATCACCAGAGATAAGCAGGAAGTATTAACAGGAATGAAATGTCCTTGCTCTGATTGAGACTTGATAACTTGTCTAGCTGAGAATGGAGAAATACCTGTTTTCTTGTGAAGAGGCTTGTATTATCAGTCTCATAAACATGTTGATGGATTTGTTAAAGTTGCGGCATTCCCCACAAAATTGGGAATTATGTTCAGTACAAATTATTCAGCATCTGTGTATACAGTGAACCTAGGCACATCAATGATAGATATGCCTAATTGAAGGTCTCAGGGTTTTGCTTTTCTTATGTTGTCTGTGCAGTTGCAGTGTGATATAGAGTAGATCTGATTCATGAGGATGCTGATATTTAGGACTGGCTGTCAGTCAGTATTGATTCTGGAAATCTACTGTTGCTGGAATGAATTTTACAGAATAAAAGTTCTAAGTGTACACCTGTTGCTATACATTTGTCCTTCCCGACCATTTTTATAGGTGTGACACTGGCATCTGAAATGAAAAAAAGCATGTTAAAGTTCAGAGGTGAAAACAACAGTATGTAGTAAAAAAAATGCATAGGGCAACTGTCGGTTTTCCAAGTAATTTCAATGGAAGTACATTGACATACCATCTGTTTACTGAACAAGGTAACTCAAACTAGAGTGTGAAAAACCCTATTAAACTGGGGGCAAGGACAGAAAGACATGCTTCAGCTACTGTTTTAAACTAGATTGTGAATATTCTATTCCTACAGAAAGATCCATGACTTGTACCATGTGTCATGTAGGCAGAGGATAAATTCAGAGTGCTGTCAGCAAGAACTCGAAGGACGTCAGTGTACACTCACATCTGCATCTTTCTCATGCACTTGGTTTATACTGTCATCAGATTTGAGTTTAGAGAGTATGTTGGGCTTTTTGTCCACTACTGCAGCATGGGGTCTTGTCCTCCCAATGATTTTTCCAGACATTTCCTGCTCGATAATTTCTCTCCCTCTTGTGGATTCCAATGTTCTGTACTCATAGCATGCCCATGACACACCATTTGAGATATTTAATGATTGAAACATTTACCTTTCATTGAGTGGATGAGATATTCTGCCATTTCAGAGTAGACCCTCTTGGTTTTTATTCTGTGAGACTCTGAAAGACACAAGGGATTGGATACAAAGCACCAGACAAGTGTTTGAGAACTTTTCATGTCATTCCTGTCTTTTCAACCTATGTATTATTATTGAGAAGAATAATATTGACACACCACTTTTAAGTAAATACATTTCCTTTTCTTATGAAAGTCCTATCTGTGTTTTTACAGAGTATTCAAAGAGATGTTCTCGGGAAGGAATGCATTACTGTGTTTTCCAGGAAACCACCTTCTGTGAGCAACTGGACCTCTGTTCAATATGTCATTCAATACATCTGGCCTTGGGTCCAGATTCTATGGCCTGATTTTGGTCAACTGGATGACAGTAGCATAATTAAGTAAAAGGATATGACCAGCTTGACTCAGCCTGAACTTTAGTCTTGAAATATTCTTGCTGTTTCTTGACAGATTGACAAGGACATGACGGGAAAATAAAATGGAGCTGGAAAGGAAGTTAGATTATTTATTAAATATTTAATGTCATTGTGCTTGAGGTATAGTGATTCTTCTTGCTGCTCATTCTGGTCTGTCTGCCCCTTTCTTTTCTGGAGGTCACCTGGCCAGCTGAGGTGTTTGCTTGACTGCTCTTTAAATATCTGGAATGATTTGGCTTAATGAATTGAAACACACACACACACACACACATGCACACACTCAAATCCAGGTTACTGTAATCTCATACTTCTCATATTTTCTTTAGCAGACATGTTGGTTTAGGAGCTCCTGTGCCTGGATACAAAAGGATTCCTTCTGATTCCTAGGAATTGCCTGGCCTAGTTCCCCAGAACTAGTTCCACCGGGCCAAGCACTGCTCCAGAAGTGCTTGGCACTGTGGTGAAGGACAAAGTATCTGAAGATAGAAGAGAGAAGCAGGACCTTCCTGGACAGGATTGCCTCTTAGAGAAGGCACAGCAGCCCAAGGACAGGCCTGGTGTCCCATGGGGGTGTTTTTCACCTGCCGAAGGGCTGATGATCTTTCCATAGTCCTCCCTCTCCTTCCCATCTCCATTAATGCCTATTTGTGGCATGTTTTTAATTTGGATCCATTTTTGGTCTGGATCATTCTACTGATATGATTTAGAGCATGATATTCTGAGGAGTTGCCTCAGCATAACACTGATTGAAGGAAATCATTCCTGGAGTCCAGAAAAGAGGGACGAGGAGAGGAAAATTCTTCTAAATTGGCTTTGCAACAAAAGGAAAAAAAAACTATAGTGTTCCAGCTATCTCCTACAGAAAAAACAGCAGCTTTTTGTTTCTACAAGAACTGCCTTAGAGGGGCTTTTCTCTTCAATTGGCTCTTCTGAGCAAGCTGCAGACTTCTGTGGGGCATGGGATGAGGGACCAGCTGAGTCTGGAAGATGTGACTCTCCCAACCACTCCAAAGACACAGCCACCACAACAAACCCAACACTTCTCCATAGCAAACTACATCTCTAGCGTGTCTTCACTAGTCTGATGCAGCTGATATTGGTATATGCAAAACTCTTCTAAATGCGAAGGAGATTTGGCCTTTTCTTGCACCTTCTTGTACAGCTCAGACGAGCACAGAGCTGTCTGAAAGGATCTGTAGATATTGTTGTGTTAGAGAGGAGTCCTGAGGCAGTAAGAGCTGTAACAGAGCATCCTTTCCTGCATGATGGGCTGAAGACATGACTGAATGTGTAGTAAGAAGCAGCACTGTTGGTATTACAAGCCTTTTGAAGAAAATTTCTATCAAGAAAAAATGCTTCTCCACATCTTAGCTATTGTAAAATGCAGTCTTGGCAGAATTTTTTATCATGGCTCTAGTATGTCGAATTTATGGGTTTGATTCAGCAACACCTTGAAATTTTATGGCCTGGGGGTTTTGTTGCTATTTTTGTTGTTGTTGTTTTCAAGCAAAGGAGGCCAAATTAAATGAAAAAAATGGTATTTTCTGGGGCTGGAGTATATGAAAGATTCATTCACTTTTTTTCATGTTCACCTTTATAGTTACAAGGCATAAACTAGCTACCACAGCAAACCTTATTAAAAGAGGAAGGGCTCTCAGAAGTGGTCTTGCTTTCCTGTTAGCTATCTGTTCTACAACTTTCAGTTGTAAATGAAATGCAGTATTAAAACCATCCAATATTAACATAAATACGTTTTGGACAAAGTAGATAATGTTATATCACATACCAGATCAAAAATACATGCAAACTTTAAAGCCAAAAGCATCTCTCAGGTGTTGGAAGATTTAGTGGCTTTGAAAATTTAAATTTGCTTAAATTCCAGACAGTCTTAAGTTCTTCAGACTCCAAAGGCAGCCATTTGAAACCAAACTGATCAGGTCATTGGTCTAGTCACATGTGTCAAAACAATCCTTACAAATGGAAGGTGCATGGAAATTCATATCTAGTAGATGGATTTCAGGTCCTGACTTTGACCCTTCATATTTCTAAAGTCTTGAAGTTTTCAAACCACTCAAGAATAACAGTTTGCAGTAAAATCTTTTGGTTTGGCCCTTTCAGAAAGAGAGTGCCATGTAGCTGCCACGTGACTCTATGGAAGGGTGACTATTAAGGCTATTAAATGATGTCTAATCAGATCACATAGTATTTGAAGGGTGTCTCTGTAGAAGGGAATTTAAACCCCAACTATCATCCTAATAATTACTGAGGAGCTGTGTGTGGGGACAGATGAGCTATGGGCTCTGTCACTGCTTTGTTGTGTGACACAGAGCTGATCACTGCGCTGTGCTATTTGTCAGTCTCTCTGTCTCCAAAGCAGGGAGGAGGATGCTGATCTTGGTAAAGCTATTTATGAAAATAGGAAGATATTAATACTTATTTATGCAGTGTCCTAGTTATGCAATCTGCTTCGGGTCAAATTTGGATGTCTTGGAACAAAATCTTCAATCTGTCAAGGGGAAATGTATCTGCAAAAGCTGCTGAAGAAGAGCTGCCAGACCAGAACAACAGCCTGAGCAAAAGCCTCATACATATACTGCATACACTTTTCTGTTAGCTGTTCAGGTCCTGGTAGGGTGATACCTTTCTGCCTGAAAATAACTTGATTTTCATCTCTCAATTTTTTGGCACTTGTGTGGCAGTCACTTTGGAAGGGGCATCTGTCGTTTCCTCCAGCAGTCTACAAGCCAGAGCTTGTTTTCACAGTCATCTGCTAGATGCTCTCAGCATGAGCAGTGTGTCACCTTCTGTCAAAGAGGAGGCAGGGAGGGAAGGAAAGAGAGACAAAGAAGGAATAATCAATTAACAAGGCAAAAGACTGAAGGCAGATAAAAACTAAGCAGGAAAGGAGAAGAGAACAAGGGGTTCCATAAAAAAATAAACAGGTGAAGAAAAGAGTAAGATTAGTGGAGGGAAGATAGCGGTTTCTGTTATGCACTTAAAAAGGCAAAGCATGCCTGTTCACAAGGCCTTGTGCTTTTTGTTCTTGTGGAATAGTGGCAGTTGGAGTTAGGCAATGAGGTCAATCCCCAAGGAAGATTCCCCCAAAAGTGCTGACCTGCTTCTAGCTGAATCACTGTAAACATCACACAAGTAGTGAAACAGCAGTGCCATTGCAGGTGCCAGGGCAGCAGCAGCCCTGTGCTCAGGAAGTCCCACCATCTCTGATCTGTTACTCTGCGGCGCACATGGGGGAGAAATGTGGCCCAGACTGGTCTGAAGCAGGGACAGGGATCAGTGCCAAGGCAACTGAGCACCCTTTAAGGAAAGAGATGAGCAGGTTTCTCTGAACAAGTATGGGCCATTCTTCAAGCTCATCAAATAGACTTAGGTTTTAGCTGAGCTCCCAACAACATGATTTAGCTGGCTTCTGATTTATACCATGGGTAAATATTGTGTGAGTTGCTGGCTGTCAAAACTCTGGCTAGAGGTAGGGTTAAATCTATCAGACTACTGCTTTAGGAAAGAGGAGGCAGTAATGAATGTAGCTTCTCTCCTGAGCTTTTAAAAAGTGCCTCATGTCCATTTAGTCATAGCCATTCTAAGAAATATAACCCACACTCCTGAAAGTGCCTTCATCTTTGTAAAGAGAAATCATCTTTTTTCCAGTGGACTGTTTTGAGACATTTTGCAAAAGGCAACCTAAACTAAACATATTTGCTGTTAGTTGTCATTCCTTACAAAACACAGAAATTTGTGTTACAACAAAAGATTGTAGGTTTCATTTGCTCTTGCACACATAGATTTTGCTGTACTATAGTATTATAAAAGCTACTAACTGCATGTAAAGGGTTGTAGTAGAGGAAGGTGCGTGTCTGGAAGTGAGGACACATGTTTGTCCAGCCAGGAACAAACATGTATATTTGGTTTTGTTTGCCAGGAATCATAACATCTTTAAGCCCCTGGATATGCCTGTGAGCACACAGCATATATGGCATAGCAGCCACCATTGGACATGTGAGGGGAAGCAGTGGATGTGAGACAAAGGCAGCAGGTGGAAGTGAGACAGTAAATCAGAGGAGGTTATAACAATCGTTGGGATGCATAAATTATAAAGTTCAGTTTGTTGTTGGTTTTGTTATTGTTGTTGTTGTCATTGTTGTTTTTGTTGTTGTTTTTGCTTACATATGGGTCTCATCCTCTGGAGGGACAGCGCTAGCATATATGTCTACCAGCCTATCTTTTCATTCTTATTCATATATATATATGTATGCCATACTATTGTATTGCCCTTTCTAGACACCAGGTGGGGTTCTCCATGAGGATGCTGCATAGCAGGAACCATTTAACCTGAGGAGAGATGGGCTCAGAGCCACAGGCAGCATGGGGAGGGCGCCATCCGATGACAGTGGGAAGAGGACATTCACTGCCTGGGAGCTCCTGGCTGTTGCTGCAAGGACACTGTTGATGGAAAGGACCTGAGGAGGATGAGAGTGAGCTCAAAATACCTCTTTACAGATCTGGCTGGGCTGATTAGTTGATGTTTGGCGAATGAGATGCTGGACTTCCATGGATAGGAAGCTTTTCTCTTGCAGGATTTTGAAGAGCTGTGAGCTGGCAGCCTGCTGGTCCTGGCAGCTGTCTGAATCCCAGTAGGGGTCCTTCTGCCACTACCAGGAAATTTCAAGGGTACTGTGCAGCCTCCTGCTATTTTATGCAGAGAAGTAGCCCCTGAAGGCACCATAGTAGAAGTTGCAGCTCTGAAAAATAAAGGACAGAATATTAATATCTCCTTCCTAAGTTTAAGCAGGGACTCTGTCAGGTGACTGCAATATAGACAAGGATTCCCAAGGACTGTTTCAGCTGGGTGCCTTAGACAGTCTGTGGAGGCAGGAGGAGCTGAGGGTGGTTCAAGGTCCTGTTTGACATGCTGGAGCAGTCACCTGCAGCTCAGGAGAGACTGTACACAGCTGAAGCCATATAGGCATGTGTTAAGCCCAGAAAGACAGTGTCCTTGGGAGGAAGGTGTTGGAAAGCAGAAGTGGGAGGGAGGAAAATCACAGACAACTGACTGGGCTCCCTCAGGCAAGAGGGGCCCTTCAGAAAGTCATGCACTTCTGACATTTCCTTCAGATTTTATATTTAATCCTATAATATCTGGTCTTTGTCATAAAACTTTATGTGACAGCCTGTGCTTAAGGAAATCTTTTATCTTCATCATCTCTAAAGATAGTCTCCATCTTTCAGAAGGAGCACAAAGCTCAGAAATCCTAAAACTACTAATGCAAAAAAGCAAAATAATATATAATATTATATATTATTATATATATTTTATATAGATATTATATATATATAAAAAATATACCTGGTGACCATTTCTTATGACAGTGTTGTGGCTGTCAACCTACTCCTTATGTGAGCTTTGCCTTCAGCTCAGAAGTTTCAAAATTGCCTTCTCCTCTGTTGCCGCTGAGGAAATAAAAACATTTGCAAATCCTCTGTGCAGTTATGAACTGCCAACTGAGCATGTTTGAATTAAGGATTCCTCATAATGAATTACCATTAAACATTCATGCTTGTTCATCATGTCACTTGTTGAACGTGTTTTACATAGATTTTTACATAGAATAGCAGGATACATAATGTGCATGCCTTCCATGGATGAGATGGGCTGCTTCTGCTCCAAGATCTGTAACAGTGGACTCCATTGTGTTTAGATGCTCCCATTTAGCTCTCTCTCTGGTAAACCCATGAGGGAAGCCAGTGGTTCAAGTATGAAGTGAATCCTAGCCAGCTAATGAGATGTCCTGCATTTCCAGGGCTGCAATAGTTTGTAACTGTTGTCCAGACCCCTTGCAGAATGGGAGCCCAGGACTGTGACTGTCCCCTGCTGACTTGTAGGTAATGGTGATCTAATGTCCTATGGTGCCTGGTTTCTGGTCCTTCTGCCCACAAAACATGCATTTCTTTTGCCCCATATCATGTGTTTTCCTGAGTATCTCCAAACTAGGCTTTTCCCTGGTACAGGGGAAAAAAATCACTAACCAACATCTATACATTAAAAAACTCATCAAAGATAGATTGTTCGTTTTATATGTCATTTTATTATTTGTTACTTAGGTATTTCTTTGATTTTTGCATCTCATATTTTTCCTGCACTGTAAAGTTTGGGAATCATTCTTTGGTTTTGGTGTCTATAAGTAGAATTAGACACCTGCCAAAGTGACACAAGTCTATCAAACAGGTACTAGCATCAAGGGATTTACTGGGCAAAGGAATCCTGAAGCTATACATAAAAACATCAAATGGCTGATCTGGTAAAGTATACCCTGACTTAAGGGGAAACATTATAAAACTCTTTAGAGCCTTGAGAATGGCTAGGCATGAATTATGCTGATATATGTCCACATTACTTTTTTATTAAGAAAGATAAGCATAAAACAGGAAAATCAATCATATTCAAGCAATCTGGAACAACCAAATACATCTTCAACTGCATTAGGCAAGTATTTTTATTCATTTATGTAGACAAATACTTTGTCATGGTCATAAACAAAATAAAATGTGTGTTTTTATCACTGGTCTGTTTAAGCTTTGCTGCAGACATAATGGAACAAAATGGCACAATAGCCTAAGGCTGCACATTTTGTCTGAGGAGCCAATACTTTCTCTTTTTTGTGCCTGAGTGAATATTTATCTTGGGAGGAAAAACATTATTTTACCTCAAAATAAAATATTTCTTAGTGTTTTGATTTTGATTTTAGTGCTGAACATATTTTTAGGAAGAATGCAGTTAAAGAACTGTTCTGGAAACAAAACTAAAGACTAACCTTTGAAAGCTTAGTAATGAAATGCAAAAATCTAAATCTGTAGTATGCTTCTGTGTAGCTGAGGTGTTTTCTACCAGAAAGCTTTAACAAAAACAACCCCTGAATCTGGCCACTTGAAAAACATATCATGCAACCCTGCTCTAGTTATGGAATTTAATCTATTTCTAGAGGGACCTGTGCTATATCATTCCACAGTTCATGAGGATTCTGCTTCTTATTCAAGAACACTCACTGAACCAAAGAAATCTAGGTTTGACTCAAACTAATTAAACTTGTGAGGATTTACAAACATCAGTCAAAATCTTGCCAGCAAAATATTCAATGGGATACACTGTGGAAGCTCAAACATCTCCCTGCAAATTGAACAGCTTTCCTTGGATCTCCAGCTAGGAGTATGAGGCTTAAGGGATATCTTTGATTTAAACAGGGATTTTCAGAGCACAAAATCGAAACAAAATGCTTGGGGACCAAAATGTTTTGCAAACTTTTCCTAGTAGGCTGTGCTAAATGTCTAAAAGTATTAAGGGCTGAACAGATGATCAGTTTACAGATGGAAAGCTGAAATGCCTTAACCTGGCCTGTGTATGCACTCCTGACTTGGTGTCACGGTAAAGCAAAACATATTAAACTATGCTAAATATATAGGATTTATTCCTCAGTTGCAATGAGTCAGAAGCATGCAGATGGTTAGTTAAAATCTTTCTGGTGATGAGTCAGCTTCTCAGACCACAGTAACTCAGTTTCTTGCAGTTAACTTTAATGCCTGTTGTGGTCTGACTGTACCCTTGCTAAACGATAAAGCCCCAACAGTCTTAATTTTCCATTCCCTGAGCAATAATCTTGTACCTGGCATCACACACGCAACACCTGGGCGCAACACAGCCCAAGAATGTTCTTCAGAGCCTACATGTCATACAACCATTTCCACTCCCATGTACTTTCATTAATCTTGAGTGAGGTGGGAGGATTTCAGTCTGGCAAATTGGTGTATTTTTATATGGGCACTGCATCAGCCTGCAAAGCTGTGAACACAGTTAAGGATTGGTGACCCACTGAGCACGGGGAGTGCTTGTGTTTGTGGAGCTGGCTCCTCTCTCAGAGCCTGCATGGTGCTCACCAGCAGATGCATTGTGCTGGTGAATGTCATGCAGACTCAGAGAGGAGAGCCAGTTCCATGGCCAGCCCATCTGTTACAGGATCCAGGCTCTTTGGGTTAAATCTGCTTCCTTCATGTAACTTGTGCTTCTGCTGGGTACAATCCTTATTAATGGATCCCTAACTTAATTAAACTCAGACTGGTTCTGTTATGAAAATATATGTACTGAGCTGCAATTTTTAAAAACCACATTATTGCTGATACTGGTGTTGAACTTTTTCTGCATGGTCTGCCTTTGACATGGTGTGCTGAGGGGTAAGAGGTGCTCAGAGCATGATGGACAGCAGGTTCCAGAAGGTGTTCCCACTCCTGCTCAAGATGAAACCCACAAGCTGTGATGTAGGGCCTCTGGAAGCCTTGCACCTTTACAGAGAGGCATCTGGAATTGGGTTGGGACAGGCTAGGATGTTAGATGGCTGTATTCAGAGAAGTGAATTGAAAAGAAAATACTTCTGCTGCCTTCAGAAGAATGTGATGGCATTATGACTCTTTCCGTGGTAGGCTCTGTAGGAGATATGAGTTGTCAGAAGCTGTAGCACTTACTGAAGCCCTGGTATTCAGTGGTGTTGCCATCAGACACTCCACTTTCCAGTGAGAAGAGTTCCCTAGCTCTGGGAATGTGCAGAAAATATCCAGCCCAGATTTGTCCACAGAGAAAAGCAGCTGGTCAGGAAAGGGTCAGAGGCAAAGGGTCTGGATCAGAGATGACAAGTTTCTTCCAGAGAGCAGGAAGAGGAGTTTCAGAGAAAGTTATTGATCCAAGCTGTCAGGAAAACTTTAACAAATGCAGACCAATATATGTGTTTGCATGTTTTACGTCAGCATTTGCCTCGACTCGAGGTAGAGGCCATGCAATACAAACTCAATCTTCCATCAAACCCAGTATTTTTGAGTAAAGCCACTGCAGTTGCTGGCTGTTCTGCCTGTGTTAGATGACAGTCACCATGGAGGGGTGAAGGATGTCACTGCCAGGATGCTACTGAAGATCCCAGTCTGCTCTAAGGAGCAGTATTACATTCTCACCATAATTAAATGTAGTTGCGATGGACTACAAGATTCTAGAGTAAATATTTACAGGCAATTTGGCATTCTCCTTAGTAAATTCTTCTTACACTGCATTTGCGCCTGCTCTATCTTTAGTTATACCTACACTTGAGCAGCTAATGAGCTGTAAATTTTTGTTTTAAAAGGACAGAACATGTCATTCTGACAACATTTATTGCCAGCTTCTTCCTCCATCAGGAATCACAGAATAGGTCAGGTTGGAAGGTACCACAGTGGGTCATCTGGTCCAACCTCCCTGCTCAAGCGGGGTAATTCTAGAGCACATGGCACAGGATTGTGTCCAGATACTTCTTGAACCTTCCATCAAGGGTGACTCCACAACCTCTCTGAGAAATCTGTTCTACTGCATGGTCACTCTCACACTAGAAAAGCTCCTCCTTATATTCAGGCTGAAATTTCTGGATTTCAGTTTCTGCTCAAGGGGAGAAAGAAGCAAGATCTGGGATGATTCTTTCTTTCTGGAGATAGTCTGTGAATAGAGGAGAAATATGAAGAAGAAACTTTATTTTGGAATATATTTTCAAATGGTGCTCAGGGACATCCTCTCTTAGAAAACAAAGATCTCTAAATATCTTAGAGATATTTAGAGATCTTTGTAAAATAGGTTGTTCCAAAATGATAGGAAGAATACTAAACAATAAATTGTATCTCATGGAATGCCTTGCTTCCATCTACTGCTTTTTTTCCTTCACCAAACCTTTTATCTAGCTGTGTTTCTATTGCACTTTTCAATGCTTCTTTACATATAGGTCATCTCTGTTAGCTATTAATTGTGCTCAGCACCAATTACTCTCCCAGGCAATAATTGTAACAAGTAATATAGTAGCTCTACATCTGCTCAAGGGCTTCCTGCACAAAGGTTATCCAATCCAGTTCCTATTGAAATAATTGTTATAGCCTTTTATTGGAATTTGATCAAACTTTTAATTTATATCCTTTTGTGAGCACTGAGGCTATTCTGTATCAGACATAAGGAGCACAGGGACCTCACAAAATGGTGTTGTTATTGATGAATAATACTGAAAGATTGCTTGCTAATTGCCATTAGTGATTCATTTAGTTTCAGCCAGCCAATGGCATATTATTAATCCTACTTTAAATCTAAAGATGATTCTCTTCACAGTCTCCTCTTTCATCTTTTTCATTGTACTGTAAGGTCTATTTGCCATATTTTAAATGAGCTATTTTTTATCCTGTCTGAAGTATTGAAAAAAAAACTACCATCTTAGTAATTACTTCAGAATAGCAAATTACCAGTCACAGCATTTTATCTTCTGAAAATAAAAATGCAACATCTATAACTTTTGTTAAGTCATAGTGGTTTATTCATTCCATTGTTTTTCATTTTATTTTTTGAGGGAGAGGGAAGGTAAGTTTGTGTTTGTTTGGAATCAAAAGCAGACAGGAAGATGAGCAATTCTTGACAGAATGATCTCAGCAGATAAATAACTGGGTTTGTGTGTACAGAGATACAAACAAAAAGGACACAAGAGATGTCTGCAAAGAATTTGAAGTTGATTTAGTGAGGTGTCCTGTGGGATGCTTGCAAGTGTTTTATTTTGAACATTAATTATTTTAGCAAGGTCAACATAATGAATAATGCTGTGTGATTAGCAGCAGAGTTAACTGTGAGCAGAGTACTGCTCCCACTGCTGGCTGATGGCAATTGCCAAGCCCCATGGAAAAGGCAAGGTTCCGAGAGGTGTCTGAATGAGCAGCCAGCAACTTCCAGAGTAAGAGAGGACTTGTGCTTCCTGAGCCTAATGTGTGGCAGTGGGCTGGAGACAGTATGACAATGTTGGGGGTTCATCAGTGGCAGGGTTTTAGCCAACAAGTCATTGCTTAATAACATTTTGTTGCTAATCTCACAGCTATAGCTCCATAATGCTAAGCAGGCACTGTCTTAGCCACAATATCTCTTATGTATCTTTTTCCCCCAGAAGTACTTATTGAAATTTATTCTTCTGTACAGTAGATCACTTTATTGTAGGAATGGAAGAGATGGTTTCATCTATTTCATCTCTTTCAATTTTGAGTTCAGACACACAAGGGGAGAATAGGAAGCCCAAGGCTTTTCAAAGTCATGCTGCCTACCACTGTTTGAGGAAGGAGAACTGAAGTTCCACACTGTCATCTGGGATTTGAGGTGGGATCCTTGAAGTGGGCTGAAATTATCTGAAGTATGTAGCAAAACAATAAGAATTTGTTAACAGAAAATGAAGGGGGGTTGTGGGTTTTTCTGGTTGTTGTTAAAAAGAAAGGGGGAGGATGCTGTGACTATAACAATAAAAGCATTTGCTTAAAGGAATAAAACATTCCTGTTTATAGCAGAGATAATGTCTCTAATTATAAATAAACATTAAAAATGTAATTAAATAAATATATTATATATTATATAATTAAAAATATATATGTAGTGGTTTAATTTGTTGATTTTTTTTCTGCCTTTTTTGGCAGTTCAATGTAAACAAAGGGGTAGAGACTGCTGATGAGCAAGGTGGAAGAAATACCATTATAATTCTATTTAATCTGTGCAGAATATGTGTGCTAATGCTTTGAAAAGGTGGGTTTAGTTTTGGAGAGATAAATCAGTTTTCTTTTAATTTCATACACAAAAAGAGGCTACCTGTGCTTTGGATTTATTATATTAAATTTACTTATATTCTCAACTTCAGGTAGAGAGAGATAAACATCGTAATGCTGTTCGACTTTACCTGGTTATTCACAATTTATCTCATGGTTTTAAACACTGTTTTTAAAGCCCTTTTCTGTGTGCTTGTATTGGGTTCGTGTGGCGAGGTTTTGGCAGCAGGAGCAGGGATGACTGCTGTGAGAAGCTGACAGAAGTTTCCCCCGTGTCCCACAGAGCCAACTCCAACTGGCTCCAAGATGGATCCACTGCTGGCCAAGGCTGAGCTCAGCAGTGACAGTGGTAGCACCTCTGGGATAACAGATTTAATGCAGCTGTGAGAGGAACAACTCTGCATCAACTCTGCAGACATGGAGGTCAGGGCAGAAAGGGTGGGAGGAGGTGCTCCAGGCACTGGAGCAGAGATTCCCCTGCAGCCCCTGGTGCAGGCCATGGTGAGGCAGGATGTGACCCTCCAGTCCATGGAGGTCCGTGGAGGAACAGAGATCCAGCAGCAGCCTGTGCAGGACCCCACACTGGGGCAGGTGGAGGCCTGAAGGGGGCTGTGACCCTGTGGGAAAGCTGTGCTGGAGCTGTGGCCCATGGAGAGAGGAGCCCGCACTGAGCAGGTTTGCTGGCAGGACTGGTGACCCCATGAGGGACCCACTCTGGAGCAGTGTGCTCCTGCAGGACTGCACCCTGAGGGAGGGACCGTGCTGGAGCAGTTTGTGAAGAGCTACACCCCACGAGAAGGAAGAAGGAAGAGAAGTTTGTGAAGGACTGTCTCCTGTTGGAGGGATGCCACACTGCAGCAGGAGAAGAGTGTGAGGAGGAGGAGAGACAGTGTGATGAGCTGGCCACAAACTCCACTCTCATCCTCCTGCAGTTCTGGACGGGAAGAGGTAGAAAAAATCAGAAGTGAAGTTGAGCCCAGGAAGAGGGAGAGGTGAGGGGAGGTATTTTATGATTTGGTTTTATTCCTCATCAGCCTACTCTGACTTTTGTTTGGGAATAAATTAAATTAGTTTGCCCAAGTTCAGTCTGTTTTGCCCCAGTTGTCAGTGGAAAGTGCTAAGTCATTATGGTTGGAGAAATGTTAAGAGTTTCTATCCTGATTTCCTTCTTGCAGTCAATACTTTACCCACAGCTTGTTTCATTTTTCTGGTTTTGAGCAGGACATAACCATGCTCAAATCTCTTTAGCACATTAGGGAGGTCTCTGGGCTGGATCTTTGAGAATTAAATCACTCTCTTATTCTGTTTACACTAAAATTTCATTTATAAGGTATATTTATAAAATCTGCTGGCATAAGCTTCTTTTTCCCTTTTGACCTTGTGCATCAGACTCATATTCTGTAATATAGATGCACATAAGTATCCTTGCAGGAAACTGTAGAGAGCAATTCAGAGCTCTAATCCTCTGATAAAGGCTGATCTGTGAGTAAGTGTCCTTGCTGTATGCGCTAACCTCACAAAGGAGCAGACTATGGGGTTACCAGGGGTTTGGAAAAGCCTTATCATGTGCTATTAACTATCCCACACCTCTGTCTCTGTTGTAGATATGCAGAAAAACAAATGTTGCTGCCTCTGAATCACAGAATCATAGAATCCTAGAATTCTAGAATCATTGAATCATAGGAGATTTTGAGTTGGAAGGGACCCACAAGGATAGATTCCATCTCCTGGCCCTGCACAGGACCATTCTCAGGTGCTTAAGAGTAATTGAATCATAGGATATTTTGAGTTGGAAGGGACCCACAAGGATAGATTCCATCTCCTGGCCCTGCACAGGACCATTCTCAGGTGCTTAAGAGTGTTGTCCAAATTCTTCTTGAGCTCTGTCAGGTTTGGTGCTGTGACCACTTCCCTGAGGAGCCTGTTCCAGTACCCAACCACATTCTGGGTGAAGAACCCTTCTCTACTATCCAGGCTAAACCTCCCCTGACACAACTTCAGGCCATTCCCTTGGGTCCTGTCACTGGGCTCCACAGAGAAGAGATGAGGAAGCTGTGGACTGCTAAGAGGGCTCCTCCAGACAGAACAAACCAAGTGATCTCAGGTATTCCTTGGATAGGTTCCCTTCTAGATCCTTCACAAATTTTGTAGACCTCCTTTGGATGTTTTCCAATGTCTTGCTTTTGTTTTGGTGGCCAGAAGTTGTGAGAAAAAACACTTGACAAGAAAAGAGATAAAGGATCACCATTAAGACAAAATAAAAGCTGAAGAACACACAGGTTTTTTTTCTGCCATGAGTCCTAAGACTTTATTTACAAGCCTTAGTGGTGCATAAACATTTAGATTTCTCATTGAATGTCTAGAAAGATATTGTATTATGAAACTGAAATTGATGAAGTTCCAGAAGCAAGTAAAAAAGAAACATTGAATAGAAATTTAAATTCTCACTTTTCTTCATACTTGTACTGTTTTTAAATGTATACATGCAACTTAGGAGTGACATGATCTTTCTTTTGACTTTAAAATAAAATTGTTACCAAATTATTCATGGCAGGCTTTTCCATGTGCAGTTCAAGCAACAAATTGAAACCACCAGTCTTGATAAATGATACATGTTGTAGATTGAATCTATGTCAATATTTCCTTTGCAGTTGTTTAAATTGTATGTAATGCTGGTCAAAGGAGCCACCAATTCCATATCACTCTGTGTGGATACAGGTTGCATACTGAGGATAAAATCACAGAACCTTCTAAGGTGGAAAAGTCACTTAAGATCCTCAAGTCCAGTTGTTAACACTGCACTGCCACATCTCACTAGACCATGTCTCCAAGTGCCACATCTTCACATTTTTAAAATACCTCCAGAAATGGGGACTCGAGCACTTTCCTGGGAAGCCTTTTCCAAAGCTTGAAAGCATTTTCCATGAAGAAAATCCTAATATTCAATCTAAAAATTTCCTGGAATCCATCATCAGAACACAAAGATCCAAACTGAAATGCTAATGGTTGCTCAGTGCACCAGATAGCAGTTGGGAAGGCTGAAATATAGGATGAGATATTACAATGGTTACTCTTAATTGACAAAAGCCTTGGTTGGTTCTATAACTCAAAATTCATCCTTCAAGAAATTAGTCTATCAACCAAATCTTTTCCTGAGCCTAAACTTTCAGACCATTAGAATGTGCAGGACTCTCCTGAGATAATCTGTCAAGGTTATTTGTCTCTCCAGAGAGATAGCCAACATATTTTCTTTGCGTTCACACTCCAAAGACAATTTAATAGAAATTAGAGAAGTATGAAGTAAAACAGTGTGTATATAAAGTCTAGGACTTTCTTTCAAGTAAGAGGGTGCAAGTTTTTAATTGTTATTTGATGAAGAGTTTCTATTGTCCCTTTCTCACAGCCTATACCTAGGTTCAAAAATCAAGAGTTTTGAATGTTTTGTAATCACTGCACCTGCGTCATCTGCCCCTCATATATGACATGTATCTCAGTAGAAAGAGCCCAGGTTCCAAAGGGTTGAAAATTTCATTGTGATTATTTAATAAAATAACATGAAAACTGCAGGCAGATGAGGTTCTTTTGCTGATGCCCCACTATTCTCTGCAGGTTATACTAAAGCACTCATGAAAACCATCCTCTGTCATTAGCCAGAGGAAGTTCTTCTTAGAAAAAAAATAAGTTATTCAAAGACTATAAAACAAAAGAGGTGGGAGCCCACAAGTTCCACTCACACCAAATCTTGTTGTCTCTGCTGAGGACCTCAGGGGTCAGTACTTCTCCACTTTCAGGGTCCAAATCTGCACATAAATGCAGTCTCAAACTGAATAAGGGGGGAGGGAAGGAGGAAAGCTCTTTTGATTTAAGAAAATCATGGAAGCATTGAATCAGCAGGCTGCCAATAGTAACTAAAATATCCATTCCAGTGAGATCACAGCTCTTTGCTCACCTATCTTCTTCCTCTCTAACCTATTGCTATCTACAGGGACTAACTCAAAGATGTTCTTGTCATTCATCTTAGCAGGGTTAACTAGGATCAGATCATGAGTCAAGATTCCCTTTTAAAACTTGCTTCTTTCATTTCAATGCTCTGTAATAATTTTTCTAGCCTCTGTTCACAGACTGAAACCTTCCCATCCCTTTGCTGCCTAACACTGAAGAAATTCAAATAAATCTCCTTGGTGTCTCTGTGCTTGCAAATATGCAGTCAGTCACCACCAGTGAGTCCCTACCATTTACACTCATCCCAGAGGTTACTGGCAATCCAGGTGCCAACCATAAATAAACCCCATCCCTAAGGCTGTTTTTGCTTATTTCTTTTTCTACCCTGAGCTTTGCAGCATGTAGCTGGTGAGTGTGATCCTTCTGTGCTCTCTCAGTGTACACCATGAGTGTACAGGAGGACTGGCTTGATTCACAGCTGGCTGACACTCTGGGTATTGCCTCTGGGTAGGTCATCTCATCCAATTCTTAGTTGCAGAAGTAGTAGATCCTGTGACCTCTCCATGAGGTGGGCCCCCTAAAAGTCAAAATCTTAATGCTTCTCCTGCAGTGGAAGGGAAAGAGGATGCAATAAGGACATGCATGGTGTTTAAGGTTCTGGAGTGCAGGCCATCCTAAGCCCACATAGCTAAGGCTTGTCTGGAGTGAACTCTTGGCTTGAGATATGTTAAATAATTCTGCTGCTCTTGAGTCACCTAGTAAGGGTTTCTCTACAAGTTCCAGGACTCAGATCTACAGGATTTCTCACCCAAGCACAGAAAAAAATCACTGAAACACTTGAGTGGGGTCTTGCTGGTCCAGTGCCTTCCTGCAGTGCATCAATAGATGGCAGCAGGCAGTTCCTCCAGGAGCAGTCTTTAAAGCAGCGGCAGCAGCCAGTGATGATCTTCCCTTGCAATGGTTTGAGATTTAAATCTGCCTGCAGACACTTTTTAGGATGCTGTCCACATGAAAAGCAAAATGTGTTGGTTCTCAGGTAGGGTGTAATTTACAGTAGTATGAAAGCAGCAAACAAGTATTGGCCTCTAACTCTCTAGTATTGTAAGAAGATTAAATATTTGGAAACCAAGAGATTTTGTGCTACATTCAGCTGCTTTCTTGGCAGTCTTGAATGTTCACAAATCCCACTTCTTTCATTCCTTCTTGAGTCGGATAACTTTGCAAAACTCTGGAAAGGGGATATACTATTCTAAGGAGAGAAAATCACAGGTAGATTCCATGTATTTAAGAAGATAGAGGAAAAAAACCCATGCCTTAAAGAAGGGTATTGTACTCTTACACAAGGCTTACATGCTCCCTTTCATTTTGAACATTTCAGTTGTGAGTTTTACACAGAGGTTGGTTGTTAAACCGTGTCAGTCTGTCTCAAGCAATGAGCAATAGCTGCAAGTTGTGTTAAAAATGAAGCTCAAGTTCCACATGGAAGATTATAGACCTAGATCAAGTGTTTGGCCGAATCAATCCCTGAAAAAAAATAAATTATTCACTGAAAAAAAAGGGAGAATTTTTGTTATGTCCAGCACTCATAATGACATAGCACAGAGCAGATACTGCTCACTGACTGGTAGCTGGAATTTTACTATGGGTCCAAGCCAGAGCTGGCAAAAAGCTCTTTTTCCTGAGGGAGCTCTTGTGCTGCAAAGCATTATGCCCGTAGTTTGAAGGTATAGCTTTGTTTAGTTTTTAATGAAGAATGCATTACATTTCAGAATGGTTGTGTTGAAGATTACCTGTAGTGACCAGGTAATCCAGTGATGGAAGAGGGTTTTAATGTTCCATCTAGTGGATAAAATTGACCCCTTCTTGTGTTTTTATCCTTATGTGAGACTAAAAGGCTATGTAAGCTATCAAGCTGATGGTTAATGACCCAGCTTTTGCCTTGCAAACAGTATTAGCAGACCCTTTATCAAGAGGACGTGATGTCTCTGTGAACTGGCTCCAGAGTCTCAGGCACCAATTCATCATGGTCATTTACTGTGAAAACAGCAAATCTCAGTCTGCAGAGTAATAAACTGTTTTGCTTCCCAGATTTGTGCAATCTCCAGAGAGATAGAAAAAGAAATTTAAGGTCAAGTTTTCATGTGAAATTATGTAAACATAAAATTAAATTAAAGTCACGGTGAGCTGTATAACAAATTCCTGATCTCAACCTTCTAAAAAGACCTTAAGATGATGTTTTTAATACAAGCACATACATTTCTGAGTCAGGAAAGACTTCAGCCAAAGGAATGTATTTGAAACCTGTGGGAGTCTCCTGCATGGAGGATTCTATTCCTTTTGGGGATATGTAGGTTCTTGGCCCTCTTTTACATCTCTGCCTTCACAGCATAAGACATTTTTATTTTGACATGTTGGCTATATTGTGTGGTCTGGAGGAAGGACTATAGATCCTTGTTAATGTTTCAAGGCTCCTGTGGGCCTAGATGATTTTCAGACTTGGTCTCACTTTGAATATTTGTGCATGTAACTGGACAATTTAGAGAGAGGAAAAAAGAGTGAACAGAGACAAAAGGTATTAGACTGATTTACAAAGACCTAGATACCTGTTGTTTATTTAAGAACTTCAGGAAGGCTTTAAGAAAATACTACAACCTTTCTAATATCCTCTTAAAAACTATAATCTGAACAGCCATATTTTTGATTTGCTATTTCTTTTTTATTATCTTCTAGATTGAAAAAATCAGGATGAAATCTAGTGTATCTAAAACTATGGAACATGAGCAGGCTGCCTTGCCATATCTTTCCTGTAGGACATTTTCAGAAAGACAATAATTGAGGCAGAATTGCTCTGTATGCACATAGTCCAAGTCTTGATGTGTGAATAGTAACTGAAGCTCAGTTAGTGTAAGCATTAACATACTATTCTAAATTTTTTCCATTTGAAACAAGACCTAAATAGCAGAACAAACCCAGCTGCAGATACCAGCCATCAATATCTTTTCATTTTACATTTCACAAACATGGCAGAGCTGCTGTGTTTGTAGTTTTCTACACAGCTGAAAAAGTCAGCACTGAATTACTCACCAGTCTTTGGAAATCTTTCACATGTGCTGGTTTCTTCAGGCTGTAGAGCACCAGCATTCACACTCCAGGGTACTAAATCACTTCCTTCCTCTATCCTGATGTATATCAGGATGCATGTGTCTTCTTGGTGCCTGGGTGATAAGCTATTTATATCCTCTGCTGATGGTTCTGGAATGTCCTCACAAGTAAGTTGAGGAAGCTAAAAAGATGTGTATGTAAACATTGAGTGAAAAATGACCATGATAAATAACATCACCAAAATCTTCTTGCACAAACAAATACTCTTCAGCTACCTCACACTTGAAACCTGCTGTTTATTCTGCCTGTGGCAGCAGCAGTCATCCAGCTACTGAGATAGAAAGAGAGGCACTTCACCAGGGCTTTTGGTTAAAGGAAAGTTGCACTGGAAAAGGTCTGCGGCCATTTCTGGTGGTGCAATTTGATGCTGTGAGCTATAGCTAATAGCTAATAGCTAATTGTCTCTGAAAATGGTGCTCCCTTGGCTCTTCGTGCACTCACATCACTCTCCTGGTGCTGGTGCTCCCCTGTCTGCCCAGAGACTGCTGAATCAAGAGCTACTGCCAAGCTCAAAGTGTAAGGAAGAAGGGGAAATTGGGATCAAGCCTCTCAGCAGCAAGTAGCTCTCATCTTTGCTTAGCTGTACTATTAACAGTGTTCTCGAGGCCTGTAAGAACACACTGACCCTTGTAAATCCAGCAGTTTGCATGGATTGCAGGAGCTTCTGGGCATTATTGGGAGGATAGATTTTGCTCTGTGATTCCAGCCTTACATTGGTGACATTTCCATCATCATGTGGAGCTCAGGGAATTTGTGTGGACAGAGTAACTGAAGCTTGTATGTTCAGTAATGCTGGTTTTCACAAGAGGTTCCCACCAGCCCAGCTAGCAGTGCTGTTTTACACACTGTGCATGAGCAGGAAGCACGAAGAAGAGAGTGGAAATTACTGAAGTTTGTTCTGATCTTTCCTTGAGTCAGTGCTGGCCTCTAAATAATTAGCTTAAATCTAACTGGTGTAAGGTGGATTTATTGTAATGCCAGCTCAAAATGCATGTCCCACTCACCAGAGGGATTAAATCCAGCCTCAACACAGGCCAGCAGCTCTCCACTCAGCAATGAAGGGCAGGGCTTGGCAGGAACACCCCAGTCTTTGAAGCAGTCCTGACAGACGTGGTGGGCTCATGAGGCCATGGCTTTGCAGCCCTCAAGGGATGGTTCTGAAGGACCAGTGGTGTGTTGGTTGGTGTGCTGCACAGGGGTCAGCTTCAATTCCCTGGATGACACCTGGTGTTACATCCAATGCTCTACAGTAATCTGGACTCCTGGACTTTTTTTTTTTTAAATTTAATTTCTTTTTCTTTTGTCATCCTTTTCCTGGGTATGCCAAGGTATCTTGAATGTATAAGATAATGTCTCCCTTGGACAACTGTGACTGCGCTGTGACTGACCTGGCTGAAAAATTTAGCTCAGGAAGAGGTGTACAGTCAAGAATTGCTTATTATTATTATTATTATTATTATTATTATTATTATTATTATTATTACAGTTATTATTATTACAGTTTTAGAAGTTACTCAGCTTTACAGTCCCATTTTTTCCCCTGTTATTTCCTCCTGGCTAGATACAACAGCTTCCTTCTCAGCATGGTGACTTCTCATCATTGTCCTACTGGATGTCTGGCTCTCCCCATGCATGGTGTAAAAAGCCATGTGCCTCCATTGCAGCATGATTTTAACTGTGGGAACTGGGATCCTTAGAGTTTGACTCACCCACAAGTTTCTGCATTAGTTGTCTCAGGACCTGTGACAGTGCATCTTCTGTAAATTTGCATCCGTCACTTTCTCAGGTATCTCAGAGATGGAAGCAGGTAGACAGGATCCTGTGGCACAGCTGAGAAATATGTCAATGCAACCTAAAACGACCATAAATCTGACCTTGGACATGGGTGCTTCAGCAGACAGGTG
Source organism: Passer montanus (assembly GCF_014805655.1). Lineage (NCBI taxonomy): Eukaryota > Metazoa > Chordata > Aves > Passeriformes > Passeridae > Passer > Passer montanus. Next base: position 4,975,365 of record NW_024364270.1, read on the forward strand.
AAGTAGCAGCTAGAGAAGGAAGAAATCTGGTCAGAGGGACCTCCCCTGGGTCACAGAGATGAGGGAGCAGCCAAGAGGGAGCTCTGTCACAGTGCACACTGGCACTGCTGCCTGCAGAAGATGTCAAGCTCCTGATACAACTTCCTGATGTGGTGTTTTGCCCCAGGAATTCAAAATGTAGTTTGGTATTTCTGTATCCCCTCTGGCAGATATGTGTGTTGGTTGGAGAACAGAAATACCCCATTCTTGTGTGTGTGTGCTGTTTTTTCATGTGGAAATGGATTCACTCAGAGATCTCAAAATAGCATATGGAAATGTGCTCTTGCTTTCATGTTCATTTTGTTCTGCCTTACACCTGTTAGACTTCACATTTTCCACAGAAAGAAACAACCATTACCTTTTTTCAAAAATAGTATTTTATTTTTTTCTGGAGCCAGCTGAATACCTTGTTGTTCTGATCAGTTAAAAAAAATCTGTTCACCTAAAGCCACAGATAAGTGAGTTATATTCAATGAGGTCACTTCTTCCCAACTAAACAAATGAATTTTCTTCCAGGTTAATACAATCTTCTGTTACACAGAGATTAAATTACTGGGTTTTAAAAACCAGAAGTCTTAACCTTTTATATCAAAAGTTTGCAATTATTTTTTGTTCAACAGTCTGACTAGCAGAGTGGTTTACTAAAGCAAAACAAGAAATTATTCTTCTTGAAAATCTTTGCAAAATGTTCGAAATGTTCCAGCATTCACTTAAATAAAGATTGGTGCTGGAGATTTTTTGTCTGTTGTCCCCAAACTGATCTATTTACTGCCTTTACTGCTATAGCTACAAATGGCTCGTGACTTCAAAAAGTCAATTAGGAGACTGGCTTTGAATCTCTCTTCTACCTAACTCCTGTCTGTGGCTGATGTGTTGCCAAGGGAGCTGCATTGTTTCCTAGTGCAGCAAATGAATAAAGTTATATTTACGTCTCTCTGTGTGCTAGAGAGAAATAGAGATGTAGTTATGTATGCATTACCTTGAATATAAATCATATAGAGATCCCCACCTCCTCTGTCTGCTACAAGGCATGCATGAAAATGTCCTCCTAGAATAGAAATAAAACCATAAAATGCTATGTCTGTAGCTTGAGATGAGTCAGATGCAGATTTTAGAAGTGGATCCAGATTTCAAATGCCACCCAAATCTGTGCATGCAATCAAAGGTTTTGGTTCTGACCCAACTCTAAATCATCCTAACAACCTGGATAAGATACTGAATCTATAAATCTCTACCATTTTATACACCCATTTAACCATATGGAGTGCCTTTCTCAAACTGGAGCCATTTGAAACTGGGGCATGCCTTGCTGGGCATGGCAAGACGTAGGTACGACTGCCAGGTCAGATGCAGAGCTGAGAGGAAATTGTACACTTGTGACCTTGGGTGCACAATTTCCTCCTGGCTGACATTTCACAAGCCATGGGGCCCAGAGGGGCAGCAGTGGGGCTGCCACAGTCAGGCACTGGGGAAGGCATTGCCACGCCGTGGCACCTCGGGCATGGGGACACAGGATTCAGCCCTCAACCTGGAGGTGCCCTACAGTGAGAGTCTTCCTGAAACCTACTAGCAGGCTCTGCAGCGTGCTTGGGACTAGTGCTGCTGCAACCTGCTCAGGAAGAAGGGGAATAGTTGGGCTCAATTCCCCTATTTTAACTCAGCTTCTTATCCTCATTCCAAATTAAAGCTGCCTTCATGCTCTTAAACAATCCACTGTCTTTATAATCCTTCTGCCAGTGGAATAAATGCTTCTTCCACATCACAAAGTTGGTATATGAAAGGTAAAATGCTCCTTAAATTTTGGGTCACTGAGATCTGGAGTTACAAAGGCACAGACTGGCCAGCAGTCTTAGATGGCTAAGATATTTTGTGGATTCATTGGGTGACCTTTAATGATAATATTTTGTGTTTGCTTTGGTGTTTTTTCCTAAGTACAATTTAGGTTTGAATTAAATCAAGTTTGGTTTTCCAACTTTCATTTGGGATATGTTTTGTCTCAAATACTTTTGTCCCATTTTCATGACTACAGGAAAAACAAGAAACAGCATTAAGCACATTTTTCTTAAATTATATTTGCTTTTTCTTCGACTGTATTTAAAGTTGCCTTTTGGTGTGTGCTGAAGGTGAATCAAAGTACCAGTTAACCTTCAGGTCAGACACAGGTACCAGACTTGACTTGAGGCAAGTCACCCAACTCAGTGTGACCTATTATGTTCCATCTCCATATGTTGCATCCTTGAGAAGTCCTGTGCATATATTCTGCTATTCAGAGCAAATTAATTAATAAATGAACTATTAAAAGCATGAGTGCTTATATCTCCCTCGGTGAAAAAAAGGACCTTATGTACCACTATGTAACATGACATTAAGCTTGACTGAAAATTATCCCTCTCAGTCATAATTAAACATGACTTAGCTCAAAATTAGTATGGCTCTTGAAATCAGCAAGTGATTTTTGTTATTAGGACAATGGAGGGGATAGGGTAGGGTGGCAGGTGATAAATTCTGTCCTTAGGAACTGTCCACCCCCCCATGCACTGTTCTCTTTAGAGAGGGAGCTAAAGCTATAAAGTGGGCAGAAACATTCCTTGTCTACATTTAGGTGAAAAGCCTAAATGTGTTTTGTGCCTATTAGTGTGTTCAAGGTTAAGACACAAAGGGAAAGAAAGCATTACTTTCAGCATACAGTAACAACTCCAACTCTAAATGGAAATGTTATTTCAAAAGTACATGTTCTAAAGCGCAACTGTTCAACTTCAACCTTTTAAAGCTGTTTCTTGGTTTCTGAGGAGAAAAAGAAGCTAAAGGGCTGGAGCAGAGGGCATTTAAGATGAGAATTAGAACACAAATTTGAAAGTCCAGAAATCTTTCAGATGCTTTAAAAAAATCAAATAAAGAGAACCCCCTAAATGTTTCTGAGGCATTAACTTAGGTTTCTGGAGGCTTCCAGTTTGACAGAGACTTTATTTTATTGCCTCAGCTCCGTGCAGAGAAAATCCGAGCTCATGAGCACTGCGTGGAGATGCCATATGGAAGCTTTGTAAGCCTCTGGCAAATATCTGTATCAAACATGCACTTGTGTATTACCTTCTGCATACAAAGCACAAAATGGCAACTAACAGAACCCCCCAGCATCAGCGGGAGGCAACAAATTACCTTCTTGAACACTTACAGATGGCAAAATGGGACCCACCTGTGCTCCTTGTAGCCATCTCTGAGAATGTAGTGAAAAATGTTGCTGCTCTAAGCCGATGTTTTTTGTCTGTGGTTAACAAGAGAGGGCTCGACGGGAAGAGTGATGAACCTAGCACCTGCCTGGGAAGAATATGATCTAGTTCAGGCTCTCAGGCCACCCTACTGCTTGGACAGCCACCCCACAACACGTAAACATGTATTCTGTGCAAAGACACAGATGCAGGTATTGTATTTGTTTGGTAACTGAAGGCTGTGTACATTTTAAAGCTTCTGTGAGAAATACAAATATGATTCAGCTCAGGTTGTGTGATGGCATTGCAGCATCCTTCAGTGCATGGGGGATGCCCTCCTTCCGACACCCCTTACCGTCACATGAAATTTCCACATTAATAAGCTTTATCTTGGTGGACCACAGACCTGTCATGGCTCAGAGTGAGGAATCTGCTATTCAAGGAGCAGTGAGCTCGACGATACCCTTTATGGCATTCACCCAGGGAAGGCACATGCTGCAAAGCAGAAATGTAAATCATTTCTTCCCAGGCAGACTGTGAAGCAGGGTGACTGTAATCAGGTCCATCCATAATGAAAATGAAAAATGGGCACATCAGTCTTTCCCTTTTCACATATATCTTTTGCCCTCAGTAATGTTTCTGAGCCTGAAATATTGAAGCACCTTTATTGAGCATTAAGATATATCATACACACCATTAATTCAGCTTCATAATGTCATTACCAAACAAGCAATTTTGACCATCTATGCTGAGCATCATAGTAGGTAAACATGTGGAAGCAGCTGTCATTCAGCCCATAGAGTTATTCTGTTCAAAACTATCTATATTCTGATTATTCAGGTGCCACATAGAATGCTGTGGATTCCTCCTAAAGCACAGCAATTTTTAAGTGCTAAATTTGTTCCTAGCCATTTTTACTGAGAGGCAGTTGCAATACTGCAGCTATTCCTTGTACAGTCTCTCATCAATAACACCAGCCTCCCTCTCAGACACCACTAATAAATGCTGAATTTAGCAGCTGTGTGCCCAAGCAAGGAAATCTAACTGTTTATTGCCTGGAGCATCCACTGATAACAATAAAAGGGATACAGTCTTTATGAAGATCTTACATGCAAGCTACATTATGCATCCATAGCTCAATTTAGCTCCCTTATGCTGAGGCATTATGATACATTTGTTAATTACATGATCACATACGGTGTTTTCCACATTCAGCTCCTGCTTCAGTTGTTGCATAGGATGCTCTGTGATGGGCAGCTGTTCAGCAGTCTTCTTTTTCCAGCTCTTCCATGCAGGGGTTCTGTGTCACTCTGACTAAGCACCGAGCTGCATGAAATGGAGGTAATCAGTTTTTCCTCGTGTGTTCCTCTGAAGCATGACTTGCTGGGAAATTGGACCTCTTCACAAATATCAGCACAGTTATCTTTAGAGCTCTCCTGTGATAAAATGCAAAAGGGATTATCCCATTTCAGATTGCATGGTTGAAGCTCATACAATTCTTGTATCTACTGCAATATTTGTCTGAATTTGACTCCCAACATTGCCTGAAGTTATTCAGTCTCACTTCAGCAATCCCAGGCGGAAAGGTAAAAAATGGACACTTGCTTTACAAGGGGAGTGTGTGAAGCCTCCTTCAGAAAAGCTTTGAAATGAAGCAAGCTCCTTACACCCATCCCTGGATGGGCTCCCAACTGTAACTCATAGCTTCCACTAACTCAACACAGGTCCTCTTCCCAGAAGAAAGCCAAAGCAGGGATGAAGAGGTTTGAGTGGTTTTGTGAAATATCCCAGCAGAAAGGAAATGGATAGCACATGGACCACAAGACAGAAGCGAAGACCTTCCCTCTAGGAGGGGAAAATCAGTCCAGATCATTAACCTAGTGAAAGAGGGAGAAAACTGATAAGAGAGCTATATAACTTCAGCTCTGACTGCTCTGCCTGGAGTACATCTGAAGACCAAAGCTGCCTGAGCAAACACCGGTGCATGCACAGGGCAAGCTCATGTCTCAGCTGAGAGCAAGGAGAGTGGTTCTGCCGAGACCTTTTGGATCAGTCAGTGCTACTGATGTTAATTAAATCCTTTGGCATATACACTTGCCTGCAAGCCAGAGCTGGCCCACACTTTATAGCTGTAATGTTACATTAATGACTTCAGATGGCAGGTCATGCCACTGATTTCAGCAAGGCTGTGTCGGTTGCTACCATAGGTGGAAGTGATCCTTCCTCATTCCGTAACCATAGAGGAGCCATGCAGGAACATTCCACAAGGGACCATCAATAGACTGAGACAAATTAAGGCTGGCAAAAGGTATGGCTGTTGACATAATAGTATTTGTAGTAAGAAATCTATCAATTTCAAACAATCTTGACTTTCCAAGTGTATTTGTTATTGGATTTTCCATGCTTTCCACCCTCACTGAGAAATTTTGTGAATACCAGGCAACATATACTAATGTTATGTGAGATGAAATGCTCTCAGGTACACTGTGTGATTCTTACAGTTGTCCTGTGCAGGGCCAGGAGTTGGACTTCGATGATCATGTGGGTCTCTTTCAACTTGGGACATTTTGTGATTTATTGTAGACATTTTAAACCGAGTGAAAGAGTCTGAGCACAAAGGAAATGTCTTTTTGCATAATGATATGTGAAATCCAGTGCCATAAGAACATTGAGGTTACAGAGAGCAGGTATTTATACCAAGAAGCAGAATAAATAAATTTAGAGCAGTGAGCTCCTTAAAAGATTGGTGTGGGTGAAGGGAAGCCTGAAACTTCATACTTCCAGGTTAAGGCACTAGGGTTCTGGAAAAATTCTGTTTTGTAGAATTTTATGTATTTTTGAAGCGTCTGCTGTGTCAAACTTGGCAGCTTGATCCACTGTAGAAAAATCTGTATTTCAGCCTGACTAAGACACATCTCCATTTGTATTAGACTCGTGTAAAATATTCTTCTCAATAAATGGAGCAATTTATTATGTCAGTGCTGACTGGCAGTGTAAGAACTGACAGCAAAAAGCATAGTAGTAATTGTGGCTTTTCTTCCTCCAAAATGGTAGTATCCTCTGCAAATCGTCTTTTACATGGTAGCCTGAAGGTCTTGGTCAAGGACTGGAAAATGGAGGTTTGATTCCTACTTCAGTATACGGAAGGTTTAAACCCATTGATTTTTAAGAAGCAGTGCTACTCATTATGGAATAGACAAGATGAATGGGAAACAACAAGATGATGCTTGTTGGAGACAGGGGAAGACAGGTTTATAGGTTCCTTTATCTCTTCCAGTTGAAATTGTGCAATTGTAAAAGGAAAAATTAATGGTCTAAGAACAAGGTTACAAGCAACAGCCACTCTCTTACCCCAGCAAAGTGGGGACTCTGGGCTATAGGTTGTACCCAGGAGCAGTTTCATTACACTTTTCCATTAATTTTTGAATAAAATTGTTGGGAGGAGGAAGAAACCAAACCTAACAGAACAGGACTTAGAGCCAACTCTGGAAAAGCAGGTTTTGCCTCCAGTCCACCAGGGTAACACCCTCAGCAGTGCCATCCTAATAGAGAGCAGTTTTTGTCCCTGGCCTGGCATAAAAAGGAGACATTTCCTTTTAATTCACAGGAAAAAAACATCTGTTGCCCTCTGCCAGCTGTACAGGGTTGGCCTAAAATCTCTCTAAAGAAACAGCCTCCTCCTGCAAGCAGCCCCTTGATGTTTATTAGCTGTGGAGGAGTAGGCACACACCCATTCCCACAGAGCTGGGATGAAACCACCTTTCCTGACTTTGACGCTAGAAGCACATTTAAACCTGCCAGCTCTGACGAAGGTTTGTGGGCTGAGTCCCAGCACCTGCACTTGATTTTCCTCCAGAACACATGGGGCCAGTCCTATTTCTGAGTCCTTAAAGATGTTACATTCCCTGCCATATACGTGCTAGAACCTGTTGGGTTTGGGATACTTTACCTCGTACGAGGCTTGTGCCAAATGAGCCTGGTGACAAATGAATCCTGGTGTAAATGCTTCATCAGCATCCCACTACAGAAGGAACAGGCTGTTTCTGAAGGGGAATCTGCAAGGGTCTACCTCCTGCTGGACGCCCCTTCAAGTCCCATAATTCAAATGACCATGTGCATGAGGCTTGTGCCAAATGAGTGAATCCTGATGTAAATGCTCCATCAGCATCCCACTACAGAAGGAAAAGGCTGTTTCTGAAGGGGCATCTGCAAGGGTCTACCTCCTGCTGGACGCCCCTTCAAGTCCCATAATTCAAATGACCATGTGCAGAAAAATTAAGGATCCAGGACATTGTACATCTTAAACAATCTGGCAGCATTTTAAGACCTGCCACCTATTTTCAAGGCACTGTGGCAGCCCAGCCTGGAAGTGCCGTGAGCCTCCACTGGCTGCATGGGAAACAAGGCTGCTGAAAGTCTGTAGTGAGTAAAATCCTAAAAGCTGTTATGTTTGTATCACTTGTAGGCTCTTTGCAGCCTAATTCCCAAAGGCTTTTACACAACCACTATTATTGCCTAAGCTCCATTCTCCTTTACATTCTCGCAATTTCGCTGGAGGTCATGGGGTTGTATATTCTATCATGTTGAGTTATTAAGTGGGAAACACACATACACTACCAAAAAATCGAATGAGTCATATTAAAGCAGGACTATTCCTTGCAGCCTCCAGAACTGTGCTGTTAAACCCTGAAATGGAGGGTTTAACAAAGGCAGGAGACCATTCTCTCACCATCTCTAACCACTTCCAATTTGCAGCTGGCTTTCGGCGGTATGAGTGCTGCAGGATTTGGCTATCATTGAACTTCTTTTTAAATGTTACACTCACTCAAAATCTGACAGAGGCAGATATTTGTCAGGAAGCAGATGAATGAGACACTAGTGTCATGGCACTAAACAGATTATTTAGAATTCAGAAGATTCACTGTGAATCTGAATTTTGAAAGCATAATTTAATATTTGGCACATTATTAAAGCAATGTCAATTTCCAATTTTTTTTTATTACACATGTGTGGGTTCGATATGATTACACTTCTGTACAGTGTGTACACATTTTTTGTCTGCATAAATGTGTGACCTCACGTGGGACCATTTTGTACAATTCATTTAAAAGCACAGTTAACAGTCTCTTACCCTTACTTGTATCCTAAGTAGAAATATCTAGTCCAAAAACACAGTAGTAAGGCAAAATATTCCTAGAGTAAGCCAATCTTTTTTGGAAAACAGGAAAACTGTGTAGCTTTTTAATGCACATAAATACTGTTTAAGTGTATAATTACATGTGGGAAATTATTTCAAATACAGAAACACAAGAAACATCAAATCAAGCATGATTCAGTAAAAGCAGTCCTTCACTGTGCATTTCCAGGAGGGAAAGCCTCTGGTCTTAATCTGACATAGTGGTAGTTTCCAGAAATGAAAGGAAAAGCTGAAAGCAGAATTTGTTTCATGAAACTTTTTCATCTAAAAATAAAGCTTCTTGTACAAGCTGTTCACCTAGACTCCCACAATGATCTGAGAAGTGAGAGGAGAGATCAAGAAGGAAACTCCAGTAGATACCTTGTTATGTTATCTAACAGGGTTATCAGGAGAGGGTTTTCTCCCAAAGCCACCAATTCCAATCACTAGCTAGAGAAACAGATTATTAAAACCTATATATTTTTTTAATGGCTCAAATGCTATGATTAAGCTCCACCCTGCAGTACTTGCCAGAAGCCTTAGAGGAGGAGGGGAGAGGTACCCATGGAGGGGATCACAGGCACAGCAACATGGCTCTTGCTAGAGGTGAAATGTCACCATCCTTTCTCTGATCCACTGGAAATCCTTCTGAACTCCACATTTCAGGGCTTCTCTGGGACAGTACTCTTTAGGAGGATTTTTGTGGCTCATATTTGAACACCTACTGTCTGTTGGAGCCCTGTGTTCCTGGGGAGGTGCAGCCAGTTGTCTGCCACAAGTCAGAGAGGGAATGGCTGAACGAGGTGCCTTGCCCCAAATTGATACCCTCTACCAAGCTTGTTTCTTGCTCTGCACATCAGCCTTATACAGCCCTAAGTTTCATTACCCCTAAATTATTTACTTGCCCCTTCTGATTCAACAATATGTATATTTTTGTTCTGTTCTCAATTTTTTCCCCAGGACAGGATCTGTGCTAATGCCCATGCACACTCTTTTTGATATTTTTGTTCTGTTCTCAATTGTTTTCTTCTTTATTCATGAAGATATACTACATGCAGGTTTTTTATTATGTTTCCCTCGGTGTTAAATTAACCATCACCTGTGCCTTATTTGGGAGCTTGTTTGTATTAAATGCTGACAATAGATAAGATGGTAGTAGAACTATTTGACTTCCAAATATGCTTCTGATTAGATTACTATTACGACTACCCTAGGTTTAATTTCATTAGTCATTTAAGCATTATGATGACATATTCGTTAAGTTCATTAGTTTAAACAGAAGCCAAATGAACATGCCAATGGAAATTATATCACTTCAAAAGCCGTTCCCAGACCCCTCCTTCCTGGCTATGCTGAGGCTGCTTGCTTAAACACCCCAGGACAACACAGCATTGCAAACCCCCTGGTACCTGGGAGAGGCTTGTACGAGCACTTCCCCAGGCACCGAGCTGGCTGCTCTGAGCCAAGACTCTATGCATGAGAGAGCACAGACACCAGGATCTGTGCTAATGCCCATGCACACTCACAAAATAGCCTCATCCCACCAAACAGCCATGTTATTTTGTAGTAACAGGGCCGTGCCCTTCCTTACAGAGTGTTCCTTGCAGCACTCGTGCTTGTGGGTTAGGCTTGTGATGTCTTTTGAGAGGGCTAGAGGATGTCTGGCTGAGGATTCATCTTCCTCCCATGGTGTTTTATTTCCCTGTGCTTTCTTGAGATATACTTTGAAGAGTTTTTTCCTCTCAAATTACTCTATACATCATCACTGTTGCTTTAGCAAAAGGAGAGCTGAAACAGTAATATAATATTTTCCTCATTCAATGGAAAACATAAATTCTTGTTTGCTTGTTTTTAAATCAAAGCATAAATCTGAAATTTTATTGGAACATGGCCTCTGTAAAAGGTTTTATGGTTATTTAAGAGGAATATGAGCTGTAAAAAATGTAAGTTTATTACACACTTTGATTAAAATTTTTGTTTCCCTGGTAAAAAAGTACAGATTGTGAAAAACACATTAATATGCTACCTTTCAGATTTTCACACAAGGGTATAAATATTAACACAATAAATTGTGTGAATAAAGACTATTCAGGATAGACAGACAAGGACACTTGATATCCAAAATTTTCCTCTTCTGTATATTGAATAATCTCTTGTAAAGAGACCCCATGAGCTCACCCCACTGTGCCAGGCCACCTGTTTGCTCCTGCTTGAAAATGAACTGGATCTCTAAACACTGGGGCATTTCTAGAGTGATTTTTCTCAAAGCCACTAAAGGCGACAGTGAGAGCTCCATTTCTGAGCCAGACTTCAATGTTACTGTGCAGACTTGATATAATGAATATTTTTACACTGAATTTTTGCCTTTATTTGTCTTTGCATCAGAAAATTGTCAGTCTTTGTCACCTAAATGGTGCTATTGCTATTCCTACATGTTCAGCTGTGTATTCATCTATGTGGGTCTGCATTTTTAGCTGACTACCTGGCACAGAATTACCTCCTGTTTGCTACTGTGATATAGGTCTCAGTTGTGGGTCTGTATTGTTCTACACATATTACTGACTTCTATATTTTTATTACCTCAAACCCACAATTAAAGCATCTTGATGGCAACATACAGGAAAAGCACTAAAATATTTATTAGAAACAGTATCAGATGCTTGGTTAATTACCCATTTCCCATCTGACAATATCTGAAATGGATTTGTCACCCTGTCTAAAGAAGAGAGGACATATCCTCCATCATGGGAGCTCCTGCTTGCATCAGCAGCAATGCATCCATGGAAATCACTGGCGCAGAAACAGTTCTTACACTGTAAACACAACCAACCAACCAACCAACCAACCAACCAACCAACCAACCAACCAACCAAGTGCCTTACGGTTTTCCACAATGAGTGGATGAGATGCATGTGGCCAGTAACTCCTATTAATGGCAGTGCCTTACAGTTTTCCACAATGAGTGGATGAGATGCATGTGGCCAGTAACTCCTATTAATGGCAAGGAAGTAATATGTGAACCTCTTGTGAGCTGGTGAAAAAATAGACTGAAAAATTGGCAGTGTTGCAGTCTTGTCTGATTCGCATACTTAAATACTTGTGTCCTCTGCATTTTCTCAGTGAGAATACATAATGTAATCAGGAATAAAATGCAAATTTTTAGCTAAAGAATATAACTTCTTTAACAAAAGGAGACAGAAGTGACTGGTATGATGTTGTGCAGGGACTAAAAGAAACACCTTTGCTTTACAACACTAATTACAGTGTGATCTGTTTTTTCTGTTGTTTTGGGGTTTTGTTTTGTTACTTTAATCTAGTCAATATTACTGAAACCAGGTCATATTCAATGTCATTGCCATCTTTCTAACTGTTCTGGGGAAATCCACTGCCATTTGTACATATGGCTGAAGAAGCAAATATTGAGGATTGACCAAAAGGAAATGATGGTGAATATCATCTGTAGAAGCAGAAAACTTGTTCTGTGTATACCCAAAAATGTTTTAAAGCTCAAATTAAGAAGCATTTATCCTAAAGAGATATGTTGATGTATGCTGTGTTTGATCTTTGAGATACCATTATTAGAATAATTTATACACATGAACTGTTTCCCTTGATTTGTCATGTTAACCAAAACAGAGATACCCAGGGTTTTGCTCTTAAAAGCTAACTGCTGTAACTGGATGCCCTTTTCTCTAAACTGTCTTCTAGCATTTTGTCTAAAGGTTTGTAGGTAATGAAGGGATCCTTTTCAACTCACTCTGGGACTGTAATATGTTTATTGAAATTAGTATGGGACCCACAAAAAATGGTACCTGAGGAATCTAAAGCTCATAATTTTTCCTAAGTTCTATGCACAGTATTTCCTGATTTAAAAGGGATATTCCTGGTAAAGCACTGGAGGACACCGTCCCCTTTGGCATGCCATTTTTTAGCTTGCTCTTACTGTGGCCACCACTTTGTGATCTAGCATTCCTTTTACATGAGACGTTTCTATTCGAGTTTATGAAAAATGAGGGTGTTCAAGAAAAGCAGCTCTATTTTCATGTTTTAACATAAAGATGCAAATTAGGACCAGTATTAAAACCCTGACAAAATGGATGGAATTGTAAAGCAGAGTTTGTATTGGTTTAAGTAATTTGTTCTGACATTTTGTATAAACATTAGAAATAAATCAGGAGATTTACTATAAATAATGCTTACTGCTGAATAATTTGGATAAAAGATAGTTACTGTTATGGAACGGTCTTTTAGTTAGTGCTTTCAGTGTCAGTTTTGAACTGGATTTAGGAATTTACTAGAGTGCTCTTTCAATGTTTGTGTAGAGATTTCTGTGGGCAAACTGGGAGGATGAAAGCATTAAAATTGTGCCCAGCTTATCAAATAGGAAAATCAGAATTTGGGTTTTGGGTATTCAAGGATCACCTCTTCCAAGCTCAGGAGAAATGCATTGTAGAAAAAAGGAAATCAGACAAAAATGTCGGGAGGCCTGCAGGGGTGGACAAGGAGATCCTGGACATACTCAAGCACAAAAGGGAAATCTACAGAGGTGGGAGCAAGGACAGGGGACCTGGGCATAATACAGAGACATTGTCTATGTGAACAATGTTTGTTTGAAAAGCTAAAAGCTCTTGTACAATCAAATGTGGCTGGGGACGTCAAGGCCAACAAGAAAAGCCTCTATAGGTACGTTAGTATTAAAGAATGACCAGGGAAAATGTGGTGTCTCTCTGGATGGAAATGGGAGACCTGGTAACCAAGGATATGGAGAAGGCTGAGGTAATCAATGATTTTTGCCTCAGATTTCACTGGTAGGTGAAAGTTCCAGCCACACTGCCAAGTCACAGAAGGCAAAGGCGCTGGGAGAATGAAGAACCAGCCACTGTAGGGGAAAATCAGGAAAATCAGGACCATTTAAGGAACCTGAAGGTGCACAAGTCCGTGGGACCTGATGAAATACTTTTGTGTGTCCTATGGGAACTGAGAGATGAATTGTGTAAGCCACTAACCATCATATTTGAGAACTCTTGGCAGTCTAGTGAAGTTTCCACTGACAGGAAAAGGGGAAATGCAATCCCCATTTTTACAAAGAGAAAAAAGGAAGATATGAGGAAGTACACAACAGTCAGTCTCACCTCTATGCCCAGTAAGATCATAGTGCAGATCCTCCTGAAAACTGCGCTAAGACAAATGAAAAATACAGAAGTGGTTGGTGACAGCCAACATGGCTTCACTAAGGGCAAATTGTGCTAACGTGATTGACAGAGGGTTGAGATTAGGGGATCTTTAAGGGCTCTTCCAACTCAAACCTTTCTACAACTCTGATTTTAACTCTGAGACTAGTCTCATGTCACAGACACTAGACATCTTCCTACAGGTAATGCCTCTGCTCACATTAGATGGATGAATCTTGGCTGGATTAGCTAAGATAAGCCCCAGCCTCCAATGACATTGCTGATGAGACCTCCATGGGTTCTCATGGGAATTTTGACAGTTCCCTAAATTACAAACCTGAGATGCAGTGTTGTAACTGGAACTGAATTCCCCTTCCAATAATTTTTCTATCATGCATGTGACCTTATAAACAGATAAATCGGGGACTATTTCCCCTTGGAAGCCATGGAATGGAATTAGTACTTTCTACCATCACAAAACCAGTGTCTGCTGTTCCCTCCACATCTGGGAGGTTGTCTCTGCCTGGGGCTCTGCCTGGCTGCTGCTGCTCAGCCAGGATAATTTCTTTCATGTGACTCCTTGCGTGGGCTCCCAACTGGTCCAAGAGGCTGAAGGAAAGTCCCTTTCCCTACCATGTCATGTGCTCAGTTAGTGAGTGGTTTAGAGGTTTCCAAATCCTTGTTGAAACACTGCATCCAAAGGAAATAGAAGGTCTCGTATTTTACTCCAAAACAACCCCTGGGGCCAAGATGGAAGTAAAAGGAAAAAATACATAATTTTAAAAAGGGAAGGAACTACTTACAAAAGCTAATCTGTAAGAGGACTTTGAGCTGTTATTGTGTGAATTTATCTAGGAAAGAAAACATATTAAGTCTCAAAAGAGGTAACTAATGTCAGCACGAGTCTGTGGTTTAGGGCCTACAGAAATTATTCTCCATGATACTTCTGCCTGAAATGTACAGATTTTTATATAAACTGTATTTATGACAGGCAAGATAAGATGTTAAGAATGGGAAAAGTGAAAGGGAATAAATTGTGTTAGTGATGTGAGATGAGGAAGAGAAGAAGCTGACCCAAATGTCAGTTTTCTAAAATAATCTTTACTTATTTAATTACAGAAGAACTTACAGTTTTGGGTCACTACAAATGGATATTCTCATAATGTAAGGAAAGGCAATCCACTGCTGAAGCACCAGTAGTGCTTTGAGGTGCATGTTGCAACAAATGTGTTCTGTTGATTTGGTTCCATGCATTTATCCTCCACACAAGAGCTTCTGGATGGACATGGCATCAGAGCAGCCCTCAGCCTTGCAGTTGTCTCAGCCAGCACTGGGGAGATGCCAACTCAATAGTCAAATAAAAAGTGTTGGACACTTACCATAGAGAACATCACATTTCCTCTGTAATTTTCCTCTATGCCAACACTTACAAAAACCTCCAAAGAGACTCTTGTATTTCTGCAGCTTTTTTGATTTCAACAGCAAAGAGGAGTTTTATCTGACAAAGGATCTTTCCTGCCTAGGGTGAATCCTGACCACGCTGAGAGCAATGGTGCACATGTTCCTGATAGTCCGTCCTGACCATGTAATGTGTCTCCTGGACCACAGAAAAAGAGTTAGCTGCTTCGCTGGATCATGGAGAAAAAGGTCTCTTCCTTTCAAAGGAGTGTTTGGGAATCAGGATTATTTTCTGGAAAAAATCAGTTCTACATTAGCCACTACCTTAGAGCTAAAATCTATTAAAGATAAGTAAAAATAGCTAAGATATTAATGGCAAAGTAAATATGTTTTATTTTGTAATCAGGCATGAATTACATAATAATTACACAGCAATTACAGTAAAATTATTATAGTTCCATGTTACCCACAACTACCGATTGATATACTCTGGTTAGCACATGACTGTTATTACAGCATAAACTCAGCTGAGTATATTTGGGGTCTAAAAAATACACTAGGTGATCAAAAAGTAACTCAGTCATAGCAACCCCTAGCTTGTACAACTGGTGTGCTCAGGGATGCAGTGGAAAAGTCTAGTTATATATAATAATCACCACAATTTAGGAGTAACTTGAAACAACTGTATGTTGTAGTCTTAAAATGAGGTTTTACGATGTTAAAAAATGATCATGTTAAAAGATGCAGAATCTTTATAGTTACAGCCAATTCATGGCTAGAGTACAAAATGCTAGTACAAGTAGTATTTTCCCCATTTTTAGAAAAAATTCCTAAAATCAGTGTAAGTTCTTTGAGCAATCTATATAGGTTTGAAAATTCAGGATTGAAAACCTGCCTAAGCACAAAGTGTGTATCATTTGTATTTACATTTTTTCCATGTTATGCCATGGTTTCAGAAAAGGAGAACAAAAGCCAAGGAGAACAGTAGCACTGTTTCTCAGGAGTTCCAAGGCCTGGAAAAAATAACAAAATAATAAAGTAACCATAGAAGAGCCATGTGTGATCTACTGAGTCTCTCAACTCATTGTGCAATGATTTTGCCTTCCAGCTTAAAATTTTTCTTGAACCATAACATATTGTTTTATGATACATTCGTTCATGTTTTAAAAGCTGCAAGTGAAGGATCAATTATTATTTATCCTCTTTGTTGAAAAGGAAGAGTTTCTAGACTGAGTTTGTTTGGCTCTGGTTTCCAACCACTGAATCGTGCATCTTTTTCTATCAGATAAAGCATTTAAATTCTGTTACACTGAAATAAAATAACCTCTTATCGTTTTCTTGGGTAAGAAAAATAGACTAAAACTTTAGACATTTTAACGAGAAGATGCTTATCAAATTTGAGCATTCTTCCCCAGCTTTTATATATCCCTTATGTATTAGTATAACACTCCTCATCTCCACACCTGCAGCATCCCTGGACGCCCTGGGGACAGGGATAACCAGTGCCTTGCCCACAGTTATTCTGCTCTTTGTTTCAGGTGCTGAGCCTGGCTGGCTCCTGCCATTGGGTCACAGTAGCAGAAGGGAAAAAAGCAGAAGCTGGAAACAGACTGGCCACCTGAGAAACAGAAGTGGCAGCTCCACTGGTGCTCATGGTCGCTTTTGTATTTTAAAGTAACAAGCATTATGTACAACAAAACAGTGGTATTTCCTTACTCCTTGGCTGTGATGGAAAGGATTTGCTCTTTTAGCCATTCTGGTTTTTTTTTTCTCTTATATTTTACAGCTACCTTCTAAAACCCACTGCTTCCTCTTATATTCTCTCCTCCCCTTTATAAATTGGATTTGTTTTCTCCTGAAAAATGACCTTACATTTGGTTGTGTTGAAACATGCATTCGAATGAAACCCCCTTTCCAAGTGACCCTGACCTATGCCCATCATCTCTTCTCTCTTCATTATTTTCTATTTGCTACAAATTCTATCAGCAATGATTTAATATTTTCTTCAAGGTCGTTGAATGGGATGAAAGCAGCTCCCTGGAGGCTTCTGTTCAAAAAAACCCTGGCCATTGCAAATGCCTTACTCAGATCTACCAACTGAGCAATCCTTGATCTTTTTAAAATGAGTCTGTATTGATTTTCTTGTACTGCTAATTTTTCTGAGAATAGTATGAAGGACTTGTTCTAATGACTTTTAAGCATTGGGCAATGGAATCAAACTTGTAATGTCACAAAACTTTTGAGGTAGATTATAAAAATTTTAAAAACCCCAACAATATTGATTGAATGACTTGTTGATTTGACTCCTTGCTGATTGTTTTCTCTGCCAGCCTTTTCTGTATTTTATTAGAGACCAATGTCAGTCTAAGCTTGTTTGTAACCTTGAAGGTCAGATTTTTTTTTTATCTTTTTAGGATTTATTAGCATTAATAATTCAGAGGGCTTCTTGACCACAATTATTATCTCTTATAGATGCAACTTACCTGGTCTTGCAGAGTCAGAACTGTCTAAACAGGATGTGTGGGAAGGTGTTCCTCTTCTGTGCCAGTCCCCAGTGGCTGGTTCTGGCTCTTGGTAGCTCATCCTCTCAGCACCTGGGGGAACCTCTGCTAGAGTACTTCTGCCTTTTGTACTTTGTGATCAGTAATCCTGCCAACCTTGTCTAACAGCAGGTCCAAGCTGTTAATGGGACTTAATTTCATTTGCTCGTGATGTATTTTAATAAGTCCTCCTGGTTAGCCTTACCCTGCATGACCAGTGGTGTCTCTTCTCAACTTAGTAATTACTTGTATTTCCACATTTCTTTATTTCTGCCCATTACTATCAGGATCATTTTGGGTTTAGTAGTATTTCTGCCTCCCTTTCATCATTTAATGAAGGGAGGCCTTTCTCCTCTGAGGAACTGAGGAGTCTTTGCACAGATATGGGTGATTAGGAGTTGCTGCTCTACTTTCTGCAGAATTTGCTATCTCTCAACCTGAAATAGAGAGAATATCCACCAGAGTACAGAACTGGCCTCCCTAAGATGGTGTCTTTTTGGGTTCACTGGCTGTGGTCAGCTCTGTCCCTGTGGTCCCAGTGTTGAGTTTCCTCAAGGCTTTGCAGCAGAACAGACAAACTGAATGTGATGTGGAGCTGCTGCTGCTGAAGGAGAGGCAGAAGTGGGATAAGATCTGGAATGATTTCCTGGAGAATCTAGCTCCTTCTTCCAGCCCCAAATTAAAGGGGAGAAGAGACTTCCAGGCGGTACCAACTTAATAGCTGCCCTTTTGACAGGCTTCTCAACCCCTTAGCCCAAAAGCAGACAGTTCTTGTGCGTTTGGAGACCCTTCCCCTTGGAAATAACTCTGCTGTGGCATGGGCAGCCATTCCACCTGTGGCAGCCCACTGTCCTGACCCACCAGGGCTACAGCAGGTGTGACCTGCACTCTCTGGGATGGGTGGCTACCATGGGCCATGGCAGCATAGTCACGTTGGTTTGGATCTCTGCTTGGTGTGAAAACTCATCCAAGAAGAGCAAATGCCAACAGAAAAAGCCAAACTCACTTGAGTGCTACCACACATACACTCATTGCTTATTACTACCCTGAAGCTGGTGTCAAGAGACTCTCTCCTACTTGGCTTTAGCTTGACTTTTTTTTTCAGCTTTAGGAAAGTGGTGTTCTCAAAGAAGCAAGTGCATGGGCTGCTGGTGAACACTGCAGCTTTTAGCTTATAGCAAGTAAATGACCATAACCACTTGCATCTACACTGACTGACATAGTTCTTTTCACATGTAATGTGATTTTATCCCCAAATCTTGTATGTTTTCATAGACAAATCAGCAACATTACTGATTTCACTGTCTGGAAAGAGAATATTTGTGTCATAGGTAAAGAGGAAGAGATTTTGGTACTGTGCAAGCACTAGTTGTTGCTGATAGTTTGTGATATATTGTAGTGTATGATGTTTTTTATATAGGAAAAGCCAGAAAATGACATTTCAAAGGATACTTGCATAATCTTTGGTGGTTGATAGACTGGCAGAGAATATCTCAAGCAAAAATATTGTTTCTATTAAGTAGTGTGCTATTTAATACATTTGACTTTACATGCCAGAACCTAGGTGATCTTTTAATTCATCCCTTGGATACTACAAATGTTTAGAAATATTAATAATTAAAAAAAAAAGCCCTGAAAAGATATTGCAGTTTAGTTTTAGTGACACAGGTCTTAGCACAGTCTAATTTTTTCAGTTTCTTAGCTGGATCCTGAGGGCTGGTGGCAAACTTACCCTGGGGACTAGGGGACACAGAGCCCCACCACATGCACGGCTGTGTGCAGTGAATGATAAATGCCACATAGCAAAGGGCAGGATGAGCCACAGGTTATTCTCCCACCATTGCTGCTGTTATGGAAAAGGGATCAAACACAGAGGAATAGCAAACCCTTCATATTAGGCATGGGGCAGTACAGCTCATATACAAGATAGATCACTGAGAGAAGTTTTTCCTGGAGTTCATTTGTAGTTACTCTTGGGATCAGCTTAGGATTGATGCTTGTAACAAAATATTATCCAGGAAATATTAGCTAAACTGAATTTAGTTCTGAGTTCACAGAAGCCATGAGCACAAGGTAGCACACACAGATTAGGGATGGCAGAAACTTGCAAAATTATAAACCTTAAACCAATACATAATGCTTCGGCTCTGCTTTCTCCTCAGATGGGGCCACTAAGGAGTTACCAAAATTACATGAGTTGAGGTAATTCAAAGAAATTTGCTTTAAAATGCCATAACTTAAAGATGGCACTTTTATTGCCAATGAAAATCATATGAGAGACCAACATGCACATTTATGCAAAAATCAGCCAGTTGCATTTACAACAAAGCAGAGTAAACTGAATCCAGACCAAAAGGGATTTGCTAGCAGCTTTAGATTTTGTTTAAATTTCCCCATAGGACATCTGAACCATATGTGGAAATAAAATCCATGCATAAAACTGCATATTCCTGTGCAGTTTATTAGATACTTGACATCTCAATCAACATACTAATGTACTTCCTGAGACAACTCTTAAGAATCTGCAAACGTTTCCTTTTGATTGCTTTTTCCTCTTCCTGTGAAAGAAATCTTCCTCTTCTGACTGTTCTTCTCATGAGCTTGTAACCCTCCCTGCCTGTCCTTGTCTAAGTGCTGGCCAAGCTCAGTTCTTTCTAGAAATGTAGTGACTCAGAAATTTGTCTTCTGATGTCCTCACGCTGGGAGTGTCCAGCTTCTCAGCAGAATCTCCTTTGGCTTTGAACTCTGGGATTTAAAAGATGGACCTTGTTATAGACACAGAAGGTATTTTAGAATATTTTCATGTCTTTATGGTGAGGTTGGGATTTTTTGTTTTGGTCAAAATTGTGGAATTTGATGTATATTAACCAAAAAAGAAAGTCTACAGTCTGGCTTGAGGTGTCCCTGGGTACATAAATGTTAATAAATTAGGTAGAGCGTCTGTTCTTCATTCCCTGAAGGGAAATGTCAAGCTCTGAGCTGTACTTCTGTAGCAGAAATTGCTTTCCCATTTCCTCCTGGGCAGTGACTACATCTATTCTGTCTTCTGGAAACAGATCCTGGCCTGTGTATCACACAAACTGTGCTTGGGGGCTGTCCAGGAGAGTACCACTTGGCATGGGTCAAATCCATGCTGCGTAATGTGTTACTCCATCTACTCAGTTAAATAGCAGGATGATCACGGGCCAGTGCTCTGTCTGTCACCCTGCTTTGTTTGCTAGAATAGACATAGCCCCCAGATCCCCTCAGTAGGCATTTCCAGGAAGCTATTCAGAGCATCTTGTCTCAACAGCTTGCTGGAGGAGCTGGATAGAGAGATGTAGTATTTATAGGGAGAGTAAAAGCCTAGCCCTGTCAGGGATTGGCACTGCTCCTCCAGTTCACCTGCTCTGGAGTTTGCAGAGAAGCAAGCAGGAATCTGGTATAGCATGATAGAGGTTTGACTACCTCTCTTTTGGGCAGGTGGTGCACATGATCACCGTGCTAACAGGTAGACAAAAAACCCCTTTGTATTATGCCATCATGTTTTCCTTATATATCTTTCTCCCTCTTCCTCCTTTGCTCTTGCTCTCTCTTTCCCTCCATCTGTTTTTAGACATCTCTTACAAGGGCTGGAGCAGCACAGATTCTGAATGCTCACAGTTCCCAAGAATGCAGAATATCAGGAATTTGCTCAGACCCATTGGTAAAATACATCTTCTCCCTGCCAAGGTAGCCACACACTAACAAGAAGATGATAAAGCAAGCTATTCAGAAAAATCTCCTAAATGCAAAAATGCTTTCATTTTTCCCCGTTGGAGCTCAGAAAAACTCCACAAGCTGTGCTAACTCGGTGCAAACACTAATGAGCAGATAATGAAGACTGCTGTCCCCAGAGAGCTCAGGTCCTCAAGTCTAAGCAAATGCCAATCTTACTGGTACAGTGAAGGCAACCAAAACATCAAAACCAAAATCAGTCAGGCAATTGGGCTAGGGCACCCTAAATCCATCTGCCCTTCAGTTTTCACCTAGCTTAGTCTCTTTTCTCTTTCCAGGGTCATTCTGTCTCTATGCATCAGGGTCACGTGCTTTGGTACTTCTGTGTGCCTCTGGTGCATGGAGACAGAACCTTTGCTCTGCTGCTCCATCACAGCCCATTTTGAGACCCTGGAGCCCTGAGCTCCAAGTGCTCTGAGCCAGAAGGGTCCTTCAAGACACAACAGTTGCTCAGGCTCACCTGAGCAGCAGCTGAGCTACACCAAAGCAGCAGCTTTGGTGTATGGGTCCAGGGGCAGAATGTAATGTGAGAACAGAGCAAAAGTGACTCTACAAGAGTTACTTGTAACTTTAGGCACCATGGGAAAGATCCAGCTTCCCACAAAATACATGTTTATGTCAGCAGTATTTTTCCGCACTCTTTCCCTAGCCCTTTAATTTAAATCAGAACATCTGAGGACCTCACAGCATCCCTGCTCAGCCTGTCCCCTCATTCCTATCCCCACCTTGCTAACTCTGAGCCACTGCATTTGGCTGGATATGGAAAGCAAAGAAGAGGAGAGAAAAGAGAACATTTGTGTTGCCCAGCAGGTGTCAGGAGGCATCCCTGCAGCAGGGTCATCACTGGGGATTACACCAGTTACTTGCTGGACACAGGAGGAAAGAGATGGGAGTGCTGGGGTGCTGCAGGAGCAGATGGGCCCAGGTGATGGTCGGTGCTGGAGCCACTGAGTGCAGGTGGTGCCCTGGCTCACGCTCAAACAGGGCTTGGCTCCGGCTGCAGCACCATCAGCCCGGCTCTGGCGCGAGCCACGGCCACGGCTGTGCCTGGAGGAACACGGCCAGCGCCTGCAGCACCGACAAACTGGAGCTGACTGAAGCACAGGCTTTCTAGCACGGGCCTTCCCAGCAGTCCCACTGACCTCAAATACCTATGGGCTCTGGGCCTTGGTGGCCAAAAGGGGCCCTGGTGAGAAGAGGGTTTTTCAAGAACTTGAACAGACTGTGTGCCGGCTGAGCATCCCTCCCACAGTCTCCTGGTGTCTGAGTTAAAAGCAGCTACCTGGGAAATAACTTACAAATGTTAGCCCTAATTGAACTCCTGGCAAATACCATGGTAAGGTAAGCTGCTGCAGGAACTGAATTTTTAGGGGAAAATTAGCAAGGTTAATTTCAACTGTTTTTCCAGATAAATAATGAACATGGGTAATAATTCAAAAGTTTCAGTGACCAGAACATCAGAATGGCCCTAGGGCATACAAAACAGTGGTGCTGATGGATGACGTTTTTAGTTTGGAGGCAATATTAGGAGGCTGTATTGCTGAAGCAGAGGAACATTCATGTGTCTGTTGGCACTGCAATCACAGCACCTGACAGACAGGGATGCTTCACAGTTACAGTCAAAAAAGCAGAGATAAGCAAAACCAATTGTTTTGCTGTTCTTCAAACTTCTAGAATGGATTAAGTAAAAAAAAAATGTTTGAAGATACTGTAATCATTTTATTGCAATTTTTAAAGGAAAAATAATCAGTTTATCAGGTTTTCTTCATCATATTCACAATTAGATGAGGAAAGAAGGAGGAGAAAATAAATCTTACAAACATTTCTGGATTTTCAAGAGGTTAGGTTTTTTCAATACCCATTCATTATGGAATTTGAAAAAGGAAAAAGATCTATATACGTATATGATGGTAACCACATCTAGATAAGATAAATTTTAGCTATATATTTATGTGTGCTTATTAATGGTATACAATGGACATTTTTAATAAATATACATATACATATATGATGGTAACCACATCTATCTAAGATAAATTTTATATATTTATGTGTGTTTATTAATGGTATACAATGGACATTTTTAATAAAGAAGGAACAAACCAAATGAAATAATTTATGAAGCATGCAAGCTGCAAAATTTCTCCATTCATGTTAAAAACTTGCCTATAGCTTACAAAATGTCTGCATGGGTGCCTGCAGTGACCTGATCCTTGGTCCTTTACTGTCCCTCTGCACTGCCTAGTCCTGGTGCACGGGCAGAACAGCAGTGGGGCTTGGAGTGGTGGAGCAGTGGCTTGGAGCAGTGGTGGTTGGAGACCAGGCTGGAAGCTCAGCTCAGCTCAGCTCAGCTCGCCTCGGCTCAGCCTCTCTTCTGCTGGCTGACTTCAGCCTTTCTACTTGTTCTTCCAGTGGGAGTAGAGTATTCACAGTATCTCCTTTTAGACATTAGATAATTTGGGCAGTAGATTGTGTTCTGGTGAATTTCACCTCCCTCTATATTATCCAGATATGAATCATGGAATCATTTAGGTTGGAAAAACTTCAAAGATCATTGAGTCCCACCACTAACCCAGCACTGCCAAGTCCACCCCTAAACCAAGTCCCCAAGTGCCACATCTGCACATCTTTAAAATACCTCCAGGGATAGTGATTCCATCACTGCCCTGGGAAGCCTATTCCAATGCTTGACAGCCCATTCCATGAAGAAATTTTTCCTAACATCCAATCTAAATCTCCCCTGGCACAACCTGAGGCAGTTTTCTCTGGCTCCTTTGCTTGCTAACCGGGAGAAGAGACCAACCCTCATCTATCTCCTTTCAGGTAGTTGTAGAGGGCTACGAGGTCTCCCAGAGCCCCCTTTATCCAGGCTAAACTACCCCAGCCAAGGGCTTGTGCTCCAGAGCCTTCACCAGCTCTGTTGCCCTTCTCTGGACATGCTCCAGCACCTCAGTGTCTTTCCTTGGAGTGAAGGGCACAGAACTGGACACAGTATTTGAAGTATGGCATCACCAGTGCCAAGTAAAGGGTTACAGTCAGGGATCTTGTCCTGCTGGCCACACTGTTGCTGATACAAGCCATGTTTTCGATATAAAGGTCAGGCCTGAAATCATGAGATTGGAAATTATTATTGCAGGGCATAAAATATAAAATTTTATATTTTATGTCATAACTGCAAAAAGCACACAGCTATTGCAAATATGAAGAAGAATGTCTATTTATCTAACTTACCATAGTCAAATTTTGAAAGGGCACCACTGCATAAAAGCCCATGGGAGGGAGAAAAGAACACACAAAGCCTGACAAGAAAGACATGATATGTCTGAGCCAACCAATGGAGATGTTAAAACTCAGAAGCCCCACAGACATCTTCTAGCTTGAACATGCAACTGGCAGCTATCTCCAAATTGTGCTCTCATGTAGTTCTTGGCTGTTGCTTGCCTGTATTTTCTAATTCCAGCATGTCTCCTTGGTGTTACTCCTACATGAACTGGCAGTGTTGTCAGAGGAAATCATGTCAGTGCACCGCAGACCATTTTTTTGCCTTGTGAAGTTAATTAGATGGATCTTGATGTTTAAAATAGAAATGCAAGTTCCATCTACACAGGGCTTTATGTTCTGTACTGGGAACACTGGAACCATGTGAAGAAATCTTCTTCCAGCCATGAAAAAAAATCAAGTAGGACGAAGATGCTTCCTTTCACTCTAGGGTGAATGAGATCCACAAGCAATTGCAATGGATACTCACAAGGTTCAGGGGGAACAGTACTAAAGTATTAACTTTCCTCAGTAGTCACAGAAACCAGTGTGATAAAAAAGTAGATTGGCTAATCCGACCTAGTTTTGGGCTCACACAAACTCTCAGTAGAAAGCTGAAGTGGGGTATAATTAATTACCAGGGCTAAACAAACTCTTGCAGTCTGCTAATGATGTGGATCATGCAGTTACCCTTTCCCCTTCCCCCATTCTCATGTGGTACATAGAAGTACCCCTTTTTGTTCCATCCTATAGCCAAACTGTCACGCACCTGTCTCCTTTTCTGAAATAAAGTCCACTGAAAAGACTGTAAAAATCCTGAATGAATATGACTCATGTCTTTTAGACATGTTCATAAAAATCCCCTTCTCATGGGTTGACCTTTGCTATATGTTTTGGGCAATTGGACAGATGCATTCTGCCTATAGCTCTCGCTGTCTTTATATCAAAGGATATGTTTCACAGCATTGATAAAATTCCCCTCTCACTTCCCATGAAATAAACTCTTAAAGCTGAAGCCTGCCAAACAGCAATCCCTTTGCTGTTGTTCTTTAAGCATTGGTCTTCTGGAAGCCACCTTACCTCAGGGCTTACTTTGGAGATGAAAAAGAATATCAAGACATCTTGAGAAATACTCACACTGTTCAGAGTAAGATTCAAATGCAGCAGTGTAATTAAGTGTCTAAAAATGTCTTGTGAGGAAGTCTCCAATTCTGAGCCTGTAGCCCTGCCCTTTGGACATGTCTCTCTGCCATTCATCAAGATGCAGTTCTGGGAGGATGTAGCTTCATTAATGTGTAAGAGAAGCTTGTAGGGCATCCTCCAGGAATCCCATAACAGAGTGCCAAAACATGTTTTGATAAATACACCTAACACTTATGGCATTATTTTCTGCAATATGTTTGCCTTGTGAATAGGATTGAGCCCAACAGTGCTTCATGGTCTTCAGTGGGGTCAAATAATTGTAAACAATACACTCATCAAGATAATCTTCTCCATTTTGTTGCTTCCTTTCCATTTTTTTCTCTAGCTAACTCCTTCTTCAAAGACAGAGACAGCAAATTAATTGTGATTAAATGAAAGATCATCCTATTTCAGACAATAATGCTCTATGAAACTCCTTCAGCCTGCAAATCACAGCCTTCCCTCTATCACGTGTTTTGTGCAATGTACAGCCACTCAGTCTGATCATGTGTGACTTTGAGCAGTGGGTGGTTTTGTGCTTGTCTCTATGAGTAAAGGTAAATGTCAGCAAAATGAATGGAGCTTTGGGTATTCCTTATGTATTTGACTAAGCCCTTATACTCTCTCTACCAACTATATTGTAAGTGCTTGACTAGATTTATCAACTGCTTTATAAGGACAAGCAAGAAACCCAGATTAAAGGTTGCTAAGTTACAAACCAGATAAAGCATAGGCATATTTCCAAATTTATATAAGCAACATGCCTAAATTAAAGAGAAGTGCGAGAAGCGGTTCAAGCTCAAGAACAGGTTAATGTGCAAGACAGATTTTTTTCTCTATTTCACTGCATGGTTTTACTTCCAGCGATATTTCAAATGGGTATTACAGCATACAGAACCTATTACAACATGCCAAGTATGAGAGAAGAAATGCCTAATACCCAGCATGGGGGCTTTTTAATGGTAATACAAATATTATGCAGTATTTCCCTCCCCAAGCCAAGCCGTGCTTGCCTTGAATACAATCCTCCTACAATACAAACATGTACATCCTGGGTCTACAGGCCCTTGTTACAATGGGGACAAAGTAGAACTGCATTCACAGACAGATAACACAGACATTAATCCGACGATTGAAGAAATGGGATTTTGAACAGTGAAAATTCCAGTTCAAAGGAGGGATCCTTCTCAGTATAGATGTCTTTGTTATCAGCCCGTGTTTAGCTAATAAATGGTTTATTAAAATGGTCTGGCTGTGAGTGGCTTACATACATATTACTGGGTTTGGAGTGGTCCAAAATTATGGCTTATTGTGCTAGAAGAGGTGTTAGGAGATGCTTGTGTTCACTGCATGGGGAAGCAGCATGCAGAAAAATGGAGGTCTTCTAGAGGCAACATTTTTCAGCCTACTTAAATTCTGAGGTTTTATTTTGGTCTCATATTATTATGAGGCATCATCACAGATGGCTGTCTTTTGAGAGCCCTGTGTTTTCTAGCAAGGGAAATGCCACTGAAGCACTGAGCACTCGGACTAGAGGTGAGTTCACTAGGTGTGAGGTACCTCCATGGCTGGCAGGAACCTCCAGCTGTGAGCCCAGCTCTCCTGGAAAAATGTGTGCTGCAGACTCCTACTACAGGAGAGAACAAACTGACTATTTAAAAATATCTTGTGGAGAAATAACCATATTTTGCAGGCCAGCTTTTGCCTTCAGAAAGGCTAACCTGATATATTTATCTGGTGATTATCTCCACGTATCCAGATTTTCTAAAGAAAAAAATAGAAAGAAAGAAAGAAAACTTTCATTAAATTCTACCTACATATGGCCTGATGGCTAGAAAAGTCTCTGTCAGGGGATGGATAGCTGGGGTACAGAAGCCACAGGTCCACAGGCCTTTTTCTCATGCCCTGCTTCTTATGTGGGTGCAGAGTCCAGCAAAACCAAGCAAAGTTATGCTACACCATATTGATGCCTTCAGGGAATTTCCAGGAAAAAGGTCAACTAGGGCCTTCTGGCTTCATTCTGGTAGTTAAAAACAGAATAAACACCTGACTTCCAGACTGTAGACACCACTCAGGCTGGCTATATCATCCCTTGTAGCTCTGCAACATAATGTCTTAATAAAGTAAAATGATGTTGTACTTTAATCTTTTTATTTTTTCTTTTTTCAAGGAGTATTTTCACTTATGTGAAAGAACAACAAAATGCAACCTGATTCTTATCCTTCTATTTAATTACCAGCCTTTCTCTTTTCAAGCAGTTTTATGGTACAGATAATTATTATGAAAGGAGTAAGGAAGCAGGAAATAGTGCTTTTTTTAAGTAGGAGACAAAAAAGTGTTCTGAAAGCCTTGCCAGACCAGACGGCAAAACATACCTTAATGTTGCTCAGTTATAGCAAGAAAAAAATAGTATGGCCCTAGATCTAATGGAAGTTCAGGCCCATGGGCTGTCTATGCTCCTGTCTGCAAGCCAGACAGAGTACTGGAGACAAAGTCCTGTGTTTTGGGCATTGATTTAAGTCTATCCTTGTCAGAGGTACTAAATTTATTTCACCTCTCAGCTGCTGCAACAAAATGCTCATTAGAAATAGTGTGTTTTAGTTTGGAATCCTTTTTGCAGTTGTACATTTTTCCTTCTACTTAGCAATCAGTCTTGTCTCTGGAAAGAAGCACTTCCCATCAGTTTTTTATTTTCTTTGTCATGAAGCCTTTCTCCCTTCTCAGCTCGGATCCCTAGAGAGAACGACACCTCTCTGCTGGTGGTTCCTTTGTCACTGGATGGACACTCCATCTGTACCAGCTGCTCAACACAAGACACTTACTCCTTGCTGCTCTGAGTAAAGCCAGAGCACATACTTACAGCTGCAATCAAATTGATATTGTTTGGTAATCAGTGTTTTGAGGGTTTTTCGTAGACTTGTTCTACATTTTCCTACTTTTCTTTGCTCTAGGCAATATACCACCTTGAGGACATCCAGCAGAAATGAATCCTGCTGCAAGATAAAGTTTTGGATTGAGCATTTGAGTCATTTGCCTTATAGCTAGGTGCTCTGTTTTTTCTTTATGTATTCACTGAGCTGACAATTTAATCTCTCCCTGCCTGTCAGCTTTTGACTGTAAAATCCTTCAATTTGTGCTCCTGGAGATCTCAGTCATCCCAAACAACCAATGCCACTGTTTTGACCATTTCAAGCCTCTTTGAGTGGTTTTCATCTCTAAACCCCTTTACATCTGTGGTGTAAAATGTGGTGGTGAACTGATGAGAGAGCAGCCTAAAAAATTAGTTTAAAGGGCTTTTCTATAGTCATCCTTCAATTTTATTACACTATCTGAGTTTGATTCTCTCTTTTTAGGAAGGGAATAATATGGCATTAGCCACTATGTCCATTCTTAACCAAGTCACTGGAAATTCCTTCAGGAATATCAGGAAATTAAGTTCTGCAGTTTGTATTTCATAGTCTCATAGAATCATAGATTCATTTAGTTTAGGAGATGCCTCCAGGGCCAGCAGCTCCAGACATTAACCCAGCATTGCTAAGTCCACCACTAAATCATACCCCCAGATTTTAAACACCTCTAGGGATAGTGATTGAACCACTTCCCTGGGAATCCTGCTCCAGTGCTTGATAGCTCTTGTGGTGAAAACATTTCTCCTAATGTTCAATCTAAACCTCCCCTTAAGGCCATTTTCCCCTGTCCTATTGCTTATCCTATTTGCAATTCTCACTCATCCCTTCTAAGATAAGAAAGAAGCTTTTAAACCTCCCAAGGAGCAGCATATCAAAGTGTTAAAACAACAGTGGCCTTTAAAGCTCTTTCCTTACATATCCATCTTCTCTTTCTTTCTCCTTTCCTTCCAGCAAAAACCAAGGCTTTGTGAAAGATAGAATCCCATGGGAAAATGGGAAAACTGCTGCAGGGATTATGACATCAAATTTAATGGGGTAGTCACTGTCACTTCTGAAGCAAAGTCTGCACTACAGATTTTTGTAAATCCTATAAGGACCAAGGTCATTTGGGGCTGGATTGATTTTGCTAACTGGGCTTGTCTAACTCAAATTTGATGCCCTAGTTTCAGCCACCTAGGGTCCTTCCTAATTCATCCTTTCTTGGTGAGTCAGCCATCCTGCAGGTAGCCTTCTTTTTTTCCATTGATTGGGTAGCACACAACCTGAGAAGAGATTTGCCATTTTTGGAGTTAAGTTTAGAAGAGATGAATCATACCTCACTATTCTGGTGCCTTCTTGCTGTCATGAGTCTTCTACAAGTTGAATCCCTGGATCACTTAATTTACCCCTGAAACTTAAGTGGCTTTTATGAAGTTCCCTTCAGGAATCTCTCCTCACTGTCAAAACTCAAGTGAGTGAGTCATGTCCAATGTTACCCACATTAGGCTAAATACAAATACATGCTCATGGAGCAAGAGCAGTACTTCACAGCCAAAGCCCCCATTTGAACCTATTCCTATTGAAATTTTATTTATTGTTTATGATATCATCACAAAATGTCACAGTGGTTTGTAAATTACATTGGAGATTACAGCATGTGCCTTCTAACCCAAACACTGTGTTTTACAGAGTTTGGACCTCATTAGGGAAAAAAGAGCTAAATGGAAGATGAGAACAAGCTCCACAACTAAGAAAAAGGAGCAGGAGTTAGCATGAATCTCTCCAGCATTATCTGTGGTAAAGCTGCAGAGATGTAGCACAGTTCTATTTCACTTTTATGAGGTTGTATTCACCAGCAGTGCAGCTAAAAGCAGTGTTTTCAGAAACACATGAGAAATTCCAAAAGACCTTATTTTTGAATGAACCCAAAGCAGCAAATTCAAACCAGAATAATCTGTGGCAGAAAAAGATACACAGTGTGGAAGACCCACAGAGCTATATATATTTTTTAGACTAGCTGTGAATGGGGAAGAGAAATTTGCACTGTATATTTCTATTCTGTGTCATTTTCCACTTAAGGTGCATTGTCATACTCATATTAAATTTTTTATGTTTCTGTTGAAAACAAAGAAGCTGCATGCAGAGAGACAGACACCCCCCACACCCAGAAATGCTCCCCACAGCCACGGTGTGGGAGCTGCAGCCTACCAGCAGTCCCCTGGGGGGGCTTTAATGGGGATGTGCTGAGATTGATGCTGTATCTGCAGCACGAATCCATTTGTGGAGAATCCATACATAATGAGGCCAGCAGGGACATCCAAAAGCCAAAACCACCACGCAGCATCTTCACAACAATATCTAAGCCTGTGATGGTTACTAATATAATTCCGCATATGGAGAATCACAAGGGTTCAGGACCAGTGGGGAATCTGGGATAGTTAAAAATAAATTAATCTATTAAACATGAGACATTTAAACCAAGTTTATGTGAGGAATACAAAGCTGAAGAGAGTCTGTTTAGTGACAAACAGATTTAGCCAAAGGTTTAAATTCAACTTAGAAATAAAAACTCCATGTAATATGCTCTATCTTGGCCAGCAAAATTATGCTGATGAAGCAAACAGATAAGTGAGTGAAAAAATCCAGGTTCTCTGGTGCTCAGTTGCCTCTTGTTGTCCTGATTCAGACCCTTCCCATCTCCTTGTCTCTATTTCATTAAAGCACCTAAATGGCAGCGCCTGTCAGCCAGCAGCTTTGCATTCGGCAGCCATGTCTCTGAGACTCACTGCCGAGTCAATCTGACGGATGAGGAGAGGGCTTTGGCTTCTGCAGTCATGGAGTTGCAGCCTCCATAGATCTGTGGTGCCATGCAGAAGTGACAGGATCTGTTCCTGTGCCAGCATTCTGGAGGAGCAGCTTGTAACTGAGCACTTGCTGCTCCATGTGCATCCATCCTCTCAGCAAATCCTTTACTGTCCCTTGCAGTTTACAATCAGCTGTCTGCTTTTTTTTAGTTGCTTGTAACACTTTGAAATAGTGGGTTTTTCCCCCTGTTTTTGTTTGTTTATTTATTTGTTGGGGGTTTTTTTTGTTTGGTTGAGGTTTTTTGGTCAAATATAATTCGCAAACAATACAGATTGCTGTACTCCAGGGAAAGGTAATTGTAGGAGAGGAATAGGGGATTTCTGTGTTGTTTTAAGAGGGAACAGGAGATCATAAGCAGTATCACAGAAAAACAAATAACTGCAAATCTTACTGTTGGGAAAAAATCCCAAGACTAGGAAAGCAACTCTGAACTGGAAAAGTACCATCCCATTTCAATGAACATTTTCAATGGTACATTGAAAAAATAAATAATTTTTTCTGAATGCATTCAGTAACACCGGACAGCTGCTGATGTCCAAGTAAAAGTGGTACAGATAGAAACAAGCTCTGATCATTTTATTTTTCATGTAGAGCTGTCATGCATCAAAGAACTTCATAGACACCAGTGAGGTCTCCTGACACCAGAATGGGCAAATGAGCGTTACACAGCAGATGGGGAAAATGAGACTTAAAAAGGCTGAACAGAAGTGGCCTCCCTGGAAATACAGCTCAGCAACCTCCTGCTCAGATTCAGCCTCTTTCTGCATCCTCCCCTTTGGAGCCCCAACACATCTGTGACAGTTCCTTGTGTGAACATTATCCTGGGGAGCTGCAGCACGACTGGAGCATCAGACATGGGATCTGCTGCCATTGCCCCCATGCTATGCTCTGGGAACATGATGTCAAGCCTCCCACCTCTGGGAATTGATGCCTGTGAAATGTCCTTTGGAAACACAAGTAGCCAGAATTATCCTGCAAGAAATGCTGGGAATCCCACTGAGCTGTGTGTCATGGTCCAAACACATCACTGCCTCATGCTTCAGCTGCTAGAATATTGTCAGCCCATCTGAATGCAACAGATACAAACATTTAGGCTTAAAGTCTAAGATAACCTCTTCAGACACCTCCACTCTGGCAGTCACCCAGACAGGGAAGGTAATAAGTGGTAGAGGACACATTTCACCAATGAATGAGCTCAGGATGTTGCAGGGTTTTTAGAGAAAGCCAATTCTTTGCTTTCACCCTTTGAAAAATGACAGTAAGAATCAAGCCTTTCTCATAGAGAAACCCTCTAGTGCACTTGAAATTTTGAAACAAACATCAGCAAAAATTATTTACCGAAAAATGTTGTTTTATTTAATGTGCACTAGAAATATGAAGAGGCCAATTTCATTGGCAGTAAGGTATGTTCTTTCCTCTGGTTTTAATACCTAACTTCTCAATCTTGGAAATTTCAGACCTGTGACTCAATGATAGAAAAATATTTAGTTTTGTGCACAAACCTGACAGAGGGCCAAATGCAGAAATGCAGAAATTTCTGGAGTTACTCCAAGGATGCATTTAGTCCCTTCTGTTCAAAATTTAGGACCTGCTGTTTTTATGACAGTGCAGGTAATTGCTACAGCTGGAGCAAGGCTGTATCTCATCGTCTCCAACATCAGCCCCTCCTACAATCTCTTTTCCCTCGGCAGAAGCACAGTGAATCCCTCAGAGCACTCCAAGGGATGGATCCAGTGCCAATCCTCACCCAGTGGCAGCTGACTGGGTGTATCTCTGCAGCACATTCCACAGTTTTCCCTGCAGCAAAGAAGGGTCAAGACCTCACCCACATGGGTGTCTGGAGGAGATCCTGCAGATATCAAGATGCTTACAGATATTCCCTCCCTTCCACTAGTCCTAAGTAGCAAGGACAAACCTCTTGCAGTGGGGTCAGTCTGAGGGCTTTTCTTCCACATATCTCCTACTGAGACCCTTGTGTGGCTCCTGTCTCCCCATCACAGGTTGCTGATTTGGCCATAAGATGAAAGCAACTAAGGGCAAAGAGATGTCTTCCAAATAAAACAAGGTAAAAGTCTCTGCCCTGGAGAACTCTGGAAGAAAGAGACAGAAAAAAGGCACTAAGGAGACAATATTAGCTTGTTTTTACAGCTGGAGACCTGAAGCTCAGAGCTGAGATTTCCACAGTAGTAATTTATGCAAGACCACGAGCTCACTCAGATCCATGGTGGGTGGAGACCCCTGCACTGAGTCCAATTGCAGTGTCTCCATCACATGGGGTGGTACAAGTCAAAGCCCTCTGCCAAGTCCTGCTGTAGCTACACCTGTGTAGCTCTAAAGCCTTCTCAAATGGGAAAAAAAAATAATCATTTGTGCATGGAGATTGGATGTTTCTCAGCTTTCAGTCTTCCTAGCAGTAATAATTCCTTGAGAAACAGCTGTGAAAAGGGCAGGATCAAGAGGTGAATTGTCAGGCACCGTGCTAAGAACAAATTAGCTGGCTTTCTCTTATGCCATTCTGCTGTTGTACAGATACACATGCTCACTCATAAACCCAAATGTCAACAGATTACATTTCTTTCCAAACAGGATTACGTATGAATATATATAGCTCTATCTCGAATTAGAAAAATCCATCAGTTTTTCTTCTCCCTGTAGGTGCACACATACATATGCACGAGCCTGTGTAGACATGCAGCTGTGGAGCAGTATACTACAAACAAAATGTGGAAGTGTAATTAGTAAGTCTAAACTAGAGCAGACTCAAGAGATACATACCATACCAGCAACTCCCCAAATTCCAACACCTCCGTGGCTGTATGTATCCACCCCATACATCTTCAGACTTACTGTTACAAATCATTTCAATTTGCAATCTTTCTCTTAAACTGATTTTAGATTAATCTTATTTCTTCTTATTAGATACATCTTTCATGCAGAGTGTAAACCAATAATCCGCTTGCAGAGCTTACTGGCATTGGCTCTCATCGAAGTGGCAGGCAGAGAGCTGCAGTTAATGGCAGTAACAGAGAGAGCCTGATTGCTGGGTGGCAGCACCTCGGCGTTGTTCCTCTCTCCCTGCTGTGGGACTGAAATCCATGAATTTGAAAGCTGCTTGTGTCTTCACAGTCTTTATGGAGGTGTCTGTCAGCCAGCAGCAATTAATGGCAACTGTAACTTTTGAAGATGAGAAATGTCAGCGCCACCTGGAATTCCTGGAAAGAGAAAAGCCTGTGGGCTTCTGTAGCATGGCAACCTCCATTGCCACGACCAATACACAACCAGACTGACCTTTTATCATTTTCACTTCTACATATTGTGCTTGTGTGCTCACTGGTATGTGTTGGAATGCATGGACTTTGGTGTTTGAAGGATTTTTTCCAGTTGTTTCACCTCCTAATGTCTGGCAGAGCAGCAGTGGCCCCTAACAGTGCTGGGAAGCACTATTCTTCAGTCTGTGTTGCTCCTGTTCCAAAATGTCCATGTCTTCCCCAAAATAGTTGTGACTATGCAAGTAACAGGAGTCTTTCTGACCACCCAAAAGGAGAACTCTAGCCTTGCCTTATTCATTTACTTTAAATAAAAAAAAAATAAAAATATTAAATAAACAATTATTTTCAATCTGCCAAAAATTCTTCAGTATTTTAAAATTAAATGCAAGAGGAAAGATTAACCAATGACACCATGTTTCAATTTTTCTAACAGAAAGCCCAAGCTAGAAAATTGTCCCTTATCTGTTTTCTAGTCATATATGGGTATTTTTCCTGGAAAGGTATAGTGTTCAACTGTAAGCATTGGTATATAAGCTGTGAAAGCATAGTATGGATCAGTCATTTCACACTGGTCTTCCATTACTATCTGATAATTTCAAGGTTTTAAAATCCATGCAAAGCCATTGCAAGTAATTTTGCATGCACTCTTCTTTTTGGAGGACTCTGGAATAGACCTGCAGAAACAAAGCCCCAATTTTGTATTGATGAATCTGGAAATGAAAATGCAAAATATATTTTTTGGCTGAAGGGGTGTGAGAAGATCAGATATACATTACAAATTACATAAAATACAGAATATGACCTACTTAAATGTAAATTTTCACTTTTTTTTTTAGAGCTCCAGTGTCCTGAATTAATAAGAAGCCGACTTTTTCCTGCTCTGAACTATCTTAATGGCCATTTTAATGACTACCTACTGAAGTTTAAAGCCAGCTGTTTAATTACTAAATGCCAATATTTATGAAAGCCCAGCACATACAAGTGATAATGACACAATTCAATATTTATGGCAAGCAGATTTTTGGTAACTATCAACACTGAGTAATCACAGTACTCTCTGTACTGCCACTAATTTCAGAGGACAATGAGCAAGATTTCCTTGAAATTTAAAATCCAGAGACTATTCATCCTTTAGCCTTTCAGTGACTTCAGATCCAGCATGTGGTAGCAGCAAGAAAGAACTATGATTTCTTATCTCTGAAAACCATTGTTGAATTGATGGAGTGAGGGATATTTTTAGGGTGCTGGGACTAGTTTGCAGGTGGTGGGGAACCTGAGGAGGTGAGCAGCAGGAAGACAGTGCTTAATGCTCAGGCTTTTGCACAATAGCTCAGTGATTGGAGAGCAGGGAGAGGAGGTGGTCAGAGTATCAAATTCCCTTTGCATCTTAAAATCCTGCTTTTCTTGCTAGTAAACTCAAAAGCCCCTTAGAAGGGGCTTTTTGCTCTGGTCAAAAAGCAGAAGCACTTCTTAATTTTAGGTCCTGTGAGATGCCAGGGTGCTTCTTGAGCATGAGATCGTTCTCCAAGACTTAGATGACTCAAATGCACCTACGCTCTGGTTTTGCTGGACTTCAGCCACTGGGCACCAGATCCAAAAGACTGTGAGGATGGTGTGGGACAGACATCAGGGAGGGAGGGACTGCTCTGCTCATTTTGTTTCCATGTAGTAAGGGAAAAATTGCAAATTTGAACATTAAGGAAGCTGTTTCTGTCTACTGCTGATTTCTGTACTTACATGTTTAGGTTGTAATTATATTTACCACATAACTGAGTCCAGAGAAGAACCTTGTGTTTATATTTTATTCAAGAGAAAACTATCTACTGTTACAATATTTTATAGTACTAGAAATGATAGTAGAAATTATGTCAGCAGCTCACACCATTTCCTGCAGAGCCTGTTTCATGAAAACATGTTGTACAGCAATATTTATCTGAAGTAATGAAAGGTGTAAATTAAATGGAATAAAATTAAATCAAATTG
Organism: Passer montanus; assembly: GCF_014805655.1. NCBI lineage: Eukaryota > Metazoa > Chordata > Aves > Passeriformes > Passeridae > Passer > Passer montanus. The sequence goes on from NW_024364270.1 coordinate 5,012,096, forward strand.
AGGAAATATTAATTCTGCCTGGGAATGACCATACAGATAACTAATGCAGTTTAAATAATGCATCCTAAGTATTTTCCTTAATGTAACTTGATTACTCTTCCTGACCAGCCCCATGTAATAATCAGATGTTCTCTGCTGGAGTATTAACCAGGCTTTTGCCTTTAGGGGTCTGCTCTGAAGATGTGAAAAAAGATTTTACTGAATTCACTGGGATTTGCAGGGCTGGCTGAAGGCAGAGTGAGTAGCAGGGGTGTGGCCTGGCTGTAACATCAGTGTGTAAAATAACAGAGAACATCCACATGATGTCAGTGCAAAGGCTCATCTGCTCCTGCTTCCTCTCTGCCTGCACATTATTAAGGGAAAGGAGTATAAGAACAAAGAAGTGTGTGTTTGCTCCTGGGTCCATGGAGGAGGGATGGTACAGAAGAACAGGACAGGGAACATCTCCTTATATCCCCAAGCAACAGGAGAATCCCTGGACTGTGGGTCAAAATTAGGTGTTCATGGTTAGTGAACCATGTGTAGCCACAATGGACCACTCTTTCATGATTTTCTTTCTCTTCCCTAAACTTTTTACACTAATTAAGCTCCATGTGAAAAGGTCAGTTTTCAAAAATAATCCATTATTTTTTAGCTGCAGGTATCTCTTGTGTTCCCTTCTTATCCTGGCTTTCTGTGCCTAGGAACAGCAGTGGCTTCAGTACCTGGAATTATTAAATAATAGTAGTATAAATTAAGATTTTTATTACTGTCATTTACTTGTGGAGGGAGGCTGAGAGAAGGCAAGTTGATGAAATGTCAATGACTAGTTGCCTGAAGAAAAGAAAGAAATAAAAATGGAAAAATTTTTCAAGTAGAGTGATATAGTGAGGCAAGTAGAGTCAGAAGCCCTGTGTTTTCACCTAGTATTTGATCATAACCCTCAAATTCTTTTAGTTTCTTTCCAAATGTGTCAAACAGAAATATGTAGCACACATGGCAACATGAGCTACTATGATTATAATCTATACATTATTTTGAAGGTTTGATTACAGTATAAAAGCCAATCAAACGGGGTTTCTTTGTCCTTACTATAAATAGCTTGCTTGCATTGGCACTGCCCTTACCTACATGTGTTAAATTGCCGCTCATATTTACATATATGTACATAAAAATTATTCTTATTGAATGTGTTTGCAAGTAACTGTAAAATAGCAGTTATCAATCTCTTTATATCCTACCCTTCTCTCTGGTTGTAACTGGCATAACTTCTGATGCTTGTTTTTCCCATGCTGCAAATTTGCTCTTTTGCTCAAATTTTCTTTTGTTCAGCGAGACAAAGAATTCATGTGACTGAAGCTCATTTTCCTGTAGGAGGTATGGTAATAGCAATTAAAAAACATCTTCTTTTGAACAAAATATACACAGATGTACAGCTCATATGTGAAAGCTTCATTAGCAGTGATCCATGAAACCAGACCTTTGACATGAATTTGTGAAGTAGATCCTGAAACAGGATAAAAGGAAAGGGTCATTTTTGCAAATACACATTAAATATTTCCCACTGATTCCAACAGTCTTTGCTGAATGGCAGTGTATGTAGATTTTGTTTTGCTGTGAAAGGCTGCTCTTGCCAACACCTGATATGGAGAACAAGTCAGCAGTTAAACCAAATGACCCATTAAGCAATAGTTATAAAGAGATACAAATGCCTCTTCCTCAGTAATTTTAAATAAAGCATGCTGAGCAAAAGACTGATATTTTGAAAAGTTATTCACAAGACCAAATAATAACAACCTTTGATCCACAGTTTTTTCTCTGTGATTATCTCTCCACTTCTTCCCTCAACCAAAAATCCTCAGCTCTTAGTCATCATCCATTTTGGTTCCTAATCTCCATATTTCAAGGAATTCAAAAGAGTTGTTCATAGTTCACATCTTAATTTACTAAGCAAGTTCAAGTCTCTTCAGTACAACTGAGCATATATATATATATATATATATATATATATATATATTGCTTTTTGAGCTTTGGTAGTTTATTCAAAAGCATCACCTTTCCTTATTCCCTTTTAATTGTTTTTTAATTGGGGTTATGGAACTGTTGATATGTTACAGAGCAGGCAGATCATCATTACAGCAAAAAACAGACAGGAGAAAATTGTGGTTTAAAAACAGACGACTCAGACAACCTGGTTCTCCTTATTCCCACCCACTGCCATTTCTGTCTTAGGCTCATCTTAGAAATATATTATTATATAGCTGCTTTCTGTGCATTACAAAGGCAAAGACATTGCAAGTCTTGACACTGCCTGTGTCGTGCCTGTATGAGTGAGGTGCAAAGTCAGCAAGAGAGCAGTAGAAGTACAGCTGGGAGGCCTCTTTAATGGGTTACTGGCACCATATGAAGACTACATTAGTTATTTACTGCTGACATGACAAGATACTCCCTCAACAGGGATCATGGATTGAAAGAAAGGAGGTATTGCCAGCCTGAAATCTAAACTGCCCAGCCACATACCCTGCTACGTGCCTGTTGTCAGCTTCCTCTGAGGTTTTGTGAAGTTAGCTAACATTTATCATTTATGATAAGTCTTTAAATAAAGTCTGTGCATTAAATGAACTAAAAGGATATGCCAAGTCATTGTACCCTCCTCAGCTGTGGATGTACATTTGGCTGCCTCTGTTCTGTATCAGAAATGCCATGTCTAAGACAAGGATACAGCTGCTGCTATCCCAGCCCCCTTCCTAGGGGTTTGTATTCAAAGAGGGGGGCCTTGGAAGTAAAATAATGGAATAAATCTGAATCAAATAGGCAAAATACAGTCAACATGTTCAGGAATAAAACCAAAGCAAAAGGGCCTATTTCCCTATCTTTGTATCCGTGTCCCTTTGCAACAAAAGGACATGCATTTTAAGAAAACTTTAAACTTGCATGGATTTAGCCCTTTAAAAAGATAACTCCATACCCCAAAGGATTGGGAGGGTGATTGTTTGAAGTACTTATTACACTCTTTTCATTATTCATTGGATGTCTAGAGAAACACTTTGACTGCTGTAATTCTATATACCCAACAGGCTGGTGCCAGAGTTTCCATTAAATGGGTGCAAGGATTACCTGAGCTGCCTGCACAGGGACAGGCACAGCCCTGTACTAACCCCTATCGATCTATGCACAAGTGAGAAAAGGGACAATGATGCATGGAGGAGCCTCAGCCTGTCAGTCTGTCTGCTCAGGATAAGCTAAAACTTTAATTTACTCTAACTGGAGCTAAATACACTCAGGAAATAGAGCCAAAGTTGTTAATTTGAGGACAGGATTTCTGCTAGCATTTAAATACTATGCAGGGTCCCCTCCCTGAGTCCCCTGTTCTGGAACTGGAGGAGGAAGGCATGATTCTGTTGTGGTGATATAAAGAGTCTGGAATTGCATAGACAATAATGAATAAAGGCTCACTTTTGCTATATATGTAACTCTCTGCCAGCTGAATTAGTTTCCTTATCAGCTTCAATGTTGACTCTGGCCAGATGCCCCGGCCCTGGTCTGCTGCATCACTCCCACTCATACTCATTGCTTCAGAAAGCCTTTCAAGATTCCATCAGCCCTTACCACCTTCTCCTTCCCAGTTAAAACACAAATCAGGACTGAGGCAATGTGATGATTTACACACTCACTGATTACCTGGTTCACCCCAGATGAGCTCTGAACTTGCCCCACGGTGACCTCACAGGAGCCCATGGCACACACACATTCAATGAAGAAATGGAATGACAATTTGAAATTCAGAGGGAGCATTCACATTCTCTAAGGCTACCACTCTTCCAGATAAGCATGATTTTTGTTTAGAAACTCAGTCTGCTATGTGTTCAGGGTCACTCTCATTAAGGCCATTAATCCCTTAAAGTAATTTTATTTACCTTTTCTTGCCCTTTTGCAGCTCTGTCATCACAACTGCTTTTCAGTTTATAAAAATGCAAGGAAAAGGAATTTGTGTATACAAAAAATAAACATTTCAATGGAGTTTTGTCTTGAAAGCAGAGAACTTTCCTCATTTTACTGTAAGTAAGATCAGGGCAGTACTGTAATCTCCTTGCCTTTATTTATTTTGGCCTTTTTATATCTGTCCTACTATTCTCTTCACTTTCTTATAGAAACATACCTGTTTTAAAGGCACAAACAGTATATGTGAGTATACATCTTGAAGGAAGCCAGCCAATACCCAGATAGCATGCATCCTGCTTAAACCCTGAAATCCCAGCAGCCCAAATGTTTTTCTTCCAAAAGAGTGGGGTGAAGTCTCTTGGACTGCCATGGAAACAGGCTGGGTAGAGTTGTCAAAAGGAATAAGAGTTCAATTGTACAAATAATCTGCAGTTAATGTGAATATTGTTCGTTGCCAAGGTATAAATATCATACTTCATAAGGAAAAAGTTTCCAGCAGATGTTCCTGTAATCCTATTTCCTCCAGTTGCATGACATGACTTTTCAGTGTGGTTCTTATGTTGAAAAAACTTTAACAAATGCAACTTAAGAAATAATTCATCACAGGCAGGGGGATGGAATAGATGACCTAAATGATTTCCAATTTCTACTGGTTTATTGTTATTCTAAGTATGCTCATAACTAGAAGATAAAAGAAAAATGTTTCTGGTGTAAAAACATTGATGTTATTTTTTAGAAAAGTAAAAATAATTTGGTAAAAAGTCATGCCCCACAATTAAGTACTTGTACAAGAACTGTGCATCAGCCAGGCTTGGCAAATGGCTCTGTGTGTGGGAAGTTATGCTGGACTGTGCCCTGGCCTCAGTACACTACATTTCTTGGGACATTTACTGTATAATTTCCTGAAATACTCAACTAAACACTATCTTTTTCTTACTTGATTACCAAACACAAATTAAATTCACAAGGAGTACAGCTTCTCATTCACAATGTTGTACCTTCTCTCCTTTCTCTCTTTCAATCTGGAGATGGTTTGATTGTAAATTTTGAAAATCTCTTTCTGGGAAATCATCCTTACAATAAAAAGAGAGAGAAGAAAGAAATGAGGAAAGTACTTGTCTAAAACAAAGTGCAACATATAACATTTTAACCCTAGATGGGGTAGTAGTCCTCATGAGTAAGTATTGTGAAAGGAATTTCATTATTTTGGGAGTCGCCAAAAAAAAAAAGAAGGTGGACCTGTTGGAGGAAGTCCAGAGGAGGGCCATGAAGATGATCAGAGGGCTGCAGCACTTCTATGAGAGAGACTGTAAGGGCTTGGGGAGAGGAGAGGAGAGGAGAGGAGAGGAGAGGAGAGAAGAGAAGAGAAGAGAAGAGAAGAGAAGAGAAGAGAAGAGAAGAGAAGAGAAGAGAAGAGAAGAGAAGAGACCTTATGCCACCTGTACCTTTAGGGAACACATGAAATAGCAGAAGAAGGGCTATTTATAAGGGCTGTCATGATAGGACAACAGGGAGTGGTTCCAAACTGAAAGAGGGCAGATTTAGACTAGATGCAAGGAAGAAATTCTTTACTGAGAGGGTGGTGAGGCGCTGACCAGGTTGCCCAGAGAAGCTGTGGATGTCCCATCCTTGGAAGTGCTCAGTGCCAGGTTAGCTGGGACTGTGAGCAACCTGGTCTAGAGGAAAGTACTCCTACCTATGGAGGAGGATTTGAAATAAGTTACCATTAGGATCTTTCCCACCCCAAACCATTACATGGTTCTTTTAGTGCTCACTTAACTTCCCGGCAGGTAAGTGTAGACAGCTGTTTCTATTTCCTCCATTTATCAGAGGTGTTTAAATTGCTCTGGAGAAAGAAGGATCAGTTCAAGCAATGGTAACAGATTGGTCAACACTGGGTGATCCAGACAAAGGATGGAGATGCAACAAATATTCTTCCCCAAGGCTACAGTGTTGTCATGCAGTTCAGTATGTCATGTGCAATATAACTGAGCTTCCTTTAGTCTCTTCTCAGCAGAACAAGCAGAAAAGGCTTTTTTTCACAGGTTTCTTCATTCTGAAAATAATTTTAACTAATCCTTTACAACACATTTTTATATAACACTTCCTATTAAAATATATTTTTATTAAAGATAAATTAATATCTGAAAATGTATTTTAATCAGCTTTCAATAAAGTAGTTTTGTAATAAAAATATTTTTTTGCATTTGTTAAATGTCAGGATTAGATTTAGTCTAAAAATTAAGTTAATAATTTTGAAACAGTCTTCCAAGAAGTAAATCAAAGCTGGAAGTAGATGGAAGCTAGTGAAACTGTAAAGTACAAATGGAAGTGTGAAAGCTTCTGTTAGAGGATATTGTACTTTCTGATACAATGTAGCAAACAATCACACATTTAAGGATTTTGAAATGTATATTATTGAATCTGTAATTGCTATCTTTGATGTAGGTACAGTAGGTATTTATTTAGGGTACATTTGAAGAAGGCAATGTCATGTGCAGAGGACAAACTTCAGTGTCTCAACACGTGGCACTTTTTCTTCCCAAACTTTCTTGCACTTTCTTACTTTATTGAATTTCAGCCAGGTATTGCAATGCATATGCCAGATAGAGTGAATGCTGTTCTCATTTTGGCAATAAATGAAGCAAAGTTACCAGTATTTCAAGCAGACTTTACTGAGACAGATACAATTAAGCAAACTAAAGGGTTTATAAATCATCTTTTCTAGATATCATAGGCTATCTTAAAAAAACCAAAAAAGACACGTAACATTAATTTCCACAGATGGATGAAGTGCTGATCCCTCTGAAATGCAAGCCAAAAGATGTAAGATATAAGTCAGTGTCAGTGCAGGTTAGGGAAACTCTTCATGGCTGAGTTGGCTTCTCATGCCTCCACCAGCACAGCTACCATTTCCCTGGAAAGCAATCCAGATCCAGATCCAGATCCAGGCTGGGACCTGAACCCAGCCAAGCTGCAAGGGTTCCAAGGCCTGAACCCCTTGTGCCTTTCCCAAGTTCTCCTCTCTGCCCCTACTGCTCATGCTTCTCAACCCAAAAGCAGTGGGAGTGCCAGGAGGAGGAGTCTAAGAGCAGGTTTAGGTCCCTGGGCTATTTGTTTTTTGAGTTAAAAAGACTAAAGTGGTTTCAGTGGTATAATATACACATGGCTTGTCAAGTTTAGATCAAAGCAGCTTTAGCTGTATGAGAATAGAAGATGCCTGCACTTGGCAAACTCCTATTTTTCCTCCAGGTATGCTATACATTCATCAAAGAGCAACTTCGCAAGACATACTTTCAAGTGTCACCCACTCCTAAAAATATTGCAGCTGCCTTCCTTTCTTCCTCAAAAAGATAGAATGGGGCTTTCCTTCTCACTGCAGAGATGGGGACTGTGCTCTGCCATACAAATCCCTCAGCCTGGGGACAGGTGCTCATTCTCTCCTGCCCCCAGTGGTGTGAGGAACAAACTTGCAAGCAGGAGACATTAACAGAAGGAGGTGTCTCTACCTTTTTTTTCTTTTTTCTCTCTCTCTCTCTTTTTTTTTTTTGTTGTTGTTGTTGTTGTTGTTGTTGTTGTCACTTTCCAGTAGTTTGGAATATTTAAGCAGAAAATATGCTTAAATATTTGCAGGGAAAACTAAATTTCTTGTTCTCATTGTTGTTTGACTAAAAATTTGGGGGTTTGCCAGATACAGATCAAACCAACAGCAGCCACTGTCAGTGGGATTTTTTTTTCCATGTTGAAAAAATTTAACAATTAAATTGCATAATCTACTCTGACATGTTGAGATCTCAATCACTATTGGCATGGGCCAAGCACTTTTTCTGGATTATATCTCCCAATTATATGACCAAGTATTCCTCCAATACAATGGTCTTTGTGCCGAAAGATTTTATGTTCCATAGAAGATGCAATTACTGTACAGAGTTTGTGCATAAAAAGCAAAATACTCAACTTCTGACATATGCATACAGTTGACAAAAGAAATTCAGTACCAGAGGTGGGTAAAATGGCTCATGGTTCAAGTGGTTGTTTTTAATGCTTTTAATAAAAAAAATCCTCTGCTGTTGTTTTTAAATACATATAGTCAAATCTGGAAAGTAAGCATAAGAACATAATGTAGCCATAGTAGGAGAATAACTTAAGGACTGAAAAAATAAGCACTCCTCACCCTGCTCTCCAATTTTTCTGGAATTGTTTAAAGCTAAAAACTACAAAACCAAAATTAACAGGGCTATTTTTTCAGAAGTGTGGACTATACAGTAGTGATAATGAAAATGAGAACAAACCTCCTGGGATTGTGGTGCTAGTTTGCCCTGCCAGATACAGAAACATTTCTGTACTTTAAGTATTTTATGTTGTTTTTAATTTTCTTTCATTTCTAGGGAACAACAGTACCTCAGGTCATTTTGATGTCAGATTTTACTTGACATCATTTCTGTATGAGGTGCATTTCTTTTCTTTGGATGTTTCAGGAAAACATTATGAGGAGCCTGAAAATTGATTATATGAGCTGTGGTCAGGATGCAGCCTTACAGAAAGATCATGAGCACTAACTTTCCTTGCCAGCAAGAATTAAAATATGTAAACCAGTATTTTAAAGAGTTTGAATTGAATGGTGATGACTCTAATGGCTTTTTAAAGATGGTGACAAAAGTACTTATGGGTGTTTTTCCCTATGCTCATGCAAGTCTCTGTCTTTAATGCAGTAATCTTAATAAACATTTCCAGCCCTGAAGAAACAGAGCCTGTCCATCTTTCCTAAGAGTTTCTGTTGTTCTCACAAAGGTTTCTCTACAACTCTCTCTTCTCTTGGATCCACTGTGACATAACCATGTCGCCATAATAAGCACTAACAGTAGAAATCAAATTCAGAGCTACAAAACTTATTTTACAAGGAAAACAGATAATGAAATGGTAAGTGGTGTCAATATACATTCATGGAAAAAATTGCCTAAGCCCTGCATGGCTCTGAAAGAGCAAGCTTTCTAGTTACATTTGAATATTCTGATCCGCATGGAAAATGCAGAGAAGTCCTATTTTGCAGGGCTGATTTGCCTCCTATGTGGGCCATAGCAAGGTCAGAATCCCTGGAAGCACACTGCTGCTTACCTCAAGATTTCTGTGAGCCTCTGCCTTGCTTCTGGCTTGGAAGACCTAGAAGGACGAAAAGGAAGAGGAAACAAGTGCCCTTTTTACCAGGGGTGACTCAAGCATTAAATCGCTGCCTCTGGCCGTGCTTTACAGAGCACAAGGGGACGACTGCCTGCCCGTGAGGACATTGGAACCTTGTGCCATCCTGGGAATCCTTCCTGTGTGCACCTTGCTCCTTAGACTGAAGGCACTGTCAGTGAGCAAGCTGGGGGTTAAAAGCAGCCTTTTTATTTTGGATAGTAATTCATTAATATTTGGGGTCTGAGAAGATTTGGGTTTACCACAGCCTACTTCTGCCTTGACAGGAGGAAGTGAGGAGTACAGAGCACCTGAAGCAAGGAAGAGTGGAGATGTGCCAAAGACCAGACAGCTTGATTGCCCACCTAGGGCAAATCTTCATGGGCTTTTCAAAACTGTAGGATAGCTGTTCTCACCTGCTTCATGACTTGCCTTTCTTTTCCTGCATATTGTTTCCATTTCTACTACATGTAGTGTCTTTTGTTGCTCTTTGCTCCTTACTATGAATTAATTTGTGTCTCAAAGCTGAATATCAACTGAATTGATAAAGATAGGTTCTTTATATTTTCTCAGGATTTAAATGCCACAGAAAAAAGGGTGGGGGACTTGAGCAGGTCAAGCAATATTTTGCCCCTGCAGCCCCATGTAAGTGACAAACTGCTTTGATGGCAGGTGCATTGACAGCTTTAGTTTGGATATGGATGGAAAGTAGATTGTTTTTTGGAAGACACTGCTACTTACTCAAATTTGCTACACCCAGCTCAAGGGTTAGAGCACACCTGGACAGTGTGACCATGCTGTCACTATCACTGTGTCCATTTGTAGTTTTTTACTCAGAAGTTAAAGCTTCTTCTTCTTCTTTTAATTAGCTGTACCCAGTAGGACCTGTTTTGTTTTCTGCTGTAATAATTTCATGCTGGAGGAGCACAGGAATCCAAGCACCATTCCTGTTGGTGAGGAACTTCTCCATCACTGGTGAGGAACTTCTCCTGCAGTTTTAAGGATACAGAGCATTCTCCTTTAAAAGCCGAATTTCTGATCCTTGTCTGACATTGCCAGGAGGAGATCACTGGGAATGCTGAGGGTGGCAGGATTGGGGACCAGCATAGAATACTTTCCACAGGCTGCTCTTGTGCATTTCTGTCTCTGACAGTGGCTCACACCAGCAAATCTCTGGAAAAGTGATGCACTTTCTGTTGCAGTGACAACTGGGGAAGCTGCTGCTTAATCCACACTTCTCTCCTGTTTGTCTTCTGGAAAATGCCTTCCTCTTCTGCTTCAGGGGGAGACAGGGAGAAGCTGTTTCACCTGAGGTCTACACAAGAAGCAGGAGGATTTCCTCTGCTGCCTTCCTATCGGGGACAACACATGCCTTAATTTGTACTCACTCCTACTTCCTCTTCTGCTTCGGGGGAAACAGGGAGAAGCTGTTTCACCTGAGATCTACACAAGAAGCAGGAGGATTTCCTCTGCTGCCTTCCTATCGGGGACAACACATGCCTTAATTTGTACTCACTCCTAAAATCATTCAGTCACCAACATCCCAGGAAGTGACTGGAATGTTTAAACATACCCTAGGACATAGTGAGGGAATGATTGCTCTTTGCTCTCTGTCTGTGTATGTATACACTTTCTCATGGCTTTTTTGGTCCTTCACCCTCACAGTAAGGGAGAACATGGACTCCACTCTGAGGACATGGAGTCAAGGAAGAGAAACCTCTTCTCTGAGGCTCCTTTTTATGACACAATGCCACATATCATCACCACTTTCTCATTTCCTAAGTCCCTTATTCCACCTGTCAGCACATACAGCCTCTCTCTCAGGCAAATCGTCCCCCATTCCTTTGGTAGTGTTGCAGAGCTCAGAGCCAAATTGAATTGTTACTTGAGAGTACACTACAGTCTTAAAAGCCTGCTTACCCTGAGGAGGCAAAAGTGAATTTCTGCAGACTTGAACAGAGATAGGCAGTCATTTCTCTGTGCATAAGGCACAGGGAGGATTAAGGGGTCCCTTAGCTTAAAGGTCACAGGTTTGTTAATTTTTTCAGTAGCCACTCTGGAAAACTACTGCACCTTCTCACCTGGAAGAAAACCCTGGTACCTCCTGCTCTGTTTTTTATTTCCTTGTGAACCTCCTATTGACTGCAGGATGTAACAGCCTACATAGAGACTGATTAGGTGTTCAGAAAAAGGAAAACCATAAGTCTAGACTGCAGACTCTTGGATCTGGAAATCAAATGCATGCATGGATGACTCATTCTTATTTTCCAGAAAGAAAACTGTACACTTCCTTTTAACTAAGTTTTATGAGTAAGACCCTTCTCACTGTGGGTTGAGCACATACTATTTGAAAGATCTGGAAATGTGTCATGTATTGGCAGTATATCCTAGCAATAAAATATGCACAAATTCATAAGCACCATCCTCTCAAACTATTTCTGGCCAAATCTCTCTCAGAAATCAATGAAAAACCTTGACAAGGGAAGGAAACTAAGATGTAGTGGATACCAAAGAAAGAAATATCCTTCTCCTTTGGCCTTCTCTGTCTTTTTGACCTACCTTAAAATCAGCTGGTGAGGCATTTATGCTGTATGTGACTTTGGAGAGGCTATAGTTGGACATATGCAATGGCTCACACCTCAAAGTGACAACCAAAAAATTTATGAAAAGGTCTCTGAATTAGGTTTTTTTGTTTTTTTTTTGGTTTTTTTTTTTTTTTTTTTTTTTTTTTTTTTTTTTTTTTCTTTTTTTTTTTTTTTTTTTTTTTTGACCTACCTTAAAATCAGCTGGTGAGGCATTTATGTTGTATGTGACTTTGGAGAGGCTATAGTTGGACATATGCAATGGCTCACACCTCAAAGTGACAACCAAAACATTTTTGTATTTATGAAAAGGTCTCTGAATTAGTTGGGGTTTTTTTTTGTTTGTTTTTTTTTTTTTTTTTTTTTTCCAGTCATACTGTTCTGTTTTTATGTGTTAGAGTGTCTGGACATCAAGAGGAATATTTTATACTGTTCTGCTTTTCTGTGTTAGAGTGTCTGGACATCAAGAGGAATATTTTATTATATCCCTTTTAAGAACTGTAAATTGCCCAGCCTATCTGCCAAGTGTAAGATGCAAGTACTGTGAATTTATTGTCTGCTCTCTGGCTCTGGCACCCATCTGTCATGTGGGCATGGGTATGTCCCTACACTTCCTACACTTTGTACCTCTCCTTGACTTATGTACAACTCTCTTGGAAAGAAAGTTTTGCAAGGAAGACTCCCCTGCTTACAATGTGGCTACTCCAGATGCCTCATGTTAGCTAGAGGTTAATGAACATAACATGAATGTTGTAAATAAATAACACATCACAATAATGCACTTCACTGTTATTTCATCCCACTCCAAACAATCTTATAGCTTGTCCTCCAGATATTTGATGAGATATACTCATTAAAAGCATTTACCTCCATCATTTAGAGGGTTAATCTCTTGGTATAGGTTTCCATTCTTTCTGACCTACTGTGATTATTTTTGCTGGAAGATGCCTGCCTCTGTTCCCCCGCCCTTCTCACAATAAGCCACAGCATGATATTACTGCAGGCTTTTTGGTTGTCAGTCAAATTATACCACCACAGATGTCCCAGGTTTTTTTGTTCTGTGGATGATGTAGGCAATAAATGCTTTTCTGCCCCCTGACCATGGTGCTTCCTTCTATTATGTTGGAAAGATAATGGGACTGATGTTAAGGCACAAATGGTATCACTGGTAACATATCCATGGGTAATGCCTTAAATAGTATAACCTAGTGGCAGTGAAACCTTTGATTACCAGAAGAGAGGTCTTGAATTAAGTTCTATATTGAAAAAAGAAGTAGGAAAAAGTGCAGATTACTATTACCATTGATCAGCATACGATGGTCCTTATTGCTAGGTGAAAGGCTGGTGCATTTTTACTGGTCAGCATTCAAGGGGCTCCAGTTTCAACAACAGATCTGCAGGAAGTAACATCAACATGGCAGTGACCAGAGATACTACTTTCTGGCTTAACCAAAATGTTCTTATTAATTGAAGACAGACGTGAGTTTTACTCATCACATTTGACAGGTCAATGGGAATCTATAACCAGTAAGTCCAAAAACTTGAGAGTGAGACTTATTTTAACAATCTTTAGATGTATGCTTTTGAAATAAGGAGAAAATTCTTAAACATGTTTTCCTCTTCCCATAAGCAACTGCTCTGTTTTGTCTGGATTTGCCTTAATATGATTATTTTTCATTTTGATATTGCTTTCAGCAGGAGGCTAGCTAGACAGCACTGCTCTCCATGGGATGCAGAGAAGAAAGGAACTGAAGTCTCTTTTGTGTTTCAGGTTCTCTTACGTGGTTTGTCTCACAGTTGCACAGCACACCCCACAGCCCACACTGGATGTGAGACTTCAAAAGGTGATGCATGAACACAGAAGAGTTTGGGCACAGCTGGTCCAGAGAATTGTCAGAAGCAGTGTCATGGTAGTGGCCAGAGCAACAGGGCTGAGCTGCAGGACATGCCCACCTGCTCGCCACACTTCAGCAGTGCAGGTAAATTATGTGCATGCTGTTCTGTTCAGTGCTTGAGACAAAACACCTCTTTCTGCTGCTGCTGGAAGGGGCAGACAAGATGGTTTGAGCTGTGCTTGCAGGAAACTACTAAAGCAGTAATGGCCTCTTCAGCTCCACACTCTCTAGGCAGAGGAATTTACCTCAAGGCACACGTGGGACCTGAAGGCACATCTGGAAGTGAAAAAGCATCTTGAGAAAAAATTTCTGCATTTAGTCTCAGAGGAAGACTCTGAGCCACCTCAGAGCATTTCTGTTTTATTCTATTTTTTTGTTTGTTTGTTTGTTTGTTTTCTTGTTGGTTTTTTAGTTGTTTTTTTTTTTTAGGGCATAAGAATTGTAATATACACTACCAAATGTAAATTTTCCGTCTCTCTTCTTTGATGGAGGAGAAGCAATGAAAAAGTGGCAATTTCTCTTTCTCTGCATCTTCCCCCAACATTTGCAGTTATTACAATTTGTATCTTCTTTTCACTAGTCCATCAGTCTGAGGTGATATCTGGAAATGAATAATCATTTTTCTTACCACTGCATCCTCAGCTTTAAGAGGATTCTCTCCCTTTCATGTTTAGATCTTTCATTTTCTGCTTTATGCATCCTTAAAAGACCAGAAGCCTTTTCCCTCTGCTTTTTAATTTACTTATGAAAAGCACATTAATTAAACAGTTACATTTGGTTGGTTGAAGGTTGCACATGATATTTATTTAGCTGGAGGTTTATCTGGCTGTCAGAATAACTCACTGGAGAGATCACAATTTGATAACAATGCTGGTCAACCAATGTGACCTTCAACAGGACCACCTGTGGTGGACCTTGTGAGCCTGCCTGTGGCACTCATCCCTGCCTTTTCTGGCATGAATTTATATGCTACTGCACCTCAGGCACACAGTGTGTAACTTCTGTCAAGCCTTCAAGAGACCAGCAGTGTGATTCTGAAAATGCTGATAAATAAATAAGATATGACTCAGAGATAGCCATGTTACCTCTTCCTCTGAGCTTTCCAGGACTTTAAACAAGGAAGGACTGGACCAGACAATCAATTTACGGAACACTGAAAAGGTCAAGATATTGTAATATGCTGTATTACACTGAATCTATGGGATATTAAAATTCAGATGCTTCATTCCTAGAAAATAATTGCAGTTGTGCAAATACAGAAGCACAGATTTCCATCATGGTGGCAATTACACAAACAAATGGATCTACTCCAATTACAGCCTGAGATAAATATTCTTGTGTGATCATCTTTGGAGTTTGTATATTTGGAGTATTAAGTTGTTCCACTCAAGCACAGTAACTTAATCTGGTAGCAGGGAGGGAAGTCTTCTTTCCTTGTTTTTTCTCATAAACAAAATGAAGAGGAAACATTAACAGTCAGATCAACCTCTGCTAACCTTTTAATTTCAGCTGTTGATATGACAAAGTCAGAAGCCTCTGTTAGAATCTTTTTACATCTTTTTTTTTTTTTCCTCTCCTTTCTGATCCTTAATTTGCACTTTACATTTCAATTTTTTTTTGTTGGGATAAGTAATTTCAATGCTGACTATTAGCTTTACTTTGACAAGCCTCTCTTATTTTAGCATGGAGGATCCCAGAAATTTAGCTAGGAGCCATTTTGATAGAAGGGAAAGATAGGTTTCTGGTCTATATGACCCTGTACCTCTTATAGGCTTTGGAGAAAAAAAAACCCTTTTCTACAGGATGCAATTTCTAAACCTCTGGGCCTTGCTAGTCTAATTGACTGTAAGTGGCGCCCAACATTTTTTAAATCCTTACCAAAATCTGGACCTACAGCTACAGCTGAGGCTGCAGCAGGAACACATGGAACAGAAAGGATATTATATGTATCTCACAGGAAATAATCTTCTCAGTACATCCCTCCTCTCAGTGCTTTTTTATATTAAGCACTGAGAGTCACAATCCTTTCTATGCAGCAGAACTTGACTATTTAGAAAGGAAATAATTTAGCTTTCAGAAAGGAAATCATTTAGCCAGCTAACCTAGACAGAGAATTGAGGCATTACTTCAGGAGAAATAAGAAAGGTGATGTCTGCCATTTGTCTTCAGTTATAGGAAGAAATAAGTCCTGTCCCAAATTAAGCAAGAGTTGCAGGCCTCTTGCATTGCAACTATGAACAAAGTTGAAAGAGTATTCTGGAAGAGCTTCTGAATTTAAATACAGATCAGAAGAGACCCAGGTCATGTGAGAACGAAAGAACTGAAAGATTAACAAAGGAAGCAAAACAATGTCAATGTCATCCCAAGATGCCCTCTGATATCTGTGGCAGAATGGTGAATTTGACAGAAACATATTTACGTCTGCCAGGCAGATATCCACTTATAGGAAAAAATTCTGTCTGCCTATGAAAATGCTGTTAGCAGTAAGAAAACTTTGGAAACTAATCTCTAATGTATATAAACTGTATGTGAATTTTCAATGTCTATAAACAATACAAAATCATTCTTCAGGATAAATTTATGTATCAGAGGCACAACTTTTGTAAAACTTTTTATTGCTATATTTGTGATATAACTGTTGGTATTATTTTAACTCAAATAATGTATCTTTCCTTCTGGTTTATGTTTAGAAGTTTGGGGGTTGGGGTTTTTTGGCATTTGGAATCAAGTCAACTGGAGAGCATTTTCTGTGCCATCTGAGGTCAAAAGTGACAGCATGGAGTCAGAGAGGGCCATTCAGCAGGCAATTTGTATCCCCAGTTGGGTATCTCTTCTGTTGAACACAGCTGGTATAAACCATACAGAGTCTGGGGCTAATAGAAACAGCAGAAATTAAGAAAATTAATTTCCTAGAAAAGCTCTAAATATAGAAAACTGGGCATGCTGCTAAAAAAATTGTGAGTTTGGTTCAGGGGACTGCAGAGTTGATCCCTTTTTCAGTCATATTGCAATTGCTAATACAAGAGGAAATAGATGTTTAAATCACTTTCCCCTGATTTTAGTCTGTTTTTAGATACTTCTAATAGATTGTTTTGCTGCCATAGTGTGATAAAAAGCAAAACCGTTGAAAAATTTAGCTTCATGTGAAAATGGGACTTGGATAAAATGGTGCTCAATAAGTATTGAAGTTGTGCTCTTTTCTTTGAATGACTCCAGCTTTACAGCAGGTATTTGAAAATTACTAGTGAGTTAATGATAGATATGTCCTTCACCATTCTAAAGAAACATCTGCACTTTGAGCCATTTTGGAAGCCCCAGCTGCTCTGTGCAGTGCCTTCTCCACAAACAGCCAACTGTGAAGGTGCTGGAGACTCTGTCTTCACTGAGAAAACCCATTTCAAAACTTGCTCAAATGATAAGATCTTGGAAAATCACATTTATCCAGATGCTGCAGGGATGCCTTGCATTTCAGCAGTTCTGCTTTCTGAGCCCATCACTGTGCACTCCTGTGCACCTACACCTTTGCAGGCAGCCAGGCCTTATCTTCTCCAACAGGGAAGAGGACAAAGTGATCCCCAGCTACGCAGAGATCCAAGTGCAAGGTCAGGCTTTTGTTGTTCCTCTGCTCCAAAGTGGTGTCAGTGTTGGAAAATGGGGAGGGAACGTTCCTCTCCTTTTTTCTCAGTAACTCCCCATGTGCTAATTAATGATGAAATTTTACTGCCTACACTACTCAGGGACCTAGATATGCAAAGATTTTGCCTACAGGGTGTGATAAAGACATTACAAGACTATATCGTGAGCAATTAGGATAAAACATGTAATTGAGAAGATGCTCATCAAGTGAACATCCTCCAATAGGTACACCAAGTCTTATATGAGTTTATTTAAGAGTATGAATAGGCATAAGTGGCTATATTAAGTTTGACAGACAATTGAAATTGTGTTCTTTCCTAACTGTGAAATGCTTGACTTTGTGTTTTTCTTTTCCCATAGATATGTGTGTGCATGTGTTTGTGTACATGTAAACAGGGGATCAGTACACATTATTTGCTTTCAGTGAGGATTAGAGCCTCCTGGGGATTATTCCTTGAACCTTAAGGAAAAAGCTATGGGTCTTGCAGACATCTTTGAGAGGAGAAGGAGATAAGACATCATAATATAGCCAGAATACAGAAGCTATCAAGATGGTAACAGAAATCTGGAAACTACTGCAGCTATTTTTTTTCCCAAGGCAAAACACATTTTCTCTCTCCTATTTCCCTTCCACAATATACATTCTTGTGAATTTGCCTATGCCTAGTGTTACAACAAAAGAATGGAAGTAATTTTTCAGGTGACATTGCCTCCCATAAGATGTCCCAGCCACTTGAAAGCAGTAGTGCTTTAGTCTTGGGTTCATGTGTGTCCTTGTAGAGAACCTGGACATGCCAGTGGATGCTGACTTCAGTATCACACTTTAAAATGGAACATAGTTCCAATGGAAGGTGGAAGAATCTTAATCAGTGACAACTGTAATATCAATAGTGTTTCAGAAAACTTTATAATAAGCTCAATTTATGAGAAAAAAAGTAGAAAATCACCTAAAAGGGCCAATGACGCAGAAAGAAGGAGACTGCTGAAACCTGGAAGGAGGATGTTGCTTACCAGGTGGCTGGACTTAAACAAAGAAGGGGTAAGGCAATCCTAACAACAATCAGTGATCTGAAATGGCTTATCCAGTCATTCTCTTGATGGAGACTGGAATTGTCTGTTCTTGATAGACCCTTCCTTTCTCTTTCCTTTCCTTCATTTCTCCTGAAGTGCATTCAGGGTGCTACCTCTCCTAAACATGTTTATTCCCGTGGTTTTGGAATACATGTGGAGTACATCTAGGCTTTCTCCTTCTGCTGTGCACACTATCCAGTGAGGGTATGGCCTGGAGCTCTGGCTGGTGGCTTTGGAGTTCAGTGGTCCTCCACACAACCAGCACCTGTTCATCTTCCATCAGTGCTTTCCTTCTCCTGCTGAGGCAGGGAGGGACCAGGGCATCAGGAACACGGACTCACACTAGGCTCAGCAGGGTGACAAGCTGGAAATTGTGAGGAAACCTTTCAGCTGACAGTGGAAGGGGGAAGTCCTGTCACAGTGCCTGAAGGAAGGGAGGCAGGCAGGGAAGGATCTTACAAACAGCCATAGCAGGTGTCTGGAGAATGTCAAGTTAAAGTGCAGTGGTGCAAATGGACTTCTGGCATTAGTAGATCTGGAAGGAGTTCTGCAAATATCAGTTACTTGTCCTGCCCAGTATCTTTGCAGAAGGAAGCCACAGAACCTCCCCTATAGGTTCACCTGCAAGATGTGAAATGCCTGAGCTTTACCAGGTTATTTTCATCTCAAAGTTTTTTAAGATATTAAAGGTTCAGTTGTAATTTTTCATTCAGACATGCCGATGTGTGATTCAAGACTACCATGCTTTTCATGCCAAGTTGAAAAGGCTTCACATTTTATTTTATAGCAGGAAATACTGAGAATATTCAGAATGACTAAGTTAAGATTTTGAGACAAACTTTTGTATTTGGTGTTTGCAAACTTTTAAATATTGCTGTAGCAAGAAACAGTTGCATTAATACAGTATCCTTTGGGGATGAAGAAGCACACTCTTCTGCTGCCACTTGACACCAGAGTCATATAAACAGGTTTTTGTCTGAGACGGGGATTTAGCACACAAAAGATGCTAATGTATTTGACTAGCAACGTTTAAATCTTTATGGTTGATAGGAGACCCCTTTAGTCTTTGTAATGAGGTCATATGTCATGTGGTGATGTAATTTTAAAAGGACTGAAAGCCCACAGAAATAATACATTACTTTGTCTTTGTAAGTTTGTCATTGTTTGGTCATTCACTTAAATAAACATATGTTAGCTAAGATAATTGATTGTATTTAAATACACAAGCCAAGATACTGCAATTTCAAATTACTGTATGTCCTGAAATAAATTTAATTTCATGTCAATGATACGAACATACTTGTTTGCAGCTCATGTAGAAGAAAACTACAATGTAACTAATGTGCTGAAGTTTCATATATTAAAGGTATAACTATGCAGTTTATTCTAAAGCTGTGTGAGAATCACACAGCTTTTTTATTCTTTACCATGCTTTGTTAGTCAAATGTTTTGCAACAAAGGGCAAAATAGACAATTATTTTGATATTTTCTGTGTAAAACTACAAAGGCCATAGCAGAAAATTCTTGGTGATATGAAAACTTTCAAGATATTTCTCTGCTTTGGAATATCACTTCTTACAGGACTAGAAGACTGGTTACTGTTTTGCTGTCAGACACAAACTCCTAAAACTGCTTGAGGCATAAGATTAAATGATTCGGCCATTTAATAGAAACAGAAAAATATTCTATCCATATGCAAAACCTTTTACGAAAAAGACCAGCAGTTCCAGAGTAGTCATTGGCAAAAAGGAGGTGGGAGCCTTGTGCATGCTGCTGTCTGTTTTGGTACCAGGGTCTGCACCTTGCACTGACAGAGTGGCTGAGCAGAGGTGGCTGGACCATCAGGTCTGATCTTCGTGCTGGTGAAATGAAATTACTCCACGCCACAGTGAAAAATATAATGCTCACATAACCATAGTTCTGTCAGTATGAACTGCATCTACATTAGAAGCCTCTGCTGGCACATCTCTGCTGGGTAAAAATTACACCTCTAACCCAATTAACCTTTCAGGGAGAAGTCTTGCAGCACAGAGACTGCTGAGATAACTCACTGCTCTGTGCCTTTCATGCACCGAAAGAAATAACCTCCAGGTTATCCACTCCAGGGATTGTCATTTCTGAAAGATGTCGGTCACCCGGGATCTTCGGTCATATATTTGTAATTCTAATTTTAAGATACTCAGCCACTCTCTTGTCTCTCAGCTTTAAGAAAAGGCAGCCTCAGATGTCCCAGTATGTTTTATGGTGTAAACTATGGTCAAAATCTATCCTTATTTATTTTCAGGGATATTTCAAGTGATGGTGGTATTTTGGTAGGAATATTTCAAGCTGTGATGGTATTTGGAAAACTGGATTCCTGGACAATGTGGCTGTCAGTTCTTGCCTTTTGGTCAGCCCTTTCTTATTTCTTAACAGTTTTTACTAGGCTGTATATTTTATGACTCTTGCTTTCTTAAATAGAAATGGCTAGCTGAAATGTCAGGCATTATTTGTAATGGGGAAATACCACAGAGCTCAGTAGGAGAGGTTTTTTGTTTCTTTTGTTTATTTTTTACTCCTGCAGCCAAACATGCCTCTGGTAGCTAATTCCCTCAACTCATGAGGTGGTTTCAGCTGCAGCTGTGCTGACCAGCACTGATGAATATTTGTGCAAAATGAAGAGCTGCAAGGCTTGACTGGCTGACAGGCTGGAAAATGAAGGTTTTTTGAAGACCCACAGGTATCATGGGAACCATTAACTGCAAGCTATCTTCTCTAAACCTATGACTTGCAAAGTGCTCTTACTCTGGAATGAATAAATGCACATTTTTACTCCAGAAGGGGCTCCTTTTCTTCATAGGTGTTTAAGGCAATCATCTGAAAACTATTTTTTCCCCACTTTTTCCCTTTCTTGGCAGCTGAAACACATATAGTATTAGACTGCAAGAACAGAGCAAAGATGGGATTTCCCTGTGTTCTGCAGGCAGCCATTTTTCAGAGCTGGAATAACTTAGAAGCCTCATTCCCCACAAGCAGAAACTTGTGGAATATATTCTCTAGGGCTGAAAACCCATGATTTGGGTGGTAGTTTCCGAATCAGCTGCAGCACCTGATGCTGCTGGAGCAGAGAGAGAGCTTGTGGAGGGAAAGGGCTCACACGGGAGCAGGGCAGAGTGGAGCAGCATGTGAGGTGTGAAGGTGGGGACAGATAGGGCAGAGTGGAGTGGAGCAAGGGCTGCTAAGCTCTGTCCACCCAGCCAGGCCAAAGTCTGCATGGGCCTGTGAGTGGCAGCTGTTGGCACGGCTCTCTCCACAGCTGGTCTTCAAATGGATCCAGCCTCCAGGCTTGCCAGGGTGTCCTGCAGGCCAAACTCACTTCTCAGAACAGGCAGGCTTGATAAGTGCTTCTGTTTATGAATAAGGGGCAGAGGCAGGATGATCTGTGTCAGAACTCTTTGTATTTTTTGAGTCTTTTAGTTGCAATGTAAAAATTGTGATTCCTGGCTGGGGTGGTCAGGAAGTTTTCAACCCCTCCTCAAGCATTTTATACACTTTTTCCCCTTCTGTCTGCCCTCACTGCTCACATTACAAGCTCTCAGAGGCCGGGGCTGCCTCTTACCCGAGTCTGTGTACAGCACTCATTCCAACTGAGCCCTGTTGAGGCCTTTGGATCCTGCTGTTACGCCTATAATAATTCATAACGCCCAGAGCCACGCACAGCAGACACAGCTCCTTCACCCCCCGTGTCCCTGCGGGTGCCCGAATCTCAGCGCACCCGCGGGAAACTTTTGGTCACCCAGGCACAGCCGGGCGGCCCCGGGCGGCGGGGGCAGCGGCTCCCGGGGAGCACGGCCCCTTTAAATTCCAGCTGTGCGGCGGGGGCAGCACGGCTGGCGGCGCGGGGCTGGGGCCGGGGCCGCTGCCGGTGCGCGGCGGCGGAGAGCAGCGGGCGGCCGGCGGCGGGAGCGCGCAGCGCTGCGCCCGGGGAGGCAGCGGCTCCGGCGCCGCGGTGCCTCGCGGAGGCGGAGAGGATGAGGATGGCTTCTGGCTTTTTTTTTTGCCTCCTCGCGACGATTTCCATAGTAACCTGATCGAGCGGAGCAATTTCGGAAACTGGGGTGGCTTTATTATTATTTTTTTCCTCCCCATTTTTTTTCCCCCCGCTTCATCCCACCGCTCCCCGAGGAGTGCCAGCCGACAGGTAAGATGCCCCGACCCCCGGGGATGTTTCCGCGCCGCCGAACTTCCCAGGGCGACGGCGGGCAGCGCGGGGTCCTGCCCGCGGGGCTCCGCTCGCTGTGCGCGGCCGTGGGCAGCGGCGCGGGGCCGGGGCCGCAGCCCGGGCGCACGTCGGGGCGGGGTGCCGCGGTACCGGGGAGCCCGGCGGGGTTACCCCCCGAGGAGACCGCCGAGCTCTTTTTACCCTCTTTGTTTGCTTGCTCCCAGAGAGGGCTTTATTCTTCCCTTTGTTTCTCCCTCCTTTTCGCCTGGTTTGCTTCCTTGATCATCTTTCCTTCCTCCTCCCTTTTGTGAGGGTGAGAAATCGCAGGCACTTAACCTTAAAATCTGCGGCGAGCGAGGACACAGCCAGCCGCTGCCCGCTCCCGGCGCGGCCGGTACCTGCCGCATCCCCGCTGGTCCCCGGCCCGGGCCGTGCCCCCCGCCCGGAGCGCCCCGCAGCCCCTGTGCTGTAGCCCTCCAGCTGGGGCGGGCAGGGGACCGCCCTCGCCCGTCGCGTCGGAGAGGAGAGGGGCAGAGCAGCCCAAAGCATCCCCCAAGCCGGGTGTCACGGTCTGGGTCCCCCGAAGGGGGAGAAAGCACATCGTGGAAACCTGTGAGCAGGTTAGTCTAGAAGCTTCTCCCTCCATGACCTGCTCCTTGCCCACCTGCCTGTGCCCGTCCGGAGAACTTGGGGATGGGGGACACATCTTGCCACGGCGTCGGCGTTGGGTTGGCAAGGATAGTGATGGCCCCGTGGGTCCTGAGCCACCCAGCCCTGCTCCACAGCCTTCTCAGGCAGCCATACATCTTCTCCCCTTCCTGGGTGGGCAGCACGGGGAAGGCCCCAGCAGGTTTGGGTTAGGTGGTGAGGACTTACTCCAATTGTGGTCATACTTGGTTGGTAGTGCCATTGCTCTTGCCAGGTGGTAGCTGTTCACCAAGCAGGTCTCCAGTAAAACTTACTGTTGCTTGCCATCTTCCCTAGTTCTCTGGGTTTCATCCTGAAATGGTGTTTTTGACTGTGACTACCTTTTTTTTTTTTTTTTTTTTGGGGGGGGGGCGTATGAGTTGGGGTGGGCAGGAAGAGGGGAGTGTTTGTCAATTTTTACATCATTTTGCACTGAGCACAATGAATAGATTAGTCTGCTCAAGGCTTTTTGTTTCTGTCATAAGTGATCAATAATCATCTGCTGGTAAGATGATCTTATTACAGAAAAAGCCAAAGTGCACGCTGAGAACAGCTGAAATACAAGGTCAATAACTCTTGGGTTATCAACAGTAAACCTGCTTTGCATATTTGAAGATGACGTATTTCTTTCAAAGTAAAGGCAACTTCAAGCCTTTGATGAGCTTTATTTTTCTGTGCAAAACAGTCAACATAGAAAACAAGCCTTGCTTCGGAGTAGTCTACTCATCCTTAAACATCCCCGGACCACATTTAATCTTTCTCTTTAGTGAAGGTGGATGAGAATTGCAGTCCTCTTAGGTAAGAAGAGTTTTTGTAGCCCCCGATACAAAGGTTGGTTTGTTCCTAGTGCCCAGCAACTGCTACAGGCTTTCCAGACACAAAAGAAAGGCGTAGTCTGTGGCCTGAAGATCGTGCATGCTAAAAAGGCAGTCAGCTGGAGGGTATCACAGATCAACAACCAGCTCCGCCGCCGCCGCCTGGTAACTGGCTTCATTCCGGGAAATGTGACAGTTCAGTGACACAAGTCACTGGTGCCGAGGTGCCGGGGGCTCAGAGAGGACTGCCACAACCTTCGGGTCAAGCCTGGGGTATGAGGAGCCGGGGCTGCGAGAGAGGGAGCCTGGACAGGAGGAAGCACTGGGGGCAGGTGAGGCAGCCTTTCCAGAGAAGGCATTGGAT
This sequence comes from Passer montanus, assembly GCF_014805655.1. Lineage (NCBI taxonomy): Eukaryota > Metazoa > Chordata > Aves > Passeriformes > Passeridae > Passer > Passer montanus. Next base: position 5,036,443 of record NW_024364270.1, read on the forward strand.
TACAGCATCGAGCAGGGGAATGGAATATGAAAAGGGAGCAGGGCAGATAATCGGCAGGGGAAGAGGTTATGCGGGGACTCAGAGCCTAACATAAAAAGCTTGAAGTAATGAGTTTAATCTACGAAATCTAGTTCTTAAATTGTATGTGCTTGCCAATTAGCTAACCATTCTGCAACTCAGAATGGAATTCAGATTGTATCTTAGTAAATGTATTGACTCTGAAGTGCTGCAAGGAGAAAAAAATAATTCTCTCCTCTTTCCCCTACTGTGGGCTTTAAATATGAAAAAAAAAATCTGATCTGAGAATTGAGGAACCTTTTAATATACTTACTTTCCTGAGTTCACGTGCTATCTAGCCTAGACTACCACAGTTAAAATCAAAAACTCCTATGGTAATATGACTTCAGGGGGCCCAATTCAGAACAGCTGAAGGGCTTTTTACCAGTGAATATTGCCATGGATTGTGAGGAGGGGTCACCATCAGTCACAGAATGGATTAAAGTGCAGGAGATGTGAGGCTGTTACCTTGCAGGGAGAAAAGCACTTACAGTATATTGAGGGAACCCATGGCCCTCTTGGGGTCCTCTAATGAACACTTAAACATTGCATGTGTATAAAAAAGAGTTGCAGCATAACCTTTATTGTCCTGTAATAGGGAATGTGTTCATGTATGTATTAGTTTATGTGTGTCATAACAGCTTTCAAAATGGCTGAATGATATTGATTCAACTAAAAATACTATGAGAGAATAGCTGAAATTAGTTTGAATTTCAGTTTGAGGGAATTGTAAAAATAATGTCAGTTTTACATCACTGGACAGCTAACTGCAGTAATTCACAGGAGCTAACAGAAGCCTTCATAAAGCTATTGTCTTATCCAGATTTTACTGGTATGGACTTAGGAAAAGTAGGCATGAGTCAATGCCAGAAATTGCCACCAAGATCAGCACCCTGGGCAAGAATATTTACAGCTGTGTTTCAGAGTCTGGGAATGTTTGCTTTAGATGGCTGGCAGTACTGTGCTTTATACTGCAGAGAATCAAAAATTCATTATGTTTGATTGGTAACACAGGGATGTAATAATACAGAGTTTCTCATTTTCTTGGGAGAAGTGTTATCTAATTTGTGCTAAATTTTACAGTTGTGCTCCACATTGAGATGTATCAGAGGTGTATGGCTGGGAGATGTGTAGCTGGGTTTTTTAGCAGGGAATCTGACTTGCACTGATGCGTATGCATTTTTTTGTACTAACCTCCTTGTGGTATTGCCTGCACGTGCTGATGAAATAATCTGCCTGAGAGCTGTTGGAATTTGTATGTAAGGAACTGGTTTGTTTATATGTAGATCAGTTATTTCTGCAAAGATAAATGCATGCATGGAAAATTGTTAGCACAGATGGATGCTGGTTTCTGAAAACTGGCCCTCTTTAAGATAAACTTCATGTATCACATCGGAGAAATAAGCAAGATGGGGGCAAAACCACTACTGAGCTTTTTATTACATTCTGCTTATGCCAATCAGTATAATACACATCGCAAGGACCCGATACTACGCTTGCCATGCAAAGACTTGGGATTCTGTCAGTGTCAAATCAGACCCACATTCTCACTGTTTGCCTGACAGCCATTATAAGAAATACTGTGGTAAAATTTCCTTGCAGAAACATTTTGTAAAATATATAATTTGTATTGGCAATTGCCTGATGTTTTGCTTGTACTCTAGTGTTTCTTTTCTGCTCTTGAAAATGACCGCATACAAATAGCACCTTGAAGTTACTTTCCACTTCCCCATCTATATTTAGAATTGTATCTATTTAATTGAGAGACAAATGTTTGTCTGTTAACCCAAAAAAGAAAGAAAGGAGCATGAGATGTCCTCTCTTCTTAAGTGGACATTATCAGACCAGGATTCAGCTTTGAGTCCCATCTCTTAGCATTCCCAAGGCTCACCAGTCCTTGTTCCTGCTTTCAGTCCTCTGGATTTGGACTACCTTGAGGCATCACAGAAACCCTGTGCAGGACAGAAGCATTTAACAAATCAGCCCTTCTTCTGACAGAGCTTCTTGGAGCACTGGTTCACGTGGTTGTCTGCATGCAAATCAGGTGTCCTCTGGGGTCAGTGTTGGATGGTGCAAGCACTAATGCTCCCTTCTGTGTAACTGTATCAGGATATATGCAAAAAAATCTTTTTACAGGGATTTGTCTGAAATGGAGCCAGTGGATCTTGAGATCCAGAGAGCTTTGGCTGTTAATTTTTGTGGATGGAGATGATCAGGTCTCTCAGGAACCGGCTGATAAATGTCTCTTACTAGAATGTCTGGTTCACAGTGCTTAAGTGGAGTCTACAGAACTAAAGTCAGGCTCATGGCTCCACAGAGAAAATGTGTTCCACATCCAGACACATACGTCAGGAGACGTATTTCAGATGAGACAGCAGTGTCCTTCTAGACTAATTCCAGCAGACAGGAGGGAAATGTGAGCAAGAAAAATAAGGTCATGCCATTATGTCTAGTGATGACTTTCGATCTCTGGTGACTTTCCATCTCTGTACTTAGTTTAAACAATTATAATTGTATTCTGTTACACCAGAATACAGTCATGACTGTTTGGTTTACTTGTACTGCAGCAGTAGGTGCTAAGCTCTAATTTGAGACAGAGGTGGTCCCAGTTGATGCTTGGAGAATAGCCCACTGATGATACCTTTTAGATGGAAACACTGCAAATAATTGAGAAGTAACTGAAAGTTGGTGAAGTGATAGTGTTAATAAAGTAAGTTAATATTTATAGTGAACCAGAAAAATATTTACATGAAGTTAAAAAAGCCTAAGTACTGTTAAAAATTGTAAGAGAGAATGCTTGACTGAGAGCTGACAGAAATAATAGCAATTGTTGTTTCCCCTGATTTTAATCAATCTTCTGTAAGTGTCAAATGGAAAACATGATTTTTTTTTTTTAATTTGGAACCATGGTCATAGAGAAATAAAATGTGATCTTAGAGTCCTTTTAAGTGAGATGTCCTGCAGTGTACTAAATAATGTGATTTAGAGGGAAAATATATCAAATATGTTTACATGTCATAAAACCAACATGAGATATTTTTCATATTAGATTTATGACATAGAAATATATATTTTCTACATACCTTATTTGCAGAAAATGTACTGCTTCTCTCTGTGCTATTGACATTTTCATTAAGAAGATGATAGATGCTGCTTGAAACAAATATTTGGCTGAAGATTATCAGAATCATTGTTTTAGGTTTGGGAAGAAATATCGTCCATAAGGAAGATGCTACAATCTGTTAATGAAGCATTAATTAAGTTTACAGTTACAAATATGAAATTATGGTGCAACTACCTTTTTCAGGAGTCATTATTGTATTAAGGCTTCTGTTCTGTTTATATTTGTCTTTTTTCACAGTGATGTCAATTAACTCCTACAGGGAAATGTTACTTTTCATCAGATGGTAACATCTAACTTTTTCTGGCCAATTTGTTCATTTCCACCTTGTTTTTATATAGATGTCCATGTCTTTCTTTGTGTTAAAAAGAAAACCAATCCTAGGTAACATGGCAAGTTGGAAGAGTATGTCAAAACCAAAATTGTTTATTTGTTCATTGTGAACAATTCTGTTTACTGCAGATGAATGGGTTTTATGGTAAAACTCCAGCTGGATTATAAAACTTTCATCTTTGGACTACGTCCTAATGTGTTGTTATTAAGCTTTAAAAATCAATAAAGCAGGGGGAATTACATTAAATTGGCAAAAGTTAAAATAATGTTGAGAAACTGGCAGTTAAAAATTGTTGATGGAACAGCTGATGGATTTGCAGAAGAGCCTAAGATGATAAGGCTTGCTAGGATCTATTTAAAACCATTGCAAATTCATCCAGTATTGCTCTTCTGGAAGCAGCAATTCCACATATCCTTACAGAAAGTCTTGACTCACAACAAAGCTGATTAGTCATCCAAGACACCAAAATAGTTAAAGCACGAGTCAATATGTCTTGGAATATACACTGGAGAATTGATGCAGTTATTTGAAGGCATTTCAGCATGCATAAGGCACTGAGTTGCACTATAAACTATTAGGCCGTATGAGACTCCAGTAAAATCAGAATTATTTAATTGTGAAGCTTTAGCTGCTATCATATATTTTGGGGCATTACTTCTTTAAGACACATATGAGGAAACTGAGAAATATAATTCCGAAGAACATAAGAAAGGGGTAACTGCATGTAGGAATTGACTCCGTAAAAATGAAAGCAAGTGTAATATGTCATGTCTGCACTGATGTACAAACCAGTTTTAGGGAAAAAACCTAGCAGTGATTTAGTCTGAAGCAGTAATAAATGAACTAGGCTGTTACTTCAGAGGGTCTGGGAGGAATTTGTTTATCTTCTGTGGCTAGAAGACACTGTTTATGTAACCTGTTGTCCTTTCTCTCGAGTATCAAAGCAGTCCAGTGGTTCTGTGTCACCATGATGCAGAGGTAATCAAAGCAAACCTTCAGAGAGTGTCACAACATTGTCATTATTTTGGCAGAGCATTGGAGATAACTTCAACAAAGAGCCAAAGAAGCTCTGTGTTGATAAGTAGGTTTCAGTCTGAAGAGCTCGGTAGAAATAAACAGTCCCAAGTGGTCTGATACCAGTTGAAAACCACCCTGCTGAGATTTTTATTGTTAGCAGAATACAGTGCCCAGATCATGAATTACTTCTAAATAAAAGCAATGTCCATTTAGTGTTCTTCTCCCTCCCTCTATCCAACACTAACACTCCTACAATCTGTGCTAAGGCACATGGAGGAGAGGGTGCTGATTTGAGACAGCCAGCATGGCTTCACCAAGAGCAAGTCTTGCCTGACCAACTGAGGGGCCTTCTGTGATGGAGTGACTGTGATGGAGTGCATCTGTGGGCAGGAGAAGGGCTTCAGATAGTGTTTTTATGGACTTCTCTAGAGGCTTTGATGCAGCTGCCCAAAACATCCTACTCCCTAAATTGAAGAGAAATGGATTTGATGAAGCATCTGTTAGGTGGATGAGGAATTGGTTGGATGGTCACATCCGGAGGGTGGTGGTCAGCAGCTCAGTCTCCAAGAGGACGTCAGTGACAAGGGCTGTCCCTCAGGGGTCTGCACTGGGACCAGGACGGGTTAATATCTTCATCAGTGACATGGACTGTGGGATTGAGCGCACCCACAGCAAGTTTGCAGAGAACACCAAGCTGAGTGGTGCAGTTGACACAACTGAGGGACTGGATGCTCTGCAGAGGGATTGAAGCTGGAGAAATCAGCCCATGGGATTGAGAGCAGCCCTGCTGAGAAGGAATCAGGGATACTGGCAGATAAAAAGCTGGACATAACTAGAAAGCCAGTTGCTTTCTGGGCTGCAACAAACACAGCATGTCACAGGTTGAGGGAGGGGCTTCTGCCCCTCTGCTCTGCCATAGTCCCACATGGTGCCATATGGATTGCTGCATCCACCTCTGGAGTCCCCAGCATATGAAGGACACAGACCTTTTGGAGAGGGTCTACAGGAGGGCCATGAGGTGAAAGGGATGGAGCACCTCATGTATGAAAACAGACTGAGAGAGCTGGGCTGTCAGCCTGGAGAAGGCTCCACAGCCACCTTATTGTGGCTTTTCAGTGCCTTAAGTGACCTACGAAAGTTGGAAACAGACTTTTTAGCAGGGCTTGTGTGATAGGACAAAGGGTAATGGCTTTAAACTAAAAGAGGGTAGATTTAGATTGGACATAAGGATACATTTTTTACAATGAGGGTGATAAACAGGGGAACAGGTTGCTCACAAGGGTGGTAGATTTCCCATTGCTGGAAAGCACATTCTAAACTGAAAGACATTTTAGTTAGTTTTTAATAACTAGCTAAAAGGAGTTGAAAGAAAGGACTTCTATAACAAGTTATTGTAAGTGTATTTGTTATCTGTATCTATTTTGTTATCTATAGCTGCTCATTTTTATGGAGTCACTTTTTAAACACTGACTTTTACACTGAGTCAGTTTTGACTAAAGCTCTGTAATTTGTTTTTTAAAGGTCTACTACATTACAAACAAAACACAAATTTCCTTATTTACAATAGGTTGGCTGTAAGATAATTTTCTGTGATCTCATCCATAGAGGAATCAATTCATGCTATAGTCTAGCCCATGTCCTTGTTATTAATTTTGCATGCCTTGATAGAAAATGAAACTCAAATACCTTTGATTTATATTTTTATTTGGGGGAAATTTACAAATATCTCAGTTGTAAGAGAACTTTGTGGATCTACACCAAATACTGTATCCTTTTATTGCATAGTGTATTGCAAATAGTTTGCATTATGGGTAAAAAACAAATCTCCTAAAGTAATGTAAAAATAACCAATTTGGGGACAACTGGCTGACTATCTGGAAAGCACTATCATATTCTGTGGTCATTTAGGGCATTTCCTTGGTTTATTTCTTCATTTTTTATTTTATTATTTGTAATCTGCCTTAGAAAGGTAGGCAACCATACTGGTTACAACACTGAATAACTGATGGCTTGAATGTTGAACAGCAAAGTAGTTAACAGCTTTCAATCTGTGCAAAGTAAAATCAGTTTCCCTAGTTATTAAGGATCATTGCAAGGATTTGCTAGCATCAATGACATGATTAAAGACCAGATTAACATCAGGTGTGGGTCCATGAAATTCCCAAGTGTACAAATTTACAAACACTTTTTAAATCATATGGAATGATACCACTAAAGGCTGTTGTTGGCAATCTGCTCCACCCTAGCTTACTCATCCTCTGCTCACGCTGATGAAAACTTCAGTGCAGTAACTTCATGACACATAATTCAATGATGTTAAAATAGGATAATTTATTCCCTTCTCTCTCACATTTTATTTCTTTCTATTTAATAAATTTCAGGTTTGGAAGTAACAAGGGAGTTGTGTTCGTGACCTGAATGTAACTGAGATTTACCTGCAGATTGTTGCCAGTCCCATCACATGCTCCTTCCATTTTCAAACTGCTGTTCTCTCTACTAATATCACATTAGTTTGTCATGCAAAGATTTTTAGGCTCTAAGTTCCAATATTTTTCATTTTATGATGATCAGTCAATGCGTGCAAGTCAAATCCTGATTTATTCCAGCCATTAGGTGGCAGATATTCTTGGGTATTTGAACTGCAGGCACTACATTTTCCAGAACCAGATGCTTCTGATGTTCCAACACACATATTTGATGATCTTCATCCAGTCAGAGCCACAGAACTGGTATGTCCTTCCTTGAAGAATGAGAGGGGTGAGTAAGGTCTCTCTCTGGAGGAAGAGGGAGGTGGCTTCAGCAGGTCCAACACACTGTCCCTTACAGATAGAGTGGTCCTAGACTGAAGTAACAATGGCCTCAGCATCATCTCTTAGCTCAGTTTCTTTCTCTTGTAGGACCTGGACTACCTGGCAGTTTCTCTGTAGCCCCAGTAGGGGGTTACACATGACAGAACACTAAATGAAGCTTGGTGCTAGGCTCCTTCCTGCTGCTTCATTGTTGCACAGGCACACAGGATTTCCAGTGTGTGCCACCAAATACTGCAGAGGCTAACATTAGCCTAAGGTTAACTCAGTTATTAAAATGCATATACACTGCTGATAAAGTTAGCACTATAATTCCTCACGTTAATTTTCTGAAAATGTGTGGCACATTTTGAGAAGAAAAATGGAAAAAAACCTAAAAAATGCATTTTTAGAAGCAGTGAGTAATGGAAAGTTAAAAAGGGACCAAGATGTTTGTTTCTGTTTCATTTTTAAGCCCACTTCCCCAGATTGCTGAATAACAGTGCATGTTTGAAAAAATACAAATGCTCATCCCTATTTATTGATGTGTGTATTAGTTCCTGTGTGTACCCATGCTATTTCAGGAGGCAGTGAGGACAGAGCCAGTTCTGAGGTGCTTGAGGCATAATCCTCCTTCTACCCAGCCCTCTCATCCATGTCTCCTGCAAGATAAAATGACCGATAGTGTTAAGTGACCTATGCTACCACTTTCCACTTTGAGATCCTGAAATAGATTTTCCCTGTGTCTGATGTGAAAATCCTGACTGTGCCCTACAACCTTTTGCCTGAAGCATGCAGGAGAGGAAATAGCAGATATGGAGGCACTGGAGTTTAAGGCAGAAGAAATCTGTCTGCAAAGCACCAGAATGTGCAACTTTCCACATGGCATAAAAATGGGCTTCCCTGACGGATTTCTGGGGTTGGCCAAAGTAATCATAAAATGTACATCCTGCTGCACATGTGAAGGGCTTTCCCATCCAGGGCAACACAGAGTAACTCCACAACAGAAGAGTATTTAGCAATAAGGTTAACACAATACAATACAATATAATACAATAAGGCCAGAAGTTATAAGGAGACTTGTTTTGGACTTACATATCACTTATCTGTGGTTCTGAGTAGCAGTTGTCATCTGAGAGTGTTCACCAGGAAGCTTGTCTGGATCTAATCAGAGGTCAGATCTTTCTTTATCTACCTGCTAAAATCAAAGATGTTTAGTGCAAGTTGCTACTCTTGAAGAGCAGTTATAAATTAATCTTTTTTAGTTCAGCAAAGCGTGAGTTCAGTAGAGTGGAATTAAACCTAATGAGGAACTTGCAAGCTCAGTCTGTCCAACCAGCCTTGATGTGCCAGAGGGCTGAGATTCTCCTGACTGAGATATACAGGTGTTTAAATCTCACTGGTGTTTTTTTTTTTTCCTTATTTCTAACATAATCAATTAATGGAGCTGAGAAATATTTTCTGAGTAAATACAGTAGCCTTTGTTTTCACTGCTGAAAGGATGACTTGGGAAAAATCTTGGTTCTGTAAATACAAGTAATGATGTTAGAGATTTACTTAGTATCATGAAGACAGTTTAGGCAGAATTAAAAAAACATCAGTGTTAGAAATGAAAAAGATGTATTATACCAATAGGTTCATTCTACCTTGTGGGAAAGAACAGAAGAAAAAAATCTAAATTATCTCTTTACCCTTTTTGTACCTTTCCTTGTTGATATTGAAATTGTTCAAACACTGCTTTATATTTTCTAGATAAGTAGAGAACATATAGGAACAATGTCTGCTTTCCTCTCTTTGCTTTTCTTTGTTTTATTTCCAGTGAATATGATAGAACACACATTCAGAGAGGGATTATTTTGTCCTGGTTCCATCCCAGTCCAATATATTTTTTTTTACTGAAGATTTCTGGCAACCCTTGAGATAGCAATTTTAATTAATGGCCCAATTATTAAGAATATACCCACTCAGAGAAGCATTCTAAACAGCACAATTGTAAAGGTTAATTGTTCAGTTATAATTAGAGCCATACTCTATCCTGAAAAGTGCTTGTGAATTTCTACAGTCACATTATTTAAATAATTTAAATCTATCTTGGACTAATGCCATTATCTCTAGAATCAAATTCTCCTCCATAGGCCTTGGTTATCCTCTTGCTTATGATATTTTTGTTGTGTTATGATGTCAGTGTCTTCAAGGTAACAGTGAAACTGGTCTTCTAATCTTTAAACAGACAAACAAACAAAAAAAACAAACCACCCGGGCAAACTCTTTAGAGAAGAAATGAAACAGTAGCTTCTCTCTAGTGGTCATTCCCTTCAGACTTCGGAACAGAAGGCAAAGCCTGTTTTCTATGCAGCAGTTTCCTGAAGATTAACTGCAAAATAATTACTACTTTTCAGTTGTTTGAATAAGCGAGACACAAGGCAAGAATAGTTGGAGGGGCGTTGAAAGACAGGGAGGAGGTGATGGTGTTAATGGAAAAGAAGTGGGTGGTAAATGCACATTAAAGACCCTGGGATATTAACCTCTGACTTGCACATGTTGTTTAGTTCATTCTTGATTAATGTTTTTAAAATTTAGAAGGAAAGGCACCTTTTGGCCTTTTAAATGATGCACACCTTCAACAGTAAAATACTTCTCTTTGTTTTGGTTTTTTTGTTTTGTTTTGTGTTTGTTTTTTTTTAATTTTTATTGAAGAGGGGAAAATCAAATTACGCTATTCAGGCTCCTAGGCATTTGACTGCATTTATAGCAGTAGTTGATGGCCTCTTATTTGGAGCCTGTGTGGTTTCATTGGGAGTACAACACATGCTGCATTCATCCAGAGGATTAACTGAATTCTCTGAATTAGGACAGTGACCTTGTCAAGCACAATGTGTTTGGACATGTGAGGTATTGGTTCTCCTTGCTTTTTAGGGAATTTTGGTGTTCAGGCTTTTATTTTTTTATCCTTTTTTTCCTTTTTAATTCCTGAAGTTTGTAGGCTGCCTTAGTCATGTTCCCTTTCTTATTTATGTTTTTGTGTGAGTTCTGCCTCTGCCACACCCATAGGGTCCTCCTGCTTCCCAGTGGAAACCACTTGCAAGAAATCAGTTTGGCTTATAAACCTTCAGTCATGCATTGAGAAAGGCTAGCTCTAGGATGGATGAATTGGGCTAAGTACTGCTCTGCTGACAGTCTTATCATATTGCACATTTTAACTCACAGTAATAAGTAAATTATCATCTTTGTATGTGTCCTTGTCATATTCCAGAGCAGAATCAGTGTGATCAGTGCAATTTACTTGATATGGTATTTTACATGACTTCCTTAAAAAAAACCAAAAAATCAAATTCCCACTTTCAATGTGAGATATTAAAGATTTTTTTAAGGTTGTTAAAGGTCTTTGGGTACCACGTTCCCATTGAATTGTACAGGTCTCTTCTGTAGCTGTGAAATTCAAAGGTCTTAAAGGGGAAGCAGTCCTCATTTTCATCCAATCCTTAATCCAAATTTCTTGTAGCAATACAGAATAACAATATATAGATACTGTTTTACTATAGGTGTTCCTCTTTGCATTGCATTACTGTCTCCTACATATGCACCTACAATGAGCTTCGTTTTGAAAAATCAGCATAATGAAGTGGTTTTTAGTTGTAGACTTTAGTCTGTTTGCATAGCATGCAGTTTTTTTCTATAAACATCAGATATTCATATCTGTTATTTATGTAAATTTCTCTGTCTGCTATAGATTTGCAATCTTTGCATATTCTCTATTGAACTTTGATTATGCTGTTTGTAAAACATAGACAGGAATTTAAAGCCCATGCCTGGTGATGATGAAGCATTTTCTTGCTTCTCAGAAGTATACTTATTCATTTAATTTTATCAGAGGTGGAATTTAAATAAATACATCTGCAAAGCTATCTGGATGAGATTGTTTTTGTTTCTTAAGGACCTTTCAGTAAATGTAATATGACTGAAAAGAGCTGCTGTGTGTGGGAGTAGTGTTTGAACTGCTGATTGCTGCCAAAGGTTACTGGAGTGAGGACAAATGAATCCTTCAAGGCAATTAAAAGTAATATAATTGATGAAACAGAAGCTGCTAATCCCTTCCAGTTTCATATAACTTAAGATTTAGGGCATCATGCCAGAGACATAAGCTGCAGAGAAGGTGAAAGCCACTGCTAAAAGTTTTGTACAAATGGTGTGTCTTTTGGGGAGGAAAGAGCATATCACACTGATGCTCTACACACTCCCTGTTCAATTCAGAGTACACTCTGAGGTCCTGATCCTGCTGTTCTTAATGGACCAGGGCCTGTTTGGAGACTGCCTTTGCATTTTCAGCCAGGATGCACAGGTTTGACAAAGATGCTGCTGTGATTACAGCACGGTGTGAAGCTGGGAGCCAAAGGCTGAGAGAACTTCAAGCACAGCTTGAGTGACCAGCAGAGGTGAGAGTGACCCTGGGCATGCTTATGGCATGTTGTGAAGACCAGAATTTTCCCTATACATCTTCCCTCAGTGGAGAGATCCAAATTAGTTTAATTCTCATAGCAGGAAAGAAGTGAAAAGAGGAAAAAAGTAAGGGGTAGAATTAAAAAAAGGCAGTAAAAAAAGCCAGGGGACTGTAATAAGCATGTGCTGTTCTGGAAAGCAGGCTGGTTTAAAAAAAAATAAATTAAACTTTCTGCTATAAATTAAAATAATTTTCATCTAAACAACCTTAAAATAGACATATTTGCTATCTTTCTTGAAAAAAAAGAAAGAAAGCATCTCTGATTTTTATCCATTTTGGTTTTTTTCTTTTAAGATGAGACTTGCATGTTGCCTCAAATATCAGGTTTCTATGCTCTCACAAAAGTGCATGTAAACTACTGGGTAGTTGAAGTGTCATTATTTTAGGTCTGCTAAGACCAGTGTGGTTTCTATGTTAGCAAAGAAAGATTTAAGAGGGAAGAACAGCTGAACTCAGAGGTCGGAGCACTCCATTGGCAGAAGCTGTTGCTGTCCTAAGCAGGTCAGCTGAACTTCTAATGCAGAGAATTTCTGGCTTACTGTGCCACAACCAGAGCTTGATTCTGTAACATTTCGTACTATGCTTCTACTTTATATTTATACTAGTTAGTATAAGTAGTTTAAAAAAAGGATGTAAGCCCAAGTAATTGGTAAATGTCCATGTAAATCAATCTTGGCTCTGTAGATTTGTGGCTGCAGAAGGAACTCAGCAAAAGATAATGGAGGCAACTGCCTCACTCCCTGTGCCAGATCAGTGGGATGTGGACATTGAAGTCACTTTCAGCTTCTTAAATGTTATGTATTTTCACACTCAAAGAGGCAGGCTTACAGAGCAAAGCAGGATTTTTTCTCTAAAATTCAGCACATTTTTACTATAGCTATAGCTAATCTATGAGGGAATTAATGCTGTGTGAAGCAGGTATTTATATTGCTGTCCATTTTTGCAGAGTGTGCTTCTCATGTAACATAGGGGTTTATGGAATCTAAAATGTCTTTAGTTATATCAACTGTGGTTTATTGAGGTTTCCTGAGATAATATTAAGAGAAAAAGCTCACATGGTGTTCATCTTTATAATGATCTCTTACTCATTTTCTTTAAGAAATTTCTCTAGGCGCACAAACAGGTCAAGGCCCATACATCATATTTAAAAATAGACCTCAAAGCAGAAGTTTGCAAAATTCTTTTCATCCTCATCCATCTCCAATCTGACCATCACTCACAATCTTTTCTCTACGTATCTCACGTTGTGGGGATATGTGCTGCACCTTTACCCTCCGACCCTCAGGTGGTGATCTGTTAGCTCCAGCACTGGGGTGCCAAATTGGTACTTGTTAGCCATTAACATCCCTGGAAGGTCATGCTGTCTCTGAACAGCTGCAGGACTGAGTACCTGAGTCCTTCAGAGAAGAACAGGTACCATCCTGCAGCAAGGCTCCTGCAGTGTCACGGGGTGGGTGACATTTCAGGGCTGTGTCATGCAGAGCCATGGTGTGAGCTCAGGTTTGCTGTGCAGCCTGTGCCAGCAGTGCTCCCCACTGCTGCCCATGCTGCTTCACTCTGACCCTCTCTTCTCCCTGTCTGCTCCCCAGGATATCCCTGTGTGCTGCACCTCACTTCCATGAATATAAAATGAATCTGATTTTCCAGTTCCAGGCAGTTGCACTGACTGTGTGCAATATAACTGTTTCTGAAGGCAATCTTCCTAGAAACCTGCCTGGAAAGATGTGCAAGTGCTCTTGGCCGAAGCCAAACAAGGTCCAGTTTTCTCTCTCATTGTAGCTCCCTGTGTGGCAACGGCAAAGTAAGGGACAGAGCAGTGAGGCACTATGAGGAAAATACTCTTTACTTAATGCATGCTGAGCTAAATGCTGTTACCTTTGATAATACCTGGAGCACAGAGGTTGCATCAGGTTCCCACAGCAGTTCCCACAGGGAACCCACCATCCACACTTTCACAGAGATACCAAAGTAACAATGATCACATGAATAGCTGGAGAGGGTGATGGGTGAAGGGAGAGAGGTTAAGCTGGGACACAGGAAGAAAGGGAAATGGTCTTCTGCTGGCAGACGATATACTGGACCAACTACTCATTGTATAAGGCAATGAGACAAAAGACCTGACAGAATGAATGGTGTCTATTTTTAGCAGAAAGGAAATTGCTTCTGCATCTTTTATACAAGCAGGGCAGTGCTACACATCTTTGTTTGAAATGAAGGATTCAATCTAGCTATCCAGTCCAGCCAAAATGCCAGTAGGTTTCATGGGTGTCCTTAGTGACTTGGAGATGTCATGCCTGTGTCCTTTCTACCATGTCCAGTAATGTCCTGGCAGCTGCAGCCTGTTCTCCTGCAAACTCTGAGGATAGTGGGGAGGCCATGAGAGACCCAGGGGAGGGTGTCAATTCCCTCTGCCTGTGTCATGTAGGGCTGGACTTCCCTTGGGGACAGCAGCACTGGGTCTCATTTGCAGTGATGTGATGGAGGAAGGCAGGGGGCAGATCCCCAGCCAATCTGGATTTCAGTCTCAGAGGTGACAGTGCTGACTGTGTGCACCAAAGTTGTTATCTTGTTGCCATAACAACGTGGCACATCCTCTTCAGTCCAGGCACTCCATGCCTGGTGTGCAGTGCTCAGCAATTGCTGTAACAAGATTCACTTTTATTTTATTCTTGTATTAGCTATTGTTTGGGATAGAGAAGGAGCACAGCCGTTGGGTTTTCTGATGTGTTTTGCCAGCTTGTCCTAAAACTCCTGGGTACACAGGAACGGAATGTCCAGATGGCACAGTTTTGCATTCCTATTTTGAAGATTTGGAAAATAAGTGCATGGCATATGTATATGCATGGACAGAAAAACATATGTAAAAAACAATTTAGCATATCTGGGAATTGAATGTTACAGTTATTTGGTTTTTTGAGTTTTAATCATTGTTAGTAATAGAAAATATTTCTGGGGTTTTAATAGTGTGGTGTTCCCATAGTATGAAGTGATTGAAAATTAGTCTGCTCTACCAGCAATGTGACATACATTTTTAGTGCAGACCATTCTTCACTATAAACTTTAAACCCTCCAATTTTTTGTTAAAGGGTCAGGGTCAGGAATAATATGCAAACAATGCCTTTTATTCTGTGTGCTTGGTCTGTGCTCTCTTATTCTGAAGACATCGAAGAGTCATGGCATAGGAAAATGTGAAAGAAGACATAATTTCTGTTGCATGATATCCCTAGCATTCAGGAGGACTTTTGTGTGCCTAATGTTTCATACAGGCACAGTTCTTAAGCATTAAAGTCAAATTCTGTTACTTTATTTACTACCTCACTATTTAGTAGTACTTAAAGTAATTTCTACGGGACCTGACTTTTACCCTAATTCTCAAAAAGACCAAACCTTTTTAAGGTGACTCCAATAATCTCTTAACACCTTGTCCTAAAATGCTCTGAGAGTTATTGCAAAGCAAGAATAATAACATGTTTCTTTTAAAAATAATGAGAAATTCATATTATGATTTTATTACACTTTTCTCAGCTGAGTGGGTAAAATATTTTCTGTTGACATTTCTGAAGAAGGCAAGAAAATTCTTGTTCAAGAGTAAATTTATATGCAATGAGAAGCTGGAATAGCAACAGCAATCTTTGTAAATCCTAATGAAAGCCATAATCCAGAGGAATAAGTCTGCTTGATAACAATAAATCATTATAATTGCCACCTACTCTTTCAAACCCACAGACCAGCAGCTCCAAAGTACCAACTCACTGTTTAGATATACCAGAGTAAAATTTTCTCTCTGTATGTATACATATATCACCCACTTAGGATTCCTAACTCAAGCATCAACGTCAGAATTTTAACCACAATGCCTTGAGGGCAGATGGTCAGCATATTAGTTCACTATTCAGCTGAATCAGTGCTCCCTCCAGTTGGTTTCTTCATTCAGCATGCTTTCATGTGTGCCATTAGCTAACCCTGGCTCAAAACCTCACAAATAATCATGATTCCCCTTAAATATTTTGAGGGAATTTTTTTAATAACCTGCCTTGAATAATTGGATGCATTTTAGTCCGGCAATATATTTCAGGTATTCAGTACTTTTTTTACTTTGAGACAATAGTTCTCATATTTACAGCCTTGGTGTATTAGCAATGGGATGTTTGCTAGATCATGTTGGACTTGTCAAATGCTGCCTCTATTATTAGCAGGAGTCACTGCACAATATAGTGATTTGAGGCCAACAACAACGTAAAAGTACTTATTTTTCCTTACAGGAAACCTCTTTCTCCTGTGTGACCAAATTACAGTCTGCTAAAACCAACACACAATAAACTAGCTAAGTTTTGAAGGCTTCTAGAATAATTCTGGTGCCTAAGCAGTCCAAAAGTTAGGTGCTCATTTTCCAAGTTCCAAAATGCTAATTTAATCTATTTTCAATCGTATAATTAATTGTACCAGAATGGGCATTTAAAAATTAAAACTATGTTATCATAAGGTATTTCAGTATTTAGCATTTTGAGCATTGAATGAAATATATGTCCAAATCTTTGTTTTCTGATGAGAATGGGACAAGGAATATGCAGTCGAAAATACAGTGCTTAATTTCTTCAATGTTTGTGTAATCACTTTTTGACTTTGAACAGCTATTGCCATACTGGCAATAAGAGTCATGCAAGATAAAAAAATTAAGGAGAAAAAAAAGAGTGAATTCTCAACTTGTTTTCATGAGAAAATTTAGCTAAGTTCAGGTCTTGGGAACAAAGGAAGTGTTAACACTCCTCTGGACTTCTCTCCCACTTCAGCTAAGAAGCTGTGAAAAAATAGACTCTCTCAGGGCTTGAATGTGAATGAGTTGAACTCTCCTGTAACTAGGAAATCTTTTCAGAATCAGACAGAACTGAGCAGGTTTTCAGTTGGTCATATCCCATTCATTCCTTCACTCCTTATCCTCCACATGCTGATTCAGCTTGTAACTGAGCATGTTAAGGCTTTTGAAGTCTGATCAAAGATCCCACACTGGCTGCAGAGAGGTGGAAAGGAAGGAAGGCACCTTATCTTTTGTGCTCATCCTAGTTCCAGACTTTACTGCTCCATCACTGTCATCTAAACCAGAATAAAAAATGAAAATTCCTCTGGAACTTGGATGGTATTTTAATTGTTCAATTATGAGTAATCCAAGAGGTTGGCTAGCGCTCAATGATTTTGTTCTTTCTGTCTGTATGCTGATTGCTTCCCAAATCCCACTGCCTCAGCTCCCCAATCTTAACTGATGCTTCTATCTAAAATGTCCTACGAGAAATATTGCTGGGAACACCTGCATCACTACTCACGTGGGAAGAAAATTTACCTGGCCCATGTCTAAAGGCCACACCTTATGAACCACTGATGCATTTTTAATCTTCCCATATCATTGGAACAATGAGGGAAGGGGAAAGCATCTTGTCATTAAACGTGGTTCTCCTAAGTATGACCAAAAGCCTCCTTTTTGTATGAGGTCCATGTAGTTCACCTGCCAGGAAGAACTGGCATGGAAGGACTCTGGCCATGCTGAGTATTTTGAAAGAAACAGAAATATTTCTATAGTCTCTGGAGGGATAGTAGTAGGTTAAGGTGAACTGGTAAAACAGCCCCAGATAAACTACTACAGTTTTCAGTTAACAAACTTAAAATTGTCATCAAGATTCATTTTTCCATTGAGTTTGGAAAAAGCTGGACAACATCTAGATTTTTGCTAACTCTTGACTCCTGAGAGTACCTGGACATTCAATTTTAGTTTAGGGAGGTAACCTTGATTTTTTTTTCTGATCAAATGCTGGGTCATGAGTCAGTGACTCAAGCTACACCTTCAGCTCAAAACTGTTAGCCCACAACTTTTATGGGCTTGTTGGTGTTTATACATTTATTGCTGTTTTTCCACTCCTTCCACTTATCCCTAAATTGCTGGGCAGAATAAGGTTTTTAGTTCTGTTCTTTTGAACTACTCCTCAGCTCTTGTGAGGAAGAAGAGATGGGTCCCATGCTTGTTTTCCATGCCACAAAGCTTTCTGCAGGAGCAGCCCTTGAAAGGATATCATAAAGTCCTTGGCAGATGTGTGTATAACTAGATCCCTGTGCCTTTCCCTTTGCTTCAAGACCATCTTCTTCAGCAGCAACCTCTCCTCCTGCCAGGGGGCATAGCACCAGGAAAGGTTATAAAGGATTTCTCTAACTGGACACTGGTGTCCTTTTGCTGGCCCGCTCTCTTATTACTGAGAGTTACTCACTGTCCACATCTGATGTCAGTACTGAAATGTACCAGGCTGACCAAAATGCTTTTACTAGTCAGCAGCACAGTACCCACAAGCTGGCATTTTTCACTTATCTCAGTGGTTTTTTTTCCTGCAGAGGGAAAGGCTAATGGTTTCTGTATAGCTTCTGATGCAGGGTAAAGGCTGCATCCTGCTGTCACTTCATTTCAATTCACATTGCATCTTGTAATTGCATGTGCAGTCAAAAATTATTATTTTTATTATCTGCAGCATGGCAAACAATGAGACTGCTGCTCTGCAGCAAACTCTGCATCAAGCCTCGCACTGGGTTGTCCCAGGCCTGTGAAAGGTGGGCAAAGTTCTGGGCATAGCCTGGGGTTTGCAGAGTCCTGTTTTCCTTCACAGCCTTTTATTTAAATGGCTGCTGATAAATGAGGTACAGAAAATGGCATTAAAGTGACTCATGATGTCAGCAAACATTGCTGCTTGGAAATGTCACATTACTGTCATTGCACAGAGAGAAAGGGACCCAGCATTGGCTGTTGTGTACAGTCAATAAGGAGAGCTGATTCCTGATCCTCTCCTGCCCTTTGCAGGATAGAAGTTCTTTAGACCAGGAGAGATAAGGAGAGAAAAAGAAACATATATTGCATTTATGTTTGTTAATAATTTTTATATAAAACAGAAATAAATATTTTTGTGACCTAAAATATAGTGCATTGAAATGTTTCCTGGTGAGTGATTAGAACAGCATGTAATAGTGTCTGACGAGCAACATGAATTCATTGACAACCAGCTGTTGAGTCTTACATATTTGATCTGTTTCTATTCCTTATGTTTTATTAATACCATCCTTCAGTTCTAATAATGCCTGATTCTGTGCTTCTCAGTCAGCTACGGAGAAATTAATTTTCTGGGACTTGTTCCTAAGGAAAAAATGATGTGGGATTGAACCTGTCATTCATGAGGAGTATTAACCAGGCTTTGGTCTTGGGAGAACTCTTTTAGATCCCTCCATGCAACAGACTTTTTATAAGGATCGTAACATACAGTAAGAAACATATTCGGTGAGCATTGTTGCTTTATATTTTGTTACACTGGAGTCTGGTAGGAGAAATAGGACCACAGTTAGGCTATCTCTCTGTGTTATAGTGCTTGGGTATGTGTGGGGCCAGGTAGGGAGGATGCAAGGACCCCCAGCTCACTGCACAGCAATTAATGGGCAGAAATACAACTAATCACCAGTTGTGATAATGTATTTTAGCCTTGTAGATTCAGTGCCTCTGGTCTATGTGTAAACCATGATGACCAGACCTCTGGTCAGCATAAAATGTAAAGATCAGGATGAAGACTTGCTCACACCTTGCACTTCCTTTGCTGCTGGAGGAAATCTGAGGATGCTGAGAGGAAGCAGAGGAGCTTTGGCACTGGCTCCATCAGGTGGCCTGGCCCCAGTGGGTGTGGGGAAGGCTTTTGCTGCCTGTACAGCAGAGCATTCAACAATCAGTGCCTGGGCTGTCACACCACACCCAGAGCCTTGCCACAGCCCAGAGCCACTGTCACAGACCCTGTCACCAGGTGTAGAGCTCTGCTTCTACTGGATTTGGTCTATCCTGATGTCTGCATAGAATCATTAAAAAACATGTTATGAGGGAAAGGACATATGGAGGCAGGAACCGTGGCCTGACCTGATGAACTTTTCATTTCATTTAGGTTACTTCAGCTACAGCCAGGCTTTGCAGAGAGGGAGTGCATATAGTTCTTAGAGTTTTTTTTTAATGTGCTTTTTTCGCCTACTTTTTTTTTTCTTATGTTGTTGTTTTTTTTTTCTTTTCTTTTTTTTTTTTTAATTCTTCTCGGTTTGGGTTTTTTTAACGTGCTTTTTTCCCCTACATTTTTTTCTTATGTTGTTGTTTTTGTTTTTTTTTTCTTTTTAAAATTCTTCTCTTTTCATTTATATTTGTTTCAAAATAGAATTGATTTAAAGCTAACAGATTCTTCTAGCGGGATGGTTTTGGGGTGGGCGGGGGGAGGGTCATCATTAAGGCAGAATGGGCAGCCCAAATTTAATGAAAATAAATGGCATTTGCTCATGTGTAACCATCTCTGTAGAAACCCTACCTAAATGTGCCTTCATGTTTCTGGAATAAAAGAAACCAGCCAAAGTCTCCCCTTCATTTATCTTCCAAGCAAGAGATGACACTTCAGATATTGTTTTCTCAATTTGTCTTTAAAAGCAAACACTTGAATGGGGTGTCTGTTTCTGCAGTAGAAAGGTCACAAAATTTGGGCTGCATGGGTGCAAACAGCAGACTGTAAACCTTATGCTGTTTGTCTTTGGGATAGCCTACCTTACAATGTCAATATGTGTTCTGCTAATCAGATGAGTGCTGTGTCCTTTTGCATGAAACATCCATAAAGTATGCATCTCCCTTTGTGTTTTAAAAGCTGTTTTAGCCTGATGTTTTAATACACAGGCGTATTGCAGAATTGGTGTCACACAGCATGTCTTCATTTGTATTTACTATGTTGCACCACAGAACTATTTTGTTTTCACATTGTAATGTACATTTCTGAGATGCTTTTCTGAAGTAAAAGTACACAATCAATGCTTTAAAAATATTGCTTGAGGAAATAATTTTATTAATCCTACACACAATATCCTTCCTGTCATATAGTGGAATTTAGATGGCAGAATCAATAATATAGTATTCACATGGGAATTGCTAATACACAAATTAGTGCACGGTGCTTCTGCACTTGGTAGAAAAGATAGCCTGTGTTTCCTCAGCCTTTTATTGCTGTGCAATCAAAGAGAATTATGGACATAAAAAATCCAGTAAAATATAATGGAATATTTCATGAATTGCAATGTTTACTAACAAGAGAAAACATTGCTCTTTTCAAGTCGTGGCTGAACAGAGCAGCAAGCAATATTTAGGGTAGTAATAAAAGGCTTTAAAGCTTATCATGGAGGTAAACTAAAATCTAATGCAATCTGGTAACATTAATGCATGCTCTTTATGGCATAGAGTGTGAATACTGGAATACTAATTCATAATATTTATTCCACATAGCAATATCCTTTTGTGTTATTGAAAATATAAAGGAATATAAATCAAATATAATGAAATAATTTAATTTCTAATGGTTACAGAATGATCTAAATATACTGAACAAGACCCTGTGACTGCCTGCTCTAGTAATTGCTCAGTTGTGTGCTTATTTTCATAATCAATGCATTACTCAGGCTATCTTTGGTGGAATTTATTACCACATTTTCAGTTTCATGGTACTTAAATATGCAGTATGCAGTCCCACAGAAAATTGTGATCTGTAGAGGAAAGAATCATGGTGTCAGAGGTCAGAGTTCTTTGTTTTCATTCCCTTGAAATCACTCTTTAATATTCTAAAAGGGGCAAAAAGCATGTAATTTGCATTTAAAGTACAGCTTTCCTGCATTACATCCCCTTGAATGTATCTTTTGGGTAGTGGACATTTATCATAGAATTCCTCTTGACTCTGGAAACAGTGCAGAAGGTAGCTGAGGAACCTTTGTAACTGTGCAGTACAAGGCAATAAATCTGAAGCTGCCACAGGATTACTATGGTAACCATCCAGCCTGTCGGTCTTCCAGCCTTACTGAAAGGTAGGTTCAATTTTCAGCTCGTCAACTCCTCGCCATGATTTACTTGTTGACACTGCACATTTGATGTAGTGGTGTTAATGCCCTCTTGCAGCACAAGGGACTAATACTGACACTGTTTTATATGGCAATGCACAGGAGCGGCCACAGGAAATAATTTAAAATTGTAGAATTGTATTCCTGTCAGCAAATGCATAAAGTGGCATAAATTGCCAGATTTCGAATCCTGTTTTAAGCTGCTTCAACTTTGTATGGGAGAATGAACTGTCTTCACATGGCAGCGTGCAGTATGATCTTAGAAATGAGGTTAAAATTGCCTGCTTACTTAAACATTTATAAGAGGGGATATGTGCAGGTCATCCTGGGGTGCATATCCCTCTGCTTGAACCCTTTTTCAGTTCCTTACTACAGAGATGGAAAAGGTTTTGGCATGCAGTGGGTGATCTGTCTTTTTTGTCTTGTAGTATTCTCCATGGAAATGATCTGTGTTTTTAAATAAGTATGGCAAATGCTGTTATGCCTCAAAACAGATTACTTGAAATGTAATGTTTTGCATTTATACACCCACTTACTTTCTCCCTAGGGCAGACTGAGGCTGTGTCAGGTGAGCCAAAGAACCCAGGGACTGCTGACTGACATCTTGATGTTTCTGTTTTTGAAGCTGTCCCCCAGCTTTCTGGGGTCAATCCAAATAAGAATGGTGTTTAACTGAGCCTAAAGTGCCTTTGTTGCTGAAGAAAGGAGAGAAACGTGTATCAGTTTTTAATACTGAAATACATTCAGGAACACTGAGGCTTGTGAAGCCTGGTTTACTAAGAATATTTGTGGGTGTGGATGTGCATGTGTCATATGGGGAGTAGTTGGATCCTTTCACATCTAGTTAGAGGTGAAGTCTGGTTTTCTGAATGGGGATAAAGGCAATTTAGTCTCTGTTACCGTGTCTTTAATATGAGTGGATTCTTCTTTGTGTATTGAAAACCAGAGCCAGAATTTAGCTTTTCTCTCAGTGGGGGTACTGATCAAATTTAACATCCCTGCTCTGATTTCTGTCTTCAAAAACAGTGTAGAAACTTAGTAGATTTTTTACTTTCTCTCTTTGTCAAATTTGGTGGAAACTGACTGGTTGTTGCTAAAGGTAGCAGAAACAGGAGGGAGTTTGTACCCCCTCACATATGCCACTCTATAATCATCTATGGAAAAAACCAAGCGGAGAAAAAAACTCAGCATACAGCAATCGATATGCTGTTAGTCCAGTGTCCTTTGAAGTGGAGCTTCTTGACTAGAAAAGGTATGGCCCAGTTTGAAATAACTCTCTCAAGCCAAACCTTTCAATGTCTAATCTTGTCATTCACCCCATCTTTGATTGTAAGGAGGATTTGAAGATGTTCAGCTTGAAGGATCTTTAGATATGCATTTCTTCCTTTCCCTAAAATATTCCCTAAGATTCCCCTCAAAACGATATATTCTTATTAAAGAAATAAACCAACCAAAGCACTGCTGATAGTAGTGGTGCTTTCCAGCAACATATCTGCATAAAATTTTACCTTTCTCCTGTTGTGAAATATTCTACCTGCTGTAAAATATTTGTTTGCTCTCCTTGGGACGCTACTGCTATTTATCTGCTGGTAATATTCTGTTTGGTTAGTGTGAACACCAGATGAAAAGAGCAAGGAAAACCACCAGATTGGAAGTGTGCTGTGCTGTACTCCTTCTCACAGCTGAATCTGGATTGCCTTCTGAATGGTAAGAGCAGAAGCAGGAGTGGGTCCCTCATCAGACAGGCAGTGGCTCAACCCACATGCTCAAGTTTCTGTTCACTGAGAGCTGGAGTAAGTGACCTCTAACTGTCTACACAGGTGTTTTTTTGGTTTTTATTTCCACTGGTCCAGATTAGTTGCTATTATTAGGAAGCACAGTTTTGAGCTTGGCTGGCTGCTAGATGCTCATCCAGCTGCTGTCTCACTTTTCCTTGTCAACGGGATGGGAGAAGAAAATAAACTCATGTATTGAGATAAGGAGAGGGAGTTAACTCATGGATTACCATCATGGGCAAAACAAGCTTAATTTGGGGGAGATTAATTTCATTTTTTCCTAGTTAAAATGGAGTAGGACAGTGAGAGAGAAAGACAGGACTAAAAACCACTTTCCCTACCTCCTCCTTCTCAGTCTCAGTTTACTCTTAGGTGTTCCACCTCTTTCATTCCCCAGCTGGTGTAGGGGGATGGGGAATGCCACAGGATACAGTCCCTCATGAACTGCTTCAGAGTGGGTCCTTCCCATGGGCAACAGTTCTTCACAAACTGCTTTGGTAATACCAGTCAAAGCTTATAGTGATCAGCACAGAAATGAAGACCAGCACGTTTCCTTACAGGGCAATGACTAAGACATAAGAGAAGTGGTGGACATGAGAAGGTGACAACTTTGTTCTGGCACCATATACACATTATATCTGGTGAAATTATGAAGGAATGTGTTTCTTCAAGGATGGCCTTAAAAAATATCATGTCTTCCTTATCTTAATTAGACAGATCACTCCATCCCATGTGATGACTTAATCTCTTGTTTGAGAATCAGTAGCATATTGTAATTTAGGACCACTGGCTTTATGAGGAAATGCTGGAAGAATATGAGCGTTGCACTTTTTAAGGGATAGCAAGAAGGAAAATCTGAGAAAGGAATAATGTGTTTTTGTTTAAACTTGTGACGGTGATAGATGTTGGCTAGCGTTGCTTTCCAGACCACAGCTGCTTGAAGGCAGTAAAGCCGACTTTTTCTGGCAGGCCACAGCTAGAGCTTTGTTTGAGACATTGTTTCTTGGCTATGCTATTAAGTAGAAACTTAGTAAGCATCCATATTTTTACAGTCCTAAAGCTCTTTCTGGTCTGAGATTTAGTAGATATACGTACCTCTCTGGAGGTGGATTGAATTCTTGTTGGAAAGCTGCTCATAGTTTTCTCTGCGTATTTTATGTATATCTCAAATTAGGAACATGCCTAATAAAAATGTGGTACCATTTTATAATTAGAGCTCTGTTCAAATAATCTTTTTTAGAAAGGTGCTAAGACTTTGAAAATAATGCTGATTTCCTGGCATGAACATGGTAGATAATTTAGGAAATATCTTCTATTTTCTAGAATTGTACATCTTCAAAATTTATCCTTTACCATAGCATTCTGAAATCTGAACTTTTGTTTAAAGAGAAAATGGTCTCTTGACTCTTACTTCTGCAAAAACAATCTTAAAAAATGTGAAGGGAAGTGTGCCTTCGTTCATGATCTTGACAAGGTGAAATACGAGAACCTAATTTGAGAAGTTATTAACTCTGAAATTTAGTGCTTTGATATTTTTAATTCTTGCTCAACTACTTCACAAAGGACAGTACTGTCCTTTTAGTGGATGCTGCTTCTTTGCTGGCCTATAGTATCATCATTAATAGCTATATTGATTCAGTCACTTATTTTTTGTATTTAATTCATTAGAAAGTGCAACCACTGATGAGGTTACATAATCCAGAAATCTCAGTGCATTAAATTGGAAGTTGGAAGAAGGAAGCTATAAAATGTTAGGGACCCTTGCTTCCTCTTTATCACAGGAGTTGTCTTTGTTTTCTTGGTATTTCTGACATATTTTACACACTGTCATTTGGGTAGCTTTTGGATTTTCTTCTTCCCATCCATCTCTATGTGTAGCTGCTGGGAATTTTTTGTTTGTTTGTTGTGACAGTGCTATTGGCTCTATGCCATCAGATTCCTGCAGTACTGCAGCAATAGGAAACCAGTGACCATATAGGAAAGCATGGGTAAAAGAGAGATGACATCATTATTTTGCATGCTTTTGCAGTTACAGAACTCTGATGCATTCACTAGTGCTATTTATATATGTGCCACTAAGCAGTCAATAATACCTCAGTTTTAAAATAAAACATGGCTTAAAAATTCTGTAATAAAACCAAATGCGCTGAAATGTGAAAGAGAGTTTCTTTTGTTTAAACATAGTTCCTTTTGGTTCCAAAGACTATTTTGTTCCAATGATGGAGCTGAGAGAAGTAAGTGTTTGCAACACAGATTTATGACCGTTCTTCTTCCAAACTGTAAAGGTTTGGAAGGGGTGGAAAATGGAGGTAGGTGGACATTTAAGTCTTAAATCATGTGTTATATCAATAGATGGCTGAAGCATTACAGAAGGGGGGTTAGGGGGATGAAAAATGGAACAGGTGCTTTACAGTGCATGCAAGCATGAGCTGGCTCTCTTCAGGTTGGGGATAGGACTCAGTGCTCTGAGGTAAAGGATGCTTCCAGCAGACAATGTTTCTCATGCCCAGACACTTCGCAGAGTGGGCAGGTGGCATGTAAGTATCCATGCTGGCCTTGCTTCCCTGGGAAGGACTCGCAAGGCCAGAGGAGCCTTACTTTGAGGACAGGCTTAGAAGCACTCCATGGGGGATAACCTGTGCCTGAAGCACAGTGGTTGTCCTCATAATGGAGAAGTACATGGGGAGAAATGCAAAGGGTATCTGGGAAGGGATAAACTCCAGCATGAGCATACAGTCACCTGTAGATTTAAAAAAATCCAATAGCTACTTCTCCTAAGAACACACAATTAATCTCCCTCTATTACAGGCAGATGAATATCACATTGTGTATGCTAATTTGAAGTTTTCTTTATAACTTACTTCATTTGCAAATTGTGCCATTCAATTTCCCTGACATGCAAACCAAAGCTTCTGAAAATGAAATGAAATATGTTGTTTTAAGAAAAGGTGGACAGCAGAATAAATCAAGTATGAGAATGTCGTTGTTCCATGGCTCTTTCCCTTTGGAGAACATACAGGAATGAGATTTAGAAAACGGAGAGGTAGTGCTTGAACTAGAGAAATGTATGGTGGTGACTGACAGCCAAAGCATGAAGAATAAAGGGACCCATGTTTTCAGTTAACTATGTCCAAGATGAGGCCTTGAAAATATGAGATAGTCTCTATGTAAACTATGCATAATTTTTGCCAGTCTCTGTCCAAATGAGACAATATCACAATGTGCATTAGAATGGGTTGCCAGAGGTAAATGCTTGTGTGATAACTCCCCTAAGGGATTAAAGAAAAGAGCCAAACTTCCATGGTGTCAGCTGCAACATTTCGTTTGTTTGGCAGCCATTTGCTATTTGGGAAGCATGCTCTGCAAGCATCAGAAAAACACCCTTTACACCCAAGAAGAAGGGGCAGACAAATGGAACATATTAGACTATATATTTTTGCATTATCCTAATGGGTTTTTTAAAAGTATTTTGCTTTTGGGGATCTTTGTCACTCATGTATATATATTTTCACTAATTTAATACATTGCTAGTCAGTACTGCAGAGTCTAAATTTGTATCTGAATTGCCTTTTCTGTGATATTTTAATGATCTATTACAGTAATCTATACATTTTTCCATATGGATCCCTTTTAGTGGTAGGAATAATAAAGTGTTTGATTTGTACCTGAATCAAAGATGGATTCTGCTTATAAGGAAAATCCAAAACAGCTAAATTATAGCTTAATGGCTGGTGGGTATATCTGACACTTGACATAGTACAGAGTATCTTGTGGATGCTGCAGGTGTTTCCTCTCAATTCAGGGAGGTGCAGCTAGTGAAAATACCTTGTCTTTGAAGGTATTTCAACTCCTCAGTTGCAAAGAGCTAAATTTGCTGAGCTTGTTGATTCATGTGCAGTATTGTGCTGGAACATTCTCCTAAAGTGAAGTCAATTTTTTAGACATAGTCTGACAAATTTTCTATGTGGAAGTGTGTATTTGCTCTGCATTTAGGTTCCAATTTCAGAAGCTCCATATTGGTCTGAAGTCTATGCTTTCTAACAGCTGTTAGACTGCAGACCTCTCAGCCATGGTCCCAGTAGGAAAATGGCACTTTCTTTGAGATAAATCATGGTTATTGAGTAGTTGCAAAGACTGACGTATTTGCCCCTCTAGCCCCTATGAACATCTCAGTGTGAGGCTTGGCTTTGTGCATAACATGGTTTGAGTAGAGGCTGTGTTCAGTCCCACGCTTCCTCCATCTCATCTGTTCTTCTGGCTTACGTTGTACTGGGTTGAGCAATCTGTGAGTGCAGAGTGAGTCAGTTCAGCCAACTGATTGGATGGAAAACCTTTTGGCAGATTAATCTTCTGCCAGGCAGGTCACTGCGCCAGCTGGTGCTGCGCTCACATGGCTGCTCCTTCTGATGCTTGGGCAGAGTCTGGTGGGAGAGAGCTTCTTTCCATGGCAGCCCATGGTTTCACCAGCCTGGGTGTAACTTTGTACTGAATTTCAGGGTTGGTGCCTGGATTCTGAGGCCTGGTGAGAGGATTTAATGCAGTCATTTGTTATGCAATTCATGCTGAACTGCTTTTCAGTCTCCCGAAGCACTGAACCGTAACTGCCAACAAGCTCTGAAATTGCATTGGTCTTTGTGAAGGGATTTTTGTCTTTATATATTATGTGTGATTAAAAGTTACAATGAATGCTGTTAAAGGTTTTTTTTTTTTCTCCCTGTTCATTGCTACCTGTATTTGTCAAGGTATTGATGTAAAGTTAGCTAGTCTGTAGTGTCCTGGATTCTCTGTGCATTTTTCTAAAGTTCATTTTTCAGAATGTGTTTTCTTTTGCCCGTGGACATCTCTTCTGCTTATTTTTGTTTTGGTTATTGCCCATAAACAAGTAAAGGAGAATGAATGTAAGCAGGTGGCCTTTTCTGTTGCGTGAGAGAAGAGGAAAGTGCTCTTTCAGTACAGACCTGCATAAGCTCTCCTGCAGCTCTTTCCAGAGCAGCAATTACTGGGAGCCATCACCAACAAGCATGTTACAGAACACAGAGATAAAGCAGCTGTTCACTCAAGGCAGCTCCTGAGCCCAGACAGGAACTTTCCTTCTGATCCCTGGAAAGTCCTGAGATCACTGTTTAGGGTGATTGGTAGACTCTATAAATGCAGGTCTTTCCCTGCAGGATGAATGATGCTCCAAAGTTTTCGGGTGCGCTACTCTAGTATTTGATCCCATTTTAGTATCTCCTTAATAGGTTTTTGGTGGAGAGAGATCTTTTATCCTCTAAGGAGAGGGAAAGAACTTGCTTTTTCTTATGTCATTTATCTCCTCTGGAAATTCATTACTTTCTTTCTCTCTTACCAATTTTGTTTTTCTCTTCCATTAATGCTTTTTTCACTTATTTTAAGAATTCTTGCCATCCACTTTACTTACTTGTGTTGGTATTCATTCCTTTAATTTGAGGTTAAGATGTTTCACTTCCAAAGCCCTCCTAGAGGTGTATGGACTAATGTCTTTACAATGCCAGTTTTAAGACACTTTTGCAAAACTTTCATGCTACCACTTGAGTGCTTCCTCCACCCCTTATCTGGTGACAGTCCCATAAGTATCTGCAAATGTGTTTTGGGAGTGTGTGCTGTGTATGTTTGTTTTCCATCAGATTCCTCCTGTTGTAATATTTTAAAACAAATGGCATGCTGGTGTGTTGTCTTGGCTAGTTGTCAGACATACTTTCTCTGTTGTTTCAATATCTCTTTTCCCTCCTTTCTCATCTCTTCCCACATGTTAGCTCTCTAAGGCAGGAAAATTAATTTTGATTTCTTTTGAAGATAATCAGGCCCAGTGGGGGCTTGGTCTATGATAAGGATCACTTAGTTGCTTAGGTATGTAACTACTGACTGATACCATTAATCCATAGAAACCTTTCCTGCAGTACCTGTTCCTCAGTGCTTTATTTTCCTTCCAGCAGTTTTTTTACCGCAATCTAAAAATTACCACTGTTGTCATTTACATAAATTTTGGAAAACAGTCACAACGCAAAGAAGTCTATTTATTTTACCCAAAGTGAAAAAAAAAAATTAAAAATCAAGTATCTTGTGTGTTCTTAGTTTTTTATAATCTTAATAATGGTAACTTAATTACAGTTGTTGGGATTGGAAGCTGTCTCATATGGAAAATGATGTGTATATGTGTATGGAAAACATGTAGAAGTAGAATTAGGATTTTGAAGCTGACAGGCTGTGCTTGAACAACCCAGCTGAATAAATGATCTCATTCTTGGGATGGCAAGTTTATCTCACGCTCCCAGATTTATCTTTTTTCTCAATTTTATGATCTTCTGCTCAGTAGCAAAATCGAAATATTCCTCCTCTTCTCTTAGTGCTGTTACAGTTCTATACTATAAAAATATATTTCTAAGGTCACAGCTGCACTTTTAAAATGTTCATTGCTATTTAGTGAAACTTGCTTCAAATAGCTTGGTGAAAAGTTGTCTTAAAGGATATTGGCTTCTAATATAACTGGCTAAAAATGTGAAAAATATTTATGACTAAAACATAGTTACTAGAGAAAGAACTTTGTAAAACTGTAAAAACAAGATCAACTCAAAAATTCTTCAATAAAATAAGAAGTAATTTGAAATCAACATGTATATAATGGAGAGTAGAAATAAATTCTTCAATTAGGAGCAAGTTATTTATGATAAAAAGTAGTAATAAAACACAATATTTTCCTTTCTTTTAAAATATTTTTTTATATAAAGGACCATGTTTCACTGTGATCATTGTACTTGCCTTGTACATGTATGAAATCAAAATTTTTATTCAGTGAGTGCTGCTTAAGGCTCTGAACCCTGGAAAATCCCATATTTAACCTGAAGCACTTATGTAAGAAAATCTCAGTAATAAAGCTTAACTGCCTAGTATCTCAGTATAAAAATGTAACTTTATGTGAAAAACACTGCTGCATTTGGAACCAAATCTTGGACAATATCAGATGATGCCAAAATGCTGATCAAGTAACAAAGGCAGTGGATAATTACAAAATTAGTCAAGATATGTGAGATACATTAGGTGATTTCCCAGGGCAATGTTGCTTATTTTATGAAGATGGTATTTGCTGAAGATTTTTATATGCATGTATATTAGCTCTTTTTTATCCTTTCAAGCCCTTAGGACAGTTTATAATCCTTTGGGTTGTCCTTTGCTTTGATTTTTCCTTTCCTCTTGTCACATCTCACTTGAATCAAGTGCATAAAATAAACTTTGGATGCATGCAATGCTGATTCCATTCTTTTGTTCAAGACAATCTTTCTTGCTTTATACAATGAAAGTGAAACATCCTCTGCTGGACCTCCAAAGCCCTTTCTGACATGTTGCACACTATTCCCTGATGTTGCGTACTCTATATTTCGAAAGCGAAACATCCTCTGCTGGACCTCCAAACCCTTTCTGACATGTTGCACACTATTCCCTGATGTTGCGTACTCTATATTTCATAGTATCTCTTTCACTGCCCAGTATAATTTCATTATCTTTGCTGATCTCCATGTTCTACTTTGTTGGAGTTCTGGATGCACTACTTGTTTCTTCTTGCCTGTCTGGTTGTTATAAAACCTCTCTTTTCCTCTAGGAAATAGAAGCTGCTCGAGTTCAGTAGTTAACTGATGAACACCAGATCAAAGAGCTGAAGATGGGTCTTTAATCTGAAAGTTCATTCAGTTGCAGTGTATGAAAGGCTCCTGAAACTTCCTGTATCAAAACACTGAGATAGTTGCTTCGTGCTATTTTTGCAATATGTTCAGGCATCTACTTGTAAAGAATCCAGATACTGACACAAATCACTGAAAAACTTGAGCAAGGATGAAAGATCATTCTCTCATAGTGTATGATAGAAAATATACTGCATGGGAAATGCATTTGCTTTGTGATTTCTATGCCAATGGGAGATCTGTTTCCTACAGTCACTGACGTTTTAACCAAGGCATTGACTTCTTAACTGAGGCCACTTCTCTCCTTCCTGCCCCAGACATCATAACAACAGATTCTTGGCTGAAAAGGGTGTTTCCAGGTGGAAAACAGAATTTCAAAATTTGTACGAACATGAGTGGCTTGAGCCCTACAAGAAGCATGTGCATTGAAGTGCAGAGAACATTTTTAGGAGAGTCTTTCAGGAGCAGCACCAGTCCAGTGGCACTTTCCATCATCAGTCAATATAGCTCTAATTGTGGTTTAGGTTAATAGAGGCTTCAGTCATGAACAAGACAACTGTAATAATACTGTACATATTTTTCTATCATATTCCCTGCAGAGCAGAGCTCTTCCCACCATTTCTTTCCCTTTTTATCCAGCTTATCCATGTTTTCAGGCTATGAAATTCATCCTTGACTAATAATATTGATAGAGAAAGGACTATGTTTAATACAGTTCTCTGGTTGAAACATTAGACACTGGTTTTCAGCTTCCAGGAAGAAATAAAACAAAACGGTGTTGAAATCATTTGTGACAAAGCAGGAAATGGCTTGGGCATGCTTTCTTACTCTTGTCCTCAAACATGATTATGTTCTTCTCCTTATTGTATATTGCCTTATCAGCATGAGGATTAGACTTAGCAATGAATAAATTATGAGGAGAAAAGTATACTGCTGTCCAAGAATAACCAGTCTTATTGAATAGTGCATTCAGGAGGATGCTCAAGCAATGTTAGAGGTTGTTTCTGACTTCTGTAGTGTATTGTTGTAAGATAAGAATACTGTGCCTCTAACTTTTCATGTTCCCTAATGTTACTGCTGTGTTCTTTGTATAAATCTGTTGGAAAAGTTATAGCTCCATGTGAAGCATGTGAAATATTTCTGCTTGGGTGTGTTCCTGAGGTACCAGCATCCCAAACTTAGCATATGCACATGTTGGTACACATAAACTGTGTGCAAGGATGTTGACAGTAAATGTTTGCTTCTGTCACTGTCCCTGGGAGCAGCCAGGCTCAGCCACACGTGATTAGACATAGGGACCCAACAGCTTGGTGGGCTGAAGCAGGGTAACTCCCCACCACTCATCACTATCGGCTGTACCGGCTGTAGGAATTCTGTTCTGTTCTAGGAGAGCAACATTTCCAAACCAAAGTGTTCTGTGATTTTGTAAGGTACCTGCTTCCACTCCCATGGAGTTTTAAGCAACAAGACAGCCCAGGCTGGGGGGCTTCATGGCTGTAAGAAGTTCCAGTGAGGGTTGGCCTCTTCTCTCAAGCAGCTAGAGAAAGGACAAAGGGAAATGGCCTCATGTGGTACCAAGGGAGGTTCAAGGTGGATATTGGGAAAGATTTCTTCACTGAAAGGGTGGTTAAACATTGAAGCAGGCTCCTGAAAGAAGTAGTGGAGTTACTTGGGAGTGTTCATAAAATGAACAGGACACTTTGTGGTATGGTTTAGCAGGCATGGTGGTATTCAGTTGGAGGTTGGACTGGGTGGTCTTGGATGTCTTTCCCAACCTTAGTGATTCTGTTCTGTAACACTGAAGGATGGAATGCTTTCAGATGGCTTCACCCTGCAGTTTCATGTAAGAAAGGGAAGCTTGACCAGCTGATTGAAGTCTCACCTTTAAGGGATATCCAAAGCTGTGCAGGCCGCTCAGACACACAGCACCATACACTGTGGCTCAGAAGACTCTGTGGGCAGTAGAATGTCCTGGCTTAAACCCAGATGAAAACCCACATTTGTTTCTGCAATGAGAACTGTCAGAATAAGCATTTGGCAAGGGGAAGCTGCCCCACTGAGGGCAGTGGCAAGGAAGGAATTGCACATGTGATTGGTACTTTGCAGTCATGGAGTGGCAGCAGGAACCCTGTGAAGTTCACAGCTGCTACCTCTAAATCCTGCTTGTGCTTCCCTGTGGTCTTACTCAGGGACTCTGTTTCGTACAAGTAGTGCTGACCCCTTAAAGGACGCAGGGACATGTGGAGGGAGAAAGGAGCCATCCCTGGCACAAGAGAGAAGCATCATGCTCTATCTTGGATCACAGCTAGCGTTTTCCAAGAGGGAGTTGGAATCATGACCCCATCTATCCAGACCTGAGAGAGAGCAGTCTATCCCCAGTGATTTTAATCATGAAGGAAAGAGACCATTTTATATTCTTCCTCTGTGCCCTGGAGTCCTTGTAGAGAGGCCAGAAATAACTAGGCTTCAATGCTTTCCAATGCAAATTTGATTTATTTGTTACTGCCAAAATGTGTACTCTCTGTTTTGTTTACATTTGGAGAATTGTGGTCTTAGACAAATTGTCATCACTTCCAAGTAAAATAACCTATTCCTTGATATTGCTTTCAAACTTCAAAGGTAGACTGAGGGGCTGGAAGTGTCAATATGTTATTAATTTTACAGTGGCAAGTTCCTGGCACTAGTCATTCAGATGAAGAGCTGTGATAAAGTGGAGCAGTTTAAAATTACAGCAAGTTCAAGGCAGATATAGTACCTCATTCACAGTATCTTCAGGCAAAATACTGAGATGAAATTGGTGAACTTTGGTTGATTGTTTGTTAATCACACCAATGGACCGAGTTGATGAAATAACCTGTCCTTGCAAGGCAGTGTGCAGCCATTCATTTCTATCTTATCATTCATGCAGTTTGTGCAAGAAGTGGCTTTTAAAAATGAATTAAAATTGATGCAAGTAGTAGGTAATGCAGATGCAACTCATGTGAATTCCAGCAATACCCATTTCACAGGGGCAGGGGAGACAAAACACACTTTCATTATCCCACCAATCATATTTGATGAAGATGAACTGGATTAATGTGGTTATAGACAGGAAAATAGCTCTGAGGGAAGGGCATCACCTTCCCTTGCAGTTCAACCCCCTAAAGTGCTGAGCTGTATTTGCTCATGCCCATGGAGAAAAGGCAGTGCCAGTACAGCAGGGAAGCAGCATGTGTTATACTGAAGTCTTCTTACACATACTGGCATCTCAGCACCTCTTTTCACACAAATTTAACGTGAAATGTCCGTGTTTTAGAGCCTCTCTGAAGCAATGTGATTTTCCTGATTTTTCTGTGTAGTTACCTTTCGCTGCCCCTACAATAGGCTTCCAGTTCATTACAGTGGTCAGAATGCTCTTTCTCAAGTTGCTGAGCCTCTCTGGTGTGTTGCTGCTGCCTGGAGTGAGAGCCGTGCTCCTGCTGCCATGTCCACATCATGTCCATATCATGGTGTATGGTGGTTGGTTGACTTGGGCTTGTTGTGCCTTAAAACTGTGCAAACTAACAACCAGCTAACTGCTTTAAAAGGCCTGTTTTTTGGCAATAAAGAGCACTCCTTTGCACCTGCCTGGGGACGCTGTGTTGCTCTGCTTCGTACGGGTGGTGTGTGCAGGGGCGACCTGGGAATAGCGGCTCTTGCTCTTCTGATGCATTTGGAGGACATGAAGGAGTACTGTGCAAGAGACAGCCCTGAGAAGAATTTGTGTTGAGAGTCCATGTTGAATTTGCAGTACTGGCAGCACAAAAAGTGTACTTTGATTTGCAAATGGCTGCATTCTACATGCAAATTACTGGAAAAAAGATAAATGTGGAACCCCACAAAGTTGCTTTTAGTTATCGTCAGAATGGAATCCAATTTAATGAATACAGCCTAAACTTTTAAAGAGCTTTCACTTAATTGGAAAAATGTTTATTTGCTGTGTTCATCTTTTTTTCTTAATGAATATTTGAGATGTGCTTGGACTATATTGCATAACATCAATAAACATTTTACTGGCAATATGTCTGGATTGGTGTGTGTTTGAATAAGTTTACTTTCCTGTTTTTATACCAGATTGTAATGCAGGAACTCTATTATCCATCTTGCAGCCTGCAAAATAAGCAACAATTTAATGACTCACTGGGACTAATTAAAAATGAGTCTTGCTGTTCACTCCTTATTTTCACATAGACAAGTTTGGAAGTAGTACATCAAAACTTTAGACAGCTTCTTGTCCTTTTATACATTCCACCTGATCTGTGAAAATTGCCTGCTCGGTGCAGATACTTTCAGGTGGGAAAGTTTTTCTCCTTTTTACAAGACTGTGAGGTCAGCTCTTCACAAAGGGAGACAGTTTTCTCCCAGTCTGGTGGAGCAGAGACTCAGCTGGACTTTCCAGAAGGTAAGCACAAGGCCCAGAGCTTTGGCTGTGTAAGGGGCTGGACACAGAGGGAAAACTGTGTTTTTATGAACAAATGGAGCTGAGAGGGTGACAAGATGGTTTGCAACAAGTTGAGATGTCAGAGGTGCAAAGGGCAAGAGATTGTAGCAGAGAATGGCATTTGGAAAACTTACGTATTGAAGTGTATTTTCACAGAGGCAGAGGATTTTCACAGACAAAGGGATTCAATACTTAGATTTTTTATGGCTGTGGTCCTAATTTAAATGACAGGAGATGAGAATATGAATGTTAAACATATTCTCTCTTCACCACCCTCCCTTGACTTTGGTGGTTTTTTTTCCCGTGATAGTATTTTTCAATTAACTCCTCAATTTGAAAAAAGAAAGCTTTTCTTCTCAGACTATAAGAAAGCCTCTAGAATTAAACCACAAAGTGTTAGAGCTATGTGATTTGTCACATTCATGGTGAAATAAGGTTTTATTTTTGAACATAAAGGAGGTGGTATCAGTCTCCAGATCAAAAGATCTTGTTATCTACTCAGTCCACCAGTCTGGGTTTTATAAGGCTTCTAATTTTTTGATAGCAAGAATGACATAATAAAACAATAATGAAAACTATTTAAATCAAACTTACACCACTGGAAAGAGACAGAGGTATAGGAACAATGTTTCAATTTAATTTAATTCTAATTTTACCAGGAATAACTGAAGAATTCTTTCATCCAGATCTCCATTATTATTGAAGTTTTAAGTAAATATACTTATTGCCTATGTCTGCCAGTAAAATTCTAATTTTTTTTTTAAAATTCAGAAATATTGTGGATTTATGGCACTCTAGATTTCTATGGGAAAGTAAAAACAATGATGAGACAGGCAAGAAACCATCTTGCCTGCCAAATGAAATTGACTTTCATGTTAATTACAGAAAACAATACTGTTACAATAAGATCAAAATTTCAAAAAGAAAAAATAAATACATTTACTCATTAATAAACTAAAATGTATATGATGGTTAGTTTAGCAACAGCTGGTGATGGTTAGTTTAGCAAGCTTTCTCAGTGACACTAACACTGAGATCTCTAATGGTAGATACTCTGACTCAGGCACCTTGAGTTTATTGAACTGAGGATATAGATAATTAATTGCTTAAAACATGGGGGAAAAAATGTTGTATGTCCTCATCTCCCCAAAATGGTCAATCAGTCCTGAGTGCTATTTCTCTTATTTGGTCACTGCCTGGAATCAATCCTTTCTAATTTTTTTTTTTCTCCATAAATTTTATCCTCTTTCAGGAGCAAATTAGAACACAGATTTGTGTGAAGAGCAGAAACTGCTAATTTATTTGGGCAAGGGTGAGACCTTAGAAGGGTGAGAAGCCACCACACATTTTAGTTTAAAACTCCATTAATTTGTTGACTAGTAATGAAGCTTTTCAAAGCTTTTTATCTGTTCTTTATGTTTCTCCATTTTTTAATATTCGTCTTAGAGGAGTGCAAAGTTTGAAGAGGTAATGCAAGCTAAGGTCATATGAACCTATTTTGAATATGCCCTTTGTGCACCATATTTAATGAAATATCTCAAATGAGCACACCTCAAATATAGTGTCTTCTGACTGGCTGGACATAGCAAAAAATCTCTATTTAACTGCTCTCACTGCTCACATACTTCTGAATCCCACATGCAAAGGTGGGATCTGAGAAAAATTCTATATTTTTCTGGTAGGTGGAGAGGTTTTCATCTTATACAGGCTGGGGTTTTAATTTTATAGGGCAACACCTGGTTCTTGAAATCAAAAGTATGAGAAAAATTAGAATGCAGAAATATTGCTTGAATAGCAGAAATGGATAATTTATCTTGGAAAGGACTGTGATTAGCAGCTGCCACACAAATGTACAAGATAAGATCAAATGGTTATATGTGAACTCAAGTAGGTGTTCAACCTCTCTAAAATATGTTATGAATGAGCTCTCCTGTGAATTAATCAGGTGGATCTTATATCCTCTTTATCATATTTCACTATAAAATAAATAGGTGTTTCCTGTTGCTGATGAACTGTTGAAACAACATACTCAAGTGCAGAGAGGTTAAATTATCTATTCCTTATAGCACTTGGGCACTTCTTGAAGATCTAAAAATTATAACTTGATATTAGCAATTTCTTCTTTCTTTTTATATAATGCAAAAATTGCAGAAACTTGAGATGTTATCTGAACACACTCGATAAAAGCTTTGCCTCACACCATCCACTAAGAAAAATTAAATTTGTAACATTTCCCTGCTTATTTCTGTCCCTACCAGCTGCCTTTGCTAGCACCAGTGGTTTTGTGTCAGCTTCATGAACCAGCTGGGGAAAAAAGCCCCATTCTCTGATCTGATTCATCACAAGCCTGTTGAGTAGGTGGCTAAAAATGGGAAGACCATGTAGGGAGTGAAAGTAATGAAAGTAATGGCCAAGGGGGATGAAGATAGGGGAGGACTGCTGTGTTTGGCAGCTGTGATGGTGAAGGTGGTTGCTGAGCACTGCAACACTTGTCACTTACCCAGTGAAACTGCAGGCTGCCAGCAAGGGATAGTCCCGCTTCTATTCCATCTCTGTTGATTGTAGGCCAAGTCTGTGGAAAGAAAACCAACCTAGACAGAAGTTCCACATTAGATCTGATCTTTAAGCAGACTTGTAAACTCCTCCTTGCTATACCAAAGGGAAGTAGGAGTAGTTTTACTGACAAGGTATGGGATGTGGAGAGGAAAGGTGATAGCCTCATAGTGATGACCAGCATGTATGAACTGAACTCGACAAACAGCATGTATCAGACCTCATTCTTGCTTTACATTACCTGCTGAAGGTGGGAAGTTCAGTTGTCTTAGGCAGTGAGGCTCCATAGGATTTTTGTTGTCATTTGTTTGTCTGACTTACTGGATTTTATTAAAAAATTTCCATACTGGAGCTATAAAATATTTGCTGAAGAGCTGTAGACTGCTTATTTTGATTCTTTAAATATCAGTAGTACTGTTATAAATTGTAGCCACCAAGACTGACCTCCATAAACTAGAATACTAAAGCACAGTAAAGATGAACCATGCTCTTAGAGATTTACAATTTAAATTGTAAGACTGAAAGTTAATTTAAGACTGTTAAAAAAGGTTAAAGTTAAAAATTGGTTTAAGACTGAAAAAGAAGTTTTATTCTCCTGATTAAAGGTGAATTGAATGTCAGTGAAATTAAAGAGGAAATCTTCCATTTGCAAAAGTGAGTCAAATAGCTGATTTCTATCAAAAACTTTCCCCTTATCGTGGACTTGCTCAGAGAACAAAGAGAAGAAATCAGATTTTCTGAATCTCAATCCTGCATCTTAACCAGTCACTCTGGTCATCTCTCTTTACAATATTCTTTAAAAATAATTAAATTGCCTTATTAAGAGAAGGCAGAAGGGCTTGGTTGATGCCACAGAAACTGATTAAATTCCTTATGCTGGGAGAAAGGTGCATTGGTTATTATTAAACATGTCCTTGATGCAGCCTCAAGCTCAAAAGGTCATTAAACTACTGCCAGGAGCTGTAAAGGAGAATTTCTCTATTTGCCTTTTTTTTAACATTCCTTCTTCAGGCATCTGACATAGAAGACCCTCAAACCACCCCCCACCCTCCCCCCCAACCCCTATACCCTTAAAGCTGTCCCTAATTTTGTGAAGAAAACAGAAAAATATTAGTCTGGAGGGAAATAAAATAAAATTAAAACTCCAGATAATTCTCCAGACAAATGAGACCAGAATGAGTGTCACTAATTGTAATCATTATACTGGGCTAAATTGTCATTTGGTTGGGAGAAGAGTGTGTCTAGTCTCAAAGTTTTAAATCAGAAAACGTTGATGACATTGATCAAGGAGCCCTAGAAGGCCCTTTCAGTTTGCCAAGGAAGATAAGCTCCCCTAACCTTCAATAGGAGAGCATCCATTTGATTTGTTAACATTTGTGTGCAGAAACTGTTAATCTTGATTAACTGTTGCAGACTGATTCAATACTGTCACTTTTAGATCAGTATGCAAAGAGATGGCTCCTGAGTGGCAGAAGGCAAGTAAGAAAACCTGTCTGACTTTGGGTTTGTTCCCATATCATCCCTTTCAGAACTGTGATGCCAGTATTTGTGTTTCTTTGTGAAACACAAAAGTTGCCAGAATGATGACCTTCAGTGTGAACAGTGTTTTAAGGAAGTTTCCTGTTCCCCTTTAGCCATTATTTCCTTTGCCTATATGCTCTTTGGTGGGCTATTGCAACAGCTTTTTGTTTTAATCTGTAGCTAATGCTGACAGAGAAGGCTTACGTGGTTCGTTCCTGTAAGTCTGCTGCTCTTTGTTAGTGCTATGGTGGCTTTTTTTTTTTTTGTTGTTGTTTGGTTTTTTTTGGGGTGTGTGTGTAATTACAGATATATTTACCTAAATTTATGTGACAGTAACGTTCTGATTTGCAGTAAGAGACTTGTGAATCAGGAATACTGTGCATTGCAAAGCAGCTGAAAAACACAACATATTTTCAAAGAGGTTTCATAATATATTTTTTATGGTGTTGGAATATATTTTTTGCCTCAATTCTATAGAGAAAGCATTAAAATAAGTTAGAATGATGAAACTCATGGCAAGATGTTTATAAACGGTGGCTGTGTAGCTGTACACAGATCATGCTCACTTTGGATCAGTTTCCACTGTCACAGTCTTCTGGCTGCAGGATAATATAAAGCTTCAAAAGTAAAAGAATTTTCATCACAATGTAAGTGACTTTTCAGGGAAAAGAAAAAAAGAAATTTGACACTGTATAACCTGGAAACTCCAGTGTACAGGTTTTTGGATAACAATTAAGATGAACTAATGTCATTTAAACTTGAAAATGAAAATGCTGCCCCTTTAAGGTAGGATTTTTCTTTACTTTGTCAAAGACAACTGCAGTCACTGTGCCAATGCACCTTCAAGATGCAGTGGTAGTACTCTGAAATTTGGCAGGTTGAAGTATGGAATTGAATTATAGTGGCAATCTTGGCCCTTTACACCTCCCTTTAAGGTAGAAATCCAGAAAAGAGTACCCAGTTAATAATAATTGTGTATGAGAAAAAGGCAGTTGGGATGAAATGTCATGAGGATGAAATGAACTAGCAGAAATTGGTTGCTCAATAGATGTGATTTTTTTAAAACTACTGGTTAAACTTAACTACCCTGGAAACCTTAAGGATAATTCAAAATTATCTTTTATGATGATAGGCTGCCTATAGGAGTGGTGATGCGTGTGCTTTCAGCACATGAATTATCTGGTACCTAGACTGCTGCCATTCAAGGGTGCAGTCAACTGAAGGTCTAATTTTGTTGGTATATGGAAAAACAAGATGCTCGATAAGCTGTTTTTCTACTCAGAAAACCTTTGCAGAGGCAATGAGGGCTGACCATGTCTGGGAAGTGTGATTGATGGCAAAAGAAAAGCAGAAATCATATGGCTGAGTAAAAACTTCCAAGCTGTATAAAAATAGCAAAGTTGGAGAGGGTTTTGGTTTATTTGTTTGGTTTTGCCTTTTTTTTTTTCCCCTGAGTTTGTGAGCGCTCTTTTTTTTTATTTTTAATTATTATTATTTTGGTAGTTTTCTGTTGTTTATTTATTGTTGTTTTGTAGATGTCTGGTCCTTTAGGATATACTCAATTTATACCTTTGTGGGTTTTTTCCTGCTTAAATTATGAGATCCAGAAATCTCCTTTTTAAGTGGAAGTATTAGGGGTGTTTTTAAGCTGTTTTTTACTTCTATAATTACAGGTAGCAGATAATATGAAAAAAATAGTATTCGGTGTCACTTAAATTATGTTGTCTAGCTTGCTCCCAGCTCCATTTATTTGACAAGACTTCCTAGCATCTGTTTTGCTTTGGTCCTGAAACCCTCCAGACAGCTTTTGTTCTGCAGTGAGTAGGCTGAGAGCATGGGGAGTCAGTTGGCAACATGATCCTGCAGATCCAGATGCAGGAGTAAGTTTGCGAGGGCAGCGAATGAGGCTTTGCCAAATGCTCTTGTCGTGTATGTACTTTTAACAAGACCTGTTGTCTGGTAACTTCAGCTGTAACCCCCTGGGCTGGGCCAAGCTCTCAGAAGGCTGCTCTGACTGCATGAAGTGTCGCTCTGCCAGCCAGGAGCATCTGGGGGAGTGGGCTCATGCTCTGCTTTTCATTGAGAGTCTTGGGGTTCCAGGGCAGGTGGGTGGGATGGTGGGCACAAAAGTCAAACTATAGCTGGATGCAAATTAAATTTAAAATGTGTCAAGCTAGTCATAAAGCATTCTACTTCATATTGTGGATTGTGCTTTTAATCTAGTTTCCAGTGGAAGGCTGTGTGCTTATTTCCAAGCATGATGTAGACGTGATCAGAAATTTCATAAGACCATCTGCTTGGATTTCACTCTAGAGTATCTCCCATGTGATAATTGGTCTATTTATTAAGCTTTCTAGTAAGCTTTATTCTTCCTGAAGATAAAGCAGCACTGAAAAAAACAGCAGGTAGACTGTGCATTTGTAAAACTCCCTGTCTTAACTGGGAGCTTCCTTCTGTGTTGGTGGAGTGCCAGTTCTGCCATACTCTAAATAGCTTTTCATTATCACTTAATACCCGTGCACATGACAATGTGAAAAGTGCTTATTTTTATGCTTTTTATCACTGCTAAAAACTTGTTCTGTTATATATAAGTTTATTATTCTGAACACATGATGTACATTAAGCAATGATAGCACTATGGGTTTTTCCCTGTTTCTCACCTGTACTGAATTTGAAGGAACAAATTTCAGGATCTTTGAAGTCTGTAACAGTGAATGTTAGATGGGTGGTTAAGGATATATGTGATTGTTTTCTCTAAGTGTAGACAACATATGTATAGGAAGGCAGAAAGAAAATGGAAAAATTCTTGTCCAAAATCTTAGACTCAAGAGACAAAAAAATTAAAGATGGTTTTATTTCTTCCTCCTTAACTTACATTGTTCATTTAAATATTTCTTAGTGTCATTTTTCCTCTCCTCTATTGCTCATGGGAGTGCAGGAAAAATCTGAGATAAATGTGTCTTTGGAGCATTGCAGATCTAAGTTCCCAGAGTGAAATCTGTGTTTGCTTCTGCAGGTCCCAGAGCCTCAGGTGAATGGGTCCAGGGGGATCTTCTGACTCTTTCAGTTTAGCACTTTAGTGAGGCCACAAAGTGGAAGTCATCCGTAGGCAGAATTCAGACTGCTTTTCATGCGTATTGGTGCTTATCAGGCAACAGAGTCTGTTGGTGGAATTACCTCAGCTACTTCTCTGGTAATGCAGTCCTGATGCGGGAATTTGGACAGTGTGCAGCCCTATTGCTTCTTCTCTGAGCCTGTCTTGCTCAGAGGAACCACCCAAAAGTATCAGCTGTGGCATTTCAGGCTGCTGAGTTTTTGAGTACAAGTCAGGCATGCTCTGGCTCCACTGGAAGTAGCCCTGCAGTGATCCCTATGGGTTTCACCTCCTCCATGCCTGTCTTGTTGAGCCAGTGTTAGACAGAAATAGTCGCTCTGTGTGTTTTCTTATGTCTTTTTTTTTTTTTTTAGAGATCACATGATGCAAGTTTTATCTAGGCCACAGAAGTAAGTTTTGGGCTGAATACAAGCTTCTTGCACAAATTTTTCTGGTTTTGTATGTGGTTTAAGGCTAATGTGTTTTCTTTTATTTTGTATACACTAGATGGGACTAACTTGGTAGAGAATTTCCAGGCAGGACTTCGTATGATTTTGGATGGTTATAGGCTCTCCAGAAGGGAGAGGAGAGGAAGGAGAGTCAGTGAGGTGGCTCTGTATGTTAGGGAGTATTTTGACTTTATAGTGCTCAAGGACAGTGACGATAAGGTTGAGTGCCTTACTTGTGTAAGAATCAGGGAGAAGACCAACATCCTGGTGGGGGTCTGTTACATATCATACAACCAGGATGAAGAGGTAGCTGAAGTATGATGTAAGCAACTGGCTGATGTTTTGGGCTCATGGGAGGTTTTATCTTGATGGCTCCTTGCTGGAAACTCAGCACAGTGGTGAGAATGCAGTCTAGGAGGTTTCTGAAGTGTGTGTAAGGCAAGTTCCTGACATAGCTGGACCTTCTGTTCATGAACAGAGGAGGACTGGTGGGAAATGTGGTAGTCAGAGGCCATCTTGGGCACAGCCCCCACAAAATGATTGAGTTTTTGATTCTTGATGAAGTAAGGAAGGGGGTCAACAAAACCTGTACTTTGGACATCCAGAGGTGGACTTTGGCCTGTTGAGGACACTGGTTTGGAGAGTCCCTTGGGAAACAGGCCTTAGAAGCCAAGGGGTTCGAGAAGGTTGAACATAATTTCAGAAGAAAATCTTAAAAGCACCAGAGCAGGCCATCCTTGTGTGCCCAAAAACAAGTCAGAAGGGAAGATGAGCCTGTCTGAGCTAGGAGCTTTTGCTGGAACCAAGGAGGGGGGAAAGAGAGCTTAGTACTTCTGGAAGAAGGGACAGGCAACTCTGGAAGAGAACAAGGATGTTGCTGGCTCATGTAGAGGGAAAATTAGAAAGGCAAAAGCTATCTAGAACTCAGACCACCATTGTAAAAGGTAAAAAGTGTTTTTATAAACACACTAACAACAAAAAGAGGGCCTCCATTCTTTATTGGATGCAGAGAAAAATGTAGCTAAGGATGAAGAAAAGGCTGAGATAATTAATGCTTTCTTTGCCTCAGTCTTTAACAGAAAGCCCAGCTATCCTCAGGGCAGCCAGCCCCCTGAGCTGGTACTTCACAGACAATTTCATGGCTCTATCCAACAGAAGATTTTATCTTGTTCAAATAAAAATCACTCAATTTCAACATTGAAGAAAGGTGGTAATAACTGCTGAACTGATTAAAAAAACCCCCATAAACTGATTTTTGCTGGATGTGGGTGCAGTGTTAGAATTGCCACTTATGCTGTGATATAATGGACTTGGCTCTTGTAAAATCAAAATCTCACTGTGAATACAATCCTCCGGCATTCATTCTATTTAGAGTGCAGTAAGGTATGCCTGTGTCTTTCCTGGAAATGTTTACATCCTATTTGTATGAATTAGCTTGATTTGTGCTTTAAATATAAATTATTTTAGGCATCATAAAACTATTTTCAACCTTTTCTGTTAGAAGAGAGTTACATTGCGTTGTCATGTCTTAAGTTGCTTGAAACTTTTCT
This sequence comes from Passer montanus, assembly GCF_014805655.1. Lineage (NCBI taxonomy): Eukaryota > Metazoa > Chordata > Aves > Passeriformes > Passeridae > Passer > Passer montanus. The sequence continues at coordinate 5,081,269 of NW_024364270.1, forward strand.
GAATATTAAAGTTTTGGGTAAAATCATCTATGGCTCCTATTTGTCTCAAAAGATCTCTGAGGGCAAAAGCTTTATATGGAAAATATAGCAAAAGCAACTCTCCCATTTTGCAGAGTGAGTGTTTGAAAAGTGAGTTCTTTTGCCCTTGTTAAACTCCCATAGGAATATTGCTGAGAAGCTGTTCTCTTCCTGAAGTGTTTTGTGGGCTTTTTGTGTTTGTTTATTTGCTTGGGTTTTTATTTCTGTGAAGTCATGTATCTTTTTGCCATTTTCTGTGGGGGCTTGTTTGTTGTGTGGGTTTAATTTTTAACAATAGCTCAAAGCTGATTATGAACCTCTGGAATCTGTTTTCACAGTTACAATATTACAGCTGGTTGAAACTTGGCATGCCTGTTTTCAATGAAATGCCAACGCTGAATTTTCTTTTGAATGAGGATGAAAACAAACATTAATTTGTCCATAAAACTGATTTTTCAAAACACGTTATTTTAGCTTCATTGAAGCACTATTTTAAGGAAATCAAAACATTGTATTCGGCTTTTGACTCTTCTAATTGTTCTATATAATAGGAAATAACATCCTCAATGACATGACTTTGAATGAAGCATGGCTTTTCAGAAAGAAGAAAACCATAGGACTTAAAATATATTTTGTCATTCTACTTCTGTTTGCTAATTTAATTCCTTAAAAGGAATCTTTGAAATGTCAGTTTCACCAGAATGGCCATTTCCACCATTGGTTCTGAACACAACTGAATCATAATAATGTTCAGGAAATGATTGAAATTTCATCTTCATGCAACATTTTCCAAGCTAGGAAGCCTTGACTGAATGAGACCTCTCTGTAGCTGCTTCTGTCTGTGGCCAGGAGACAGAGCTCAAGAATATTTAATCTCTATTCTGAGTTTTTTGTTCCTGGGCAGCAGGAGAGAATTTAGTTATTGTTAAGAGGATGTGAAGTACTTCCTTGTATTTAGGGAGCTGGAAATGGAATATCTGAGGTGACAGTAGGCTAATTGTAGGTTAAAGATGAGGCAGTTGGATGGGTTAGGAATGAGGGGCTGTGCTGTGATGTCTGCAGTCCCCTGGGTTTGACCACCATCCTGTCGTCAGCAAGGGTTACAAATGCCACTGAGGAGGCACGTGCTGCTTCCCTTTTGTAGCTCCCAAAATAGGGCTGTTTTGGGCAACTCAATGTGCACTGTGGTATTGTGGATCTAGCTATTTCCTCTGCTCGTGTTCTTCCTTGGGGGAAGTAAATAAGGAGCAGATATTTCACTGTTTGCAAGGAGAGATGTGTAGGATCTACCCAGCAGTAAAATCTCAAGCAAATGAAAAACAAGTCTGTTCTATGTGACATGGTGTAGAATCTGTTGCCAGACAGAACTTCTTGTTTTGATATTTTTTTAGAAGTCAGTATTCCTATGCTTTGTGTTCTTGAAATTTGTAGTAGTTGTGACTGAATTGTTGCTTTTTAATGTATAATTTATTCCTTAGTTTTGTTGCTTTTGAGCTTTGTTTTTATTTTGCCAGTAATCATTTTCGTTATGTTTTTCAGAATTCTTCTAGAAAGCTTTTAATGCTAGTGTTTGACTTCTATTTCAGAATTTTCATCAGGAATGTTTGAATATGGGCAGTATTGAATGCAAAACTACTCTTTTGCTTTTCTCAAAATGATGTTTGCATTTACCTGCCCTTTCTCCAAGTGTTGAAGGAAAAAGAGATGCATTTGTTGCTGTATAAATGTGTCTTTGTTTTGCCAAATTCATCCTTTCCTCAGCAGGAAAGCCCTAGGGAGGCAGTAGCATCCCTGTGATTGATTAAATTTCCTGCAGTGTATGCAATGAGAGATTTGTGAACGTGGGGCCGTGTGGTCCCACAGCCCTGCTTGTCTGAAGGGCTCTTGGACAAGAGACTCCCTGGGTAGCTGAAGGCTTTGAAGAGGAGAGATGTGACATCCACAGAAGCAACTGCTTTCCCGAGCTGCAGCCAGACCTTTCTCTTCCTCTTCAGGTGGCACATTTTAAATATATATTCAGTTGTTTTCCAGGTCCCTTGATAAAAGCCACAGGGGAGATTCAGTGACTCCCTCCAGTGTGAGCACTGTCAGTGACTGCCTGTGTTTGGTGAATTACAAAAACCAGGCCAATTTCTGGTTCATCTTTGCACAAAGGTGAAAATAAAATTAAAGGAAGCAGAGGTTAAAAAATCATGTGCAAATGAAGAATGTGGGAATGTAATTCAAATTCCTATTTCTCATTAACATTGAGAGACAAGATATAACCACAAATCAGCTATCTAAATTAAGCTACAAATGAAGCTTATAATGAAATTTAACATGTCAATAAGAACTAAAATGCAAGATTACAGTGGCAGTGGTAGATTGTAGATATATTTTCTGACTTGAAATCAGGTTTACATCTAGAGGTTTTTTTTTCTACAGTGAAGATACAAAAACTGTGTGAGGATAGATTGCTGGAATAATCTCTCACAAGTAAACCTTGAACTACACTGAGCCCTATAATCATTTTACCTTAGGCTATTTTTTAACTAAGATTTATCAGCATTTTTTGACTGCATTACAAAGTGTAAAGCTCCCAGGCATGCTTATGAACAATGCATAGTAAATATGCTGCCAAAGTATTTTCTGCTCCTTTCTTCAAACCCTCCAACTCTTCAAGTTGGAAAATAGTTTTCTACGTGTACTATTTAATCCTTTGTTATTTAAATAGAAAGTGGTAGGGACTGTATTTTTCTGTTGTTTGTATGGGAAGTAGATTACATTTCCATGAGATTTGAATTCAGTTTGTAATTATTCTCCAACTTGGCAGTTGGTGCACATCTCTGGATGCTCGCCAAAAGAGAAGGTGGGAGAAGGGGTGCAAGCTTCTAAAGAGAGAATATTTGGTTTTAAACACCAGGTAACCTTTCCTCCTTTCCCTTTTCCTTATGTGCTAATATATCCTGGGGTTGATTGTAGTTTGAGACTGGTACCTGAATTTTAAACATTTATCGTTAGTTCCTACATGTGAATAGGGTGTCTGACTCCTGTTAAATGGGTGAAATCTCAGGATTTCCTGAACAGGCACCCCTCAGGCCCAGCACTGGGCACCCCTTGTGGCCTTTGGCTGTTAGTCCATAGACATGGGACTCTTCCATCAGCCCCATCTGGTGTCTGTCATCCCTTGGGCACTTTAAGTGATGTGAAACACTGATGGCAAGGCAAACGGTATTGAGCTTCAAGTCAGGACACGCTACAGGGTCCTAGAGAGTGATTTGACTTTCCCTGAAGTAGATACTTTAAATCCATTGCCTTGACTAGTGACTATACTGGGAGCTTGAATGCTTTTCAGAGACTCTTAAGTATGGATGTTTTAATCTTGGCTAGATCCCAGCCAGGGCAATTACCTTGCCTCCGATAACAGCTTGGGGTTTTGGCTGCCTTAGTTGTTAATTCACATTATGAGAACTTAATTTTTGTAGAACATCAGCTTTCACTAATAACCTTTAATAAGATTTTCTGTTTTAGTGCAGGCCTTCTTTATTATTAACTACATAATGTTGTTGCTAGAAAACCTATATATAGATGTGAATACCTAGCTGGAGAATACTTAGTTCAGTAATTGTTTGAGCTGAAAGTGGCTTGCTGGGAATAATTTGTACGTGGGCATGCATATAGTCTCTCTGTGCACGTATGCACTAAGAGCAGGTTTCTTGTATTATGTGATTTAATTTCAAATTATCCTAACAACACCCAACATTATTTTACATTGGTTTCACAGAATAACTTATATATATTTATTGATGACTGTTTATGTGGTCATCACATAAACAGTCATCAATAAATATATATAAGTTATAAATATATATAAGTTTATAGTACCTGCAGCAGTAGAAATCCCTCCAGAAGCAGCCTGCCTCTTAATCACTCTGACTTCAGAGCAGCAAGGCATATCTCTTTACTAGTAGTTTCCTAGGCTGCATATCACATATTGCCTGAATTGTTGTCAATGTAGGTCCTATTTTATTTCAACAGTAATGTTATTAAAAAAATCAAAGAAACAACAACAAAAACCCCAATAGCAGCATGAATATGTAAACCACTTTATTTCCTGTTTTGTATTATTCTAATCACAGAGTCATTTAGGTTCAAAAAGACCCCCAGATCATAGAGTCCAACCTTTGGCCAATCACTGCTTTGTCAGCTGAACCACAGCACTAAGTGCTGTGTCTGCTTGTCTCCTGAGCGCTTCCAGGGATGGTGTCCAGTGATGGACATCTCTTTGGGCAGTCCACTCCAATGCTTCACAACCCCTTTCTGTTAAGAAATTCTTCCTGATGTGACCTGAGCCTTCCCTGGTGCAGTCTGAGGCTGTGTTTTGTCCTGTGGCTGTTTGCTGGCAGAGGAGGCTGACTCCCACCTTGCTACAGCCAATAGCATTGCTTTGGTAACTGCGTTTTACAGAAAGGCTGAGGTCATTCATCAGTCATAGAATCTGACAAAAAAGATTGCCATTTAAAACTGTAACAACAGAATCTGGAAATCTTTGAATTCAGGGTGTTGTAAGTATGTTGCCTATTAAGTAACTGAAATTGGGTTTGTGAAGAGGGGTAGGAGAAAAATGTCATGTAGACACAATTAGACCTCCAGCTCTAAGAAGGGGGTCTTGATTTTTTTCCCTAAATATTAAATAATGCAGGCTGAAGCATTTTTGCTAATAACTAGCAAAGGTAGAGGGAAGAATTAAACTCTAGTGGGATACTAAGGTTTCCTTTTGAGTTTTTTTAAAACTTGATTTTGAAAGAAACACAAGATAATTAGGAAAATGGGTGGAAAAACCGAACTCTTCAGTGATGAAGTTGAGTGAGATATTTAAACATATGCTCAGCTTTAAACATTCATTATATTTTTGGGCTAGATCCAGCAAGAAAGCAAGTAATTTATTCTGTCTAAACTAAAAATTTAATATTTCAGATTGCTTGCTCTGTTACCATCTATCCTGGAGGGGGAAACAAATTGTATTTGCAGAAAACTTCAGTATTTTCCAATATTTCTTATGAGAATAAATTCATACCATTTTTTCTGTCAATGAATTGTCTCAAACTTGATTTTGCCTTTTCAGATTTTAATGTCATTTAGGTTTGGAAGCTGCTGTCCAATGTTAAATTAGGGTTTATGGTTTAGACTGTACAGCTATCGGCTACTAAGCTGACCCTTCCTTTACCAAAGTGTAAGATCATTTGGTGCATAACTCACTGGAGTGTTAATTTGGGCTTGCAGATAATTTTTTTTTATTTAAAATTTTCTAATGTTTGAAATAATCACATGTAATATAGCTTTATCTTTTTAGACTTAGTGCAGTAAATGCTTTATTTACATTCAGGTGATTTTTTTTTAAATCTTTTAGTGTGAAAGTTATGGTTTTGCATAAGAATACAAGGCAAAGGATGATAGAGAAGTAAAAACTGACAGTGGAAAACTAATCTGGTGTGTTGTTCAGAAAGATGCAGAGATATTTTGTTTATGGAATATGCCCCATTATCACACCAGTGATAAAATACAGCCAGGAGGAAGGTACCAGTTCCAACAACCTGGGTCATTCATTCAGCTTCTGCACATAGATCCCACTGAATTGGGAAAGGTATTTCTGGGCTTTCTGTGGCTGAGCACACACAAGGTGCTGTCTCTGGCTGCAGACACCCAAGCAAGAGTTGATGGTTCAGGTTGTAGATGAGGTTCCTGTGATGCAGCTGTTTTGCAGAAGCCTGTGAAGTGCAACTTGTGTGCTTAGCTGATAGTCAGCACAAGACAGCTGTACTTGGTTCAGCCATGTTTCCTTTTGGGCTAAGTGAAGTCTTTAGCCCCACCAAATGCCAGTTAGCATGTGCAGAGATAGTTGTTCATCTTTTGAGCATCAAGCTAGTAACCTGCAGTAACTTGCTTTGTAAGTTTCCCTGTTTTGAGCCCTCTTTGTACAGCTTGAGAACTTGTGACCACTACTTCCTCCTTCAAACTTGTAACTAGCTTGAGAAGAGGATCTAGAAAATAGTATGTTGACAGGGCATAATTTCCTTGGGTTCCTTAGGTGAGGAAAGCAAACAAATGTGTTCTTTGCAAAAAGTTCAGCATTTCTCATTTTAGAAAGTACTAGTTCTTCATTCCATCCTCACCTCTCTGAAAGGTTCTTTAGAAACTGGGACAGGATCCTTTGAGATCTCCCTAGAAATTTATTTTTCAAAGTCTGGTTTCTGCAGATTGCTCTCTTCTTTGCTGTAGCTGATTATTCTTATCTTGTCTGTTTCTTGTAAAATCTTTCTCATGGCTGTGTTTTCTTCTGAGTCTCTACTGTGTAATTTCTCTAATTTGTTTTTAATCAAACAATTATTTAAATTGTCCATGATTCAGTGCATACATGTGTGGGTCTGCTTAGAAGAAATACCTATTTCTTCAAATTTTTGCTGACTTGCTATTCCTACAAGGAAGGTGGTCATCCTAGATTTTACCAGGGCATGGTTTTAAATTGCTTGTGTTCAAATAGGTCTGAGTTAAATTTCTTATCTGACAAATGTGGCCATTCTTCCCTTGATTGCTGGTCAGAGCAGTTTTATTGGAGCAGGCATGCTGTTCAGTATTCCTTAAACACTGAAGGAATGGGATGCTCTGGGAATCACTTTTTAAATGCAGGTTTCATAGCTAAGGTTGCAATTGGAAGCATAGTCTAGCTGCACTACAAATATTAGAGTAACTAACTGATTGTGCAGTGTGATACTGTAAAAGATGAATACAGTGTCCATATCCTAGCACATATTTAGAGTTTCATGTGATACCCTGACTGATGCTACCGATGGTCGGTTATGGATGATGAATGACTGATGTCAGTGATGGAACAATATTTTCATTGCTTCTATACAGATTTCACTTGCAGTCTTTAACCTCTTTAAGCTTTAGTGCCTTTGAGAAAATAGTTGCTCAGCCTTTTTTTTAGAGTCAGGTTTATGCCCGTCCAATCCGTGAATAAAAAACCTCTCCCTCAACGCAGTTCTGGTCAAGTTCTGTTTTGTATTTTATGTCTCAGTACATGGTGTTTGGATTGCAAAACAACCCCAAGCCCTCACAAAAGTCAGAAAACAGCACCAGGAAGTAAAAGAAAATTTCCAAAGGTGGTACAGAAAACAAGGATGACAAAACTGCCAGCCAAACTTTGCTTATAAATCAGGTGGTCTTTATATTCATGCTCAGCAGTCATAATCAGGTTTCAGTGTTTCCTTCATGAATCATCTCTCAGATTCAGATTCCAGGTTTAATATGACTAACTCATGCTGCACCTCTGTAATGGTGGGTTTAGAGAGGCAGGATGCTGCAAAGGCTTTAATTGCTTAGAAATTACTGATGTGGTGACTCTGTGCCAACAGAGTCCTTGTCACACTTTCCAGTGGTGGGGCAGTGATAGTGACCATGTGGGATACCTATTCTGCCTGCTGAGCTCCAGTACTGAGGAGGATACTTACCACAGAAGGGGTGTCGGGGAGAAATGAAGGTGATACAGAGACTCCATAAGAAGGCATGAAAAGACACTTTTTTATTAGAAATCTACAGTTCTTATAGAAACAGTGGTGGACCTAAGACCTGATTGGCCTTTAGGAATCTTCTCTCACACTATTGGTGAACTATGAATAGCACACTGGAGAACCGTATCTATAAACAGCAGTTACAGAAAGAGAGAATTGTTTGAATTCTTCTAAGTTTCCCACAGCTTCTCACAGTTTCCCAGAAAATCCTGGGAGAGCTATGTCTCTCTCTGTTCAGAGAATATGTGATTACCACAGATACTGTCTTCTACTGTGGAGCACAGCTTCATAGTCAGATCTTCTTGTCAAACTGATTCACCTTACTCTGATCCTATTTTAATTTGTCAGGGCAAATAATGTCTGAGGCTTCTATGAGCAGCACTGCTCATAGAAGCTGTGGATTTGGACATCATGATGGAATGAACATGTCCTTCTCTGTGCTCACTGATGATGAAAGACAGGCATAGTCTACAAAGATGAGATCCAACTTCTCATACATCTCAGTTCTAGAAGTGTTCTGAATGAAGGCTCTTTTTATGTGGACTGCTTCTGTTGTGTGCTGGACTGCATGCATAGCGTATGAACATATAAAATCCCATGTTCTTGTCTGTGTTCTGCTCCAGCTGGGGCCTATTAATCCCATAAAATAGCACACTTCTTCACCCCTGCCCTTAGAAGAATGTAAATCATAACTTCCCCCTGTTCCTGGCTACTCTAGAGCTAGCCGTATAGCCATTATTGGCCTATCCTGCAATAGAGCTGGACTTAGAAGAAGTTGGAGTTTTTCAATACCCTTCCCTCTCTGCAAATCTTTACAGTAGGATAAAGCTAAAACTCCGTAGTTAAATATAAAAACTGGAGCCCAGATGTCCCACATGAGTCACAAAGAAAATTCTCTGAGGCATTTCACTGAAAATATAGTCTTTACTTTCTTAGACTGCAAGAAATTTCAGTCTGTGCAGAACTTAGAGTATTAAAATTCAGCATAGCATAGAATTATGTCATGTCACACATGCTCTCAAAAATAGCATCTTGTTGATGGCATTAAAGTAGCAGTATTTAATTGTGTATTTTTTCACAGATTTTCAAGATGCTTGGTGGAATTGTACATATTACAAGAAAGCCAGATCCTTTTTCACTCTGTTTACTGAAAGAGATAGACTGCAGCCCAAGGATGGGAGAGGACAAAGCGTTTAATTTTGCCCTCAAAACTTTATCTGCTCTATTTTAATTGGCAGAGCTGTGTCCAATCTACATTTCCCTGCCTCTCTTTGAAACCTTCTGGTTAGTAGAAAGCATTTGAGGTAGTAAGTGTTGCTCCCAGAGTCAGGCAGCACTTCAGCCAGTATCTGCAATGGCTAAAATTGTGACTTTTTCATGGGGGATATTGCTACAAGTAGAGATTTTCTCTGGCAAGAGCCAGGTTTTACACAGTGGGAGTTTATTCTAACTTTAACTCTTCAAATAGCTCTAGGTCACTCAAGTAGGATCTTTTGGTAACAAATTTCTGCCATAGAGGAGAGAACCAGTATGTTCTTTGTTCATTCCAAGCATGTTGCTCTCAGTGAAGGGCAGAAAAAAAAGTTGAGACCAAGGCTTGGCACTGGCAGGTGCATGCTAGCAGGAAATCTTATGGAATAGGGTTTTGGCTGGTGAAGCCTGGCAGGGTAAGAGCTTCTTTTTGCTATCTCTGTGTGAAAAGATGATTCGTGCTTGGGAATATGTCCCTATGCCTTTTGCTGCATATGTAGGCACAGAGCAGGTGGTGTATAGATTGTACCATCTAGAGATCCACACATGCAAATTAGCCTGAACTTAAATACAGGATGACTCAAGATAGAGGTGCTGTGTACCACACACTTGGGAAATGGTATTGCTTCTTAGGGAGTTCTGATCTACACGCTCTTGCTCTCTCTTCCCAAACCGATCTACACTTGTCCTTAGACTAGGGCAGCAATTTAAGCCATCAGACCTGGTGTACTTGGACAAGATGAACTTGTATTAAAAGAATATTTCTTTCATGGCCCTTTCCTGGATTTGGAATGCAAGTATGCACTGAGCACCTGCTGGTTTGAATAGTGGACAGGTTCTCCTGTTCTCTCATTAATTACCCAATGCTTCACACATCAAACAGTGAGGTAGTTGTAAAGAGCAGAAGAGAGGCCTTTTGATCATATGATCTGTGTTGGTTGCCTAAATATGGTGGACTCCATGTTTAGTTTATGTTTACGTTAGTGTTTGAGCTTGAATTATGGGTACATTTTTAAAATCAATAGTTCCATTTTGGCTCACAGAGCAGTATTGCAACACTTAACTCCAGGATGAAACTACGTGTTCCAACCACCAGTGTGTGTTCAGTCCATGGAGTTACTTAGAAATAGCCACCTTCCCACGCACTGTATGTGTACCATGGGTATCAGATACTCAACACCAGCTGCTTCACACTGCAAATCCTGTATTGGGATTTGCTGCTTCCTGATACAGCCCTAGAGCTCTGCTGACAGGAAGAAGGATGGGTTCTCTGACTCGGCGCACCATGGTGGGGGGAATGTCTCATCCTAGAGATGCAACCTGGTTCTGCTTTGGGGTCTAAACTAACAAAACATCACTCTCCTTCTAGAGGCAGGGGGCTGGCTTTATGATCAGCAGAAGTGATAATCAGACTGAGTCTAAAAATCTGCATTCAACACACAATGCCTAATTTGTGAAACCCATCAGTTAAGCTCAGCATCTTAGAGAACTATGCTTTGGCAGCTTAGAAATATTTTAATCCCAAAACTCCTTTATGCAGCTGTGTATACCTATATAGTAGTGAAATTAAATGAACAATTTTAATAATAAAAGAGAAGCACTTAAGACCTGTGGCTTGCAGCAACTCTGATCCTCTTGTCTCAGTGTTAAATATTTGGCTGTTTTGAGCCTGTAGCTTCGAGAGCCTGGCAGAGCTTTATTGTATGCCCAGGTAGATAATAATTTGGTTTCAAGCTTGCCCAGCTGTTTTTTGACCACTTCACAAGTGCATATGACAGCTGAGTTCATCTCTCCATGCATCTGCCTAATTTACCAGTGCAAGATTATGTGCATTATATGCATTTGCTGATCTTACTTTTCCTCTCTCTTTATGTCCTCTAATGAGTGTATACTTCTCAAGGGAAAGTGGTGATGATAACAGCCCTATGTAGGGCAACTTTTATGCAGTTACAGGAAATCATAATCCCTAATGAAGCTGAAAATTTGTACTTGTAGGTAGGTCCTTCTTTCTACTGTTCTACTGTCGTATGTTCCTTGTACTCATCAAAAAAAACTGTGGATTTTCCTCTTGCCACCCTTATTAAGAACTACTGTTTGGAAACCCTATATTATTTGATTTGTACTTTTCATTATTCTTTTTAAGCTCTTTACTTCTAAAATGCTGGGTCCATGGATGTTCTGGGTCGGAGGGGGTCTTGCCTGTATCAGAGGATAACACCTCTGGACTGGCCACTCCACTGTAGCTTCACAGCTCTGCTCCCACAGTGACCCCCGTCTGTCTTTCATTCCCCAGTGCCTCTGCTCACATATGAATCAGAGCAGAAGTGTGAAAATGCTCAGATGACTTCTGAAGACTTTCTGGCACATCCATGCATTGCTCATACCTCCAACCATGCCTGTGAACCCTGAGTGTTAATCCTGGGAGCTGCTGTTGAGTTGTGCACTCACCCATGTGAATCCCATATGAATGAGTGTGTGTAGCCTGCCAGGACAGGCAGAGCAGGGGAAGAGGAGCTTGCTTGTGCTGCATGCTCCTCTTCTTGCCTTGTTACTGCTCTAATCTTTACTTCAACCAGTGACAAACCCTTGAGCCTTCCTGGGTTTTTGAGGTGCTCTGATATTCCTATTTCTACTACTAATGTAGAACCATCACTGATCAATTCAAAGTCCGATCCCTTTTTCTACTACAGAAAGATAATTTTTTACATAATGGTGTGTTATTTTTGATTTCTGTCTGGTAATGGATTTTTTTGCAAATTACTGTTCATTGCCACCACTGTTAAGCCCCCTATTCTGTCAGTCATTGTCACATTACAATGTGTCTTTTACATCTGGTCTCATCCTGTCCTTTAACTTTTGTAAGCTTCATCTCTTGTTAATGCCACAAAACCTTGATTGCTTTGGAACCTCTGTCTATTACCATAATGAAAATATTAAACAGTAATTCTTCCTCAGAGGGCAATAGATGTAGCATTACTGGGACTCTTGAACTGCTTATCAAATAGAAAATTTATCATAACAGCTGTATCTGAAGTAAAATACTTGGTGGCTGCTGTGCTAATGTTTCCACAAAGGAGAAAAAACTGAAAGTATATCCAAAAATAGTGTAGTATAAATGTTTATATCCAACTTTATGAGTTGGTGAAGAGAAATACTATTCTGAAGTATAGTTTGATACTGACATTTTTACAGAGGAGTGATTTTCATTGGCATTCTGTTGAGAGAAGAAACTATCAAGCATGTTTCAGCTGTGGGTTAAGATAGGATGATATTTCCTTCTTTCCCCCCTCTCTCATGCTCTTCTGCAAAAATTTTATTTTTTGATCAGTGCAGGAAAGGTAACTGCTGTCTGTAGTGCTGTTGGATTATTCCCAAACTAGCTGATTCTGTTAAAGAAATTATTTTAAAATATGTGATAGTGTCTGAACAGTGTTGAAATATCTTTTGAAACTAGAGCCATAACTCTGCCTTTACTGGCAGACACTGATGCTTCGTCAAGTTTGTGGTCTTGATCAGGTCTAAGAAACCATTGTGTCCAGTGAATGCATGCAAAGGGTTAGTCTTTGTAGAGGTACCTCTTGAGAGTTACTCACCTATTTGCAGACAGCTTTGCCTTGTCTGCAGCAGCTCTTAACTTTAATTCTCCTGTGGTATCGAGATGCACAATTTAAATACTATTATAATTTGCTTCCTGTTTCCCCTGTCATATTATAGAATAGTATTTATGGTGCTATGGCAAGAATATCTTTTATGAGTATCCACTGCCCTCCCTGTATTTCGGTGTTTAATCATTCTACCATGAGCAATATCCTTGAAAGGGTAACAGGATGTGAACATCTTGGTTCATGAACAACATATGCAACAAGATTGTTAAGCAATTAGTCTCCATAGATCATATTTTCTTGGTGTATTACTATAAGTTTCAAGCCTATTCCAATGCTTGACAGTCCTTTCCATGAAGAAATTTTTTTTAATATCCAATATAAGTGTTCCTTAAGGCTATGTCCTCTGGTCCTATGGCTTGTTACCTAGGAGAAGAGACCAATTCCCACCTGGCTACCAAGTCCTTTCAAGTAGCTGTAGAGAGGGATAAGCTCTCCTGCAAGCCTCCTTTCCTCCAGACTAAACAACATCTGTCCCTCGCAAAATAGGTGTTCCAGACCCTTCACCAGCTCTGTTGCCCTTCTCTGGACACGCTCCAGCACCTCAATGTCCTCCTTTTAGTGATGGACCCCAAGGTGAACACAGTGCTCAAGGTGTGGCCTCACCAGTGCAGAGCACATGGGGAGATTCACTGCTCTGGTCCTGCTGGCCACGCTATTCCTGATACAGCCAAGATGCCATTGGCCTTTCTGGCCATCTGGGCACACGTTGGATCATGTTCAGCTGGCTGCCAACCAGCATCCCCAGGTTCTTTTCCACTGGGCTGCTTTTCAGCCACAGTTCTGCCACTCTTCTGCCAGCCTGTAGCTCTGCACAGAGTTGTTGTGACTCATGATGCAGTATTTTCTTCTTCCCCACTTCATCCTTTAAATGTATGTAGCTAAATTCTTTCTGTGTCTTTGAGTTTCTAAGGGAGAAGTGCTCAGAAATGTACTGAGTTTTACATGGAATATTGCACCCTCCTTCTGAAATAATCAGTGTTTCATAACTTAAAAGAATGCCAAGCCTTTTAAACCTTTTGAAAAAATATACTCACATCTTTTTAATAGGAAACAGTATTAAAATTCCATTATACTAAGATGGCCAAAGTTCAGCTATCATTAATTATCAGGGACCTTCAGTGAGTAAGTCCCATCTAAAAGTCTATATCAAAATATCATTCATTATTAAAGCTAACTGTTGTTTAATTATTCACAGAACTTTCATGGATTGATTTATCTACAGTCCTGGGCTAGAATTCTACTCAAATTTTAGGAAAACTGTACAAAACATTTCTCTAATTTTATTTTCAGCCTGTGTAGTTTTGAAAGTGCTTGTTTTGGTTCTTCTTCCTTGAAAGCATTTTGGCTTACCTATTAATAATTTAAATCTCAAAAATGCAGAGCATGATTCCTATCTCTGGGTTGATTATGATATTTTAATTTGATCTATTGCCTGATATTAAAAGACAGTTAAAGGAAAATTACAGGGCTTTGCAGTAACTTCTGTATTTATGGCTTCTAAAGAACAATCAGATAACTTGACAGCATTGTAAATGTAGACTGAGTGGAAAAGTTGATATATATTAAAGATGTTAATCCTGTTCGTCTCCTTTATAATTTGAGTGTATATTTATGTCTGAGGGTCTCAATGCAGTATTCAAACTGTGAACATGCAGCATATATATGTAGAATTACCTGCTGAAGATTTCTTTGTAATTCTTCCCAATATTCTGTTGTGCTTTGGAAAGCCATCAGACTGAGAAATGTCTGTGAGGTGGCTTTGGTTGTGTAGGGTTTCTTGTAGTTGCTGAAGTGTTTATTTTTTCTTTTGTTAGCTGGTGCATTTGATAATGGATCTACATTACAGTCCTGAAATGGTAATAGCAAGTTTAGAGTCTATTATTGCTTTTGACAGCCAAAGCAAGTCTTGGTTATGTGCCTTATTTTGGTACTTGAGTTTCACTTGCATTTTATTGCCCAGTTTCTCAGTGCTGTGGGAGTTTTTTCTGTAGCTCTTCATAGTTTAGATTTTGGGAATTTCTCAGAGTTACTAAAGGTGCTTTTGATTCATATTCCTTTTATGATTAAGCACATATTAATCTCTAAGTTGATCTTTCCTCAGTTTCAAGATGGCCATGTTTTTCATAGTTGTTAATCTGGAACCTTGCTGGTTTTGTGACTGCTGTCCTGCTTCCTGATCAAAGGCATGTTGTAAACCCATGAGATCATCTTTTATTTGCATGCTAGCTAATTCCTTCAAAGAGTTTTAAATATTTTTGTCTGTTATCAGTTCGCTTGCTAAATCTATGTTGGCTCTTCTCCTGTATATTATGGATATTCATTAATCTAATGATGCTTTTCTTTATTGTAATTTTCAGCGCTGAGGATGATTTAAATGATTGTACAAATGGGATATTGCACAATGGTTATGACAATACTTTGGCAATTTCACATAAGAAGTCCTTCAGATCTCTCGGGTGAAAACCATCTGGCCTTGAAAATTTGTTCCCATGTTTTATGAATCTGTCCTACAAAAAAAAAGGAATAAATTGCTGTGAGATCATTCAAACATCTTCTAGGGCAAACAAGTCTTGTAACCATTTTGCAAGCTTTACAAGTTGTCTTGTAAGTTTCTCCTTCACTTAATTGTATTTGAGGGAAAACTGCTATTGCTGCTACGTCATTAGTAAATTGTCTAAAATTAAATGGAAAATAAGGTGATTTATTAGTAAATAAGTTGCCAGAATACAGTGTGTTTTATTTACTTGTAACTTCTGTGACTAGTATCTGACTTCTCTTGCCTTATTGAACAGGCAAACAAGATGATTACTTTAGGGTTTTTCTGGTACTTCTGTAGGGGTTTCTTGTTTAGGGGTTAGGTTACTTTTTTGTTTGCTTGTTTTCCCCTTCCAGATCCTTGTCTTTGATTCTTCCTTCTGTTGCGGGAATGAGCACAAGAATTGGCCTTACCTTAGCACTTCTGGACAGATCATCTAGATGTGTGGAGAGGTGCCCCCTGTGCACCCAGCAGTGCAGTCCGGGCTTCACTGGCACCACTGGCAAAACACTGACCCTGCTTTGCTTGCCTGGGACTTGCACGTTACAGGGCAGCTTCAAGCATCCTGCTCAGTGGAGTGAGCCAGGAAATATGTGAGCTCCTGCTGGGCTTGTATTCGTGTTTACTTTCACCAGTAGATTTTGAAGTTCTCTCTGATTTTTATGTGTTCATTCATTCCCTCTGCTCTGTTTCTCTTCTGGCAGAGTGCAGATCTCCTCCCTTGCTTTAGTTTATGGATCTGTGGTTTTGTTTGGGTTTTGGCTCAAAGTTAGAGGCAAAGGTCCAGTTAGTAGATGCACAATTTCATCTGGTCACTTGGGAAAGTCTTGGTATATGAAGTTTTTGTTTGTGAATGCTATTGGAAACTAAGGCTTTTTTACCTAATTTTTTTTTGTGTTTTCTTTACCTTTTTTTTGAAGCTCTATGCTCTTGATGGTTGTTTTGTTGTTTTACCAGAGCTTTAGGAAGAAAGTTAGAATTCAGTTTGTGTAAAGCTTTAGATAAAATTAGAAGTTTCCTTAGAGGTTCAGAGCTTTCATTTCAAAAAAAGAAAGGCGGTGTTATCTAAGGGGATGTGTACGAGTGATGTGCAGTGCTTCAGTAGTATCAGACAATGCTTGAAAAGGTAACAAATGAAAACATGATGGGATTAATACTCATGAAATTAAGCACAGGATATTGTTCTTCATGTTGCAAATTACATTAAATATGCAATTCTTTTGTGACATGATGCATACTTATCCTAAATGTGTTTGCTTACAGTGAGAATTTTTCTCCTGGTCTTTTTCTTCTATAAAAACCTGGCTCTTCTTTTGAGGCATCCAGTTGTGGTTAGATAAAAGGTAGGAGAATAGAGACAGTGGTGAAGGTAATCTGGCCCCTAAGGAGTTACAGCTGTGCTAATTATCAAGCATTAAGAACAAGCCTGCTCTTAATAGGCCACAGCTGGATCCAGTTAAGAGGGGTATTATAAAAAGCAGGTTGGCTGGTCGAGAGGGGAGATAGAGTTTGTTGGCTGTGCAAGCAGGTTGGCTGGTTGAGAGGTGAGATAGGGTTTGTTGGCTGTGCTGAGAAGAAGGAGTCAGTGCTGTGAGGAGCTGCTCATGAAAATCACCAAGAAGGTATGAAACCTTTGCAATAGGACAGCAACATCCAGTAGCTTGTCAGATGTTACTACTGAAAGTATATTATGCTGATTAGAGAAGGGAGGCAGGACCACGTAAAGTCAGAAGGATGTGCATAAAAACGTAGGTATTTCTATCTAATCTGCTATTGACATTTAACACTTAAAAAATCCATGTGCGATTTCATGCACATTGTCCTCTTCCCCCCAAGCCATTGAAGAATCCTATTTAAAAATATATCTTTATGGACTCTCTTTATGAGGTATCTTCTTAGTTGATGCAGGTTGTTACAACCCTGTTAAGTCCAATGACTTGCTTCAGTTTATGCAAGGTGAGGCTTCTTGTGTGTAAATCTTGAACTGTGGGAAGTGTTTAATTTACTTGTCTGAGCATGGTTTGGGCTCAGACAGCAGCAGGGTCTTTCTTCTTACCACTGGCACTCGACTAAGGGCAGCAGGGCTGCAGAGTGCTCTTGTGGAGTTACTGAGAGCAGAAAAGTACAGTTGGTGGCAGGTTGGAGCCAGGAGGTGTTTGAGGTGCTTGGGGAGTTCAGTTGCCAGCTCCTAGGAAGCCTTTGAGCATATGTAAACTGATCCTTTTTACTCAATGAGGGTTTTCAGAGATGAGAAGTTGTGGTCTAGTCAGCAGAGGTGCTGCCTGGCTATTTTGAAACCTGTGCCTCTTAAACAGTGGTTCCCAGCTTGGTGCTGCTGTTTGAGAATGGGATCTCTACCCCGTTCATGGGATGCAGGATGTGTGCCCATTCATGAGAATTTTTTGCAAAAAATCTGTTGTCTTGTGTCTGGGGAGTGTCCAGGCTTGGACAGACCAGATTTCACAGTGTTTCTGGTTATCCCTTATCCTACCTGCTCCTCAGCATTTTCTCACCCCTCCTGTTTCTCTGGGTGTTTCTAACCTTCTCCCATCCAGTGGGTGGGGATGATGGTCTGGGACTGCAGGGAAAGGAATAGGTGTGGATAGGCTTTGCAGACAAAGGAATTCCTCTAGCTGGCAAAGAGGGTTGTAACCAAAGGAAGTCTTCCTCAGATGCATGGAGCACTCCTCTCTCATGCTTTAAATAAAAATTAAAATTTTAATTGAAAATGCTAGAGTTGCTCAGCCAAACCACTAGTAGCTCATTTGATTGATTTTAGCAGGGCTTTAGTAGTGGAACTGCTATGTCAGGACTATCTGGAACTCTGTACTACCATGTTCCATGTTAAATGAATGCATCCTAAAGTGGGTACTCTGGGTAGACTGTTTCAGTTCAAATAGTTCAAAGATATGATTGATCAAAACCAGTCTTAAAACAGATGGTACAATTAATTGAAATTGGTGTTTGCAGCCTCACCTCTGTGCATATGCAGATATCTCTGAACACATCTTTAAAAATAACAGCATACTTCTACTCCATAACTGCATAGCTCCTCCTTCTAGAGGCTCAGATAGCTTTGTAATCCAGAATGGATGATTCTTCAAAGTCTTTGTGAGCTAGATAACTATCCAGTTTATTTCATGTATACCACATAGAAGTGGGCTGTCTTCATCATCTGGCTGAAGATTTCACTATAGAGTTATATTTTTATTAGTAATGCTGTCATTAGTGAAAGTACCTAGTTGTTAGTGTTTTGTGGCAGTGTTTGGTGAAGATCATTTGAGCACAGTGGAATTCAAGCAGCTTTTTGGCTGGAGAAAGATGTGTGTTTATAGGATTAATAATTTAGAGAATATTTTTATATGTAAAGGGCCTTAACTGAGAGATTTGTCAGTCCTTCAAGACATCCAGGTGCTCAGATTTCAGTTAAAATTAAATAATAAAACACATACCAAAGATAATAGGGAGCATTTAGAAATGAAATGTGACTGTAGATCCCGTATATGTGACTATATCCAGTTGCTATTAAACACATTACAGAAGTAAAGTTCAGTAGTAGTATATATTGTCATGTGAGCCAACTAAAATATATTTTATGTCATTATTTTTTTCACCCTCACAGTTTCTCTAATGCTACGGACCTTTTGTCTTTAATTTGTCAGGAGTGTCTTAGCAAAAAATAAAAATGTACCTTTAGCTGAGAGGATAAATATGCTTTAAAATATGAAATATGGCTACAAAAATTGCACCTTTTGGATCTCTATATATTTTGTCTGTTTCATTCATTAATTTTAATGACTAAAAGGTCATATTTCACTGGGTTTTATCCCAGTAGGTTAGTAAACTGTCATGTAGTGAAAAATAGATTTTATTTTCCTTTATATTTAATCATTGAAGTTGATTGCTAATCCTCAGCTGCAGGGCCGATTTATTCCATTTAGTCCGTCAAATTCCATAGTATAAATTCTCTTAAATGCTGGAGAACTGCATTGGACTAGCTGCAGATAGGTTTTTTTCTCCTTAATGTAAATTTGATAGCCTTAGCTGGGCAGAAGGAAATTAGCTTGTCCTTCAAAACCCACTAGGCTGTGTTTTCCAGTTGCTAGATCTGTACTTCTACAAAGAAATTGTCTTTAAATTAAAGCAATTCAGTCAAAATAATTGAGGTATTCCCACAAGCATCTTCAAGAATAAAAGCTAAGAAGAAGCGGGACTGGTTCATGGGACTTCAGTGGGCTTAGGACCATTCTTATGAAAACATTCTTAACTAGCTGTTGACATAATAAATAAATTTGCCTTGTAGTTGTTGCTTTCATGAGGTTTTCTGGGGGCTGGCAATATGGGTAGGGTTGACATATTCTTAATTAATTTTTAAGATTAGATAAATAGTTTCTACTGTCTACTGCTGTTTTGACCGCAAATGAGAAACTACTATAAATTAAAATGTATACTTGTGTTTTTCATTTATTTTTAATTTAGGCTTTCAAAGCTTTGCTTTTTTTTTTTTCCCTAATTTCCTGCTTCTGGTGACCTATTTTGCTAATATGCTTACCATCCTGTTTGTTCATTAAAATGACTGCCAACTAAATTTACTTCTATTTTATGTTTATTTCACGTCCTGTGAACAAAAAGCAGTTCTGGTTGTTCACAATGCCCAAAAAGGGCTCTTCAGACGTGGTTCTAGCAATGTCTTTTATGGAGGAACTTATACATGCCTGTAGGTTGAAGGCATTGCATTTGGACTGCAGGGTTTTAACTACAGTCCTTCTCCTTAGTCTGTAGCAGGGGAGGTGGGTGGAACTTACAGGTGCCTGTGTGTTTGCTACCTTAACACAGATGTGTTACTGTGGGGGCACAAAGGTTGTGCTGTCTCTTGGAGTTTCTGAGTAGTATCCTGAGATTTGTGTTGGCCAGCATTTGAAAGTTAGTGGGTGTCTCAGCTTCCTGCCCCCTGTTCACCAGATACAAATTGCTTTTTCCTTCTGGTGTGAGAGGTTCTGAGAAGTGAGAGTGAAGGGCTGTGGAGGGAATCCCATGTTTTCTTTGATCAGAGATGTTGCTTCTGTTGCCTGACTTGAAACATTCAAAGGCCGTTCTCAAATGGAGAACTGGGAAATGTTTTATCCTTTCCTTATTGGTATATGGATTAGGGAAAAAGGGCAGACCTTGAATTTGATATTTCTGTGTTTATTTTGTAAAGGTCATATCTGTACAAATTTACAGAAAGATCTTACTGATTCCTTCTGTGGCACTCTTGCTGGATAGGGAGCCTCTAACATGGAGAAATGAAGTTGTTGCTTGATGTAACATTTGTTTGTTGGCCTGGAGACAGGAGAGTTCAGTAACATAATTTCTGAGCATGTATGTAGTTAATCAGAATAATCAGATTATTTTGTTTCAAGGAATATGTGCATGTGATAATGTAATTCATACAACTATACAACACAGAATAGTTGGTCAATTAATACATTTTTTGCCATAATGAAGCTTGATTCAGATATAAAACTAATGTCTAGATATACATATCCAAGCAGTTACTATTTTGATGTGCAGAGATTCTTCACTGCATCACTGCCTAATGGCTGAATGTTAGAAAAAAGATTTCAGTGGCAGGATTAAGTGTTGGGGAGTAATTAGAGATAAAACTTGCTCTCTGTTATTCCCATTAAGTACAGAATAACTGAGATGTTTTACTGAATTGCAGGGGTGTAATCTATACCCCAAAATGATCTTTCAGGTCTGTGTTTTGTCTTCTGGGGCTCTAGAGTGGTTGTCAGTGTGAATATTTGAAAACTGCATTAATCCTATGCTGGCTGCTCTGCTCTCGAAAGGGGACAGCTACTGATGCTCGGAGACTGAGGTGGCCCTGGTACAGCTGCAGCAAGCAGATTCCTGTGTCTGCAGGCAGGTGCATCATCTCAGTTAGCATGGGAACCAGGAAAAATACTAGATTAATTAAATTCATTACTTGAATTTTTCCAACAGCTTGCAGATAATTGGGTAGGAAGATATAACTGAGGATTCAGGGGTAGGTTTCTGAAGTGTGCTATAATTTGACAGGTAATTGATAAACTTGGTTTGGCAGATCTGTTTTGTTTTAACAAATGAGAGGATACTTCTTTCTTCTGGAATTAAGTGATAGCATGCTCAATTTCCAGTAAAACAGCAGCTGTTATATAAAGCATTTATACAAGTATAAAGAAATCTTGGTAATATAGCAATATAATTTCTATTTTAATACCAAAAATTAGATGGCTTAGTTATTAAAACCAAGTCTTGAAGATAGTTACCTTATGTATGTAAATGCACATCCTGGAACTCTGTGCAGAGATTAGATATTCAGATTGGCTTCAGCTGATTTACTTAACTTGCTAATTTATGCAGCAGCTGTGCTCCTATAGCAATCAGCAGAGGAACTCTGTAGGAACCTGGCTTTGTTTGGACTATATAAGGGAAATGTGATGGACCAGATTAATTCCTGCTCTCGAGCTACGTGTAGAGTTACTCTGTATCATGCAGCTGTAGGAATTGTTCCTATTCATGAAGCTTGAGATATCTGGACATCTGGGGAGTAGTTCTGATAAAACTCCCTAAGAATGCCAATGTGTTGTTTTGTTATGGAAACCTAATGCATTGTGTAAAGCATAACCTGACTGCAGCCAATGCTGTGGCCAAGGGTGTCACACAAAATGTACCTGCATGCAAGACATGATTCAATGGAAACCTCTGGCAGCTGATTTGTAAGTAAGGAAAAGGAGCTGAGAAGAAAACAAATGGGGTTTGACTGGAACCAGAAGGTGATAGGAACAGTGGTTCCTGCAGTGGGAGCTGAAGGATTGAGACAGGAAGGGTCTGGTCAGGGGAACCAAGAGGACTTGGGTATTGCTTCCCATGGCCTTCTGTGTATGGAGCTATCTCAGGAGCTGCAGACCTTACCATCAGATAAATGGAAATTGTGCTGGTTTCTTTCTATTTGTTGTGCTCCACCTATTAGTTTTGCCTCCACATGCTTCCTGTAATTTGCCTTTACTATTTTTCGCATTTTGATTTTTGGTATGGAGAAGAGGAAGTGAAGAAGACCCTAAATGCTTCAGGTAGAGCTGTTGAAATGCTAGATTTGTAACTGTGTGTCCTGTTAGTACAGACTTTAAATTATAAGGCAGACCTGCGTCTTCTTTTCCAGTTCTGAGAGTGGCTGCTGGGAAATCAACCCAAAAAAGTAAAATGTAATAGATGAATCATGGCATCCCTTTCAGCACTCAGTTCTTTGTTAATCCAAAGTTATTCACCACATTTATTCTAAATTTGTATACAGTTCTTGACCATCTTAATGGTATTTTTCAGTGAATGAAAATCTATGTGGAAGCATTCTTTCTATGTAACTGACATTGGGGATCCTAAAAAAAAAATCTATCTGGCAAATGCCCCTAGGTTATATACAGGCAGTTTGACAGACTACTTGGTTTTCCCACTGTAATTCTGTATTACTGATTTCTGCATAATTCAGCATTAGCCTTCTTAATCTGTTTTGGTATGTGTTACTGTAATAGCAAGGCTATAAAAGCAAGACTTGAACCATGAGCATTTGGTTCTGCTTGTCAGGCATCTTCTCTTTTTAAATTTCATTTTACTTTAGTAGGACAGATATGTAAAATGGGGACGGTTGAAAAAAAATTCCTTCTTTAAGGGTAGGACCTGAGTTCTGAGTTTTAGTCACTGCAGTGTTTTAGAGGTAGTGTAATCCTTAGAGTTTTTTAAGAAGGTTTGATACACTTTGTTGAATGCATGTAGGTGATTTGGATCTGCTTCCAGATCCTGTACTTTCATCTGCAAGGCTGAACCTGTGGATGAACTGTGAGGATCCAGGTTTTCTCTCCTCAGGCTGCTTGCTGTTCTGCCTGGTAGTGGCCCCAGTATAGGACATTGATTTCCACTTAGTCTTTTCTCAGGGATGCAAGTGAATGTCACCCAGTTAAGATTTAAGGTGATTTTGTTTCTGTCGTTTTGTAGGTGATGTGTAGGTACACAGGAAATGGTGTACCTTCTATTCACATGTGCCCTGTGTGAATTTGATGCACAAACTTGAGGTGGGCAAAGGATTCATATTTACATATAAGATCACAACATAAGTTTTCTTTCATCCTGTTCACAAACCTGAGTTTTACTTTCTTCAAATCCACTTTTTGGTTTTTAAAGGTTATTGCAACCCTTGGAACTACAGTAAATGATGTGAAGCTTTGTTTCCTCATGGCTTGTTTGTGCCTAGGTAAGGCTGGCTAAGCAGGGAGAGGCACGTCTGGAGGAGTCTCCCTGTATTACCAGTTACAGTACCAGCAGCATACTGGAGGGTTCATCCTACCCAGTTCTTATCCCCTCTGCCTTCCCCCCACCCTGCCCCTTAAGAGGACTAGTTCTTGCCTCTTAATACTTCTTTAAGAGAAGATCTGGTTTCATGTTTATTGTGAAGTATTGTATTTGAAAATGATTGTGTGATTTTATCCCTTGCTAAGAAATCTCTCTGTTGGAGGCATGAATTTGTGGAAACATTCAATTATCCAATACTATCTTTAGTCTATATTTTTTGAAAATAGTACTTTCACTTTGAGTCTATAAAAGCTTTTGTGTTGGTTTTGTGATCTTCATTCTCTGTATTACCTTTTTTTAAAAATTGCCCTGTATATTAAATTTTTCAGCAGTGGAATAATGATGTTGTACAGAAAAAGGAAGCATTGGTAGAAATGGATCCTTAATTAATTTCATGTCCAAAATTTTTAATAATTTTAAAAATAGTTAATTATTAAAATTGAATGTATTAGTAATTATAAAATAAAAAGAGCCTGCGTTCCTTTAAAGGTTGTAGATACTGCTTTTATTTAGCAGTGAGTGTATTGGCAAAACTTCTAATGCACATTGTTAGGATCAGGAGTAGATGGTTGTTGCATGTGTGATAAGCACTGGTATTTGGACTGACATGGAGAGCTCCTTGGAGGCAGCAAGTGGGTGCTTCCTGTGGCCCATCTTGGTCATGTGAGAGGAAGTGTTCAGAGTGTACCAAAGCAGTTCTGGAGTAATGGCTGGTTTTGTATTTGTGGTTTTTGTATATTTGCATATTTTTTATTTTTATTTCTAAGTTTCTGTCCCTAGGAACACCATCAGATCAGAAGCCATCTTTACATTTGTGATTCTTTTCATTCTGGCAAAAGCCCTGGTTGAGAATAATTTAAAATATGTATATATATATATATAGGGATATCCTTACAACAAAAAAACATTGCAGTTGTTAGGTTTTAACATTGAGTAAACTGTACTTAAATCTTACAACTATTAAGATGTTGTAAGGCGCACATGTCATGCAGAAATGTGTGGTATTATGGCTCAGTATTTAAAGGCAAGAAGGAAAAAAAGAAGTCAGGAAAATTCAAAGTGGTGGTTACCAAAGCAACTATGATTCTTCCACACTTGTACTCTTAGTGGTGCTGTGTGCTTCTCCGTGCTGCCGAGTGCTGATGTGTTAATACATGCATGAGCATAGCTGAGTTACTGAGGGAACCAAAGTTGGGGATTTTAGATCAAAAATATGTGCAGGTCTCCTAGCTCAGCAGTCAGACAAAAGCACAGGGTAGGAGAAGTGCAGCCTTTCACATGGCAGAATATGATTATTTTCTTGCTCCTTGTAAAGGAAACAAATTAAAAGATCAGATTAAAACCAATACATTTAAAACAGTCAGTTTAGAAAATGGGAAATGCTTTAAAGAAAAGGATCTAGCTGGAAGAGTGACACACTCTTCCCACCAGCAGGAGGCTGCCAAAGCATGGCACTAGGAGGTAGAAATGATGTTGCCTGAGCTCTCCCTCTTTGGTGGAAGAACCATTCTGGACCAGTTTCTCCTCCTGTGTGGTGCAGTGAGGGCTCCCCCTCCTGTTTTCTGCCTTAGTTGAGCTTTCAGATAGCACCAATCTTCATTACCATTGCAAGACTATTTTGGAAATCTGTGAGGAGCTATGAAGGCTGTGGCCAACACTTCTGCAAAGGGGATAAAGGCCTTTTAGCCAGGAGAGATTGCGAGCCCATGGTGCCTTTGGGTCCTTGGGGCACCACAACAGGTGCTTGAGCTGAGCAAATACAAGACTGGCAGTGCCATTTGATGAAATAGTTAACAGTTTTTGTACAAAAACACAGTCCCTCTGTCCAAGAGGGAAGTTCTTCATGTTTTATAACCAGAAAGCCTGTGATTTTTCAGACTACCTCTGTTTTTGAGCTTTCCCCAGTTATCAACCCTGTACAGTGAATGACTGTTTTCTTACTGAGCCTGGCAAACAAGACCAAATAAATTGCTGTAGGAAAAGACATGATATGATGATGGGAAGAAAATCAGGAGGCTTTGCAAGACAAGTTAATATGCCTGCTTCCTTGTATCTCAAACCCTTCAATGGCAGCTTTATTCAAGCAGATGCATTCCTTTTGCATTAGCCGGAAAGTATAACTGAATTTTATTCTAGCTTCATGGTTTTTGTGCCAGATGAAATACCTGATAAAGTGACAGCATTACTGAAAGGGTGATACCTTATCTATTGTAATGCAACTGCACAAGTTGAACTGTCAGAATTGTTTGAGCGTAGATAACATCAGTTATTTATATCATGTAGTCATTGTGGTTTGGGTCCAGACATTAAAGTTGGATTTTCTGTCCTACCAATTCAAAATCTGGGAACAATCACAAGAAAATAGTCAACTTAAACATGCAGACTGAGCCAGCATTCTTTACACCTTTATAGCTCAGTTTTTTGGTGGGCTAAGAAGTCAGATAATCTTCATCTAGTGTAGCATATCCTTCATGAAGATGATAGGTTTTATCAAATATTGAAATTATTGTTTCATGCTAATAAACTGGAATTTATATATTCTGTTTTTTAGACTTCACCTGTAGAAATATAATTCTGTAGAGAAGTACCAGCCAAGCACCCAGTCAGGCAATTTGAACTTTGCCTTTTTATCTGGATTTTTGGTTCCTGAAGAGAAATCAGAAAAAGCTATATTGATGTCATGGATGCTGCATAAGATCCAAAATGTCCTTTAATATTTCTGGAAATAGATAACTGATAAATAGCATTGGTCTTTTTGACCATGATAAGCATATTACAGTAGTTTGAGAAAGGTTACAAACCTTGTAGCTGTGCTTGTAAGGTAGGAAGTGATTCGTTATCAGTACAAAAGTGAATTTGCTAAAGGATGCTTCATTCAAGTGACATAATCACCTTAATGCTTCTTAAGTCAGCCTGGGATACCTTCTTCAGAGCTGCTCTTCATGCAAAGTGGATCACCTAATACCATCCATGTTTAAAAATATTTAAATAACAGTTGTTTGCTGCCTTGTAACAGGTTTCCCTCCTCTTGATTTATTTTTGGACACAGCCTTGTTCTGTTTCTTCTTGAGCTGCACAGTAGAATTAATTCCATAAATAACTTGGCACTTCTGTCTGCTAGACATGCTATACAAATTTTTTTTTTTTGTTTCCAGTGAATATATTCTTGTGTGGGTTTTTTTGGTTTGTATAGCATGTCTAGCAGACAGATTTTTTTTTTTTTGTTTCCAGTGAATATATTCTTGTGTGGGTTTTTTGGGTGACTTTTGAATGAAGCCACAGTAATCTGATATTAATTTAACTGTCAAATTAAGAATGCAAATATGGGAGTCAAGTATCCTACCCTAGCTAATTATTCACTAGGGCGTCTGCATTCTATGTTAATGAGGTATAACACACAAAAGACAAAATAGCTGAATATCAAAGCTCCTGTAAGTGCATATGCAAGTGACTTAAAACTAAAAAAGCCTTGCACAGCACTTTGTCAATGTGTAGATAAAAAAGGAGGTATGTAGATGGCTTAAAGCCATGATAAAATATGAATTCACATCCCTATATGTCAGTGCAGTGAGGAAAGACTTCAGCTATCCACAAATCAGTATACCACATATGTGTGACAGCCCAGACATAAAACTGATAGAGCTATGCAGATGTGGAGATGGTATTACCAATTTCCAAAGAGGATAGGCCACTATTCTGAATGGATATGACATTTAAATAACCTGGTTGTACTGTAGGGAAACCTGCAACAAAACTGCTGCTAGAATCCTCATTTTCATGTTAGTGTTTGGCTTAGCAGTTTTTTGGATAACCACTATAAAAAGGACTATGCATCTTTCGTCTTCCTGGAGTAGAATATTGAAAGCTGCTGTCTGTTTTTCAGGTTGACCTTTCTCTGGTCCTTCATATGTCTGCCACCTTGCAATCACACTGATCTCATGTGTTAGGTAAGAGCAGCAATTTCTCACTGGCCTTCAGCAAAGCCTGCCTAAAGCAGTGGCTTGGGAGCTATTCTGGCAACCTGCATGTTTCAGCAAAATCCCTGTTTTTTGCAATTTGAGAGCTTTGAATTTTTCCAGATTTAGTTAAGAAGGACAATATCTAGGCTGTTTTTGATAGCATTGACAAAGACGACAGTACTTTTTGTGTGTGGTGAACTGGAGCAGGCAGTTATTGAGGTATTTTTTGTGAAATCACTGGAAAGGATATGGGAGTGTTTATGTTCCCCTGGTGCTTTGTTTGATCTGTAGACCATTATAGCGCTGTTTAGTGAGCATGGAGCAATTTTCTGTTTGTTGCAATGACATTGATTAGATTGTGATTCTGTCTGTAGCACAGTATTCTACACCATGGAAAAGGCCCCTCCAGAATGCCTGACATCTTCTATAAATCTAAAAAAATAATAAAAATAGAAAATGTGTGTTGTGCCCAGAATACACAGACAGTAACAGTTCACCTGGGAAATACCTTTTGACAGATCCACTGATTGGTAAATTGCTGATG
This sequence comes from Passer montanus, assembly GCF_014805655.1. Lineage (NCBI taxonomy): Eukaryota > Metazoa > Chordata > Aves > Passeriformes > Passeridae > Passer > Passer montanus. The sequence goes on from NW_024364270.1 coordinate 5,109,156, forward strand.
GGATTAGAGAATAGTCGGGGACCAGTGGTGTAGAAAAGGAGCAGTTTCCTTCTTTGAACTTTAAAATGTTTGTGCTTTAGGGCCATTTAATCATAAATCAGAAGTCTTTGTTTTCTACAAAAATGATAAAGAATATTATTTTCCTTATGAAAATTATTTCCTATTATATCAGTAGGTCTTTATTATACAGTGTACTAGCTTTGATGTGTGTGTATATATATACTCAAGTTTACATCACATTGCAGTGCAATGTAATGAGGCAGTGGAATTTTACTAGAGACTCTGGTATGTTTCATGCTGAAGTAAAACAATGTAAAACAGAGCCTAGCCCTGGAAATAAAGACTTTGCTCAGTAGAAACTTAGAGCTACCTGTGAAGGATAAAGGATATCTCTGGACAGCCAAAATATTACCAGAATCCTGTCCTTGCTAACATGTCTTTGAAACATTCCCAGTGTTGTCTGACATCATAGGTAGGTAGCTATAGCAAGACTGATACCTGGATCAACAGGCATTGCCAAGAATGTTGGAAGAATATAGTTGCTTTGCAAAGTTTTATTCTAAGTAGTAATTGGTAGTGTGGGTGCTAGTACTTTGTCAAATTGTATTGCACCTGAAAATTTGAAGAGTATAATAACCCTTTGTAGAATCATATTTGGAGTACCCCAGTTTGGCTTTGACACCTCATATACCTGAATGAATATTTACTCTTGCCATTTTACACTTTGAATTCTAATCTCTATCCCTGGTTGACATGGGCTGGTTGTGAATTTTTGTGATGGTTTCTGCTTATCTCGTCATATATTGTTTTCTCACCTCATCCTTTCATCTGTCTTTCAGTGCTTGGTGTTCTCACATTATTTGTATTTCCCCCCTCCATTTCTTCTTCATTGTTTCTGCATTGCATTGTCCTTTCACAGTATCCAGTGATTTTTAATCCTTATTTTCTTTTCAAACCCTTCTTAATTGCTTCTTTATTTTTCTTATGCCTCATAAAAGATTTGTCCTCCTCCTTCCTGCCTTCTCTCTCCTTGTCAAGATGTTCACCTCTTCTCTCTAGATCCAATATCCCCTATTCTCTCTCTGAACTTTTTAATTTTTCATTTATTTCCTATGGTTACAATGTTCAAATATGCTTCCACATGCATGTAAGAGATGGAAAAAAATTTCAGTTCTCTTGGTGCTAATTATTAACCTTTTTTCTTGTTCTTTCTATCCTTCCAAAGCAGAGGGTGCTTTGTGTGTGCACATAAAGTTGCACTGAGCAACAAGACTGGCTCATGATATTCCTCTGCACATTCTGATTCAAACAGTAAATCAGATATATATTGAGAATTGGAGGGTTGAAGGGAAATAATATTAGGCTCTTTTTGTTTTCCACCTCCCGTTTTGAAATAACATCTAACCTTTATGTCCTTCTTTGGTAATATGTTCTTGAATAAATCAAAACAAAGGAAAAATGTTTAGAAGGGGGTGTGAGGTTGAGTATGTGTTGAACAAAAGAACAACAAAAAAAATTCTGTTCTTTTCCACTGAGGCAATACTGGATCTCTGATTAGTTCCAGCAGTGTTTTTTTTCTAGCCATGTGAGCTACTGTGAGTTAACCAGGTTTTCAGGTATTCCACATGCATATAACACATTTTGCACAATTTTGACTTTGGGTTGTACTTCGCTATGTACATGTCTTCTCAATGATGGAATTACTGACCTTGAAAGTCAGTGAATGTTACGGGAGACATAGGGGTGTTTTGTTTTCTTTTTTATTACTATATTTTAGTCTATTTGTGTGGTCTAAACCTCTGTTCATTTAGCATTATCTATTGAACTGAGAATCGTATGAGACTCAGTGTTAAGCTGTTGAACCAAAATATCTGATTTTTATTATGAACTTTTAGGAACTAATACTTGTGCAATTAGTTGCCCCCAAGTGGTGAGCAGATCATGAGCAAAAATACTTTCAAAGGGCTTTAGACATGCCAGCAGAAACTTACTTGTAGATACTGATACACTGATTCAAATGTCAGAGGTCTCAAAAAGTTGCTGTTTGAAGCTGGCAGGGCACATTGGTTTGCCTTGTAGCTGCAGTGATTTTTATTCTGTGAACATCTGCTATTGGATTTTGCCTCTAAAACAATTCTTACTGTGAATTTTGATGAGCTTTTCTTCAATAGTTGTGTGTGACATCTGTTAATTAGGACATATTGACAAACCTGTCCTTATAGGCTACAAGATGATATAGGAGCTCTCACTGCCATATCTGTAGTTTGTCTATGAGATTTTCTAAAACCCATCACAGATCCTAGGATTAAGATAAAAATGTAGGGTTGGCAGCACTGGGTAAGGTGTGGTAAGTCTGACTTTGAAAAATTATGGACATTCATGTGTTTTCAAAGAGCACCATTTTTCCTGTTCTATGGCAGTGATGAATTACAGGAGCTAGAGGTCATACAGGACAGTGTCTTATGTGCCTCAGCCTGCCTTTCAAGCTGACAGAAACAGTGTGTGCTCTGTAAGCACTGTATTGCCTGATCATGCTCATTTCCCAGCGCCTCTAAAGGAAGGTGAGGGTCCTCAGCCTCTCTGGGGTGGTAGATTTCTTCCTGTCAGCCCAAATGTGCCAAATTGCATGTCTTCAACCTTGCTGCAGAGCAAGGATTGTAAACTGGGATGTAGGGTGGGAGCCATCAGGATTGCTGTCCTGGGTCCTCAGCAGTCCCATTTTTTGGGTTGTTGTTACAGAGCTCTAATGCACAGGCTTCAGCTGAGGCAGCTCCCAGAGCACACCAGTCCTGGGAGGTGGTGCAGCCCATAAGCAGATCTGTCGCAGCCTCTGCTATGATTAGTTGATGCTGTGAAGCATGAAATAGCATTTGCTTGCTGTGCTACAGCTCTCAGATGGTGTGCCCTTCTTATTGCTCAAGAGGTATGATAAACAACTGTATTTCATGAACTGGCATTTCCAAAGAGGTCTTGCTTGTTGAACTGAAGCCCATTAACACAAAGTTTAACCAGCAATGGCACATAAAACTCTAAAGCTAATTAATTCTAATAGTGAAAACCCATCTCAAGAATTATTTGATGTCTGGATCATTAAAATGTCACATGCTTTAGTTGAATTTTCTGCAGACCTGTTTACCCTATTGGATATAAAATTTTGACCTTTATTTAAAATGGGATTACTTACAGATGATCATTAGTTGAAGACAGGTTATAGGGATATTATGTAAGGGTTATAGCTAAAATAGCATTGGTATGATGGAAAGAACTGACGATCTGTAAGAGTTGGCTGGAAGGCGCACCTGTAAGTAAGGAGAAAAATGAAATAAATCTTGTTTCGTTTGGCTGATTTTAACAGAAGCATGTTTTAGAGAGATAGGATGTTTTGTCCTTGCCAACAAATTATTGCAATGAGCTTTCTTTTCAAAACACAAACTATTAGACAAAATCTTTAGCACTGAGCAGACTTTCAAATACTCTTTTTGGGATTTCATCACTATTGTTTGAATGACACTCAGTACTTGTTTAATTTTGAAATTTTTATTTTGAATTAAAAGCTACTTTTGTTTTTGTTTAGGGAATGGCCTATTAAGAGGATTGCAGCAGCAATCAGCCTCACCATTTTCTGGACAATGCACTTATCAGTTGTCAAACACAGACAGGGTATTACAACTTGAGCCTCTGTATATGCACTGTTCACGCTTGGTTCTGGGGAACAACTACTTTTGTTTCAGTATAGAAATGCAGTAACAAAATCTGATCATCTATTTACATAGAATAATGTATTTACATAGATTGCCCCTCTTGAAGTTGCTTTGTCTGCTAATTTTTTGTCAGCTTTACTCATGTTTCTCCTAGAGTGAGTCAATTATATAAAAGTTACAGTGAATATTTGCCAAATTATTTTTTTAATATTAAAATAATATAGAGCTCAGTAACTTCTGATCTACTTAAATTCCTGTATCTTGAATCCTTCCATTTTTTTCTCTTTATATGATATAGGACTTGCTGAGATGATTACATTAATAATGCATAACTATAAAAATTAAAGTGCATTGCAGAGAAGATACTAATAGGTTTAATTGATTTAAATTTGTAAATGGGTGCCAGCAATCAGAAGCCAGGTGCAAGTCTGACTTCAAATGAACTGATAGTGATAACAGTTCCAAAATCATTGGCAAGATTAATAGTTCTGGTGTTGAAGGGAAAAATAGTTAAATGTTATGGAGTTACTTAAAATTAAACCTGAAGAAAAATGTGAAGTACATGCACTGAACTTGTACATGGATGCTTTTTATTGCTGTTATAAGTTTAAACCTTAATTTAAAAGTCTTACCCTTTTCTATTTAATTTATTTTTGAATTTAGTTTCATATTCTAAGATTCAAAACTAATTGTTGAGTAAGATTAGTTTTATGCTATGCAGATGGTTAAAGTAATTTTCTAAAGAACTAATTTGGATTTCAAAGCTTCAGAAAAATAGTGAATATTTAGCACCAGTTAAATGCAGGGCTTTGCCATTATGTATTATTAGTCTTTCTGCTTCTAGTTGCTCTCTAAAAGCAGGGGGAAATGGTAATATCCTTCATCTCGTAGGAAATAAAGCATTTACAAAGCTTGGCTGTTAATGACATGAAAGTATTTTTTTGTTTGATTAAGACAGAAACATTTGTAGAGATATGGAGTTGTGATTTTGTGTGTCTCTAATTTTGATTTATAGTTGCACTTTAAGGTAACTTTCCACTTGAAACAGACTTTGAACTTCCTAACTTGTGTATGTGCTCCTGTTAAAATTGGGTCATGGAGACAATATTTTAAAATAAATTAAATATGAATCTTCACATGTAAAGTTTACTGCTGCACAGTAGATTTCTTTAAGAGTTTGCTCCTGTCCAGATTGTACCATGTTCAGTATTGTGTCTGAAGAGTGGAAACTTGAGGTCTGGAAATGAGGAAGCCGTCAGCTGTTTTCTGACCTCTTCAGATACTATGATTCAAATATTGGTTTTTGTTGTTCGTTTTTTTCATGCAGACCTCTTCTACAACTTTTGTATCATACCAATAACATTGAGAAAAACCTACACTTTGTTAACAGTATCCCTTGTTTAGGAGGTTTTCTTCATGGATTTTTGTTTTCCTTTATAATTTTCTTGTCTGTACTGTAGCATAATCCTTCAGAAAGCTTATCTAGAATCTCTGCAGCATGCAGGGGAATACCAGTATCTTAAATGTACAGACCTGAAGATAAAAGTGGAGGCTTGTGGGAAATCATGGAGGAAACTGAAATCAGATCTGGAAATTGAATCCACATTTTAGCACATAACTGTATACATCAATTGGCTACTATCCATGTCCTTATTTCCTGCAAATTTAAATTTTAGACAGGAAGCTTTGCAGATCATGGGCAAGATTATAGCCTACTGAGATTCTTGTGGCTTTATAATGCAGCACTCTTCTTCTTGCAAGGGAAAAATCAGTACAAAGGTTCACCCTGTGAATTTGCCAAGTACCTGACCCAGATGTGCTTTGCTATGCAGAGATAAAGCAAGAAACACTTTGAAGAAAAGGAGAAGGGAAAAAAGTGAAAATAGAGAAGAGAATCCAGCAAAAGCAACTATTGGAGTAGGCATGTTAAATATACTTTGAAATTTGGTCATTCATTAATTACTTAAATGATTGGCCTTGATGCTTGCTTCACTCAGGCTTTGTAAGCTGCCTGAGAGGCTAATGGATGGAACTGAGGGAATGGAATTACTGAGTGGTGGTAATGAGGAAGGGCTTTTAAAAACAGGCAGTGAGTGTTAGAACAATATACTGTCTCTAAAGTCATGCAGTCTTTACTTAGATCCTTCACTGCTACAAGAGTAAGTCTCAATTAAAATGTTGTGGTCTGTATTGCTATTTAATTCCTTTGTTTGCTCTCTTGCCTGTGGTGGGGCTGCAGGAAAGAAGGCAGCTGCCCATTTGTCTTATCCTGCGGGCCGTGAGCCGGCTTTAATGAAGACTCTGGAAGGAGGATGATGGCTTGTTCCCAAGAGGAGAATTACGTGTGCAGGAGGATGGCAGTTCCTGGGAGCAGCAAGGAGGAAACACATGGGAAGCAGCTGGGGAGACTTTCCGTGGGCGTTTGGGTCTCAAGAGAGCCTGGTGAGGGAGGTCAAGGGGAGCAAGAAACCTCAGAGAAAGTGTAAGCATGAACAAAAGGGTCCTTTTGGAAAAGGCCGGCTGAGCAGAGGAGGAGAGGGATTTGAAAGTCTGCCTTACTGTTACTCTGTTTTGCACACCAGAGGGGAGTTCCCTCTGTTTTAAAAGGCCCTACCTTTTATTCTAATAAAAGCCAGCATGGGAGACTCAAAGCCCTTCTTGTCTTCTTTGGATGCTGAGTGTAAGAAAAGGTCATGACTCAGTCAGAAACCCAGAAGGCAAAGATTACTTATTTTTCAGACCTGAGTCTCAAAGTTGAAATGACTCCAAAGCATTGCAAATGGTGGTGACATAATTATCTGTGGGTACCATACATTATTAATGAACAGTTGATTCAAATTATATTTATTGCTGCATCAGTTATTTATCTAAAAGCATACTTAAAATTCAGATCAGGAAGCAACATTTTCTTAATCTTGCCCTAGAATGGATTTTCTGATTTTCTTCTTTCGTAACTGAGGTTTGGCTAAATAGGAAAAAAAAGGTGTTTGATAGTACATATTAGAAAGCTATGTGTGTAGTGGGAGATAAGCTGATGTTTGAAAAAATGCAGCAGTTAATTACACTTCAGGTGGTGGTGGTGGGAGGCTATAGAGGGTTGATATATTTACCTGCAGACTCCTGTTTTATTGTCTCCAATACACGAGGGAAAGAAAATTGAAAAAATACTCCACAAACATTTTTTAAAAAAAGGTTTTCCTCAGAAGTCTGTCAGATTAATTTCTAATACAATAGTGACAATTGCATTATATATGCTTTACATGTCGCACTTGTCCTTTTTGACTGCTGATGTTCAAATAAGAATTAGTAACACAGTTGTCTTTTTTTTTTAATCAAAATTTTCATTCAAAGGGGATTGCAAAACATGAACACTAGTCATGAATTCATTATTATCAGGTTATTCTCTTATGCATTCTGTTTATGGCACTGACAGAACAGAATAATATTACTGGCCTTTTTTAAGCAGCACCCTATTATTATTATTATTAATTCCTGGTGTATTCGTCATTTTTCTTACAGGTTTTATGAGATGTGGATTAAAGGTAAAAGCCTCTGGAGCTGAATTGCCAATAGTCATCCTGTGGGTTTCAATTATAGAGCAATTTCTCCATTTATTCTGCTTAATTTTATGAAGCAAAGGTCACAGGAATAAATTTTCTTTGTGTGAATAAACACTGGGGAAATTGAGGACCCAACTATTATCATATGAGATGACAGTCAGTTCTATCAATCTAGAAATTTTCAGGTCATGATGATGCCAAATCTGTGCAGTTCTATTAGCAATGATGCTAATGATCAGAAATTTTAAGGGAGGCTTTGAAAGTGCTCTCCCTGGGGGTGGTTGCTCCAGTAAAGCCACTGCAGGATCTGTAGGCCTTACCATGAACCCAGATACAACAATGATGAACATTTTGGTGAATTTCTCCCTTCTTTTTTTAGCAGTGTGGGAAGGAATAGAGTAGTGAATGCTACAGATGTGTGGAAAGTCCTACAGCTCCTGAGACTGCATCAGTAATGTCCTTTCAGCTCTCTCTCTGATTTTACTCACCCTTGATTTAGAAGTTATTTCCTTACTAGAAAAGATGGGGTGGGTTTGTTGTTGCTTTTAAATTGTTGGCAGTCTCCAAGGAATGTCTGCAGCATAAGAATAGTGCAGAATTTTGTTACATTGCAGTGTTTTAATCAAAGGTCACAGAGGATTGCTTTTGAGTGTCTAGAAATTCTCCTCTGCTTCTGCTTCACTTGAATGTTAAGCAATCCTGTAGGTACTGCAGTTGCTACTTGTTATTTCCACAGCCATTAATCACATAAATGTAACATATAGAGTGTCATGATGTCAGAAAACTCTTCAGGTGTCCTTTTCAGATACTGTTCAGTTCCTTGGAACTGGAGGGTGCCACATGCCATTGGTGTCTCTGAGCTTGGAGAAGGGGATGGCTGGGGGAGGCCTTTGGAACACAACCTGGGAGGACCCGAGCAGTGTGGCCTGACTTTGAATCCACACCTGAGCAGTGTGGCCTGACTTTGAATTTCCCTTTGCTTTGTGCAGGGGGTCAGACCAGATGCCTCCAGCGGTCCTTTCCTGTCTGAGTACTTTTATAATCCGGTGCCTTGGCCTAGAGCATGCCTTGCCCCACTTCTCTCTGCCCTCTGTTCTACCTTCCTATTTGTTTCTTATCCTATTTCCTTGGCTGAGGAAAGCATCCCCATCAGAACCACCAGACTGGAACAGAAGTGCAGCTCTCTTGTCTCAATTAGCTTTGCTGTGAATGCTGTCTCAGCATTGTGGACACACACAGAGGTTTGTAGGGGCTAATGGAATACAGCTGAATGAAAATACATGGTGTTATAGAAAGACTGATACTTGGGAACATGGGCAAGGATAAATGATAAAAGGCATGCACTTTTTCAGATGAAAAGCTATAATGGAGATCTGTCAAGACAAGGCCTTAGGGTAGGAAATGAAGAACAGTTTTATTCCTGTGTATAAATAGAATCCAGAGCTCCCTGACACAGTGAAGTAAAAAGGCAAAGATTTGTCACATGGATGTAAAGGAAATGTGGGAGATTTATGTTCCTCCACTAAAAAATTTCATATATATAAGCCAGCCAACCATTTTAGTTTTGTTGAATGAGAGGGAAATAATTATTCATTCTGGTTGATGGTCTATAAAGGAATGTGCTTAATCAAACTAGATGCATCTGATAAAAAATGAAAAGCTTTGCCTTTTTAGTCTATAAAAATCTGGTTCCTTTTTTAATGGTGACATTTTAAAGGAAGAGAAAAAAGTTAGCAAGTAGTAGCCAAAAAAAACCCAACAAAACCCAACCCAAACCTCCAAACTGAAAATCTTTTGTGGTAGGGGAAGGGGGGAATTGTAATTAATTTTGTGTTTAACCATAAGAAAATGAATAAATCCTGGGAAAAAGAACTGAAATAATTACAAGTGAAACTCCATTATAAAGTTTCAAGATGAAATTGTTTGCTTTTGAATTGCTAAAAATTGTGATGGAGATCTTAATCTCTGTTGAGAATTATTTTACATTTCCTCTGAATTATTCGAGTATGAATTCATTTACACATAGCTGGGATAGGAAGTCTTAAGAGAATTTTATGAAAGATGGACAGGATCACAGTAACAAAGATGCTGTCTGAACTTGTAGCAAGTGCTCTGAAGTAAGTGCGGATGAGGCCGGGCCTGGAGTCCAAACAACCTGCTGAGAGCCTGTGGAAGGGTATTGTAAAGTCAGGCACAGCTGCTTTCCCTCATTTTCATAAGGGAAGTTTTAATAAGACCTTGTCAATCCTTAGGTTTTTCTTGCTGGTCTTTGTCACTTGACATCTCACTTCTGTATGTGTTTGTGGTAAGGGAAAGGTTGCTCTTGCCAAATTTCAGCATAGGGGAAAATTAGTCACTCTGGAGAGAGAAGTCTGTTTATGGGTTCTCCTGTTACTATCAGAGCTTCTACACTTCCATATTGCTGAGGCACAATTATAATGCTTCTAGGACTTTTACTTAACTGCTTTGTTTTTGGAGTCAGGAGTCAGTTCTGGCTGGTTTTCCTAGCAAAAATATGTACTTCAATATGATTTTCTGTCATGTAAGAGTTGTTAGAGGGAAAAGTGCTTCTTACCAAGACATTGCACTTTTTTCCTTGTGCCTATATTTCCAAATCTGAGTACATTAAAATGATGATTTTTTCAAGGTTTTGTGCATGTGCTTTAATGTGTTTATTTCCTGTTTGAGGTGATGCCATACCCTAGACATACAAGCAGAGATGGGATATTGCTGTGCATCATGGGGATATTACGTCATCTTATAACTCATCCCTCATGACACCAAGTTCAGACTGTGTTTCTTTTGTGCTGCTTGAGTGTAAGCCTCACTGTGCAAGTGAAATCTGTGAATCAGAATATAGATAGCTCTGAAAGTGTTTATAAATGGAAGGCATCAAACTAGTTGCTAATAGGTGTGTTTAATATGTAATAGGTATTTAAGTGTTCTTTATTGTTAGTTTAGATAGGCTTTAGTGGATGCTGGGCAATGTCTGTTGCCACCTCATGTGTATAAAAAGCCCAATGAAAGAAGAATATAAAAGAATAATATCAAGAATATACATATATGTGTGTGTATATATATTTGTAAAGAATAATATAAAAGAATGAACAACTTCAATTTGAAGGACACCTGAAAGATTTCCTATGGCTTCCTGGAAGCTCTAATGAGAACTCCTTCAGTGATCCCTGTGATCTGGGGAATCGAGAGAAGGAGGAGTGTGTAAATGTCTGTGAAGAAGTGATAAAAATCTCTCCCTGAATTCTCTAAATAAAACCAGCCATATGTCCAGAAATAATTTTAACAACTTGTTCCAATGTGTTTCCTGACAGAATGTATCTTAAATGTGGAAACACTCTTATACCTTTAAAAGATGAATTTCTTATAATATAATTGCATTTTTAATGGCAGTGGCATTCAAACTTCAGATTTTTCTTAGTAATAATTTTGAGCAGTTTTAGAAAAGTGTTGAGCTTTCTTACTGTTTCTTAGCATCATAAAATATATGATGAACATAGTTATTGTGCATAGATGACACTTTGATTTTTATAGCTACAGTTCAGTGTCAGAGCCTACTTTAATATTTTATTTCTACTTTGGAGAAAAGGAGAAACTGTGCTTATAAAACCTCATATCAATTATATTTTACCTTACTTAGGAGGATTGAGATGTGCAGGTAATATGACAAACATTTTTTTAAGTGTTTTTTTCTGTCTTCTATTGAAAAGTCATTTGCTGTCGTCTGCACGGCAGCTGTAATCACTGTTATAGAAAGTATTTCAGCATTCTCAATGACAAACATTTTAAGTGTTTTTTTTCTGTCTTTTACTTCTATTGAAAAGTCATTTGCTGTCATCTGCACGGCAGCTGTAATCACTGTTATAGAAAGTATTTCAGCATTCTCACTCTTCAGAGTGTTTCCATGAATCTGACAGTTGGTACCCAAATAAAGGCATTTCTGAAAGCAGCAGCAGAGAAGAGAAGGTACTGCTGCTATTACTTTTGAAGAGAAGATTTATTTTAAAACTCTGATCAGCCTGCTATTATGTGCATGCTGGTTTTACCTTGTTATTAAAATATCACAACGGGGATCAAATTCAGCTGTGAAGAAGAGCCATGCTATCTGTATGTAATCTATTGCATAAAAGTACGGTATGGTAATAGTCACTTGATGAAAAAATCCCCACAGTCTAAGAATTTATTCAGCTGTATAAAGATGAGGCAGGGCTTAAATATTCATAGTTTTTAGGTTTTAATTTTATTAAGAGATAGAATTGAAATGCAGGTATCTGGGTCAATTTTTCAGGCGCACATGAAATGTACTAAATGCAAGTGGTGTGGGGAGGTATCTCGCCCTTGCACGCAGGGCTAAGAGGGATTTGGTTAGCTCTCACACAGCATGTGGTGGCTGAAGGCAGTTCTGGTTGATGCTGACAGTGACAGCCCCATCAGGGCTTTTGTTGGCATGTGAACTGAGATGACTTTCTGTCCCACATATAGATTTCATGAGTATAGAAAAGAGAATAAAATCCACTACTTTATCCTTTCTCTATGCTGTTTTCGTATTCTTTTGTCATATAGATTTGTATTTCAGTAAGCTGCCCTGAAACATGTGGAAGTTATTTAGGTTTGCCCTTTTATAATCCAGGAAATGACCATTTCTTTATGAGAGGGGATAGGAGATAAGGAGGGATGTGAAGCTGTAATTCCCCAATGTTCTTGCAATCTTCAGAGGAATAGCTATGATAATACAATAAGCAAAGCAGTGTAATACTTCATCTTCTGTCACTGGCTATCACACTGTCTTATTTCCTTTGCTTGCCAACTGCAATGCAGCATTCTGGAAACTTGATTAAGGTACTCCATAGCCTTTTAGCACCTTTTTAGGAGTGAAGCTGGAGGATTTTTCACTTAAGGAAAGATGCAGTAAATGTACCAGTAATGGCTGGAACATGGCTGCCCTAGTCTTCAGAAATTGTATTTGTGTGGGGGAAAGCACTCATCTCAGTCAAATAGTCCTTTTCTTTCCCTTGGGCATTGGCATGCCTAAATGTTCTAGTGAGCTGGGACAAACGGGAAAGCTATTGTTTTGGTAGAACAGCTTTGATCCAGCTCTCTGTGAAGTCTATGGAAAGAGTCCAACTGACTTTCCTGGGAAATACAAAGTGGATGAAAAATGCAGTCCATGGGAAGAAAAGCTATTGCATTTTCCTTTTCAAATTTAACTGAGACATATTAAGCATTTCTGTGCTCCAGTTTTCTTCAGAGAGCGATAGTGTTTGTCACCCTCCTTCTCCATTCTGCCTACAGAAAATGTGGTTTTGCTGGTGTCTTGTTCAGCTGGTTTTTTTAATGGAAGCGTGGTGATACAGCATATACCTATTTTATTTGCAGCATGACTGTGTGCTCTGTTCAGATGAAAAGGCCTCATTCAAGTTATTAAACAGGAAAAAATGTTAGCATAAAATGCTTTTTTCTCTCTACCTTGTTCCAGTGGCTTAAAACTAGGTTGGGAGCTATCAGTTCAAATTGTTGAAAAACCTTCTAACCATTTTTTCTGTGGGTTAACAGAAGCGTAGCTAAGAGATGGCTGTAGGTAGCACTTACTGTCTGAAAATACAAACTTTGCTTGTATGTGAGAAAGCAGGCCCAAATAAAAGCATCCATTGCCTAGAATATGGCACTTCATGCAGTGGATACAAAACCCCATGTCGTCTTCCTAGTTGAGCACGGCAGGCCTGAGAGCAGTGTGGACTTGTGGCTGGCTATCTCTTTCAAGTGTGTAGCTGCTTGTGTTGTTTTTTGATCTCAAGTCTTTTCCAAACTAGTTGAGTCTGTAAAAATGAGGAGATGAGGCTCGAGGGTTCTGCAGGTTGAATGCTTGCATGTACTTGGACTGACCCCTCCTGATATAGTTTGTCAACAAGCTCTTCAACTGTTCCTACCTATCCTTATCTGAAGAGGCAGGAAGGGAGTATGGAAGTCAGCAGAGTGTAGCTGTCCTCCTTGGCCTCTGCATTCTGCTGTGGCTTGTGTGTTCCTGGAGAGAGCAGAGGGAATGAAAGGAAGGTGTGCTTTCTCCTTCATACTAGTAGGCTAGTACCAGGCAAGTGGCTGTGAAAAGTCTCAGCCTCAGAATAAGAAATATCTGGCATTGTTAGTACGTGCATTTGTTAGGTAGAGAATAGGCATATTTCTGTGAGACCTTCTAGTTCATCAGATTGCCAGCCCTCACTGGGTCAAGACTGAGAGCACTTTTCATCCCCTGGGCAGCACCCTTGCTGATGCTCATTATGAACCTGAAAAACAGCAGACTTCTCTTGCCAGACATAAAACTAGGTAGCTCCACAGACCATGTGTTTCATTTCATTTGTCTGCAAGACTGTGCTATGTGCAGATATCACACTTTGAAAGAGCTGGAAGACGGGAGAATACCTCTGCCAGGTGAAGACACCACCTTTCCTAACCTTTTCTTCTAATTCCTCCTTCTCCCTGCTCCAGTGCTGTAATTTAATGTGATGGGTTTAACACAGAGTTTCACTAAATGCTGCAGCAAAGATTACTGGGCAACTCTGTAAAGAATGCAGTGCATGGAAGTTTTGTTTCCTACACAAGAATGTTTAGTGAGACTTCCCCTTATTTATTTTTATTTGTAAGGCCTGGATATTTAGTTTTACTTAATGTGTTCTGGATTTTAACTTTCCCTTAATCTCATCAGTTATCTCACTGAGTTACTAGCAACACTGCTTCATATTTGACTTCCAAACATCTTGGGGATGGTGGGGAGTGAGAGAACAGCTGTGAAAAGGTCAGTCTTGGCATCATCATCATAATTAGCTTTTGTTTGTTGACTAGCAGATGTTCCTATCATCTGGAGACAGGGGTGTATTGGTAACAAATGATAAAGCGACAGAACAAAGTGACCTGGTAGGGCCTGAGAAGTGATTAGATTAAATACCTTCACTGTAAAGATTTGTTTCTGTTTATTTCATGTAATTTCCATGTGCATAGATAAAACACAGTGGTGAACTTGGGAAAAGGGAAATTTCTCTCACTTTCTCTTAAAGTATGTCGCTTACATGAGAAATTAAGGAAGGACAACAAAAGCTGTATGGAAAAGACAGTTTTGGAGGAATCAATAATACACATTTCCTGTGAGTCTTAAAATGGTGAGCCCTTTTGCCTTAACCTTTACAGTTTAATTTCCCTTTTTCTCATTGGTGGCCTGCTTCTTATAAAGTTTTTGTTAAGGTCTCCCCTAGATTCTCTGAGCAATTTCTCAGATTTGGAAGTTCTTCAGGGCTTGGTGAGTGACCCCTGGAGTTAGATTCTACCATAGATTACAGGACAAAAGCACCTACTTTATAGTATTAAGACAGGTAAAATCACTTGTTCTCCATGATGCTTATACATTTCCTGTGAGTCTTAAAAGGGTGAGCCCTTTTGCCTTAACCTTTCCAGTTTAATTTCCTTTTTCTCATTGGTGGCCTGCTTCTTATAAAGTTTTTGTTAAGGTCTCCCCTAGATTCTCTGAGCAATTTCTCAGATTTGGAAGTTCTTCAGGGCTTGGTGAGTGACCCCTGGAGTTAGATTTTACCATAGATTACAGGACAAAAGCACCTACTTTATAGTATTAAGACAGGTAAAATCACTTGTTCTCCATGATGCTTAACTTCCTGTTAATCTCAGAGTATCTGACAAATTCTGCTAAGAGCTGAGATGACTGGGTTGGGAGGGTTGGAAACCCAGGGTTCTGAGGTGTGTGAATGCTACAGGATACCTGTCCTGGTAAACAAAGCAACATTCAAAATGTTGAAGGCAGCCTAGCTACAGGTTAGGATGTTTGAGGGCATGGCACCCTAGCTGCTGAAAGGCACAGGCCAGTATTGCTGCAGTCTGAAAATGCTTAGTGCAGTATGGAAATTTGTCTACCTTGAAGAGAACTTTGACCATTTGCTTCAGTCACTGAAGATAAGGTGAAAGAGTATATTTGGCAGCCAATTAAATGGGGTACTGTGAGAGAAGCAACAGCTTGAGCTGTACAGAAATAATAGGTAACATCATTTTAGTCTCAAGTTGAGAACTTCTGTGTGAAAGGAGTGCTGTAAGAGGGTACAGATGTTGGACAGCATAGCCAGATGTAACTGCAAGTTCTATAAGCTGAGAGCCATGATGAGCTTCTGCTGCTCTCATTGGTACAAGTGTGGGGCTTTATTTCTTCCCCAATAAATTTCTGATATTATATTTGCATACAATTTAATGTTAATTTGATTGTAATGTTACTGACTGTAGTTCTTCTCTTGAGAACGATAACAGGTATGAGGAGGACTTGATCTTTATGTAAGTCCATATAGTGGCAATACAGGAGTCTACTTAAAATGGTGTCTTACCTATCACTAAGCATCTAAATTGGTGGGTTTTAGAGGCCTTTTCATTAAACTAGGCTATATAAATTAAATTATCCTCATGTTTTCCTCTATCTTGTATATAGAATTAATCTGTATTTAAGTGGAATATAACCTCTGATACAAAAATTAAATAGAAACATTTAGAATTTGCATGAAGATGATGTTTGAGGGAAATCTGTAGTTTTTAGATTACCTTACCTGAAGTAAACAGATACTTCATTATAAATTTCAATTTCTCTTTATTTTCTGATGTGACTTGTGATTCAAGCAGTGTTTGAACTAAGGCTTTAGGGATTTCCTGTATACAGTACTTCAAATTACTTCCAAAAAGTTAGTTTTACTTCTGAGAAACTGGCCAAAAAGTAAAAGCTTATATTTACTCCTACTTGGTATATGAAATTGCTCCTACTTTGTAACAGAGAATTTTAGTAAGTGATAATGCAGGTGGGTGGGTTTTTATTATTAATGATTTAGTTTTTTCTTTCCAATTTGGAAAAAGCCTGATTTCCCTTTTGTTCTACTTAACGTGCTTCCAAAAGCATACAGTAACACAGTTACAATGTGTTTAGGGATGGGGCAGGAAGGAAATTAATTAGATAAACTTTTAACCACTTGCAGCTTGCTTGAGCTCCTTTTATTTAAGAAAGGGAATGCAAAGTTCTAAATTGACCTCTTTGCATAATGCCTGTTTATTTTGGAACCACTTAACTTAGGTCCCAAGTAGTTCTGAAACATCAAAAAATATTTCAGGGAAGCTCCTAAAATCTGTGCTGAAAACATTTTTCAGCACAGATTTTAGGAGTTTGCCTGAACAGTGAGGTAGGCAGTCTAGGTAGTACAGGGCAATATCCAGTTTGGGTGAGGAAGCCTTTCTAAGAAGTTCCTTGTGCCACTCCTGAGTAGGAGTTTACCATTTGTTCACTGGCATGGTAGGAGTCCTATAGACATTGGGCACTGAACTGTAAATGAGCTCTATGGAAAAAAGCTGAGTAAAAAGTAGCACAAAATAAAGATGATTTCCCCATTTTCATACATTTAAACATAGTTACATGAGTTCTTTGAACAAAGATCATTAGCAAGTGGATGGAAGTGTCTCCATAACACTGTGTATTGAATTTGATTTAAATGTCTGTGCAAGTACCTAGTAAAACTGTCATATGTAGTTGGATAAAATCAGCTGGTTATAATGAGCTGCTATGTTAATTTAAAACATATTCACCATGACAGAGACATGCCATGTAATTGTTGAATCTCCTTTGTATTTCTTATAATTGAATATTTAATTATAATTTTAAAATGACAATATAATTAGCATAATTTATTTCTAAAATATCCCTATTGCTGTCCTTAATTACATTATTTCTAACAATACTGCACATAAAAGATAGTCTGATAAGTATTCGCATACTTCTATGCCTTGGTACTTGCCCTCTAGACATCTCATAGTAATCCTTACATTTCCGAGGGAAAAAAATTCTATCATTTCAACATTCTGGAAATTCATGTAGTTTGACAAATCAATCCCATTAACCTCCTTTACCCCATTGGTTTCACTATTCAGAGCTTTTGGCATGAAACCATACAAGCATAAAACTAACAGTAAAGTAGGTTTAAATCCTTGCAGTCTGTTCTGCTTTCTGGATGTTTGTATCACTGCAGATGTTCTGAAAGAATGTAATCCAAGTACAGGGTATATTGGATTGTTCACTTCTAAAGACTCATCTTTGAAGAACTATCTGTTCAGTGGTATAAACTCCTTGTTGAGGCAGATGTCATGAATGTTGTACTGAACTGGGGTCCTTCTATGGCAATGCCTATTTATACCTTGTATAAACTGGAAATATTTGGGGTATAAACATGCAGGGAAGCATGTACAGTGTTCTGGCAGGAGCTGAGGCTGTGCTAGCTGTGTCCCTCACAAAGGGGCTGTCTGTGAAGGATGGGAGAGGATCAGCCAGCTCTCACACCAGCTCCCGGCAGTTAAACATGCAGGGAAGCATGTATAGTGTTCTGGCGGGAGCTGAGGGTGTGCGGTGTCCCTCACAAAGGGGCTGTCTGTGAAAGATGGGAGAGGATCAGCCAGCTCTCACACCAGCTCCCGGCAGTGGGAGCCTGGCTCCGTGTGCCAGCTCTGTCCTGGCCAGGGTCACATTGGGAGTGAGCAGCTTCCTGCACGTCCCTGTGCCCTCCAGCTCCTGGGAGCTGTTGGCCAGATGTGGGAATCTGGTGTATGAATGTCCCTGCATCACCAGTCCATGCCTCTCTGCCTAAAGGTGGAGAATCTTTCCTGTCTTATTAAAGCTGTTGGTGCCAGGCAAGTGGACAAAGCTCTTCTCTGTGTATAGAAGATATCAGTGTATAAAATATTTATTGCAATTAAAGAAATAAATGGTTCTTTGTCTGACTGAACTGTTCTGTGTTCTCACTTTGCATCTTTTTTCTGGTTTTAGTATTTTTTTTCTTTTCATTCAAATAGAAGCTATATTTAGGGAGAAATATCAGAGAAGTCTAAAGGAATGTATCAAGTTGTCTTTGGAACTTAAAAATCTTGGCTGTGGCAGGACTCAGACTGTGTCTGGTGATGCTGGACAGATTTTAAGCATCTGGCCAGATGCTGTTGTTGATGGAAACATTTTTATTTCACAACCCTTGCAAATTGTTGGTAATTTTAACTTGATGCTCCACTCTTCTCTGTGCTTATTCCAGTCTGAAGGAATCTTTTTTTTTATTTTTCTGTTTTGTTTTACCACTAGAGATAGAGGATCATCACAACTCATAAGGGAAATAATATAGTTTAACAATGTTATATATGTGCATGCATGCCACTGGAACAAATCCTTTATACTTCTTATTTTTGGTATGCTTTGTGATTATCATTGATTTTCTTTATTATACCATACAAAGCAACAAATTCAAGTATTCAGCTAATTTGGAGTATTAACCATGAATTAAATAGGAGAAGAAAAAAGATTAAAACATATTTTGAGAAAATAAGGTTTGATAAAATAAGAAAAGAACAAGGTTTATTGGACAGAAAGGGAGTTGGTAATCCTATGAACGAGAGAGGCTGAGATAAAAAGTACAAAAGAGAAGTAATGAGCATAGAAAATGAGTTGTTTAGGTAGGGAAAGATCCAGGTTGTATGCAGAGGTGGCAAATGAGGGATTAGGGAGTAAAATAAGCCAGTTACTGGATCAAATGTTGAGGAACCTGGATCAGTACAAAGGGATGAAAATGTAGGCTGCTTGGGAAAGGATTAGTATTGAAAAGTGATAATTGCAGTTGAAAAGGAAGACAATAAGGGTTGCACAAGGGGGAAAAAAAGGATAAAAATGAATCTGAAAAGCAAAGTAGAAAACCCAGGATTTTGTGAAACAGAGGTGTACTATATAATAGAAGCCTCTCATTTAATCCAGGAGGGGATGGTGATAACAAATGAATAATCAATTTGGTTTCAGTTTTTCTCGCATGGTGTATGCCTCACAATCTTTCCTGGAGGACAGAAGCATGGAAGTCACAGTTGTGATCACAGGAAATTGATTTTGACCACTTATCATTTTCAGCTGCCGCCAGGTATGCTCCAAGGGATAAATTTTCAAAACTACAATTGGAAGACGTGTGTACAAAAACTTGATGTTTGTTTGGACAGGAATGGATTTGGGATGCATCTCTCTTCCACTGAGTTTCAATCCTTAAATTTGTCAAGAGACATCTAATTCTTCCCTAGAGTTATGCACTTATTTATTTAAATGTCTATATTTGGATAGTGGTAGGAAATTTCTATGTAACCAGTGTAAATTTTGTTTTCTTCCCTTGAGTAGGAAATTGTAGTGGCAGAATAACTTTACTTGCTAATAATAGAGTTTGGAGAAATTTTGGCATTTTTCTTCATGGAATTTAGTGAAGCAGTAATGCACAGAGTTAGTCTAACACTAGTGAAAGTATGTAAATAATTCTCTGATTAGAGGAGTTATCACTGAATGAATTATTCATAAGCTATTTTTCACACACAGATTAAAGCAAAATGTATTCACATTTTATTTGAAGCAATATTGGGAAATTAAAATATGTTTGCAATTAATAACTTCAACAATTATAGTCATTGTTCATGATGATTTTTAACTTTCTTCTATAACTAAGATATGAAAAGGAGTAGGTCAGGTATAGTGATATGCAATGAAAATGTTTGTTTATGCAGCAGATCTGACCTCTTCCAAGCGAAAGAAACCACTGAGTCCCTCCAGAAATGTTCTATAACATTTTCACTTTAGTGTCCAAAGTTGATACTGTTGGCTGCATTAATCTGCTTCTTTGTGTGGAATAAGGATAAGGTAGTTCAAAGTTTCAAGTAGCAAATATTCTCTTCCATTTTGCTTCACAAACAATTTATTAAATTTATTTTCACTGCCTGAGGACTCAATTCTTGTAACTTCTGCATTTCGTTTAAACTTTGTTCTTATCAATAAAGTAAATGATGGAAGTGAAATGAACATCTATGTGTGTGTGTCTTGGTTGGTTCAAGGGTGTATGCAGTTTTCAAAGGTCTGTGCAAGTCTGTCATAAGTTCTTGTTTTCAGTCCCAGATTCTGTGGTGGTACGCATTATATCGGCCATTATACACTAAACCAGACTAGAGGACCCAATCTGGCCTTTCTCAGCCTGGAAATTGATTATCCTGTATTGATATATTGATATATATTGATAATATATATCTGTTCAATGTGAAACAGAAGCAAAAAGGGTAGACTACTTTCAAATTATGTACATTAGTAAAAGAAGGTGGATTTCATCTTTTAACAAGAAGTCTGTATTAATTAGGGGGATCTAACAGTAATTGCCAACATTTTGAATTTTTGGTTACTGCTATTATGGCAGTAAAAGCACTAGCAGCAGGTCTTGGTGCGCTCTGACACTCCGGATTGTAATGCTATTTCACGTGAAGCTAAAAGAAACAATACATGTAATGCGCTTGGTGTTCTTCACGTAACTTCCTGCTTTCAGGGAAGACATCACCTCTCATTCTCTTCTCCTCTTGTCAGGTGTAGCAGTGATGGCCCTTTTTCATTTTGCTGCAGAAGGCCCTCTGGTGTTGGTGTGCAGTGGAAGAAACAGTGATGTGAGTGGTGTGCAGTGTGTCCCATTGCTCATCCTCCCCATGCTGTGCAGCAGCTGGTGTTAGCCAGACATGTCACTGCTCAGCCCTGTGGCATCCTTGGGAGCAGGTGCCAGTCTGCTGTTAGTGCAGGTGGCTCTGCTCCATGGAATGGCAGCAGGAACTACCTTCCTCTTTCTCTTTTCTGTCTCATCTTGTAACTAGACACTGCAATTTGAAGTTAAAAACCTGGATTGCGTCCAGAGGCAGACAATAAAGCTATTGAAGGGTCTGGAGTACAAGTCTTACGAGGAGCAGCTGAAGCAGGTGGGGTTGTTTAACGTGGCAAACAGGAGGGCTCTCTACACCTACCTGAAGAGTCTGTAGCCAGGCAGGGGATCAGCCTCTTTTCCCAGTTAACAAGTTATAGGACAAAAGGATATAGCCTCAGGTCGCAACAGGGAAGGTTCATACTGGATGTTAGGATAGATTTCTTCACCCAAAGGCTGGTCAAACATTGGAACAGGCTGTCCAGGGAAGTGGTTGAGTCACTGTACCTGGAAGTGTTCAGAAGACTCGTAGGTGTGGTGGTCAGAGACATGGATTAGTGGTGGGGTGGTAGTGCTGGGTTAATCACTGGACTCTGATCTTAGAGGTCTTTTTCTACCCTCATTATTCTGTGGTTCCAAAAAGGCTAGCTGCAACCTTTTTAAATACGGGGCATGAGTCCACATTGTGGTCTGTTAATCAGCTAGGTTTTGTCTTATTTACCTTATTTATTCAAACCAGATTTTATTTTTTCAGTTTTTCTGAGTATTTAAAAAATCATTTTTGATGTTGACACATAAAACCATTATTGTTGTTACCTTAGGTGCTGTTGGTCACAGCCAAGTGCTCTTATACCTGCTCTTGCCTGGCTGCACATGCAGGGAAATTTCAATTATTCTGCTCAGTGAAACTTATTTTTATTATTTAGATTTCACTGTGTCATTTCTGAACTGTTGCAACTAGCTCAGACTGTGTTCTAATTAAGGAAACTATTTCTGCTCAGTTCACAATGGATCTGTATCTGAACCATGGAGAATCCAGTGAAATTTATTCATCTAGTGTGTGAACAGCAACACTATAATGAAAGGAAATGAGTTGCTGTTCAGAGGTATGAAGAGAGGAAAAGTAGCTCTTCCTAGTAATGCACTGTGGTTAAAAGAAAACATGTTTACTGGCTGGCTTGGTTAAAATTACATGACTACATAAAAATAAAAGGTGTTTGAAAATAGTTTTTTTTTCTTCCTCTTTTTTAGATACCTCCCATATTGCCAAATTGAGAGCTGTATTGCTAGCCTCTAGCTGTAGGAAGTAATTTTTTTAAGTGATCTGGTGTTCTAAATTTGGCCTTTTCTTAGATTTGGGTAATTCAGTATTTCAGAGTAATTAATCTGTTTGTGTCGAGTTTATTCTGGGGACTATAGCCGTATTTTAAAAAAGAAGCTATGAGGTCATAAGACTTTTATGAAATAGGCCATTGATGGAAAAAGCATAGGATGAAGCAGCATTCCTGTAGGCAGTGATGGGAGTGATTTTGGCACAGAAGCAGCACCCACAGCGGCTGAAGATCAGAGCGTCTTCCATTCTGCTGTCTTGGAGCACTGCTTGGTAAGGAGATACCAGCTGCCACTAATCAGGTATTGCACTTCCAAAATTCAGGGGTTTTTGGTATTGAGAGCTTAAAAAGTCTGTGGCTTAATTCTTGTCTTCCATAAAGACAAATCTTATCAGAAGTGGTTAAATTGTTCTCCCATGTTCTTTGTTCTCTGTGTCTGTTAGCAGTATTAGTAGTTATTTGTTGAGTCCAGTCTGACAACAGCAAATGATGGTAGTGAAAGAGTCACATAGTAGTCTAGCACTACAGTCAGTCATGCAAAAAATTACTTGGGAAAGGGCACTGGAACATCTAAATAGATTTGTGTTTTGAGGGGTGTACTGGTTTATACTGAGGACTGTCAGGTGACAGTGTAGATAAATGGCTGTTATCCTGTTATTTTAGACATAGAATAATGATTAAGCACTTCAATATTGGGCTTAAGCACTTAACAGGAGGAGAATAAAAAAAAAACCTAAGAATATGAGAGAATTTTTTATTCCACTCTTTGCTTTCTTATGTACAAGCCCTTTTTTCAGATTTAAATTTTGCTGGCAGTTTAACTTTCTCACCTCGCCTGATCCTTTCTGCCTGGGTCTCTCGATCTGCTTTGGTTAATATGAAAGCAGTTTTTTACTGTCTTGTAGTTTTCTTAAAAAGCCTTGGTGGGGTTAAGTCTGTCTTTGGCAAAATCAATCTGTGTGATTTATTCAGTTGCTCTATTTTTAAATTTCTTCCTGCTCTGTGGGAGATGCAACAAGCAGAACCCTCATTTCTATACAGAATCATAAATTCTGTAGCATTTCTAGTGCATATGTTCCAAGTCAGGCAGAACAGGGAATTGTACCTTTGCCTGCTACATCCAAGCTTAAAGTTGGGCTCAGCAGGATGCAGACATATGCTTTTCTTATTTCCCCCAGCTACATTTGGATATCAGTGCTGGATGAATACAATCAGCTTCAGAGTCTGAGAATTGTGGGGACTTGGTTGTCTTCTGGCACTTCCCTCAGAACAGAGGCTACCTTGGAGAGTTGTTTTGGTTTTTTTGGATACTGTGAGGGCAAGAAATTATTGATGTGTGGAAGGACTTGCAAACTTTGACAGGGAAAAACTGAAATGCCCTGGAGACTTAAGAAGTAACAGGGCGCTGAAATGTGGACAGAGTGTTTTGTGTGATTAGATACTTGTAAGTCTGCAAATCTCATTCTCCCTGTAAATGAATGTCTTGAGTAGCCTGAGGTGATGAATAGGAGCATGGATAAGATTTCCATGCATAGACTGGATTTGTCCATGATTTAGTGAATACTGCTAAAATTCTCAGAAAGGAGACTTAGTACTTTGTTATGTAGCACTTAGCCCAGGAAATCATGGTCTTGACTAGAATCTTACGGCAGTACCACAGAAAAAAAAGTATGATAATAACTTAACCAAAACAGCATTGATACTTTCCAGACCACTAGAGAAAATGTTATCCCAGAATGAAGTAGAGAAATCCTGGTGATTTCAGCAGAAGCCATTTCTTGCCAATGCCATTGAGAATTGCAGACTTACAGCTTCTTTAAAGCAAGCTGCATAGATACAGTTTTAGCTTGCATTTTTTGGAAATGCTTGCATCCAAACACTTGTAAAACAATTGAACAGCAAATTATTTTTTGCTTCTTGTTGTAGCAGATAAAATGAATAGCCACTTGTGCTTACATAGTATTAATCAGTCTTGAACCTGTGAGCTATAGGATTAAGTTTTAAAGGCCTAAACAATTAGGAGCTAACATTAATATCTGTGAAACATCCTTCATATCTGAAGTCCTTCACAAACTTGAATACTAGCTGAATCTGCTCCTGGGTTTGGTTTTCTCAGACAGTTTTCTTTAAGTGAAACGTTGTGTAATTCAGATCCTGAATTCTAAAATACAGTTGTTGTTCCCAAATATCATATAACTTGTTCCTAAAGAAATTCCTGGAAGCTTGTGCCATGAAAAAGTACATTGAGTAGGTTCATATTTCAAGCACTTTTGGAAACCTTTTGCAAGTATCTGATAGCATGAATTCACAACTGCTGGTGTATGTTTTTGTGGTGTCACTAGACCTTGGTTGTGTCCAGGTAAGTCTTCAGTGCGCATAATATCTTTTCTATTGTATCTTTTGTATTTTCAACAATCCAGCCTGTATAAATAAAGATAATTTGAGAGAGAATGCTAGGTTTGGTTTTGCTGCTATTGCAGTGATACAGCTTTTGTTGGCACCTGCCTTCTCCTAGTTAGGCTATAGACTTTTTTTGCTTCTCTTTCATACAGCCAACCTAAATAACAACAGTAGTAATGTTTGCTAGAGGCAGAAGGTAATTCTGTAATTTTTTGAAAAAGTAGAGTTACTTTGATGCTCTGTATGATATTCTCTTTATAGAAAATCTATAAAACATGCTCAAAGAGAATCAGAAATATTTCAGAGATTTTTCTCATATATTCTTTTTTGTTGATTAATTCATTTGGAAGATAGCTCTATAGCAGGTTAAGTGCAGTTGTTTCCTGACTATGCTGCTTCATGGTTGTGTTTCAGTTTAAAATCTGAGCTGACTGAAGAGCTGTATTTTTGTCAGTCTCTGTGTGTTAATTCAAGCAACTGTCTAAAGATGCAGTTCCACAGCACAAAAGGCATTGGACTTTCTGCTGGAAAGGCTGAATAAGCAAACCTGAATGTGTCTGCAGTAATAATTGTGATCAATTTCTGTGCCTGCTAAGATGACAGAGGTTAGATTAGCATTGGATTCTGCCACAAATTGTAGCTTTGCAACAGGGCTTAGTAATATGAGTGTCTGCCTGTCTGTCTGTCACACTATTTGATACATGTCAGGCTCTTGCATAATCTTTTCATTGAATAAATAGGGCACTTGAAAATGTGTCAGAGAGAATAGTCACTCCACACACAGGCAGAGTGATTGACTTGGTGATTTATCAGCCTCTTTGCTGTTTTTATTGGACTGTGGTTTGCCCTATATATACATAGCTTTACTATCAAAATACATTCTATTGTTGTAATTCATATGCAATTAAAGTTGAGTGATGTAATAATATCCTCATGCAAAAGATGCTTTCCTTCCCTTCCCCATAAAAGGAAACTTTTGAACTAGATTGGAACTGGTTTTTTACATATTGCAGTGCTTTCTGTTCACTTGAACACATGCTTAGTTTTAGAGAAATTTCTGTTTGCAGGTATCACAAAGCTTCACTTCTGTGAAAGGTGTTTTGCTGGCTACCAACTCCACTGATGATTGGTTGCTTAAGGCCCTTTTCATGTTCTTTTTTTTAAGCTTCATTGCAGATCAATTCATGCAACTGACACAGTAACAAACCTTTAGCTCCTAATTATAGTTCTATCAACCAAAGGGTTATTTTTGAGAAGAATAGAATGCAAGTGATGGACCCTATTTTGTGCAGAGCCACCATTACATGCAAAATTTTATTGGCGCAATTGTAGTGCTTGTATATTTGTGTATCTACTTATATCTGCATACAGAAACAGATCAGTTGCATTTTCTGTTTTTCAAAAAATATGTGGCTCAAACATGAATAATATTTTATGGATGAAGTTCATTTGCATTAGGCTTAATTTTTGTTCATTTGCCTACCATTATCATTGTAATTTCCTGAAAATTACAGTTCAGTCAAGAGGGACTTCAGGATGAATAATAGAGGGGTGAATGAATGCAGCATGTATGTGACTGTTCCAGCCATCTGCTATAGGTTTGTCCTGGTAGTTTCCACTCTGATTGAATCAGTACTGTCAACTTTGTGATCCTATCCAGTCTCTGACTACAGAAGTGCAGAGAGAAATTCCGCTTTTGCACACATCTGTGCTTTTCAGGGTTAGGTAGCTTTGTCTGGTGTCCAGTGGTACACCAGTCTGAGCTCCAGAGTTGCTCCATGTCTGTCTTTCAGTGTAACACTTTCTCTTAAATGAGCTTTTTAAATTTCAGTCATGATTCATCTTCTTGGAAAGAAGTTGCTTGCCCTTCAGAAAAATAAATTTCTCGATTTAATAGAAACAGACTTCAAACTCTCTGCTTGTGTCAGGGCACACTATCTGTTCTGCTCCTTGGGTGGTGGGATGTAACATCTTGGAGCTGGACAAAGTATGGAATTGCTTATGAATGCTGTGTTTGCTGTAGTAGGTGCATACATTTTTGCAAGGAATTGTTGCTAGGGAGCACTTTGGTTAGTGACATTATGTCCACAGATTTTGTTTTTGCTCTGCTAGGGGTTTTGCAGAAACTGAACTTGCACCTCAGATTTCAGGTGAAAGTCTGATCTCCTGACAACTTCCATCCCTTAAGGGGGCAGGAAGAAATTCAACCATAACAGCATAATTCTAAGGGATAAAGGGAAAGTCCCTCAAAACCAAGAAGCTTCTTAATATACCTGAAAATATATAAAATAGGAAATATTTCATCTCAGAGTCCAAATGTATGTAATTATGTTTGGGACTGTAAGCTCATCTCTAAACTTAGTTGTGTAGCTGCCATGTACTTGGAAGCTGGTTATTTTCCTGTCACATTCACTAAAAATTGGCCTTTGTAATTTTATTTTTTTCTTTAGTCTAGCAAATGTTTAGATGCAGCAAGCATTATGAAGCTGACTTCACAAATAATAATAATAGTATAGCATTTAGCCACATATTACTGTTATGGATTTCACCACTTTTTGCCATGTAGCATTTACTCATTTCTTCTTGTCAAGTCTCTTTTCTCCCAAATTTTTTATATTTTCTTAATATAGTTAAATGTTTTCTAAATCACATAATGAAATTCTATTGTAATAGAAAGTTATCATCTTGATTAAAGTACCTGATTAAGTTATGTTCTTGGTCTTCGACTGTGTCTGATTTTTCACTTCTAGAGGTTTTCATGAATTTATAGATCTACTTTTGACATATTAACGCTTTTTTTGCATGTGACGCAGAAGCTGAAGGTAATAACTGTGAGAGCAAACACATTTTGCAGTGAAATTTAATATTTTATTTCTTGCAGTTAGAAAGAAACCCAAATAATGTATTTTTTATCTATATGGAAAGATGCATTTCAACTTCTTCATTTTCACTGTGTTGTTTGACAGTTGGCGATTGGTTTATTTTTATTTTCATTATAAAAGCAAGCTTATATGAACATTTCTTGCAGCTGGCTCTTTTTAGTTCTATACAAATCCTTGCTGCTTCTTGAAAATATACAATTGATTACAAATATATGCTATCATAAAAATGACTATGATAAAGACTAGTTGAAAATCTAGGTGGCCAAGAAAGCACTGAATCAAGAAAGAAACAACTTTTCAAAACTTGAAACAAAAGCATACCAAAGCAATTATTAGGTCTGTTCTGAAAGACTCACAAAATTGCTCAGATTGAAATTTCCTAATGTAATATTATCACTCTTCTGTAAAATTCAACTTACTGTAATTGCTTTTGTCCAAGTTCCTGTTCTTTTATGTGGTTTGCTGTGTAGTGCAGCTCTTATTAGAACTGTCTGGCTTCGAATATTCTGCAGGTGAAGTAACACATCAAGTACTGCTGAGCCATGTTAAGAATAACTGATTCTCATGATAACTCAATGATTTTATTTTCCTGTGCTCTCAAATGAGAGCACTAGTTTAGCTCGGGGAAAGCAGCATTAGTGTAGGTATAGAGCTAAATACTATTATAAGATTCAGGAATTTTTAACTTATTTCCTAATAAGAATATTCTTTAATCAGCAGAAATACATGCTGAGATATGCATGTGTGCCTTCTCTTTAGCCCACTTTCTTGATTTTTGCCTTGAGGGTTCCTAAGAAGTATTCTTCTAGTTCATGCAGACTAAACATTTCTTTGCATCAAGAACTTTTCTGTGCAAAAACCTTTGTCTACCTCCTTAGCAGCATTTTTTTTTCCAAATGTAAATATATAAATAAAGCCTAAGGGGAAAATAAGACAAAGTCTCAGAAAAATTTTGAATGTCAGATATATCCTTATAGCAACATGAAGGTACAGAAACCAAGTAGGATGTGTACTCTGTCTGGAGAGTAGTTTTATTTCTTGCTTAAGCCTAACTCCTGGATGGTCTCTTCAAATTCTTGCAAACTGTAAACCAGAAAAGACCCTGGTTGTGCTGGTGAGAGCAGGAGCACCTCCTAAGCACTGTTTTCCTCATCAGCTTCACTCTTGTGTTCTATTGTCACACCTTCACTCTTGTACTCTGTTGTCACACCGTTCTCGGGGAGATGTCACACAATCTTGGTGCACGGTTTTGTTCTGCAGGTGCAGGTTCAAAGCTGGCAAAACTGTTGCGGAACTGTTAGGTGGTGTGGGAGTCTGCACTGCTGCTCTAGGCTTTACAGAAGAACCTGGGAGAGGCATCTTTCCTTGAGACTCCAGCAGTGAGGTTGTTGTCACTCCTTTCTCATGATTATTTGAGAACAGTGAATGTTTTAAAGCAAGTGTCATACAGTGGGGCATTATTAGATACATGAAATGCAGGAGAACATGGAAATTTTTGTGTGCCCTTATTTTCAGCTGATTGTTGGACCTGTTACTTTTAATGTCCTATATCCCCTGTGATCTCTAAAAGGAGTCCTCCCAAAGCACCAATTATAATTTCTCTTTCCTACAATACATGTGTAAATATGTAGTGACTTTTTTTTTTTTGAATGGCAGCAGTCACTTGTAACAGTAATTGCTGCTTATGGTTTCTTACAAAAGTATAAGAAGTCTTTTATATACTTAATTATATAGAACTATAACATTGAAAAGTGTGGTCTTTTTCAAATTGTAGCTTGGAGTTGATGTGTCTAGTTGGTGGGGAAATACAGTAACAGCTAAAAATGTGTTATTAATAAATCTGAGGATCTGTAAAGACATTCCTTCAAACAAATAATTTTCTGTTGGGAATTTTGTTTTCACTTTTGTTGTTGGATTCTTCCCTAGTAGAGATCATGTGAAAATGTGCTGGTTTACCCTGGTATGAGAACAGCTCTGAGTACATAACATAAATGCAGTTTTGTGCTTAGCTGAAAATAAAGAGCTAAGCATTATTCTCAGATAGTTCACTGCGCGACTAATATGATTTTTTTAAGTACTGATATCTTGGAGGAATATAAACAGATATTCTTCTTCATTGGAGCTATGAAGCACCATCCAGCCAGTGTGTTATGAGCAGTAAATGAATAACTTTTTTACTAGTCTGTAGGATAATGCTGTTGTTTATAACTTTGTGATTTATTACATGCTTCTCGATTTCTGAGTAAGCTGTCACAGTCTGCTCTGTGTCTTTTAAATGAATATATGCCATGAAAAGACACAACTCTATCCTCCTAACATGACTTCATTGTTACTGGTAATTTTCTGAATGCTTGTGGTAATACAGAGCTGTCTTTTTCTCCTTTCTATTTGTAAGCTTCTGATACTAGTAGTGTGTTCCTTATACTTTCTCCCATTGGAACCAGTGAAGAATGAATTGTTCTATGATGATATTCTGAAATGTGTAAACATTTGGGATGCTGCATCACATCTGACTTTCCTTCAAAATAATTTTCTTTAATTTTATCACATGTCCAGAGTGGAGATGGGGGAGGAGGAGGAGGGAGGGAAACTGTCCAGATTGAAATGCAATTCTCTGTGTAGATTTTTAATTAATTTCCCAAGAGAATGGTGTTGCAGAAAGCATGGAAGAAAAATGCTGCTAATGGCCCTATTTGTGACACAGGAGAATGTAGTGATGGACTTAAAACCTGCAAACAAAATGGTGGCATTTTGCTAGGGATGAGCTAGTTTTTGAGAGCTGAACTTTGTGTTTACTATAATCAAGATCCCAAATGGACAGATCTTTCTCATTCCAGCCTGGGGCTGGATATTCTATCCAAAGAGCAGATTGACTATAGTCAGAGCTGCTAGTGGATAGAGATTGTGCACATCACGAGAAGAGACTCCATGATTCATCAGTGTAGTCATAGGACTGGTGCTGGCAGCAGAGAGCAGTCCTTAGATGCCCTCGTGGGGAGAATGAAGTGGAGACAGTCTTGGACATGCAGGGTTGTGTCAGGTAAACTGTTGAACTGTTGCCTTGCTGCCTGTGGTCATGTGGCAGGGTTTGATTTTCTGTTTTTCTGTTCGTTTTGGAGCTTTTACCATTGTAGGAATAGAAATGTTGAAATAACTTGATTCATCTTTGCACATAACTGCACTTAAAGCTATGAGTCATGTGTCAGGACTAAACAATACCAGTCCTTCAGGCTCTGTGTTGTGCATTGTGCTACTTAATTTTTCAGCTCTGTAAATATTTCAGTCACTTCATGCTAAATGTCTCTTTTCCCTTCTTCCTGTGACCTTAGCATTTATAATCAAATTAAGTTTTCCAGGATGGTTTTGTCAAATTGATCTAGATGTTGGAGGCTCTGGGATGTTTATCTTCAGCAGGTTCTTTGAGAAAACACCATTTGTTGTAATGTCTAACACTAACTGCTTTGAGAGGAGTAATTAGTAATATTAGGAGTCTCCAAGGAGGCAAAGTATAAATATGCCATAGTCCAGGTTGGCACATGAGCTTCTGCTGAACAGAAGCTGTGGGAGGGTGTGGAAAGACACATCAGTGTGTCTCACTGCCCACAGACCCTGGCAGGTACAGGCTAGATGTGTAGGCTCTTCTGCAGCACAGCTTAGGCTGAGCTTTGAGGGTGTTTCTGGTAAGGCTTATCACCAATTGAAAACAAAGTAATTTTACATATTTTCCAAAAGAAGGTTTTTAGCAGTATCAAGGAAAAAATATCACTCTGATGTGAAAATATATGAGGTGCTGGAGGAAAGTTTCATCTTTTTTTATGGGTACTTGTTCCTGGAATAGTCTTGCTGCTAAGATGGGTCTAGTCCTCTATTTTCAGACACAAATGAGGATCATAAGCAGCTGTGCCAGATGTGTGGAATTTTTCTGTTTCTTAAAGCATGAGGAGACTGATAGAATATCACAGACTAACTCCAGATATGCTGTGGCAGTAGCACTGTGTGTTTGGGTGGTGTACAAATCTCATGTCATTAAGTAGTGGCAATAGCAATGTAGTGATGTGGGAAGAAATTTGTGTGCTTCAAAATGATCAGTCCTGTGCTAAGATAATGCATCATATGACCTGTTAATAGACTGGTATAAAGCTTTTCAAGCAGCAACTCAAACTAAAAACCAATGGGCAAAGATTTTGGAGCAATAAACAAGACTGTCAAATCATCCTAACTGTGTGTTTCTCAGCTTTTCTGAAGAAGCAGTATTTCAGAATGAAGCAAATTATATTTAATACATAAATTTGATGACTTTATGTGTAGCATGTGTCCCTGAAATTTTTACTAATAAAAAAATAGTTTTACAGTATCTTTAATTTTTTTCATTTCATATGTTTTGGTGCAGTCACTACTTCACTGTCAGAAGCTGTATTATCTCATCTTCCTCTCAGTGTATTGTTTCGTTTGGCCAATTAAACATGCCAAGTCTTCTGCCAGTTCTCTTTGCTTTTGTTAGATCTGAAAATATAATAATCCAGAGAGAGGATGTTGTTAATTAACATAGTTTTTTTTAAGGCGACCTATAGAATCTATACTCAAAGCAAGCCTCGTGGTAGCAGATATATTAAGTTTTTTAAGCCTAATTCTGGTAACTCTTGCTTCAGTTATAACTCAGACTATTGTTTTTCTGCTAGGAAGATCTGTATAATAACTCTGCAAAAGATGGATCAGTTGATTTATTGGAAACCAAGGGCAGGTATGTTAGATACTTTTAAAGGCGGTAAGGAAAAGGATGCCCAGTAGTAAAGAGCTTGAACTTTTGGGGTGTAGTGTGTTTTCCCTTTTTAAAAAAAAATTTATGCTGTTTTTCTAGATGTCTCTGTTCTTGATCATCTATTTCTGCTGGTATGGATGCTCATTTGCTTTCTTTCCTTGTGAAGTTTCTGATGTACTGAAGTTTTATTTAGCCACTGCTGTCTGCTTTGATG
Source organism: Passer montanus (assembly GCF_014805655.1). Lineage (NCBI taxonomy): Eukaryota > Metazoa > Chordata > Aves > Passeriformes > Passeridae > Passer > Passer montanus. The sequence goes on from NW_024364270.1 coordinate 5,141,550, forward strand.
GACTTTCTTCAACATTCTACTAGATACTGAAAACTTTCTGATCTTAAATAGCTTGTATTGGCTATTTTTGCTGCAAAGTATGCCAAAATAATTCACTGGAAGGATATTTATACTTATACTACCTTATTTATGAAGTCAGAGATTAGTGGGTTTTAAGTTTCATTTTTCCTATTTTAGTAATTAAAAATGACTTGAATATTCTTAGTAACCAATATTCAGTTTACTCATCACTAAGTCATCATAATTTGTCTCCTAAAGAATCAAAATACCAAGACACCTTTACCTGGCAATAAATATTATGGATGTAGAGTATTAGTGTAGCATCACATAGTAGGTGCCAAGTCCAATTCTACTCTGCTTTCCAGAGATGGGAATATGGTAAAGATAAAAATTAAGTTGAAAAGAAGATGCTCGGGCAAGACCCTGTCACTATCTACAGTTCCCTGTAAGGAGATTGTAGCCAGGTTGGTCTCTTCTCCCAGGCAACCAGCAAAAGGACAAAAGCACACGGTGCTCTTAAGAGGACTTAAGCTGCCCAAGTGGAGGTTTAGGGTGGATGTCAGCAAGTTGTTCTTCACAGAAAGAGTGACTGAGCATTGGAATAGGCTGCCCAGAGAGGTGGTGGACTCACTGTCTCTGGAGGTGTTTAAGGAAAGACTGGATGTGGCAGTCAGTGCCATGGTCTAGTTGATGATATTGTGTAAGGTCATAGGTTGGACTCAATGATCTCAAAGGTCTTTTCCAATCCAGTTGATTCTGTGACTGGTTGCAAATTTATCAACCTCTCAGAAAAGCAATTTTCTGAGGTTTTAGTAATAAATTTCCAACAGCTATTTGATCTCCCTTTTCTTACTCATTTTCCTGCAAATATTACGTTATAAAAATAGGCTGATATTTGATGGTCAGGTTGGAGTGCAGGAGTGTATAACACAGATCTTGTCTCTGTGGCTGAGTTTCAGGAGGTAGGACAAGGTGGAATATGAACCTCATAATTCTGCCTCTACAGTTTGCATATTTCATCATCAAAGGGCAGATTGAATGCCAACAGGCAATATGGAAGAACACATAATAAATGTGTTACAGCACTATCAGTGATGACTCTGGAGATTTTGATGAGCAGGATGGTAATTTCTCTCTCAATAATTCCTAACAGACTGGAATGAATTTGCATTCTCCTTAAGCAGAAGTGTAATAAAATATAGGCTTTCTAAGATTTGTTTAGTTAAAAAACCTTACAAAACCAGCAACAATGAAAACCCCAACACTGTAGGAGTGTGCTATTTATCAGTTTTCTAGTCCTGTGTATTAGAAATATAGCATGGTAAGGAAAGGAATTTATAGAATAGAATACCCTGGAAGGTAAAACAATAGAAGCTAAGGTTGATTAGTCTGAGACAGATTAGCTGGCTCACACATTCATAAAATAAATTGCATTTCCTGAAGAGATCTTTAAATGAAGCAGGTGTAAGGGAGTATTGATGGCAAAGCAGGGAAAGGCTAGGCTGAGATGAAACCAAATAAATGGGTACATTAAAGCAAAAAAAAATGTATGTGTACATATTTCTTCATTTTGCTGCTGATTTCTAGATTTGGAAGCCTGTTTTCAGGTTGTGAATTAAGCTTCACTGGGTTGTGTTCCTTTTTGCTAAATTTTGGTTTTGAGGAAATAGAAGGAAGGCACCGTGATATCCAGTTGGTGGATTACTTTATATGCATGGATTTATTGTTTCTTGATGTGATTGAATGCAGCAATACTGAGATACCAAAATAATGATGCTGTCTTGATCCAAAACCCACTGAGCTAAAACAGGGAAGAAAACAGACTGATGACTTTTTGGTCAGGCCAGCAAACTGCCCCTTGTAAGCTTGAAACCCAGATGTTTTCCCACTGACCTTGTGCTAATAGATCTGTCATTGCAATGTCTCTGCTCCAATTACAGGGCTTGTTGAAGGTATTATTGCTCTGTTTCTACTGTGTGTGTTATTATCTTATGTCAATTGGAGTGTAATCCCCATCCTCATGCACAGTCTAGTAAACCATGGTGATCTGTGTGATGTGGGTTAATTGAAGGGAAAGGAAGTCCTGTGAATCAGTGGTAACAGGCATTAGCAGATGATAATGTTTTATTGGCTCCTCATTATACAAGCTTTGAAATCTGGAGAAGATTTCATTTCAGAGGTGGGGGGCTGGGAAGAAGGATCTGCATTTCATATCAGCTGCCATACCAAGCTACCCTCAGGCTACCTTATTTGCCCTTCTTTTTTCCTGAAGCATTTTTTTCTGCCTTCCCCCCCCTTGGATATCTCTTTGTCTTAAGAGCTGGTTAATTTATGTTGTAGCACTGTTAAATTTTGCCTTTTGGAATGGTTTGAATGTGCAATGTTGTTAAAAAAAAGGCAATGAGAGCTTGGTTTTATTTTGGGTAAGAGCTCTTGCTCTTGGGGGAGGCTAAAGAAAAGACATCCTGTAAAAGAATTACGATTCATCAGTTTTAGTGACTGACATGTATCTTAATAACCCTTTGCTCTAATTGGCATTTTAATTAAAGATGACATTTTAATTGGTTATTTTACCAATTTAGCTCGGTTATTAGCATCAGCTACTTCTTTCATTGTAGATAATTTATCTATGCCATCTCAATATCCATACTAGATATTTTAAAACAGTATTTTGCTGTTCTGACAAAACTGAAATCCTTTTTTCTTGTTCCTCCAATGCACTTCCTAGTGCTTGACCTGGGGCCTGCAGTGTTTGCCATTGAAAAAAGTGGAATAAATGTATCATAAATAGTGCAGGTGACCAATAAAAATATCTCAATAGCAAATAACTATAAATTAATTGTCACTGTTAGTACATTAAGTCTTTGAAATGCAAACCAACAGTGCTATATTACTTACAGTTTACCTGCCAGTTGTTGTCTGGCTATGCATTTTTCAGGCATTTAGAAATATAGTCTTGTAATTGTTTCCTTTACTATTCTTACTCCATCCTGGTTTTGTGTATGATTTTAATTTCCTATTTTGAATTTTACATGAAGGTCAATAGAAAACATACTCTGAAGTCTGAGATATAGTAATAGGATATCCTTCTGGAAAGTAGGAAAGTGCAAAGTAATTCACAGGGAACAAAAAATGCCCATAAGTACTGCACAGAAATTTCAAGAAATACCCAGATAACAAAATAAAGGCAGGATGGGGCAAAGGTATGTGCTTAATAGGGTTTAATAATATTGAGATTTTCATTTCTCTGTGAAAAAAGATCCTTGGGTTGATTAGGAAAGCTAGAAGCTTCAAAGAAGCCCACAGGAGCTCAGCTGGGGCCTTGAATAGGCTTTGAAAATTCAAGCTTAAGAAAATTTACCCTCAGCAGCTTTAGGTTCTCCATTATTATATTTTGCTTTTTAAGTAGCTGTCATGTTGTTGTCACCACATTGTGCCACAGAGGATAGAAGTGTGGATGAAATGATTGTCTATTCTTTAAATATGCCTTTTGAGAGCTAATTAATATTAAGCACTTGAAAATTGTCTGGCAAAAGGGCACGATAAAAATGGAATAGATGAGAAAAAGTTTTTTATCACGAAAACAGCAGACTATTTTTAAATACCTGTGCAAAAGAGCTAAGGGCTCCTCTGAGGTGCCAGACTGACAATGTTGCCTGATCCTGTACCCAGAGAACATATGCACCCTGGGCAGCAGTAGGGCAAATTATCCTGCCTGTGTGTCTGCCCTGGCATAGATGGACTGCCTCCAGCTTGCCTCTTGGCTCTGCTAAATCTGACATTTAATATCTGCTTTTGTCATCATAGCTTTTTTTTTACTATGGGCGGTTGCCTGCTGTGAACAGGATGGAGTCTGTCGTCTTCTCCATTTCATTTTTCATTCTGTGCTAATGAAAGACATGGTGTTAAATGGTTTATCTAGCACAACAACAATTTTTATATAAAGGAAAGAGAGCTCACTAAACAACGTGATGAAATGTGAATCTCATGGTCATTGTCATTACTTCTTTCACCATTTCATGTGAAGATAGGAAATTGTGTTCTTGTAAGTGTGAATGGCTGCTAAGATGCTTCTTAGCATGATTATAGGATCAGGACCAGAAAGTGGTTTGCTTATAAAATGCTATAATTGTTTTGATTGTTTTATTTTTGAAAATATTATGCAGAGAAATGTTACTATAAGTACTTAATGAAAACAATTTCAGGTCATAAATAATATGGGTCTCTGCATTTTGTCTGTTATTGCTACTAACATCTGTTGTAAACTGCATAGATGACCTTTGTTAGTAGTCCAATTTTTGTGAAACAGTCATGAAAATTGGCTATGTTTATTTGTTTCAACTCATTTTATTAAGGAGTAAGAATAAAAAAGGGGTAAGGGGAGGGGGGTGGTATGCATGACATTGTTCCCTTGCTCCTAGAAATTACTAGCATGTTCAAGGTAAACAAGTATGTTCATAATACAGAGACCCTACAAGTTTAACCAGATTTTAAAAATTGCTTTAAACACGACTTCACAAATTTTTTTTTAAAGAAAAAATTGCTTTTTTGGCTCATCAGAAGAGAGCCTGATCTCAATGATGTTTTCTGTATGTATTAATTCAAATATATTTAAAGCAGAACACAGTTGTTCCAGTTGAAGGTATTGATGTTTAGTGTGTGTGTCCAGCACTGCAATGGAATGCTAATAAAACTTGCTGATCTCAGAGCAATAAGTTCCTCTAGACTGTAAATACTAGAGTACAATTTGAACTTACTGGGAAGTTATGCACAGAAATATCTGGCTGAGGCTTTTTTTTTGTTATTTATTTACAATATAGCTGAGTATATGTTTTATTGCTTACAAATCTTACTTACCTAGACCTATCTCAAACTCTTATGGAGCCCACAGCTTTTTGCTTGGTTCAGTTACATTGAATGACCAGGCTGTGAGTTTTCATGATGATTCTTATGCAAAAGACTGTGTTCTGTTTCCTATTATCTTGGAATGTTGTGTGCGTAAATGCTTAGTTGCTGAGTTAGACTGGTTTTCTTTCTGCTGTTGTTTTGGAGAAAGCTTAGTCAAGTGCTTCTGTAACCACAAATGTTTCACAGCTTTCCCCTTTATTTCTCTACTCAAGGGTTCTGTATTAGAGATCCACTTTCTGTCAGAGGATGTCTGTGCAGAATAGTCTTGCAGCCGATGGATACTGCTCCTAACGTGGCAGGATAAAGCTGTGTGTTCCCTTCCACTCCAGGGAACTGCCTTTGCTGCTGTGCAGCTCCCCACTGCCTGCCAAGACCAGACTTGGCTTGTTGATGTAAGGGTATGGGGAACTAGGCAGTGGGCTGTAAAGGCTGACACGCTCAAATTAAACAGAGTTGTTCTCAATTTGTGGTACTGAAAAATACAGAGCAGTCTCTTTGTCTGAACTGCAGTATCTAAGCTAGCTTGGTAGGCCGCATGGTAATGCTACTCTCTGATGACAGCAGGCATCTAATGTGCTGAGGATTTAACACTCTCAGGCAAGTGCTTTCCTCTGTGTATCAGTTTCTGGTAAGGATGAGCTGTCACCACTCTGTGTGTGGAGAACAGAGGTCTCCTGAGATAAGGCTTCATTATACTTCCTGAAGAACCATTAAATTTCTATCACTGCAATATGATCCCCTCCTTGGGTAAAGATGTTGTTTTCTGAGCTTTTTCTTCTGTCCTAGCCTCTACTTGTATGATATTGCTATTTTTTTTTAATCTACAAACAGCAAGAATGTAGAAATATACAAGTAGTAATAATTCAGTGTTTTCACAAAATCACTACATTGGAGGAGACCTTGAAGGCCATTTAGTCCAACCCATGCCCTAACATGTAAACTAAACCATGGCACTGAGTGCCACATCCAGTCTTCTTTTAAACATGTCCAGGCATGATGACTCCTCCACCTCCCCGGGCAGACCATTCCAGAACTTTGTCACTCTTTCTGTAAAAAACTTTTTCCTAATACTCAACCTATATTTCCCTTGGCACAACTTAAGGCTGTGTCCTCTGGTTCTGTCAGTTGCTGCCTGGAGAAAGAACCAACCCCCAACTGACTACAACCACCTTTCAGGAGGTTGAAGAGAGTGATATGGTCTCCCCTGAGTCTCCTTTTCTCCAAACACCCCCAGCTCCCTCAGCCCAGTTCCTTACAGGGCTTGTGTTCCCAGCCCCTCACCAGCCTCGTCGCCTCCTCTGGACACGCTCCAGCGTCTCAAGGTCCTTCCCAAACTGAGGGGCCAGAGCTGGACACAGCACTCAAGGTGTGACCTCACCAGTGCCAAATACAGGGGGAGAATGACCTCCCTGCTCCTGCTGACCACACTATTCCTGACACAGGCCAGGATGCCCTCAGCCTTCTTGGCCACCAGGGAACACTGCTGGCTCATGTTCAGCTGGCTGTCACCTGTACCCCCAGGTCCCTTTCTACCTGGGCACTGTACAGCTGCACTGTCCCCATCCTATCATGTTCAAGTGGTTATTGCAGCCAAAATGCAGGACTCTGCACTTGGATTTATTAAACTTCATCTTGCTGTGCTGTGCCCATCCATCCAGCCATTCCAGTTCTCTCTGCAGAGCCCTCCTACCTTCCTGTAGATGAACACACGCTCCTAGCTTGGTGTCGTCTGCAAATTTACTAATGAAAGATTCAATCCCCTCATCCATGTCATCAATAAAAATATTGGATAGAATTGGTCCCAGCACAGAGTCCTGAGGACACCCCTGGTCACTGGTCCCCAGCTGGCTGCAGCACCTTTCACCACCCCTCTCTGGGCCTGGCCATCCAGCCAGTTCCTAACCCAGCACAGAGTGCTCCTGTCCAAGCTGTGGGGACAGAACTGGTCCCAGCACAGAGTCCTGAGGACACCCCTGGTCACTGGTCCCCAGCTGGCTGCAGCACCTTTCACCACCCCTCTCTGGGCCTGGCCATCCAGCCAGTTCCTAACCCAGCACAGAGTGCTCCTGTCCAAGCTGTGGGCTGCCAGCTTTTCCAGGAGTGTGCTCTGGGAGACAGTGTCAAAGGCCTTGCTGAAGTCCAGGTACACAACATCCACAGCCTTTCCTACATCCACCAGGTGGGTTACCTGATCACCTGGTTTGACCACCATCAGGTTGGATCAAACACAACCTACCCCTCCTAACCCCTGCTGGCTGGGTCTGATTCCCTGGCCATCCTCTAAGTGCTGAGTGATGGCACTCAATAGAAACTGCTTCATTACCTTAACTGGTACTGAGGTCAGGCTGACTGGTCTATAACTGCCAGGATCCTCCTTCCCACCCTTTTTGTGAATGGGTGTCACACTGGCCAGCTTCCAGTCATCTGGAACCACACCAGTGAGCCAGGACTGTTGGTAGGTGATGGAGAGCGGCTTCGCAAGCTCATCTGCCAATCCCCTCATCACCCTGGGATGGATCCCATCTGGTCCCTTGGATTTGTGAACATCCAAAACATTTTCATGCAGAATCTCACAGTGACATGATGAAAAATCATACGTTCTTATTGCATCACCTGAACAACATTCATATCACATTCCTTTGTATATATTTGTGGAATTTGGGAAGCAGTAGTACGCTATTTTAAAAAAAAATCAATATTGTACAAGTATTTTGATGTGGTTGCTAGTATTATCCAGTAATAACTGGATTGTGTGCATGCTATTTAATAGCAGTCATTGAATTTTGTGCAAATTTACATTGAGTGTGTAAAAAAAGTGTGGAGTGTTTTTCTGCATAACAACAATAGTCTGTGTATGCTGGCTGTATTTTTAGGTGCAGTAATATGTTCAGGATTACCCTTTTACACTGAAATGTTATTAGCTGTCAAAAATTTATAGGACAGGGACATCTTTTTGGGGTGAAATATTTTAATATTTGTACACAAATATATAATGCATTTAATTACAGAAAGTTCTTCAGGTAGGTACTATTTTTGTGGTAGAATACATAATACATTTTACAGAACTGTTTGTTGTCTTTTGCCAGTGTGTGCATCTGGCAAAATAATTAAATTTGAGTTTTTAATTTCAGAAACCAGGTTTTCTTAAAAACCTGGCTGCTACATTTCTCTCTGAGTTTTTTCCATACCTGATTTCTGATTATGTAATGCTAATGATAAATTCTGATTCTTATACATAGGAGATGCAGATATTATCCAGCTAAATACTGTTCACAACTCCATGTGTGTTTTATCACATGAAGCAGTTGTGCTTTTTTTTGTTATTGTGGATGATCTCTGACCTTTGTAATTCTTTATCTTGAATGATACATATTCTGTGTGTTGATTACCAAGTGTCTGGGAGACTGACAACATTTAGATGTAAATACAGCAGTGCAAGCAGTGCACATTTGTGGTCTAATTCAGCAGTGTGTTTGTGACATGAATCACATTTTAATAATTGGAAGGGCAAATTACAAGACAGCTGTCTCAGCAGAGAAAATAAGAATTGTTTGCATTGATAATTAGAATTTTTTTTCTTTAATTATTGCACATTTTAAATAGAGTTAATTTTTGGCACTTTTTGAATGACTGGAACATGTGTTTGTTTAAAAGGAGGAATAGAACTTCTGGTAGCTCACCTCAGCTGAGTTGTAGATCCACCAGTTTTAACTAATAAACTGTTCTTATCTCAACATAAAATTGTTATTTAGATATCCCATTCCATTCCATCAGGGTAGGAGGGAGGAAGAAAGAGAGGTTGAGAAAACAGCTGTACCATGCTCAGTTTTTCAGCTGGTCTTAAAATCACAACAATCAGAAATTCACTGTTACAATTTAGCTTTCAGGATCTGAGGAAAGTTTGATGTTAAATGTATGATATTAAGAATTACTTAAATATGAGAAACAAAATCAAAAATGGTGCAGACAATATAATTCATGCAGTGAATAGTTGAAGATATTACAAATGGTGTTATAAAACATGTTGCAAGCCTAGCCTTTGATTTAAATGTTTCTAATCTGACAAATGCCTCTAATGTCTGACAAAGAATCACAGAATCTCTAAATACGAGCACAGGGTATGGGTGAGGAGGAAACTTGTAGCTAGGTCAGGGATCCATGTTACTCAGATATAAGGAGTGGTATTGACACAGGTAGAACTTATAAGATTGTCCCAGTTATTGTTATTTTTTCAGGGGAAGTAACTTGTATGATGCAATAAGGAGATTGTCAGTGTTATATTACAGAAATAGGTCAACCTATGTCTGCTAAGAAAAGACTGTGTCAAAAAATTGTTCTGCATATTAAGAGGCAAAAAACCTTTCAAAGCTGTTGTAAGGGTTTGAAAGAAAATAGCCAAAGGCCTGCTTTCAAGTGTCTTACTTTTGGCCAGGACAGAGTTAATTTTTTGTAGTAGCTGAGAAGCTATGACTAGGAGGTTTTTCTGTATTATCTCACAGTCAATACCTGGAGTTGGGAAAAAGGTCTCTCTTGTGCTTTTGAGAAGGATGTTCCTTCCAGTGGGAGAAAATGTAGTGGAGAAGAGCTGATTGGTATTTGATTACTGTCTACTATTACAGGCTTTCTTTGGAAATCCTTTTTTTGTTTTATAACTTTTCCTATTAATATTGTTGCTGTCACTGTTAATTTTCTTATCTCATTGCTCTTTCTAGTAAATGGTCTTATCTCGACCCATGATCTATGCCTTTTGTGCACCCACTGGCAGAGGGAGAGGGAAGCAATTGTGAAGTGGTTTTAGCAGGACTAAATTGGAGAGTATCATCGCTAAACCACAACAACAAGGTTTATTGTTGATTTGAGTAGATGCAGAATACACCTTCTTTAACATAAACAAAAAACAGGAGAAATTTGAAATACTTGAGGTGTATTTGTGCCTTTCCTATTTGAGATGAATCAGTACGTTTTTGTGAGACTATTGAAAAACTCTCTGCCAAGTCAACATTAGACTTTTAGGAAAAAGGAGGCATAGCTCTGAGTGAAGCAATTGTTGTAGGCAGCTTTGTGTGAAAGCCGCAGATTCATTTCCCCTGGAGTAGCTCAGTTATTGTGGCAGCCAGCATTTACACCTATGACAAAGCAGAAAAATCTGTTGTTCCTGCACATCCACTCTGAATGAGGAGATAGCTGGTAGATTACTTGTATGGGATTGCTCCAGTAGGACTTGATGAGATGTATTGGCCTGTTTAGACTTTGGTGGGATTTTTTTTTTGTTTTTTTTTTGGTTTTTTTTTTTTTAATAGTTTTCTAACATTTGTTTGAATGTATGAGCCTCACATATTCCATCTCTTAAGATGTCTGGTTTGAAGGAAAAGTTTTGTCTCACCTGATTTCATACATACAGCAGAAGTCTGTGCATTCCAAAGCCACCTGGCCTGTTTAGACTTTGGTGGTTTTTTTGTTTTTTTTTTTTTTTTTTTTTTGGTTTTTTTTTTTTTTAATAGTTTTCTAACATTTGTTTGAATGTATGAGCCTCACATATTCCATCTCTTAAGATGTCTGGTTTGAAGGAAAAGTTTTGTCTCACCTGATTTCATACATACAGCAGAAGTCTGTGCATTCCAAAGCCACTTAGATCATTGTTCCCCTAGGTCATGATTCATCTCAGCTAGTTTGGATGAGAAGAATTCTATTCTAAAAATGACTATTTATTTCCTCAAACTACAGGGAGACCACCAAGCCATGATTTTAGACTTATGCAACAGTGTTTGTTCAGATGAATCCCACTCGAGATTGTCCCACGGACACTGGGTAATTTGGTGTACCTAGTGATGAAAATATCTTTACATGTGGAGTGTGACATTCTTTGAGTGTGTTACCATTTTGAGACATAATTTAAGCATTCATGAGTGAAGATGTGCTCTAGGTAGACACAAAGACCTTATACTTCCCATAACAACTACATGTTACCTCAAAGCCTTTTTAGTTTTATGTTTTCAGTATAGCTTAGGACTGTCTAGGTATTCCTGTATTTCCAGTCGTGTGCTCTAGATAGACACAAAGACCTTATACTTCCCATAAACAAGTACATGTTACCTCAAACCCTTTTTAGTTTTACGTTTTCAGTATAGCTTAGGACTGTCTAGGTATTCCTGTATTTCCAGTCCATGTTATCGTTAGTTAAAACTCTTTTAACATAACCTGTGAATAGACTTCCATCTTTGAGATTCTTGGGAACAACTAGTAAAGTGCTTTGACATCTTAAAATGCAGTTGTATATGTGGTTTTCTCAAGTTCTGTTTGAATATCACTTGAATGGACTAAGACCTAAGATAAGTCAAAAATCAAAGTTTGCTTAGATACTTGTATTAATAAAAACAGATTTTTAATGTGTTCCAAATTGAGAGGTTACAGTCAGTATATAAAAATATATTATGTTAGCAATAATCTGTGTTGGTAAATATTGATGCAAATTGCTTGAAGAATGTAAAATTCAGCTTAAATTTTAAGTCAATGTCTTTTGAGCAACTTTTGACAATCTTTTGAGAAACTTCTTAGAGGATTCTTTTCTACTGGGCTGTTTAACATTCTCATGTGGGAAGCACTGTGAGCTGTGTCACTTGGGAATTTAGGGTAATAGCAGAATAAAGCATTAGAAAATACAATATAGTAATGTATTCTGCACTGGCAGACCAGGAAGAAATTTGCCCAGAAGGTCTTTCCCAGCCCAAATTTAAACTAGTTTCTGATGCAGTGATTGTGAGGAAAAACTTCTACCATCAAAGGTCATCTTTTTACTTCATGATTAAGACAGCACTGCCTACTGATGCTTTTTGTCTTCAAATATTTGAAATATTTTTTTTGTCACTTGGGTCTTTTTATAAAAAATATTTATAGTCCATTTTCATCCCCTTTTCCCCCCTCCTTTTACTCCCTTCCCCTACCCTAAATCAGCAGTCTCATTTAGTCAGTTATCTCTGCTCTGCAGTCTCTAGGAGTTGTTTCAGCCACATATTTGCTTGAATCAATTGATTTAATTGCAGGAGACTGGTCTGGACATGGATTGAATACTGAGGTAACAGAGCACTGTTTGAAATGTTTGATCAGCACCTATATATAATTTCTTGAGATGAGCATGGGACTCACCTGGAAAGGCTGCCACTAAACAAATACTGAAAGAATTAATTGGCAGCTTTTGAAGCAGCTGTGAAATTGTCTGTGAGCATAGGTAGGATTTTTTTGCTTTATCACTTGTACCAGGCATCGAGTTAAAAATGTTCTGAAAATGCAGCTGAATCTTTTATCCAATTGAGCTATTTAACAAGCCTTGACAGATCAAGAGAGGCTGTGTAAGTTAATGGTTAAATTAACCAAAGTTCTTAAGTTACAAGAACTTAGGTTTATCAAGTTGGGGAGAATAAATTCTTATTTCTGGTAAAGTAGGAGAGGTGGAATTTAAGTAGTTCATGTAACAGTAACTGGCAGCCCCTTCAGTATGCTGTTGTTGTGTTTGAATATGTAAATTGCTCAAAATAGCAACATATGTGAAACTTTACATGTGCTCCTGTTGGTCATATTTACAGCCAGAGAGAAAACACTTCCCCTTGGGCTGCATTCCGTTCATGGATGGTAGCAAAGTTTTAACATACATGGGCTATTGCAATATACCAGATGCATTAGTCTCCATTGGGCTACCATATATCAACATATTTCCTAAAGCCCAGGGGCCTTTTTCTCCCTAGAAGTTTTGTAAAGTGCTCTGAAAAAAGTGTTTAGCAATTTTTCTGGGGTTTTTTTATGTCTTGGCATTCTGATTAGAGCAATAGCTGTAAATGATTAAAACTCCCAGAAGATCAGCCACTGCTCAGACACAGGTCAGCTGCATCTTTTTTCAGCATGCCAATCAAAACTTAAAAGCGAGAGAAATGAAGGCTTAATAGCTCCCTAGGAAACAAAATTTCAAAGGTATGTGAGCTCTCTGCTATTTTTGATTAGCCTTTCTCTTTCTCATGAGCCTCATAAATAGTTTTCTTGCATAAAGAGACTACTTTGGTTAATGGGTCAGAGCAATTTAAGATCCTTATAGGTGTACTTGCATTGTTTGATTGAATTGTATTTTCTTGCTTACTCTTTCTATTGCAGCTAGAGTACAAGAATATGTTTTCCATATTTCCCTTAATTTCCACTTTAGTGTTGTCTTTCTCTCTCTTATCCCATCCAGGTTTTTGGTAGGTTTTGGAGAATATTTGCCTATCTACTTTTTTTAAGGTAGCTCTTTTGGTATACATGCTGAGTTATAAAAAATAATACAAATATTGCAGAGTATTTAGCATGTAAAAAAAAGGAATATTTAGTCTTCCTGTCGTTTTCCAAACATGAGAAATGTAAAAGCTACACTATACTATTTTCATGTATTTCATCAGCAGTACAGAGGAACATTCAAAGCAAGTTTGGACAGAAATGGACAAATATTCCACTGAAACTGGAGGTGAAATTGATATAAGGTGGAATTTGTCCTTTGCAGTATGTCTGCTGTAAGGCACAGTGAAATGTAGACGTTTCATGAATCTCTTAAGAGGCTGCATATGTAGCAGGGCAGTTCTGGGTAAGATAACCAAATATCATTTTGGTCTGATGCTCAGATCTCGGCACAGAGTACTGTGTGTGCAACAAAACTGTCATCCCTCACAACAAAGCCTTAGGAGACATCATAGTAAAAGGCTAGACTGGACTATCTCTTAAAAATAGACTTTGTATTCTCTTTCTTATGCTTCTTTATCTCTGATACTCAGTGTCAAAAAAACGGGATGATGGAAGAGAGAAGGCATTCCTGTCTGTACTGGTTCCAAACCTGAAATAAAATTGTCATGTAATAGCAGCTCTAAATTCTGTATAGAGAATTCAGCCTGTTTGATGGAGGCTGCTATGTAAGATAAAAAGGATTTAAGAAAACCTGAAAGATCTGAGCTGCTGTACCATTTATAATAATAGTTTCTGAGAATAGAACAGACTCATATAATATGCATGTGTGTATTTATATGTATATGATTTTTAAATTTATTTTTTCTAATTTATTATGTGCATCAATGTTAACTTGTGCATTCAGTTTGATTTTTGAGGCAATTGGCATCCTGCTTAGCAGAATAGCATTGCAAGAATGTAATATTAGATTGCCCTTTATCTTTTCCTTTAATCCATACAAATCTGAAATGAAATGTTTTAATATGCATTGACAAGAGCCAGGAACAATGCAAACAATTGTAATTCTGTCCTCACTGATAATGTGGTGGCTCCACATAGCATTCTGTGCTGAAGAGGGGTTTTGCCCTATGAAGAAATGCAGAGGATAAAGTGACAGCACTTAGAGAAACAATACAAAATGTTTGAGCCGTACATGCACTTAAAAAAGGAAATATCATCTCTGGATTTGTCCTTATGGGGTCACTTTCTATCTAAGTAAAAACCATTACATTGTTTAGAAAGAGCTGTAAACACTGCAGGTCTTCATATTGCTGTGAATCAGGCATGTGTTTGGAGCAGAATTAATTTTGTATCAGAGTAAATAATTCTGTAGGCAAGCCTCAGTGCTTAGAGATATGTTTTTGGCTCACCAGCTGCCTTCCCAGACTGCTTTTATCTGGTGCAGACAAGCCTTTCTATGGCACTTCTATCATATGTGTGTGCAGAGAACAGATACTGGCTTCTTATTCTGAATGCTGGCTAAAAGCAATGTTCCCTGGAATTGCTCTCAAATCCTCCAAGAGTCAACATCATCTTCTTTTTCTGATAACTCTTTGTGTGCCTGATCATAATGTTTGAAGTTAGACCCATACAGAGAGCCTTAACGCTTTCTCCCTGTGGGCAAAGACTACAAAGAAAGATAAGAAGCTTTCATGGTTAGAGGTTTTTTTAAGGCCATTGTGAAACTATTGCTATGGGTAAGTTGTTAGAGCAATACTGGGGTGTCACATCACCTAGAAGATTCATAGGATCATGTGAAGTATGGAAGTTATACCCCTGATATTCCTGACCTACCTATCTTCAATGTGAAACGGAATCATTCTGCAGAATGTCAGTGATGAGCCTTATCAGCGTCAAGGACAGTGGGGCAGAGTGTGCCTTGCACAAGATGCGCCCCTTTGCCCATCTCGGGGGAGTCATAGTGTCTTGATACTCTCCCACCATTTCTCTCAGACATGCTGCCATCCCTGGGAACAGAACAAAGGTTGGGATCTACTTTAGTATCTGGGATCTCCTTTAGCTGTTGTTCATTGAGGTTTACAGATGGCACTTACTTTTGGTCCTGGCATACACACTGTCGTGTTTGAAATAGGTAAATGGGTGTTGTCTCCAGTTTGTTCTCTCTAGCACCCCAAAATTCCACATCTGTTGTAACTGCACGTAAACCATAAGCTCCATTTTAACAATGAGGTATTAGTACTGAAAATTTATATTGTCCTTCTAAAATTTGCATGGCATTTCCTGTCAACATATCCAGACAATAATTTTTGTATCTGTATTTCCAGAAATTCTTTAATAAAAACATAACTCTTATTAAGCATAAACAATTGTCAGTGTAGCTGATAATACCCAGGATGCAATTCAGTAGACTTACCCTGTACACAAAAAAGAAAATTTGAAGAGTGCAAATTACAGTCATAGTTTTATAGCTGGACCTGTCTCAAAATTGCTTTAATGGTATGGCAAAAATTGCAAATGCCATGTGGGCACAAGATGATTTACAAAAGAAAGTAATCTGTTGGGCTGCTAGCATAGCCCTCATCCTCACCTTTGCCAGTGATAAACACAGAGCAATGTTTTGATGTGAAGCCTCCCAGGTAGCCCTCAGAATGCACCTTATGTGGTCATGGAGTTTTAATACACCTGAAGGCCAATGACAATGGGAAGAAACCTAGGGAATATAACCTCATTATCTAAAGTTTTCCTACAGCAGCTTTTTCTTTGTAGATTTTGTAGAGCTGTTAGAACTGACTAACAGTAGTTGCTTACAACTCCCCCTCCCTGAACATTCTCCTCAACCAGGTTGATTTGCAACATCCAGACTCTGTAAAGATATTTGTGCTAACTTCCATGAAATATTTAATGAATGTGCCACTTACAGGAACATATTATTATTGTTATTACTACTGCTACTACTAGTACATGGAAGAGGCTGTAGGGAGCTTGA
The DNA here is from genome assembly GCF_014805655.1 of Passer montanus. Classification (NCBI taxonomy): domain Eukaryota; kingdom Metazoa; phylum Chordata; class Aves; order Passeriformes; family Passeridae; genus Passer; species Passer montanus. Next base: position 5,157,643 of record NW_024364270.1, read on the forward strand.
GGATTCTGGTTGCTTTCTGAAAATCCTGTCAGTGTAAACTTTTTGAGAACTATCTGTGATGACAATAAGGGCAGTATACAAAGGATAATTCTGGTTAATTCTCAAAATACATTCTGGGGTTGTTCCCCACTAGTCCATCAGTAACCTGTAGCTCACAGAGAAGTAGAAGATATTTCAGACACATTTCACCTGACTTAAGTCCACTTGAATTTAGGCAAGCATTTGAGTTACTTAAACCAGAAGCCTCATCACCCTGAATTCTTTCCATAGTTTCTCAAGAGGAGGAAGTCACTAACCTCAACCCCCCAACCATCACAAATATTTCCACATAGTATTTTCCTCATTGTGTTGTTTAGCAAGAAAGTCTAAGGATGTTCCTGGCTTGGATAGCTTGCTCTGCTTCCTTTAGGCCTGTGTTTGCAGTGTTAAATGCATCTGGAAGACTATATTACTATAAGTATCTCAATATTATTGAAAATTGTTATTCAATAACTTTTTTGTGTCTGTTAGGAGAATAAAATTGTAAAAAAGCTCTAACTCGCCTTGACTTTTATATTTATAGGTGACCTACTGACAAACTATTATTTAGTCTGTGATCATCATGCTATCTAGGACTATGGATACTTTAACAGAGTATGGATACTCTTATTGTGTGTGTATGTTAAATATCAGTGTAGAATAGTGAATAATAAATTTGGTTCCACTGTAAAAAAAAAAAAGGCAGTGAAGAGCATTTAATTATAGCTGTTAATGTTGAAAAGGCTGAAGACCACAGAACAATGTGCTGAATGGAACAAGCAAGAATTGCCACCCTGTGCTTTGCATGTTAAAAGTAATGAGGGCAGTCCAAACAAAATTATTTGCATTCTGTCCAACTTTGGCTTGAAAACACCATGCAGTTCCACAGAATAGCTTAATTGCCTATCCTAGCATAATTGCCAGGCATGGGAAGTAATATAATTCACATGTCTGACCATGAAATGAACCAGAGAAGCTGCTGGGTTTTAACAGCTTGGCTTTGACTTACCTTGGCTTTACAACTGTTATAAGCATGAATCCAGATGTTGATCCCTGCAGCGGTATCTCATGTTTCATCTTCCTGCATCCTGGCATTACGGTTTTGTGGATCTGTGAAACGCTCAAATGCGGGAAGTCACAGGTGGGGGTGGGAACAGGCTGCACCTGAGAGTGATATCTGGCTGTGTCCTGCTGTGCTTCAGATTCTGTGAAAATGGGGTGAGAAAAGCTGTGTGTGCTTGGGAAGGTTTTAGTATACTATTGAATCTGATCTGCTTCTTAATCCAATAAAATCATAAATTTATGGAAGATTTTAACAGCATAGTTTTAATGACTACTTCCTATTTTATGGGCAGTTAACACCTTAGTCTTGTTTTTATTTCAGTGAGTTTCCCCAGGACATGCTAAATAATGAATAGAAAAATGGTTTCTAAGCATTTGAGTTTCCTTTGGTGAGTGTGTTTGTTATACACTGCTTATCTGCAGAAGGAGGTGAGTCTCAGAATAGCAAGGAAAATTCAGTGTTTGGGTAACAAGCTGTCTGGGTATGTGTTCTCTCATATAGTAGCTTAGTGTAAGATTGTTTATATTCCTGTGATTTCCTGAGGCCAATGCGTCTTCTCTTTATTTCTAGTTATTTTTGTAAAGGACATGTTCTTACTGCTTGATTAGTCCTTTATTACTATCATGTACAATTGGATGTGAAGATAAGTATAAGAATAGGTGCTTCACGCTGTGGTGTTGAGAGTAACTACAGTTTCGTTTCTTATTGGAACACTCTTTAGTCTGAGGAAGAAATTGTATCTCACACAGTACTATGCTTTCAGAACTTCTTTGTATCAATAGTGATCACTTGATTTTGTTTTATTTTTGGGTATATCTCACCCTTGTCCCTTTCTCCTATTTGTAGCTGGATCACAATAAGAAAGCTTAGGGGGTGGGAGTTGACATTTTAAGGAGGATATTTCAGTCCATTTCTAATTCAGTGTTTTCAGTATTTAAGTCAAATAGTTTTTGCTTTTCTCTTTCCTATAACTTTTCCTTTACATTGGTAGCTGGAATTCACTAGCTGTTCTCAGTGGATATTCTGTGTGCCCAGAGGGATGTAGAAGGGAATGAATGGGATCATATATTACTTCATCCTGCCAAGTACTCAATGAAACTCCAGTACCGCTTAACAAAAACAAACAAATCTGAAAAACCAAACCAACACTAACCAACTAAAAAAAAAAAAGAAAAAAAAAAAGAAAAAACCAAAACCGCACAAAATTCAAGCGCACTAATGAAGACATAATATAACAGAAAATTGTACATCAATCGTGATTTTTTTTTTGTCTCAACAGGTTCACAGTCAGGATGTAACCTCCTGTAAAATGGAAATGTGTGAAGAAAGATACAGATAGCAGTTGGAGTTAAAAGTGGTAGATGAGTATTTCTCTTCTTAAGCATCAGCTTTTAAAAACGCTATGGTGATTTGGAAAGTCTCAAGAGTGAACTGCAAAGTTTTCCTCAGCTCAGTCGACGCATTTCCTAGTCATTTCTCCAAGTCATTGATGTTCAGAGATGGTGTGTGATGGAAAAAAGCACCATGTTTCTGTGTTTGTAGCCCCTGTCTTTTGGATTAGTTTGCTGCATTGCTGAACCAATTTCATTTTGAAGGGCAAGGAGTGAATGTGATGGATTTATCTTCAGAGATGAACAAACATGGAAGGAATCCAGTAAGTCATAAACTAGAAGATCAAAAGAAGGTAAGATTATTTTTAATTGCTTAATTACATTTGAATGACTTCCAAACTCTTTGATTTTCAGTAAGCTAGAAATGGATGTGTTTCGAGGATAAGGTCGTTTGCTATGCTTATGTGATATTGCAATACAGAGAACTACCTGAATTTGTCTAGCAAACTGTCTGTCAAAACCTGGACTTGCTGACCTGAAGCAAAAAATCTGACATCAGCCTGAGACAGGGTGAGACCTTTGTTTTTGACTGTGGATGCATGGGTAGACCCTTCTTCTTCTGTCCTACATAGTAGGATGGATAATGTAAATTTTTCAATTTTTATCCCTCAGTATCTAAGGCAGTTTAAGCATGTAAATTCATGCTTCCATATATGGGAAGTTCTTTCAGAAATCCCACTTCTGCAACAGACTCTCCTAAAAATCTCACCTTCCAAGTTTGTGTCCTTTACTTTCTCATACTATAGTCTGGAAATATTTCTAATGCTTACTTCATAAACCTCAATTTGATGTCTTTAGCTCTTTGGGGATAATAGAAGGACCCATGCTTTAATTGGTCTTTTGGTATTACATTGATGGATTTTTCCTGAAAAAAGCTTTTTGCTTGCTTTGTTTTGTGGGTTTTCTCAATCTCTAGTATATTAAAAGTTGAAAACGCTCCAATTTACTTTTTGCCTGAGTTTTAAGGTAAGGCCTGCACTGATTGGCAGCCAGCAGAGAGAATATGTCCTGATATAGCATCTGAGGCTGTGGTGTGCTTCATATGATGCCTTGAAGTGAGATTTACTGGCCTCTTTGAGTTATTGCATAGGTTCAGTGGGACTGTCCAAATAATGTATTGAAGTGCAGGTTATGTGATTCATTATTACACAGACTTTATACTTCTGGCTTGGGTCTTTTTTTTTTTTAAATTTTTGGTATGAATGTTTCTGTCTAATATTTTAAGTATTTTTGATCTTATTTGGAGAAAAAAGTAGAAATTGGTGTAGTTTATGGACAACATAAAACAATTGTAAGACCCATAATACCAAATACTTTGTTTTAGTGTCTCTGAGATACATTAATATAAGTCATTCAGTCATAGCCAATAACCCTCTAAAGTGCAGAGAATTGTAGGTAAGATGGTATGATAACACACATGATGAAATTATTACAGAAAATATATTCAGCCTTTGAGCATTTTTTGCATAATAGAGGAGAAAAGTATATGATAAATGATAATTAGTTTAAAACATGGTACTTTTTCCACTTCATAATTGCCACCCTTCTGTGGCACAAAAGAAAAGGCATGAAATGTTAGCATTAATCTCACCATCTGGTGAACTGTTTCTGAACCATTATTATGCGACCTGGAACCCAAAGTCCCTTTTTCCTCCAACCCCCCTCTTATTTCAAAAGAATTTTTTTCCTTTCATGCCTAATACCTGCAGATTCACTCTTAGACACGAGCTCTTTGGATTGCGTAGGAGGGGAAGGTTTGTTTCAAAGAGGATCTGTTGTACCTCAAGGTCAAATCTTTTCTTTGAGCCAGTCTATAGATATTTTATCCATCTGTAGAACTATGCAATGACCACCAAAGGCTCTGCAGTTGATAACAGGCTCTGCTTTTGTGCTGTGCTTGATGCTGGAGAAGTAAATATGATGATAATAAACAGAAGTCTTGTTAGTTTTAGTTTCATTCAGGGATATTTACTAGCAATTGAATATCATTGATATGCTAATATCATTATAGAAGGCTAATATTAAAAAAAAAGAGTTTATAAGTGGTGGTGAAACATAGGAAGTAGTAGTAATTTGGCTATCTCTTTTTGCTGCATTGTCTCTAAATCAAATTTTTACATAATTTTGCATGTTACCACTTCAGGAAATACTGGCTGACTTACTGGCTGACATGAGTGCCTTAGTTGCATTCTGCCTGGATCACACTAGGCAAGAGTCAGGCTGTATTTCTTGGATACCTTATGTCCTTTCAATAAATAAAAAATATTGTATTCTGAAAAGACTCAACTCCTGTGATGCTGCAGAATATATTGTTACTGTTTTCTACATGAGCAATTTAGGAGAAAAAGTCAAATTGAGAAAAAAACTTCATGTAAGACTTCTCAGGTAGCTTTAAAAATGCAGACTGTACTTTGGGATGTAACTTTCTCAATAATTTCACAGCTATGCTATATACATAATAGCATAGGGTTATTTTTCTGTGGTCTGGATTTAGGCTTGAACAACTGTATTTAAATAATTTCTCATGTTGCTAGTGTGTATGGCACTCAAATATACTCCTTATCTCAAACCCCATCAAACGATATCACATGCATTTTAAATAGGTGCATGCTTCTTTTGTGGCTGCAGGACTGTCCAGTTCCTTGTTCTTCCTGTAGCTGCAAGATGCAGTGATATTTTTGATTTCTGCCAATGGCTTGCTTATACTTGTGGGACTGGCATGTGTCACTGGGCTGGTGCTCACAGTAAAAGATGGACATTAGTCATAGGCTCATAGAAGTTAGAGCTTTAGTTTAGAAACCATGTGGAAGCACTAGTCTGATTTTTGTGGCTGAAATGTTGGGAAAAGGAGGGAGGTTGGCTAATAGTGCAGAGAGGAAAAAGGTTTTAGAAAGATCATTATAATTAATTAACTTTACTCTTACAGAAAACAGGCATAGGCCTTCCCTCTACAGATTCTTCTATCTGGATGCAAAGCCTTAGGAAACTGGGAATGAGCTGGAACAGGTAGTTCTAGGATGTCCATAATTTCTATCTGCCCAAGGACCATGTGTCCATGGTAACTCTCTCCAAAAGTAGCCTTTTCTTCCTCCAGGCTTGATGTGCTAGCCATACTGCTTCATCCACGTAGATACTTCATGTTAAATACTCTGCCTCTGCATCTGTTTGCCCTTTCCACAGTGTGCTGTAATTCCTTATTAAATCAGTATGATAAAACTGAAGGCTTTAGGACAGACATGTCAGTGAGTAGTAGGTCCATATATTGCTGCTTACAGTATGGTGTGCAAGTTCATGATTTTAGCACATGGCAGAGAGAGCCACAAACTAGCCTTTTTAATAAGAGATTTTTCTAGGCAAATTGTTTAAAATTACCATTTTAAAACCTGAAAGGGGCTGTCTTATCTATCTGTATTTCATTGTTCAGAAGGGTTCTTCTGTTTTGAAAATCAACATTGCAATTTGTAATATTCTGCCACATACATGGTTCATGCTAGCCAATCTCCAAAACACACATTCAAAATTTCCTGATTACTCCACTCATATAATTTTTATGTTTTCCTTAGAAAAAAAGTCCCATTGTGGCCATTTCTTTGACAGGCTATCCAGGTTGCATTCTATCTTCAAAAAACACCTGCTTGCTGCAGGCAGGCAAAGCCAAGCCTTAGAATGCTGCTGCTGCTGCTGTGGCCCTGTTGAAGTGTGGAGCCTGGGGGTGGGAGCCTGACTGTGGCTCTCTGTGGGTGTGCAGATGTCTGTGAGGCAGCACACAAGTAAACAACAGGGGTGGCTGTGTCCCTAAGTATCATTTATGCACTTGATTGTGTGTAAATCTGTGGAATTGTTTCAGAAATACAGGAACGTACAAAATGTTTTCCAGTAACAATAATAGTCTGTGCCTTAAATGTTTGGTGTATCTGCTTTGTCTGCCAACTAATTTATTGCTTTCTGTTCCACTGTGTCTAGGGTGTTTCACACAAGCCCTCTGAGTCCCTATCGTGACTCACAACAAAAGATGTGTGCCTGGATTTGAAATCCAGTATGCAGAATACAGTAGGAATTATATTCTTGCAGAATTTCTTGTTTCCCAAATAAGAAACTTTGTACCTCTGCACATCTTGTCCATGTCTTGGAACTCTGCACACCCAGAGTGGTCACAGGGATAGTCTTTCATCACATTTCCTTTAAACTCTCTTGACAAAAGGGCTTGATTTTTCTGTATAGAGACAGATCCAAAACAAATGAAAACAGGAAAGTTTTTAGCACTGCATTACCTCCTCTGCAAATATATGCTTTGAGGCTAAATATGAGAAGGTATAACAGTCTCTGTTTTCAGAACAAATGTCATTGTTCTCTTTTGGTAGGTAGGTGAGCTGCTGTACCTGGAGGGCCTTTCAAATAGACACCAAGGCTCTCTTACTGGACAATAATTAAATATAACTAATTAACAGGAATGGCAAGCAAGCCTTGTCTAGTGTTAGATGTTTTGCCCATTTCCCTGGTAGCCATTTGGAAATTAATTAGAAGTCCAATATCAGTCAGGTTTTGCTTGGTAGGGTAAAATAATAGTTTACTGTCAAAAGCATCATGCAGTCTTGAAACACAATTCTTTAAAACGAGAAATCAAGAGAGAAGGTATAGAAGGGACAGCTATAACAGGAATAATCAGCATGTACATCACACTGTTCTTCTGTCCCCTGTCTCCTTTTTCCTAGTCAATATTCAGTGCACAGGACAGCATTTCAGGAAAATCAGATGTCATCCTCATGAGGCAGTTGGGCCAGAAGCATAATTTATTCTCATGAGCACTCTGCTACTGCTGTGTCTGTGCTTCCCATTTTAACAGCTCAGTTTTCATTTTTGTGGCTAAATCTGTAGTCATTCAACAACTGTTTTAAAAAATAATGGCATGAAGTCTTGGGCAGGCCAGAGTTGTTGCTATTCTTGTTTAATAGTGTATTTCATTTAAATACCTAGGATCTGAATGATGTTGCTTGTTATGTGAACAAAAGAGTGATGTCTCCCCTTTTGTTTTTATTTCTCCAAGGCTGCTCTGAGCTTTCTATCCCTTTTCCTCATACACCCTAGTCCCTCCTACACATATGTGCATATACATGTATATTCTGTGCAGTTCTTGTTCATCTGCTCAATTGTCTGACAGGGGATGCATTGCAAACAACAGAGGTCTGTAGAACTGCTGAAGAATCAGAGATTCATTAGGCTCAGTGTTCACTCTTATCCCATATTGCACAACAACTGGCAGGAAATTTGTGGGGTGTTTTTCAAGACATATAAGTGTTTTAACCAAAAATAGTGCAGCAAGGGAATGGTGAGGGGTCATCAGGGCTCAGGGGAGATATTTGTTCTTTTTTTTCTTTTTTACTTTAATACTCTGGAATTAGGCCCAGATAAGAAGAGCCAACACAGCTGATAAGAAGAAATGGGCTGTAGGGATAAAACCACAGTTGCTTTTCTGTATCAGCTTGTCATATATTACCTCTGTCATTCCTTCCTTTAAGCTTTTTCCCTCCATATTCCATGTGTTTTCAGTTTGAAAAGTTTTGCTAGAAAGACTAGAATTATCTCCCTGTCTGTCAAACCTCCCTGGGGCCCCACCACCTGACTCTTCTCACTTTCTGAAGTTGATGCGTGCGCACTGCTAGGGAAGTTCAAATTAAAAAAAAAAAACAACCAAAAAACCCAACAAAACCACACAACCTTTACAGTCTTAAATGAAATTAAATATCATTTTATGGACTATGAATCCATAGTTAATAATTTATAAGGTAAACTCATGTCCTCTTCTGCATATTAACAAGGCTTTTTCTTCCTTTTGGGGAGCTATGATGTGAATAAGATTGAACATGTTTCTCTTTAATACTTTTTCATTGCCTTCACCAAGCCACTATTTGCAAGAAAGACTTGATTACAGAGAAGTATTTTGAAGCAGAAGTGCTGCACCAAAACAGCTAGGAAATTAAATACTGATTAAATGAATTATTTTCTTAAAATGATACTGGCTAGATGATTTTTTTTTAAATATTTTGCTAGTATGCTTTGGCTTTGTAGATAGATGGTTTCCTTTTCAATCGCTATCAGTTTTTTCTTAGAGTTGTTACTATTAATGTATGCCTGATAACTGATTAAAACTTGGTTTTATTCAGGAATACCAAGTAAAAGTTGTACAGGGTGTCATCACTGCCTGGTTGGAGGGAGATCAGCTGCTTTGCAGCTGTTACTGCTGGCAGATTTTTAAGTCATCAGATTGCTGAAATGAATACTATTCTCTCTGTATGTACCCATCATGGCTTGGGATATGCACTACAGAGTTGAGTGAGAGAAGAAGGCGTCTTCTCACTTGGGTTGATTACTTCCCTCCCACTCCCCACTGAAAAAATAAACAGACTGACTGGCCCTGCTCTTCACTTACTGCTGAAGACACAGTTTCCAATCTCAACCAGTTACATTGCAAAGGTAGATCTAAGTGTTGTGTCTCAAATGGTCTTCTCTGATTTAGAGTGAAATACAATGGCTAAGAAGCAGAAAACAGTAAATTAATGAAATTAGTATCTTATAATTATACAGCATTCTCTAGGACACCTTGGTGGTTAAAAACTACCTGCAAGGTTTAAATATGTCAAGTAGAAAAGAAAATGAAAGACTTTATATTATTAATCCTGTTTTTTGATTGCTGTTGTTCCTACTTTTTTAAAACAAAGCTTTTATTAGCCTCATTACAAAAAGTATTTTAAGTGATAATAAATAGCTAAGCGAGTAAATGAAGCTTTCTTTTTTGTTTTTTTCTCTACAGTGGCACTACAAAACAAAGAAATCACTGTAATTATTATTTAGTATTTTCCTGCTCTAAGCATTGTTATTTTTCAAACTGTTCTCAGTAATATTTGTTTGTCTGGTTTTATCTTGAAATCATCCTCTGGGAAAATGTTATGAACTTCAAGGATGAAATGCTGAACAAATCTGCAACCTTGTCCTATCTTTGTCACCTAAGAAGGAGCATTAGCTTGAGAAGCAGTTGCATGCAACACTGCATAGTCTGAAATGGGCTTCTAGCTGATCCCTTCTCTCGCACTTTGACGTTGTTTTGGGAATTTTATCACCCAGCTTCATGAAGAGCATACCTTCAAAAGGGGATTTGAGGCTTCTGCTGCTTGAAATCTCATCTTTGTTATAGGTTCCATAATGAGTGCATTAGCACTCAGCTTGCTGATTTTGAAAGTATTTTCCTAAATTTTGTTGATTATCCTTTATCAAACCATGCATTTAGAGGAAATGCCTATTTTCTTGTTCCCCTTCCCTTGAATTTGCATTTCCTATGGAATTCGTCACTATGTTGAACAGGCTTCATATAATAAAGGCTAATGAAAGAATAGCCAGAATTCCTCCCAAAATGTTGGAAGTAAGTAAAAATCACCTGAACCTCCTGCTTATTCCAGTTCTGGACTAGATCTAAATCTCTGAAAGACACAAGATTCACTAGAGCAGGGTTGGCATGGATGCAACTAAACATTTTTTCACTTTGGTAATTTTTGAACTTTAAGTGAAAAGTGCTTCTGTGTTTACAAAGTAGTTGGGAAAACCTGCTGCTGCTTCTCTTGTTATTTTTACCATATTTGCATTGAGCTAGTTTCTTGAAATCACTCTGTAATGGTACCTTGAGATTTAAATGAATCCGAAATTCAGGTCAAGGACTCTGCAGCTTCCTAATTATCTCTGCTGTCTTGCAGTACAAGTAATGCATTGTAAGTGCTGTTGAATCTGTATGTCACATGAGGAAATCCTACTGTTTGCTTCTCTAATTCCCCTGGAAGGGTAATTTTTGAAACTGGAAGGAGAAGCATCTGCTGCTGCTGCTATATCAGAAGTAAACAAGTGAGGGGCTGTACTGCAGTGTGTCTTTGTGGAAGGGATATAAAGACCTTTTTAAGATTGCATTTTATAAACATTAAAGCAAGAATTTTCGTGTGAAACTGCATTGTGTGTCTGCTTATAGAGCAGAGTTAATAACCTTTTAAACTCATTCCAGAGAGGCCTAGCCTAAAGCAATAGATGACAGGACTACCTTGCCTGGTACTGTGGCTTTTAGCTTCTGAATGAAATCATCTGGTGGAACATTGAGTGATTGCCAACAACAATTAGTAGTCCCAAATTAAACCAGAATTAAACCAGTTCTTGTTTTCTTAGATACACTATGTAAATACACACTCTGAATAGGGAAAATGAGAAAGGCTTGTATGAATACAGAAATGATGCACAAAAAATTTGAAGCCTAGCTTCTGCAAATGAGTTTTTCCCTAGGATTTTTGCATCCTTACTGAAAGAAATACATGTGAAAACCCTTCCAAACCTCAAAATTAGAGACAAGGTATACTGTGAAGGTTACGTTAGTTTGTCACGTTGACTTCACAGAGCACACAATCCTTGAATGTGAATCTCTAATCTGGGTATTGTACCACAATGGAAGACTATGCTTTATTACAGTTTAACCTGGAGTACCAAGGTGCATTCATGCTGTAGTCCAATAAAAGCATACTGCCGGGAAAATGCTTCATTTTTATCTTTTTAATGGCTAGGTACTAATGTTGGCTGTTCTCCGGTACTCAAGTACAAAAGAATGCAAATTCAGGAAAGTATTCTGGAAATGGTTATCATTTTCTTCCTTCCTTTCAAAGCTAGTTACTGTCAAGCACACACAGACATATATATGTATTTATATATATTTTAAAATTTAAATATGTATATGTACAAAGTAACATAGTTATGCTTGGTTTCCTGCAGGTAAATGAGAAAAGCTTCTTTGCTAGAGGAGAATAATAAGCTCATAGAGCTACTGAGTTTAATATCAATGTTTCCTCTATTTCGCATCTAGGTTTTGTTGGTTGTTTTTTTTGGTTGCCTTTTTTTTTAATTTTTTTTTTTTACTTCAGGATACTCTACATTTAATTAAGTGAGCCATAGAATATTCAGAATATTCTTTTTGTGGCATGTTGAGGTGTAATAAAATTGTATCTCAGTAGGTACTGGTGTATGCAAAATCCCTACACTTTTTTGATACTGAAAGTCCTTGATGTCTTCCAGAATTGTCAGTATTGGACACACAAATATTTCTTAATGGCACTTTTACCTAACTGGCTGAATGTAGATTTTACCAGGGTGAGGGACAGCTTCAGAATACAGGGATATATCAAAGGTTTCTAGCGAAGAGCTGTTGTACCAGTTTAACATTTATTATTTTTGATGGAAAGTAAACCTGTAGTTGAAATGCAAGTCAGCAGGCTGTCTTTATTACTTGAGCTTTTTGTATTATTTATTTTGCCTGCTTCTCCTTTCCTATTGTTTTGTTGTTTTTTTTTTTTTTTTTTTACTTCAGGATACTCTACATTTAGTGAAGTGAGCCATAGAATATTCTTTTTGTGGCATGTTAAGGTGTAATAAAATTGTATCTCAGTAGGTACTGGTGTATGCAAAATCCCTACACTTTTTTGATACTGAAAGTCCTTGATGTCTTCCAGAATTGTCAGTATTGGACACACAAATATTTCTTAATGGCACTTTTACCTAACTGGCTGAATGTAGATTTTACCAGGGTGAGGGACAGCTTCAGAATACAGGGATATATCAAAGGTTTCTAGCGAAGAGCTGTTGTACCAGTTTAACATTTATTATTTTTGATGGAAAGTAAACCTGTAGTTGAAATGCAAGTCAGCAGGCTGTCTTTATTACTTGAGCTTTTTGTATTATTTATTTTGCCTGCTTCTCCTTTCCTATTGTTGTTACTGTTGTTTTCTCCTTTCTCTGTCAGGAGTATTCTCATTACTTGTCATCTTCCCTCTATCCTTGCTGCATGTTTATTGCCCTCTGTTTTGTTTTTGTTTTCCTTCTCCTGTGCTCAACTGACCCCAGCTTATCAGTTTTTTCAGTATTATGTGCACATACAAGCATGAAGATAATTGTGTGTGATATGTGTGTATGAATAAGCATAGCTGCATGTATATTTTTGTGTACAAGTATTTTGAGTGCTTATATATATATATACATGTAATATGGACAAAAATGCATAGGAAAATCTCCAGTGTGATTGAATCTGAAAATGTTTTTCTTTCTCTGTAGTCCATTTGCTGGTTATTCTGGAAAATGGTATCCTTACTGCAAGGTCTTTGTCACACTGTGTACCTGTGAGAACATTTGTGCACTGCTTAGGACAGGAATCATGGCTGAGGGCTCTTGAGTATTTTAAAATAATTGTAGTAGTAAGTATATGATTTAATTTTTTTTTAAATTGTATTTTTTTTGGTTGTGGTGGTGAGGACTTTTTGTGTTTATTTGCTAGATCCTGTCAGTGTTCTCCACCTTAGTCAGAAGCATAGTTGTTGCTCTTAGCCCTTGATATAAAAGGTGCAGACTTAAAATACTCTTGGTCTGTGTACCATCTGACTGATATGGATTAAGAGGAACCTGTGCCATCTGACTGACGTGGATTAAACTTTCTCTTCTGTCTGAATCACTACACTGATGCCACTCATGAGTTGCATGGTATGTCCATGACAGTGAGCAGTAATTAGTAAGTATGGTGGAGGCATGGGGCCAGAAGAGGACTGGGGGGAAGCTGCCAAAAATATTTTTTGTTGTTGTTTTAAATTGCCTCATGTAAACAGTGTGTCCATAATGTGTAATTTGGAAGGGATAATTTTCAGCAGGTGCTGTTTTTGGCTTGGTTGCAGAGGTCAGGCGACTTCAGATTTATTGTTGGCATTGCAAATGGGAAACAAAGGGAACTACAATGCACAAACACAAACCACCCCTGCAGACCCACTGCCCCCCTCTACCAAAATCTTGCCACACAAATCCAATACAAGGTAGCAGATCAATATTAAGTCACAGTTCTGGAAGGTGGTAGTTTAGTTTGCCTGAACATAATCTGTATCTAGAGTGGAGCAGTTCCAGCTTTTTGAAACATCATTTCTATCTGTAGGTGTTATGCAATAGCTTATTAATAATATAAATACTCATATTGCTATATGATAGATGCTGCATTATCGCTTTTGGGAAGGATTATGTATGTTAAGGTTTGGGCAAAAGGCTGAAGGTCTGTTTCTCTTCCAGCTTTGTCAATTTTCTTTGTACCCTCAGGGAAGTTGCTTAAACTCAGTTTTATTCATCTGTAAAATTGAAAGATCTTCTGAATCATTTATCATTGAGTTTTCTCAGAGCATCTAGATTCTCACATTGAAGGTCAAATATATTTACCTAGTGTTTAAAATAAATATACTGCACTTATGGCTATTTATTTGCATTTTGGAGTCTCAGTTATGAATCAGGATACAGTTCTGCTGCTGCTGGAGGAATACAGTAAAAAAGCCTATCTGGTTTTAAAGACCTCACAGTTTGCTCGTAATATCTCTTGATCCATCCTTGTATTTAATCCCTAAAAGATGAATGTGTCCCTTGGTAGAATGTGATCTCCTATACAAAAACACGTCATTTAGAAAAGTGTGAGGGAGGAGGGAGAAGATTGTGCACAGAAAAGAGGGAATATACAGGCTTTTTGTCATGCTTACCAAAATACTTATCATTCCTGAACTGTTACTGCATTGTATCTCTTTTCTTTATCCTGATTTCCCACTAGTAATCTACCTATGCTGTCAGGAATACATGAACCTGTTTCATTAGATAGGGGAATACTTTCTTAATTAGTTCCATTTAGTGATAGCTAAAGTAGATGGCACTTTCTTGTCATTGTCTACTGCAACATGGCTACCTTTTACAATGGCACTTCTCTATGGATTTCCAAATGGTCACATAAAGAAATAATTTCAAGATGACCAAATGGGTCAGTCAGAGAAATGGAAGATAGAAATAGTAGAAGAAAATTACAGGATTTTCCTAATGTTTTCCTTTGTGAGTGTAGACAACTGAGATTGTGTTCTTTTTTACTCTGGAGTAGCACCAGTCCTGCTGTAAATTGAGACTTCTGGCTCAAAATGCAGAGTATTCCTGTTCTTAAAAATAGACAGTAACACAAGCTGATTTTCAAAATTGACACACATATATTAAAAAAGACGACAACAAAATTATGCATAAAAAACACTCATAAGCTATAGCTGTCTGTTAGGAGTTAATATTACATCAAGATTTTATTTGCATCTCTTGTGAAAAAGGAGTTCAATATGCCATGCTATCCCATGTTCAACAGTAATGAGCTAAAATGGTATGTAAATATTATAAACAAAAATGATCCCAAGAGCCAGATTCTTAAGTGGATCTATAACCCTGAAGTACCAAAGAGTGATTATGGAGACCTCAGAGTTCATTTTAGTCCATCATAAGCAAAAATAGTGCATATCTGCTTTGCTCCCTTCTCCTCTCCCCTAGTGTTTGTGTTTGCTTTTGATTAGCATTGCTATAAATGAACTATTAGCTAGTAAAATAGACACAAAATACCTTTACAGTAGTTAGTCTTTTTCTTGCTCTTTACTTATCTGTGTATTTCCATCAAAGGATTAAAGCAAACCAAGTCATTCCTCCATAACGTGTATCTAATAATTGTGGCCAATCCAAATTTGATCTGTTAAAAATCTTGTGTTATCTTGATATGTCACAACTAGAGAGAAAGGAGGAGTTGTCATTCTGCTAATGTAGAACAGCTGACATAACAGAATCCAAGTTGTGTGTTCCAGGAATTAATATATTATGAAGGTAAGTTGAGTTGCAGATTTTAAACTGTTAACACTGTTAAATTTTCAGCTCTGGCTGTGCAGCTGGCCTGAGTGACAATAGAATTTTAAAGGAGATAAAAGGGAAACTATGCAAGATATGTTTGAGTGGTGCTGGTCTTAATTTTTTTCCTTCTCTGTAAAGGAGTTTCCTCTCACTGAAGTTGATTGCTCTGACAGCTGTGCAAGGAAACCAAAGACTCTCCTGTGTGGTAGCCAGTACATGTATCCTATGTGATTTTTTTTTAATATTTATTTTATTCTCTTAGGAGAATTTTTCATAATAAAGCAACAAGTGATACATCATTAAGGAGGAAAATAAGTCCATTGCTGCTGTTTAATATTTTCAAAAAGTACTTTTTTCTTCCTATTATGAGATTCTTGTGAGAGGAAAAGGAGATGCAGACGCTGATCTTGTCTCTGTGGTGACCAGTGACAGGACCCAAGGAAATGGCCTGAAGTTGTGTCAGGGGAGGTTTTGGCTGGATATCAAGAGTTCTTCACCCAGAGGGTGGCTGGGCACTGGAACAGGCTCCCCGGGGCAGTGGTGACAGCACCAAGCCTGTCTGAATTCAGGAAGCGTTTGGACAATGCTCTCAGGCACGTGGAGTGATTCTTGGTGGTGGTCCTGTGCTCCTGGAGGAGTTGGACCCAATGATGCTTGTGGGTCCCTTCCAACTCAGCATATTCTGTGATTCTGTGAGATGCTGGTTGTCAATGTATTTTTGTAGGCTGAACTCCATTTTTCTTCCTTATTTATTGCAGTGTGTGTTTGGGAATGCTGCGAACACAATATTCCTAGATGTACACCACTTGAATCCTGAGGGTTCTAGTAAAGAAAAAGAATAAAGGGTTGCTAGTTCTTCATAGTAAACTGCCCATCCCCCTCCCCCCATTTTTAGACTTGAAAATTTATTTGTCTGTGTGTTTTTTATTGCTGTTTAAGATTTTTACCATTTAGTGACTGAAGGGGCAGGTACCATTTGTTATATTTGCAAGACACAGTGTGAAAATTTTGGTACTGTATCTACAAATGCATCCTGGTAAGTGGTTTAGGCATGTGCCATGAGTGTTTCTAACATGTTTCTCAAAATCAAATAAGAAGCTGCACATGAATTTTTTAAAGAGATGTAGGGTTGTTGGCAAGATTGTGGTTTGGGCTGTGCTTGGATTTACATTAAAATACTTCAGTTATACTCTAAAGGTGTAATTACTCAGACCTCTAGATAACAGTGGGACTCTTTCCAATGATTTTTGGCAGGCTTTCTGTAGAAAATTTTCATTTCAGTTTTTGATGGAACATTTTTTTTTTTTCAAGAGGCAGCATATTGGTTAATTTTTTTTTTCTAGTTGTTTGTTTGTTTGGGTTTTTAACTTACCAAACAACCCAAAACTAAAAAAGCAACAGGCCCAAATGTGTCTAGTCACAGCAGGTGAGAGTTACAATCCCTATCAGTTTCTAGTTTATGTGTATGCATGCAGTCTGTGACAAAATTTGGGCTCTGGGGTTACATTAAAATAAGATATTTGTAGCTGTTAACTTGGTTGAGAACAACCTAAATTCAGTTTGTCAGACAAAGACATCAATCTGCCAAAGCTATTGCAGAGCCGTTGAAGTCCACAGCCTTGTGTTACCTCTTGGAGAGCATTACTTAACTGGATTTGAAAAAAAAAAAGTCTGTCTTAATAACAAATAATATTAACAGTAATAATTACAATATTAATTGCAATATCATCCAAAAGTTAGAAAAGGAGGTTCCTCAATAGCTTTGTTTTTAAGGCAACAATGCGGATTGCTTTTAAAAACTGAAAATCTTCCAAACCATGTTTTGTCTGAATGAGGCCCTTAAATGAGACTGACTCTTCAGACAAGGATTGAATTGATTGAATTGCCTCTAATGTTGTTTGGAACAAACACATACTGTCTCTTCTAGAGGAAGCATTTCAGTGTTTCTTAATGTTCTTCACTGAATGTAGTTTGCTTTTTGATTTAACAGAAGGTCTAGAAAGCAGAACATGAGCTGGTACCTAAAACCAAGATAATACTCTGATTTTACTTAAACATTATTTCTCATGTAGTCACTTTGCTGATGAAAATTTATCAGATTGCTCCAGATCTATTGGCTGCTACCTTTCCAGAGCCTCCTATCTCATGATTTAAAGATAGAGTTCACTGTTTCCATGAGCAGTACACCCAACCTGCCTTGACAGAAAAGGGCATCCTGTGAGTTAAACTGAAGGGATTGACATCGGTCTGAGTGTTATCAGTATCCTACCAATGGAGTCAGCTGGGGGAGCAGACTGTTGGAAAGGTGCCTGTGCTCTGTTTCCTGGGCTGTCCCATCGGTGGCTGCCCCACAGCACATCTGTCTGGTCCTATGTCTTGCTGAGTAAAGTCTCTTTAAGAAGATAGAGAGTGTAGATGACAGCAGGGGGAGCAGCTTTTCCAGTCATTCCTCCTCTTATAAGCATCTGGGAGGTTTTTTTTTGTCAAGGGTAATCTAGCTATTGGGTAGTGGATGAAGGAGGTTGATGACAAGTTGATGCAGATGAGGGTTTTTTTATTTGTTTTTAGAATTTATGTGGAAAAATTGTTGTAAAAGTGCTTATACAAATTTCAGGGTAGAGTAATGAGATTTAGAGACAACTATAATGAACTAGTTGACCTAATGACAACAATAATGACTTTAGGGAGAGCTATAATAATTCCTTATATTCTCAATATCAAATCAAACTGTTTGTACAGTATTTTAATTTGGTTTGTGCTCTGATACTTAATTTTTTGGGCTTGTTTTATATCATGTTTATTACCTTTTGTTAAAAGTGTGAGCTTTTAGCACTGTAGAAGCTCAGTTTCTGAGTGGCATTGACATTGCCTTGAAAAAATTCATGCCACCAATATAGAATCAGCCGATGCCTTATTTTTCAAATACATATGCATTGCATGCTAGCTTTGAAAACCCAACTGCAGTAAAACCCAGAGCTTTGGTGCTATAAATTATTCTGCTCATGAAAATACACTGGCATATTAATGTTCCTAGCAGTTCCAGATACATGCAAATGTCAGGTTAATTTTTCCTACTTTCACAGAGTTTGGAATTGGGTTTTTTTTGATAAATTGTAAGTGTCCGGGTTTCCTATGGAAATAAATACAGACTATGAGAATATCTGTTCTACAGTTTCATGAAGCTGACTCTTCAGATAGTGTGGCTCTAAAGGCCACTGAAGAGAAAATCAAGCAGTAAATTATCAGGGAAAAAGAACATATTCTCTTCCTTAAATGAAAATCTAAAGAAACTGTCATTTAACATGTATTTCATGTCTTTATTTACAGCCTGGAATTTTTAAACAAGCTTTTATCTTTTTCTTTTTTTTTTTTAATTTATTTTATGTTCTTGACAGAAATAAAGACTCATCGGATTATCTGGTTTGAGTAAACTTTAGGTCTGGGTTGTGAAAGCGAGAATTTTTATATTAAGAGGCAATGTATACTTGCTTTTCCTTGCAGTTCACTGTTTTTCAGAATCATGGTTGCCTATAAATGTACTAGTTTTAACCAGTACTGTTGATATTATCTTACATTATTTATGTGGTATCCAGTTTTTCCATTGTACAGTATTTTGACTGATAATTTGACAAATAAAAGTTTTGGTCTTCATAGATAATGGGAAAAGATATAATAGTGAGGGAGAGACTGTCTACTCATCTAATCAAGCAAGGAGTGAATGAAAAATGAGAATAATAGGTGTTAAAGTGGAACCTCTGTGTTTGTGCACAGTACCTTGTGTGCTGGAGGACACTGACAAATTGAGGAAACACAGCAATGCCTGTATGCTTCCACCATAGCCCAAACCCACTGAAATTGCTGAAATTATGGTTCCAAATGGGATTTAACTTATTGATCTCCTTAACTAGCTGACTGTTGCTCATCTTAAGAGTATTAGTCTCTTGTTACTATATTGGTTTTTTTGTCTGTGTTCGTTAATCTTTTTTCTCTTAACCCCTACTCTGGTACTTTATCCTAAACTGAGGGCTCTTTGGGACAGTGATTGTTTTTTTTTTTTACAGTATGTCTATGCAGTGCTTGGTTGAACTAAATTTTCAATTTAATTTTTCACTTGCAGGTTAGCTATCTTAACGTTCTGAAAACATTATTTATTTATTTATTTACATGCTGATAAGAGAATAAAGATGATGTGACTCATGGCACAGGGTGGAGACCCATGTATGCTAGTGCTGCTGGATATTTGTGTGCCTCTTGAGAATTAATCCATCTTCAACTTGGCCTTGACAGCAAATGCCCTAGGGAAGAACAAATGATTAGTAGCATTATTATTATTTCATAGTAATTTATATTTAGGAAGATTTTAGAATTAAGAGTCAGGGCCAGAAGGTCCCATGGTAGTAGATATTCCTTGTATACATACAAATCGTAGATTGAGTTGAAAAATTGTCAGTCTAAAGCAGCATAAGTAAGGTAAGCAGTGTATTTTAAGTAGCTAGTCTGCGTTAAGAGGTTTCCAAAATCAGACACCTTTCTTAAAATTGAAATTATTCATACTCCCACTGTAAATGTCCTGAATAAAATTTCAAGGCAATGAATCTATAAACTGTATGTGTTCTAGTGTATTTTTAGTGTAGAACAATTTGATGGGATTATATTAGAAAGGTAGAGTGCTACTGAATAACCTGATTAGGTGGTGCTCATTAATAAATGAGTAGCTGTATTTCCATTTAGAGACATGATCAAAATGTAATAGAAAAAGTAGCTTTTTTTTGGGACCACATCAGGTGCTGTGTTGAAGACTAACTTATTACACTGATTTTCACTCACAAAACCTTGCCTCAATATTTTTAGCATTTATTCTACTTTATTTTATAAAATAAAATAAGTAGCTTAATCAAAATGTGAGTTCCTGTATCCTTCCTGTATTCCCTCCTTCCCTCCTCTTTGTTTTGTGTTGCACAAACTTCATAGCATTTCATCTTAGGATTCAAGGTGAATGCTTTCAATCAGAGAGCAGATTTTTTCTGTTGTTGTTTTTTCCAAAGAAATACATATGCTTAGATGGTATATAAATTACAACAATGTCTTTCATGTTTAAGTAGTGCTGTTAATTAATGTTGAGATGCTATGAAAATATTTTTTTATCTTCCTTTTACCCTGATTTAAGTGAGACTAGGTGGCAATGACAATTAGACAGAAATAAACTTTTGGAAGAAGCAAATAGTAATATGCAGAAAGTCCTAACCACCTTTTTGTGATTTTTATATTACTCTTGCAGTGTTTGTGTTATATTAGTATCTACTAGCCATGACCTTAAATCAGACCACTTGGTGTCTGTCACCACACAAAATCATAAGGAGTAATTTTTTTGCTTTGAAGTCCAAGTACCAGGCCAGAATCTGTGTGAGCATGTTGGGAATTTACAATTATTGTCTGTCATTCTACAGTATCTTTGTGCCTTTTTTTTTTCCCCCAAGGGATGGATTGTCATGATACAATCATGATACAAGTCATGATACAAAGGTGTGGTTGTAGTTGTAGTCTTCTGAGAAATGAGATTTTTTTTTTTCCCCAAGGGATGGATTGTCCCAGTCATGATACAAAGGTGTGGTTGTAGTTGTAGTCTTCTGAGAAATGAGAATGCAGAGGACTTTAGGCATTCTGGATTTGAAACCTGTAACCATTCTCTCTAGCTTGAGCTAGAGAGAACAGGAAGGGGGGAGAAAATCTTTCAGGTATTGTCAATAGACAGCATATTTGAATGTACTGAAAGGAACCATGCAATTTATCCACTGGAATACAAGATATGTTATGATGGCTATACTGTATTCTCCTGATACTTTGTCACAATTAAAGTGACATCTGCCAGAATATCAGCAGGTTTGATGAATTTTTTCCTGCACAAATATGCAGCTCTTGTGTATGAAGGGAGATGACCCAAAACTGGAAGCACATATCGAAGTTTCTTGAGAAAGTCAAGTGAAGCAAAGCTTTTTATAATTAATAAGAAAATATCATATGTTGTTATGTATTCTAATTTAGCTTGAGAGTCTCTAGACAGCACAAGAGAATCATCTTGAGATGGATTATGTTATTGTCTTCTAGGTTTTTCTAATGAAGGATTCTTATTCCTCTTGTGGTTCACTTATTGAGCGTGTAGTCTCAAAAGCCTTTATTCAATTTCCTTTCCTTAAAAGGAGGCATTTCTGTGGCTTGGGGCCCACATAGCAAATTCTTCAATAAGTGATTCTTACATCATTCTTACCACATTTTCTTCCCAGTGTTCTGAAAGCTGGTGATGTCAAATAACAAATAATATAAAGTTATCTTTAGAAGAGGTCACGATTGTGAAGAATTAAAAAAAGCACCTGTAAGTTATCCTGCAATACAGTTGTGGTGGTCTACTGCTTGTAAGAGAATTTGTCCTAATAGCAGAAGACAGAGGCACCATTATTACTTGTGTTTACAACTGTCTGAATCTTTGTTATGTACAAATTTTGTAATTATTTGTAGTCGTACAATTACAAATGCAACCATTTTAATTTTTTGGTTTAGGTATTATTATACAGCCAGTGTGTAGAAGATAAAAGTCAATGGACTCTGTAGAATTTTTGGTACTGCTTTGAGAAAACTTTGCCTTTAGCTGTATCTGTGCAGTTGCACTGGAAGATAAGAGCTGTTGTCTGAGAACAGCTGAAGTCAAAATGTAAAGGTCTTTAAGTCACACATCTGCCACTGAGAGTAAAATTTGGTCAGCAGGAGTTGTTTTCTACAATTGGTATTATAGCAGCTGAAAAGAAAAAATGCTTGATTATCAGTTTCAAGGTAAGGTGGAAATCTTCTCTCTCCTCCAAGTACATTTGATCTGTGTATCATGGGAGAAGTCCAAAATGTTTTACATTTTGCTTTCAAAAGTGTCAGTAAGTGCTGTGATTGAATGCAGCAATAGAAACATGTAGTATTCATTATTTCTAGCCCTTCCAGCATACATGATCAGCCACTTCCCACTGCTGCTGCAAGTGAACTCATTAATGTTGTTGGTTACACAGCCTGCCTGTGAACCATATAAAAGTTCAAGAGGAGACCATTTCTGAAGAACCTTTTGGGTAGTTCTGTATTGTTCATGTTGTCTTACACCACTTCTCCCTAGACAGGAAGATAAATGTGTATGTAGAAAGATTGCTTATTAGAATTTAACTAGTTGGCTACCTAATTAAATATATGTACTTTTTATAATTTCCCTCTTTTCCAAAGAAATGAGACAATACAAAGGAAATACGTTTTAAACACACTTTTAGCCCCTAGTACTTAGAATAGTATTTTTATGACCTTTCAGCAAAAGAAGCGGGGTGTTGAATGTTCACACACTCAGCTGAGTTTACTAGATAGCATTGAGGTAGAGATGCTTTTTTCATCTTTCTTTACAAAATTCAGTCTTTTGATTTTGAAGAATTTTATTATCTCATGGGGAATTTTTTCCCTCTGGGGCTTGATAGGTAAGTCCAAATTGTACTTTGTCAAATGAATTTAGCTATCAGTTTTCCTTTTATCATAATTTACACTATATTTGAAACTAATCTGTGGTTTTGATGAGCATTAATCTAAAATATTTCTTTCTAACAAAGATATGATGTTAACAAGCTCCTTGTTATAGTCCTAATCTCTTGGATAGCTGGAGTCCAGTAAAAAGCGTATTTTTCTATTTTTAGTTTTTTGCTGATAGCCTTTCTGATTTAATATTTCAGATTCTACTGTTGGCTTAAAAATGTGATAAACATGGAAATAGAGATTAAAAATTTAACCATATAAATATTAATTTAATCTTTCTGGAAAATTATTTTATAGCTCCTAAAATGCTTTGTAAATGCTGTAATTGCTGCAGTACTGGCTAAATAACTAATTAAAATTATAATAAGGATATAGATTGAACATTAGCAGTCTTGTGATAACCATTTATCAACTTATTCTGTTATCTGTATGCATAAAAATTTATGAATATATGCACTTAGATTTGTGTATA
Source organism: Passer montanus (assembly GCF_014805655.1). NCBI lineage: Eukaryota > Metazoa > Chordata > Aves > Passeriformes > Passeridae > Passer > Passer montanus. Next base: position 5,180,870 of record NW_024364270.1, read on the forward strand.
TATATGTAAATCTATGTAATATTTCTTTAATACTGCAGTAGGATACAGAAGTCAGTTGTAGTTTTTCAGCATAACAGTGCTCAGTGGATAGTGATGGGTACTTGTACAGCACCAGTTTTTATTTAAATATACACTTTGGGAGCATTTTTATAATCACACATGAAAAATAAATAAATGCATATAAAGAACAAGAATTGACAAAAAAAGACTCCTTTGGAAGGCACTGAAGGAGCTGAATCAATTTGCATATGCATTACTATTCTGATCTTGGTATTTTAAAATAACTTTCAAACAAGTAGCAGATAACAGTGGGAAATTAATACAGTTGTATCAGGCCTACTCACAATGTACTCGTAAAATTCATAAATGTGATAAAATTCCAGAATTATGCCATTCAGATAGGATACTGTATTTCAATAGGTGTGCAGATAGGATGTTCAGGATCATTGCTGTTTAACATCTGTGAGCCACTGTAAATAGCAGGAATGTCCCTGGCTATTACGAGGTTGTCAGGCCATCTGCTGCTGCCTCAGGTGGAGAACGGCCACGCTGCGATGAACCACAGCATTATCTGTGGTGCTCTGTGACACCAGGGGATCCCATGCACTGAAACACCTGGAATTTATCCTACTGTGTGCTAGAAGGAAACTGGACAATTCCTTCCACTCAACAGACGTGTCTCTCTGAAATACTTTTAATAGAGCCTTGTTTTTCTATGAGTACACCTAACAGGCCAGGTGGAGTACACCCTGTGGTTTTTATCACTTTGACAGTGAACAAAAAAAAATAGTGTTGACTGAGATGTTTCTGAGAAAGTAAAATTTTTTTAGTTATTTCCACTGTTTAGCTGGCGTGTTTTGATTTTGAGCTTCTAAGCTCCAGGTGCTTATGTCCAGGCACACCATTCAGACATAAATTCAGTGACTTGTCTCAGTGAACCATCTCTTCACAAGGTCTTTACTATTAAGCAATCCGTCTTATTTAGAAATCTATCTTCCAATCTGTCCTGAAAGGCAGCAAATCAAGTCTGAGACACTGGATGCAGTAAAGGGATAGAATATATAGCTAAAATGAAGATTCTGCAGAGACTTTATTTTTAACTGAAAGGTGTTCAAGTTTGGCAGTATAGGGGAGAGAATTTGGAAAGGGCTGGGGAGCTTTAAAACAAAAGAGTTTGTAGCTAATCCTTATCTCTTTAAACTCCAGCTATGAAGCCTTGCTTTTCAAATAATTGTAAGCACTGTAGGAAATGGAATGTATCAGTGTAATGTGCTTTCTGGACCATGGTGGCTTTTCTCTCAAACAAAAGGTTCCAATCAAGGAGCAAGAGATAAAAATCAGAAGTCTCTTTAACTGAGCACTCAGTTTCCAAGGAAGATCTAATCAAAGCAATGCAGAAGTACTGGGCTTTCTAGAAGAGCTGATGTAGTACTTATTGGGTACTGAATCTTTTCTTAGGCTGGCAAAAAATATTTCACTGGTATTAGTTGCTCTATTTAATACTGTTTTTTTTGGTTTTTTTTTTATCATTGAATGAATCGTCATATAATTTTTTCTAAATGTGAGTCAGGCATTTGTCTTGGAATGGGTGTTTGACCAGAGAGAGTTTTTCTTAATAAGAGGTCACATTGGACAATAAATGAAATGCTAGATTTGCTATTAAAATACTAAAAGGAGCTAATTTTTTCATTATCAAGTGCTAAATATACATGCAAGCCTATAAAGTGTGTCCCTCATCTGGAAAATTTACCTTCATATCCATTACTTTCAGCACAATCAACTTAAAAGTATGGGCTTTCTACACGAGGATCTTGAGATATGAGTTACTTTTGGTCTCTCTGTTGTTCCTAAAAGGTTATCTTTGATTGTGTTTTTCTTTGGATAATTTGTCTCATATTTGTTTCTCTTTAGGTAAAAGTTCTCACGTTCTTTACTTTTCCCTTTCTGCATTTGTGCTATTGTATTTTAATGCTGAAATAATCACTTGGGCCTGAGCAAATAACTTTGGGCCAAAACCTTTGTTATAGGTGTTGCTGTAGCAAGGCATTACAGTTTGCTGTCAGTGTGTGCACCTGAACAAACCCAAATACTTTTCTCATCCAAATTTCAAGACATTTAGCTGTTAAGGACACCTGTTTAGCTGTTAAGGACACCTGTGTCACCTCTCAATGGTGGTAGCTCATCAATGTCTAGGCCATGAATGCTGTTGTGGTCAGTAGGTCTGCTTCTGTGTTGTTTTTTGCAGACACCTTTCTGAAGGCATGGCTACATTTTTTGTGGGTTTTTTTTTTATTTTTTAATGCATTAATCTGGCAAGATACAGCTCTGGATTACCATGGTATGGTGACTGAGTGATTGTATTCTGGCAGGTATGACTAGTCTTCTAAATGCCATCTGGCAGTGCTAAGGGGACAAATTATATTAGAGCATCCAGACAATGAAATGGAAAAGGTTTCATAGTAACCTTGCTTAACCTGGTTTTGTGTGCCTTGTATGCAGACATCAAATAGATTGTAATGCTGATTCATGTTGGACAAATAAGAGCATGGTGAGCTGCTTAGCCAGCAAATGTAACCTTTAGCTTTTCTCAATTCTGCAAAAATATTCATAATTTAATGTTGCAGTTACATGGTTTTATGAATTTAATTCCTAATTATTTTTTAAAGTACTGCCTGCCTGAAGACGCAAAGCTTCATCTGCCTACTGAAATTTGTGTGTTAAGATTCATCTGAAACCTGAGCTGTGGCATGTACTTTTTGAAGTCTTTGAACTGAATATAGCTTTAGTTTGAATTCTGTCTACTTCAGAGGGAAAGGAAACACTTTCCTATTCTGCTCACAGACAGCCTGTGCTGGAGGGCTGCTGCCTCTTGTCTCGCGACTGCAGCAGCTAATCATGTGTAATCCCTGTGTTACTACTCACAAAGAAAATCAGTGTCATTGGAAAAACAAAAATCGGTGGATGTACGCATTTTACATCAGTAGATGCTTATATTTTATTTTATAAACCACATCCTTTTGGATTTGCCACTATTCTGCTTTTTATGTGGCAGGTGTCAAGATTTTGTTTGTACAACTTGGCTGTTATGGGTTCCTAAAACATCTCTGTAATGAGAGGCAAATCAAGGGGGGAGGGGGAAAGGGGGAGTTTTAATTTTCATTCTTTAAGATAAAATGATTAACTGCTATAAACTATATAAAAAATCCTGTATAAACTGTATGCTTAGTAAACAGGATGTTATATGTCTGAGTATTTTTTCCCACCTTGTGCAAATACTGTTCATGGATATTTTTTTCCCAGCCTGCCAAAAAAAAATCTGAAAACCTTGGACAAATAGCCATTGCAAATAGATGAAGGGATTTTCTATTGCAGTGGGTCCAGTGCAGCAGGGCTTGTCAGAGTATGTGAGCTATGCAATGCATGTTTCCACCTTCATTTCCAGAATTTTCCAGGCAGAATTATGAGTCCCACTGAGTGTGACGTATTGCACCTTGGCTTATAATATCAAGATCTGTATGGTTTGATGTTGCTAAGCAAATGGGGGTGTGAAGTTTCAACATTTGCAGATGATGATTTAGATGAGATTGCCTGTTTCTATTATTATATTCCAAATTGAGTTGAGCACAGTTATATTTTTTTATTGATGGTTTCATAATTTAGCTCACTGATGGTATCAAAGTACTAGCTACAAGTTGGCACTTAGGCATTCACCCTTGCTCACTGTAGAAAAGTCTGAGGTTTTCTTGCAAAGATGAAGGGAACATATATGTTTTGGGATCTTCTTTTGTGATTTTTGTTAAATTTTATTTTACTCATTAATTCCTGTATTGGGTATTAAAAAGGGGTAGCAGAATGGTGTTTAAGTCTCTCTGTTCTTTTATTTTGAAGGAGTTAAAACTTGATGACTTTTCTGTTCTACAAGCACTCTTATGCCAATTCAGGATTTAATTTTTCACCTCTTCTAGTGACAATAGTAGGTCAAGTATGTTTCTACCCTATAATTATATCTGTGAAACAATCCTTCCTTCTTGGAAGGATTTCACTTACAGCTGAGAGTCTGAGTCCAAATTTCCTCTTGCCAAAAGCAGAGTTCATTAAATATAGATTTTGTATTATCTTCATGAAATTAAGGCAGAGATAAAAAAATATTTCAGCTTTAGTTTAAATCATGTAGAAGAATTTTTGACATGTGACCTGAGTATTTGAAAATGACAGTAGAGTTTTGTTTAATCTCCTGAAAGACATTTCCTAGCCACTTTTAATAAGCAGAGAAGTTTATTAATCTTGATGAATATTCCCCATATATTTTTCTAAAATAGATGTTATAAATGTATCCTTATCTGTTAGGGTGACCTTTTCTTCCAGATCAGCCTTTACAATTTTTATTCCTAATTTTGTTGCAGACAGATTGGATTGCTGAGTTTAGCAACATCCAAAGGGCATTCAGAAATTCTGTTAAAAATAAGTAATTTTTCTTACTTAATCATGTCTCATATAGATCTGTACTCTGTAGATAGTATAGCTGATAATTAATTTACAGCCTTTAGAATTTCTTAGGAAAAGAGAGGGAAATCAGGTTTTTGAGATTCATTGTAAAACACCTAAAAACACTGGGGAAAAAATAAAATGAGAAGTACACTTGGTATGTATTTATTTATTTATAATTGAGTCTGCTATTTTGGGTAATAAATGAGGTGGGATAGGGAAGATAAAGCAAACCCACAAATTGAAAACATATGTAAAATAACTGCAAGAGCATTCTGTACATAATTTTTATTTAAACATAAAATGAAGATATGGAGTGAGGTTAAAAATGAAAAGGAAAAAGTTCAGGATCTTTTCTGCATGTATTATGGTTAGTCTGAAATCTGGATAGTTTTTCCATGAGTAATTGAAAATTGACTATGCTCCACATCTGTTTTGGTTTAACTGAAATATGTTGACTGCTACTTCCACTCAGAGCACAAGTTCTTTGTATCTTGTTCAAAGGTGTCCTTTACCTGTGCCATACTTGTTATATTTTGCAGATTGTAGTTGAGTTGCAGATTGTAGTGCAGTTTTACAGAGTAACCAATATGATTGTTTTAACTGCTCTCCCTGATCCCTTTTTTTTTTTTTTAAATTCTATAGTTCTAGTGTCTATTATAAGGTATTAAAGGGATTATGTCTTTCCTGTTAAGGCCTCCTTTACAGTACAAAGGTATCATGAGAATATTGGTAAGGAAATCTGACCATTCTTAACTTGTATAATCAGGCAGACCATACAAATTTATTTTGTTGATTTACTTCTGTCTTTTAAAATCGCTCATTGTCTCTTGTTCTTTAGATACTGCAAATAATGAAAGACTGAAAGGTGAATTATCTTAAAGATTTAGACTAGGACTTTTTTATTATATTTTTGACATGATCTGATTTGATTTGTGCTTTCAGATGCTTCAATCACAGTCAGAATAAATTGTATTACTGTTTGCTGTTCAGCCCAGATGTACTTCCTCTGTAATACAAAATTCAAGCTGCTCTTTAGGTAGAGAATATACAGAGTAATCATCAGACTTTTTTTCAATTGTTTCAGGGAATATTTTAGTTGATTTTCTAAAACACAACTGAATTTCAGTTGTGTTTTAGAAAGAGACATATGCTTTATGTGAAGCTTTAGAATTTGCAGAAAAAGAGCAACCCTGCATTCACTTCTGCTCCTGTGCTACAGGGAGAGGTGTGCTGCATTTTGCAGCATGAGTCCTATCCTCAGAAAGGATTGTGAAAGAGTTGAAGGAATCCTTGACTACTTAAGGGATGACATCATGTGTTTCCAGCTGCTGAATCCGATTAAAACTGTCATGGCCCTATTTAGCTATTTCTTGCTGAGGTGGTTGTCTTTTTATGTGTATCAGTCTACTTCAATATTTAACTGTATTCATGACTTTTTTGAACTTTGACATACTTATCTGGTATTCTGGCAAGTTGCAGAAGCTTTTGCTTCCTGAACACCATTTCCTATAAACAGTCCAATCTTTGCTTGCTAGGGATCATTGCCATGCAAATGTGGATATCTGTGATTTCAAGCTGACTCTGCAGGGAAATGTGAGGGAGCTGTCTACATTAGTCATCTCTTAGCAACTGTTGTATCAGACAGGTAAAATGTTTCTGAAAAGATCTGGGGGAAGGAGATGGGGCAGATTCTGTCACTAATTGCCTTTACTAGGTCTTTAAATAAGGTGCAAAATCAGCATCTGTACTGCAAATCTAGTTCAAAGAATAGAGGACTGCTTCTGTTTTAAGGTTTGGAAAAAACCCCAGAATCTTAGTTTAGAAGCAAAAATTAAGAGGTGGTAACTTGTTTTGGTCCTAATTCATTTTGCTCTTGGAGCACAGACCCACCTTGCTCAGAGCATGTTCCTTCATCTCCAAGTCTTCACCATCCTGGGCAAGGTCAGGAGCACTTAAGCCTGAAGGAGAGGAGGCATCTTCCTGAAGAATGGTGCCTGAACACTGTGGCTATTATCACAGACTGAAGTCTGTGGTGGGGCAAGACAAAGGAGAGCTTAAGACCTTGTTCTTCACCACCTTTGCAATATGTCAAGATTCTGTAGATGAACAAAATGTGCAGTCCTGTGCTCACAGAAATGCATCTGTTCCACTCTAATTTTTGGTGCAAAAACATTTGTCTCTCATCCTATATGGTCCCAGTTCAGCCTCTTCCCCTCCCTGATACAACTCTGCCATCTCTCATCACCAGGGTGGTCTCTGAAGTAGTCTGTCTATGCTTCCCATATAACCCAGACTTTTGTTCAAAAGCACACAGTGAAGAAAAGATGGAGACAGGTTTTGGCACGTGTGTGTAAAAAATGAGGATCTCTTGGACATAAATAGCTGTGCCATGGTTTGAGTTTTTACAGAACCCAGAAATCATCAATCATCCAGCAGGTGTGAAAATTGCTTTAACATTAAAGCTCTTCAAGGATCAGAACAATAATACAAAAGCCTCTCAAAACTTCAGTTCTTTGTTTTTACTCTTGATTCCAGGTTATGGCTTTGATTTCAGTCTGACTTTCCTGGAATTATAAATGTGCCTCAGTTGTGTTACATGTAGAGCTTAGGTGAAGACTTATAGGAAGACTGCCTTGCTTTTTCTGTAGCAACAATTTTTTGCAGTATGTTTTAATTCTGTCCCAAATAAACAATACTATAGAAAGCAATTAATTTTCTTCACTGACTATCAGAAAATCACAACATTATCATTTATTTTTGCACTTACAGAAATAAAGTCTTTTTTTAATATAAGCTTGAAATCCATAGGTATTATTGTTGTATATTGCTTGATCCATATGATCTTGGGCAAAGGCTGTGGAGATGCTATTTTCAAATGCTAGACATCTTAATACATCCGAATTTAGCAAGTTCTTCTTTAATAATTTACTGGTTTTAGATTGGAAAGATAGTATGATTCTGTGAAAGAATATTTCTGGGCAATCTCTAGATTTATCATAAATTTTTTCTATGTTATTGGAGGCACTATCTTCCCCACATGCAGATCTCTTTTCTGAAAGATGGACTCACAAGTCCAGAGGTGAAGAAGTATTAATCGTTGGAATCTGAGATCAGTTTTTCATTTTTATTTAAAACCAACCCTTTTTGTTTATATAACAAATGTGTCTGTATAGTTGGTAGTTATTTCCAAATTGAACTTTTGTAAAGGTAGTGTTGGAGGCCTTTCTGGTGGAAAAAAGCTGAAGTCCTTTTGTGTCCAGTGGATGTGTATCCAGTCATCTATCCTACATACACAGAAAAAAGTTGTCTTTTTCCACCCCTTTCCCTAGGGGACTTTCTTCCATTAACAGTAAATTCTGGTGGGCAGATAAAAAGCTGAAGCTGACTGCTCCAGTGTTTGTGAAGTTCACAGCATTTGGAAACTTGCACATTAAAACTATGCAAATATTAGGGCAAATATTTTTTGATTCATCCAACTCTCTTTGCAGTACCGACACTAGCACCCCAAATTTGATTTATTTCCAGCTGTAATTTTTCTGACTCCTGAGAATGGAACTATCAATTTATTTGTTTTATTTGGAGATTCCACCCTGCCTACTGAGATTAGATGCTATGGGAAATTAATTTTAATTCTCTTAATACTGCAGGAAACAGTTTTTTAGAAAGCCAAAGGTTATCCAAAGTCCTGGAACTTGCAAGGAGGAATTCTAGCATGGAAACTGGACCACAACGCCAGCTGAAATAGCACAAGAGAAAGTGCCATTTTGCGAGTGACAGCTGGAAGAAATCCAGGATGCAAAGTCAACAGCTGTCATCAGTTGCCTCAGTACAGTGATTTCATCACTGGTTCACAGTGAGAATTGTGATTTTTACCAGCCTCTTGGTTTGGGAAAAAAATGACTATTTATTTGTAGGAATGCTATAGCTGAATGATTTTTGTGTCTTAAGAAAAAATATAGCGTGAGAGTAGATTTTTGGCAAGGCTTTGGATGCTCTCTCATACAACATTTTTGTGTGAAGGTGTTTGAAGTCTGAGTTGTGGTGAGATGTGGTCTGATCATTGACCAGATCTGTTTGATCTGATTGATCTGATGTCTGTCATCATCTGATCTGTTTGGATCATTGAGCCCAGAGAGTGATTTTTATGGGTCGTACGTTGCTTGGAGTCTGGTAGTGAGAGAAGTACTACAGGATGTTGTTCTGGTTGTGTTGAAAATCTCAGTCTGTGACTTGGAGGAGGGAACAGTGCTGCTCTTGGCAGTGTCTTGCTCCTGGGAAACAACAATTCCTCACCAAGTTGCAGGCTGGGGTGTACCAGTCTGTGGAAAAAGTATTGGGGCTGTGGTAGGTAGAAAGGCAAACGTGGGACAGCAGTATCTGCCCGACAGCAAAGGCAGCAAGAACCTCCTCAGCTGTGTGAGGAGACATTCAGCCTGAGATCAAGGGAAGTGATGAATCCTCTTTACTGGGCATTTCTTTTACCCCATCTAAACTACTCCTTGCGCTTTGGGGCCCCTCTGAACAAGAAGGGCTGTAAATAAATATGCAGCAGAGTGCTACCTGTGATGAGAAACCAAGGAGCTGGGGTTCCTTGGCTTATGTCTGGAAGAAGGGATGAGTTGAGGAGTAGTCTGTCAGCTCCTACTAGGAGGTCATCAAGGATGTGGTACCAGGCTCTTTGTCTCTTGTTCTCCCACCATGTTCAACAGGAGTAGATTGAAAAAAGAGGAGCTGTACTGAAAGGAAAAGGTTTTTCGCCATGAGGACAGTGCAAGTACTCTAAGAGATGGAACCTCCATGGGCTGTGCAGAGAGTCCTTGGAGATTTTCCATCTGGGAACAGCCCTGAGCAAGCTGACCTGAGCAGACTCTGCTTCGAAGAGATGGGAATAGAGGGCTCTCTTGACGTCTCTTCCAGCCAGTATTATTCTGTGATTATCCAGAGGGGGCACTTTTGAAACAAATAGAACAGCTGTGTCTTGGTCTCATGACTGAAAGAGAAAAAACCCAAACAAATCTCACAAAAAAATCATCAAAACTACCCTCATCAAAAACTCGAAACACACCCCCTCTACCCCCTAAAGACAGGGGCATCAGTAGACATATATATCCTCAGAACAGAATGAAATGCCCATTCCCCCTCCATCCTGTTGCCAGACATGCAACATGGGAAAGAAACACAGAAGGGTTCTGTATGTGACATCTGAAGATAAGACTGAACAGAGGCTTCTCCCTTAACTAACTATTCCATGGGCTTCCTCTTGAAGAAGGGGTTTTTCCTCTTTGGTTGGGACTCCTGTTTTATTTTACTCTTTAAAATAGCTTTGATCGCTACCATTTGATCTGACAAGAGCTTCCCCCAGGGCCTTTTCCAGAATCATGACAATGTATTAGTGTCATTCCTAAGGAAGAGGGAAACTAATATGTGTGTGTATGTGTATATATGAATGTATTTCCTGCAAGTGGGGGACAAAGAGCGGGATGTAGTGATTGCAGAGAAGATGAACACAGAGAGCTAAGACAGTCAGTCACAGGCACTAAGATGCATGTTCAGTCTCATCGCAAAAGAATGTTAAATGAAGATGACCATAAGAGAAGACAAGTGCTGCCACAGAAAACACGATCCAGCTCTTTGTGAAGCATCTTGGGAATGCTGATCTCATATATAGTCACGGCTTAAAGAACCACTGTTCCCATGCAGCCCTCTCTGATCTCTCTCCTACCCCTCGTCCAGTTTAAAGCATTGCCTCTCTTGGCAAGGTCAGGGTCCCATCAAATGCACCTCTGGACAGGTAATGCAAACCCAGGAGCACCACTGATTAATGATGAGGAAAAGTGGTTTGTCTGTGAGGAGTTAGCTGTGCATGGTGGAGCTGGGGTAATAAAGGGCATAGGGAACTTCTGTTGCAGAGGCAGAGCACCAGTTAAAGAGAAAGCAATGTGTGGGAGCAGTCAGTTTTAAAAGTTACATCTTTCTCCTGGTGATGACAGTTAAGAGACATAAACACCAGTTATGTGGAAGGGGTATGATCAGACTGTCTAAATTACAACCAAAAGAAGACAAACCTAAATATTTCTTACCTGGATAGAACAAAATTCCTTACCATGATGCTTCATTCATCAGCTGTGTGATGAACACAAATACTTCCTCAGTGTGTTGCAATGGAATCTGTGCCTGAAATTTTCCTCATTTCATCATAAGTAATTCTTACAATTTCTTGACACATGAAAATAGACTACCTTATGGCCTTGTCCAGCTATCAGCACTGAGAGGTTGGGTCGATTATTTCTTGTGATGTTGTCTTCAGCTGCCTTCTATTGCCACATATATTTTTCTTTCTATGTACATTTTCCACGGATCCACAGTAGACAGAAGACAATGTATAAATCATGCTTTTCACATTCCTGGGTAGAGCTGCTGTTGACGAACACATTCATAGGAAAATTACTACTGTTTCACAAAATCTTAAAAGAAATGAACCACTGAGATTGCTTTTTTTTACTTGAAGCAATTCTGGCTATCCCTAGTAAAGCTTTTGGTGTGTAGGCCAAAATGGCTGTGTTTTCTGCAGTACAATATAAAATAATCAAATAAGAAATACAGTGTTATCTGCCAGATATTTCTGTATTATGTACCTCAATTCCAGCTTTCCAGCCTCACAGAGAACAACCTTTAAACCTGTGTTATTTTTCTCCCTGCCTGATTCCAGAGACACATGTGGGGATAGTATTCATATTCTATTGTGTTGCTTTGTGACAGCATGATTTTGACTCAGATGATATTATCCATCTGGGAATTTTTCTCAGGTTATCTCCAATGTTATGTTGTCAGTTTGATAAAGTAGATTCTGCCATAAACAAAAATAATTTCCCAAAATAAATGCAATGAAGGTTTTTTTGCTATGTATGAGTTTTCTTTCTAGAAGTAGTATCAGTATCAAAGTGAAAAGTTCAGGTCTCTGTTTTTTAGCTCTACAAATTCATTAAAACCTTATCTATGTCCCCTGATGCTGATCCACGTGTGGTGGTTGTTGCAGACACCCACTGTTCCTTATTACTGACATTTTGGGTATTTAGACTATTTTTTTTTTTCTGGATGAGCAATTCACAGCTATACATGTCTTATTGTAACAATTCTCTAGACCATGGCCTTGTGTAGAGAGCAGATACATTTTATCTGAATTTACCTCTCTGTGTAGTCAAGCCCACAGATATGACCCAGTTCTGTAACAAAATCTTTATTAAGCATTGATGTCCAAGTAATTAGTTTGCTGGTTAATCAAATTAATTTTGTATTCTTCAGCAGGAGAGACTGAAATGGATTACTATTGACAAGTATTTTCCAAACACTGAAAAAAATCTTTCAACTGAAAGATATTTTATATTCATCAAGTCATTCCTATTTGCCATTGACAGACTGATTGCTGTCCCCAAGGCTCAGGGAGACCAGTGTGTCATTTATAATGTATGTCTGGAGTTCGTAGCTTGAGGAAAGAATTTTCAAGTATTCGCATACAAATATGTCATTCTGTCTGTATATAAACCTCAAACATCTCTGGTTTATTAAGAAACAAGACAAGAAACACCAGCAAGCAAAAACAAACAAAAGGTTTTTTTTTTTTATACTGTTTTCACTTTCTTTTTTTAAAAAGATTATGAATATTTTTGTGTTTCTCTGGTTTGGTGTTGTATTTGCCTTACAAATACCTCATTATCCACAAACCCTTAATCAGAACATGAAAGGATCATTTTATCTCCTGTACTACTTTTTGTGCTCTATTTCCCAAGGCTTCTATTGATTTTTTAAAAAATGGAAATAACTTAAAAGGATTTAATTTCAGTTGTTGCAAAGCAATTACCTTTAGTTAGAAAAGGTTTAATTGTGATTTTATTTGAATGCTATATTGGAATTTCTTCCAGTGGTTCATGACATTTCTGTGTTTTAAATGAATTAATTATGTGTGTGTAAAAATACTCAAGTATTTCTATCAGATTTAAAAAAAAAATCTTATTAGAGTTATACCAGGACTGTGTAGGGGTTCCCAAACTGTCAGCTGCTTTCTGAAGAAATTTTTAATGGCTGTTTCATAGGTACTGTGTTTTTTTTCATTATAGCTTTCCACAAATGATTTTGTAAACAAATGTAGTTAATGTAGTAGGAATAGTTAGCATTAAGTAGTCTGAGAATAAAGAATATGAACATATTTTTAATTATATGGGAATGTGGAGATGATAATTTTTTAAAAAAAACATATTAATTTTGTTAGACTTCTGAGACAATGTGCCATATGGAGAATTATCTAGTGCCTGAATTGCAGGGTGATGTTTTGTAACAACTGATGTAACTGTTTCTAATGGTATGAGTACATTTGAAGTTGTACGGAAAGCTTTCATTGTTCCTGCATAGGGGTCAGATTTCGTAACTGGTTAATGTTCCAGTAACTTTGGGATATTTTCATATAAGCACTTATATTTTCATATAAGCACTCCCCTTTGTCTTTTTAGCTAGATCTAATTCTCTGAAATTACACTATTGTTCTGCAGAATTTTCATTTCTACAGGGTTAGAAAGCATGGACTTAATTTAGGACACTAAAGGGCATTAGAGATGTTTGCTTATGTTTACATAATATGAATATTTTATGTTTTAGCTTTCCAAAATTTTATGGGTGGTTTACCTGTGAAATAACTCTCCCTCTTAGTAGACTGTGTCAATGCAATGGGTTTGAGAATATTGGGAATACACTTACAGAGCTTGTTTCTTCTTGTGTACCTTAGTCTTATCTTGACAGCCCTGTCTAGTGCTGAGGGGCTCTGTTTGGTGCAGCCTAAGGAAACAGTGACCAGGGGAGGTGGCAGGAGGAGGCTGTGTGGTGTGCAGTCAGGATGGCAGACAGCCAAAGGTGCACTCGTGGCTGGGTTCTGGAGGGGCAGCACGAGAGAAGGCACAGCAGTAATGGCCTGTCATCAGCTGCTGTGTTCCAGCCAGTGTCAGGAACACGTGTCCTCCGTGGGACAGGAGGGGGAGACAGTGCTGGGAGCTGAAGGCGCTCGTGTCAGACACTGCCTGAAGTGTGCATCTGTCTTTTGATAACCACTCAGTCAGTATCAATGCCTTTTGATTTGCGCTCAACACTGTGACCTGCAAAGTTGCCCATGTCAGTGCTGGGCACTCTAGATTGTGCCCAAAAATTTAGGGCTGACTACATTCTCTGTAGTTTACCTCCCACCCCATCCCTCCAGGCTGCTATAAGACCTCTGAGTGCCTCATCTTTTCAAATCCCAGAAGTGACTGTAAGGTAGAGGCAGCTGCAAAAATGCCTTGAAAAGACTTCCTAGACTGGGCTGCAGATCCTGTGTGTTGAATCAGACATGGACAATGCAGAAATGCAGCATTTCCATAATTATTAATCAGGGTTCTGTGAAAGAGACAGGGAAGATTTTTAGTGTAAAAGTTCAATTTCATAAAGATGTGACAGTGCTGCTCCCCTGTGTCATCTGCTCCAGCAGCAAGGCAGACAGTGTGAGTCAGAGCTTCAGGACAGATCTCTGTATCCAAGCTGAAGGCAGGAAATTGAAGGTGCACTTTCTTTCAGCCTCTCCTCTTACAGCAGTTTGTTTTAGAGGAAGCCGCTGATTTTGCACTACATTTGGAGTCAAGGCTCCAGGGATCCCAGTCTATGTCTTTGTCACCCCCTCCTCCCCCTTTATTGCTCAGCCTTTTGCTCCTAAACATCCTTGAAACTGGGCTGAAAGGTCCTCTGTTCCTCTGTTCTGTATACCTTCAGGGACAACTTTCTCAGGCAAGGAGCTGTTTAATCCCAGTGTGTGTGTGTGCGGGGGGGAGTGAATAATAGAGGAATTTTTCTACCTAACAAAAGCTCTCCAAATGTTAGTGTTATCTGAGCAGTTCTATGCTTGATGAATCAACTGTCCCTCTTAAAGGGAGGGCCTCTTACTCTTCTATGTACTGTTATTATGTACTTTTATTTTTGGAGGAGCATTTTTTGGCAAATCTTGCTGTTGCCATTGTTCTTTATTTAGATGTTTTGACAATATTAGTGGGCTTACTGTTTCAAAGGCAGCATTTTAAGGCAAGTAACATCTTATTGTTTTTGAAAATTGAGGTACTGTGCTATTTGTAGCTAATGTTTACTTTTCTGCTTAAATGCAGTTAGTCTCATTTTGAAATGACCCCATGTTTTCATACAACAGTCTCCTTGACAAGAACCAAATGCATAGCACGTGTGGGTTTTATGTATTCTTACAGAGCAGGATCACATCCCTCAAACAAATAACCTCCTTCACTGAATACAAGGAAAGGCTGAAAATTTAGCTCACTGCAGCTTGTTACTGCATTTATCTTCTATTTGTGGTGTACAACTGAGAAACTGTAAGAGCTTAAACAGCTTTGTTAGCTGACCTCTTGATCTCATGAGGCTTTTTTTTCTCCACCTCATACTTCTTATCTTTTATTATGACAGTGAAATGCAAGTATGGTAGGACAGTCTCAAAATTTTTAAGGAGTCCGGGAGATGCAGAGCATTGGGGCAGGTATTTGCTTCTGCATTAGAAAAGCTATCATTTTGCTTCTGTTATGTACATCATATTGTTTGTGCTCTATGAAACATGGTATTTAGTACAATTTTTTAAAGTTATGTGCATGTGTCAGGTTCAAATCTTGTTACATCTTCATTTTCATGCTACGATAATGACATCAAGGAGAGAGAATGACAAGTTCTTTCCTTCTTTTCTGTAGTTTCATTGACTCTCACACAGCAGCAGAAATTTATTTTTGCACCTTTTGCCCTTCAGTCTTTCTACGTAGCAGAGATGGTAATTAACTTTTTCTTAGTATTTAAAGAGATTTAGTTTGCATCATATGTAAGTATGCTGTGGGCATATGCCTGATCTATGCGCATTTCTCTACTTGTAGTTATGGTAAGTAGTCTTACTTGAATTCACTGAGATTTTGTTTGTCATGTAAATGAAAGTACATGTGGGTGTGTAAAGATGTCAGCTGTGTCTGTTGCACACATCTGATGTGGCAAGACAACATGTATTTGGCACAGAACTGTATGTGACGTTTAGGTAAAACAGGAGAGTAAGTGCTTTTAGTGTTGCTCACTTAGTGATTGCATTGGCTTTTCTCAATATTTAAGACAATATTGTCTGAACATGGGATTTTCAGAAGTGTTTGCATTGGTGTAAACTTTGTTACTGTCAAAATCCTAACTGTGGATTTAAAAATTGTTCATGTTGCTCAATGTTGCTTAATGGTTTAAACTTCAGGAAAAAAAATCCAGAGGGGTAAATTCAACAAATTTGAAAAGAATGGATGCTTGTTCCCTGTACCTGTTGCTGCCAAGGGAGAGACATTTCTGTAGAAGGTAGAGTATGTTTCTGCTAACTTTTAAGCCCATTTGAGTACAACAAAAACTTGTTAGCACAAATATGTTTCCCACTACACTACCCTAAAGATAAAAACCCAGTTGTTCCTGAATGGTGGTACTTCCTTACAGCCCTCCCTGCTTGTGGCTTTTAAATAGACACTTACATCATCTTCAGAGGTGAGTACTTCTGTTAGCCTAGAAGAAATTATGGGGGAGGACCCAGACACTTGTCACTGTGTCCTAGTTTTAGGAACTGCTGAAAAAATGAGGACTTAATGTTCTTTGGTTTTGATTACAAATGCCTTGTTTTCAGACAGATGGTTAAGTCAGCCCTGATTCAAGCCCAGTTGAGGTGAAATGCAAAAAAACTCTTTTTTTTTTTTAGGACATCAGAACAGTTAATCAGTTTAAAATATTTGATCCAGATATGAAGAAATTTAAGAAAATATAATTTACGAATCTGTATTCACCTGTATAGTCTGAGATAATCTAAAGATGGCACTTTAGGTTAGACATGGGCATGCATTGTTTTTGATTTAAATGAGCATGAGAAAGTAATGTGGGGTCCATTTGATTTATACTGGTTATAGAAGAACAGATCATATCTGGTTTGATGTAAACCCTGCTAGTATAAAGCTGTGTGTTCACATTGAATTTTTACAAATATCAGTGTCTATGTGAAATAGGGAATTTTGAAATTACAGAGACAGTAATCTGTTTTCAGATATCCTCTTTCTCTCCTCTTGTGCTGTAAATGAAGTCTGGACCATTGTTCATGATTATTTTTTCTTTCATAGTACAATTCCTGTTGAAAGAAATAAAATACACAAAAAAATTATCCGTGACACTGACAGTGAATTTGGTCAGAATACTCTCAAGTGACAGTTGATAAGTAATTTTTATTTATAACTCTAGTATAATTTCCTTGCCAACTGTGCTCTTTAAATGGAAGTTTTTATTTTTTAAATAAAATCTTTAATGAAGATTTATGAAGAAAGCAAGTTCTTGAATTGTCTGCTCACAATTTATGAGCAGCAGAAAATGCAGTATAAAAACCTTTCCCTGTGTGAATAAATGTATGTCTCTGTGTTTAACACTAAGATTGCTATCAGTGACTTTTCTCTTAAAGTAAGTGGTTAGATAATTTATTTTATGCAGGTTGTCAGGGTTTGATAGATAACAGCTGTACAATTATTTCTCAAAAGTGTAATAGAAGGTATCTCCCAGCTGGTCTGTTTGGTTTGGGAGTAAGTTTTGGGAGGTCACTATGAAGAGGGATTTTATAAATCATGTGTGAGTAACTGTGCTTTTGGTGAAACTCTGGTAAATATTTGGACTTGTTCTGTGATTTAGTAAAACCATTTATGTGAGAAAAACTTATATTTGTGGAGGAAAAAAACCCTTCAGTTCTGTGCTTTACTACTGGTCATGTGTTGTAGTGAGGAAACCATGAGAACCATATAAATCAATAGATAATTTAAGACCACTGGCTTCAGAGCAATAAATGGGAATGTTGCTTCTTTGAAAGATCAGAATACAATACTTCTGCCGTTTTTCATAAAAGTACTGAGATAAAGCTGTCTTTAGTTTTATGAATAGAATGAAGTATAGTATACAGCCCTATATTGAAGGATGAGTACACTGAGGTAGAAACAGGGAACTCCACAGCTTTGCTTTAGTTTATTTCTTTCTTATCTGCAAAATGTTGCTTATGTTCTACATCAGAATTCAGCTCATATCATCTGCCTTTCTGAGTGGCTCTGGTTTTATCATTAAATACACAGATGAATAGCAACCAACTACTATAATTTGCCTGAGCAAGAAGTCCATAATGAAGAGTGTTTAGAGCCAAAATCTGTGCCTCTACTGACATCATGGGAATTGCAATCTAGACTAGAAAATGCCACTGATCACAAGGTCACACAGTATAGGTTACTGATCTGAAATGTAGTCTTTGAATCTCCTAAACTTCCCAGCCAGGTTTAGAACTGCAAATTACATTACTTTGCTTAAAAATCTGAAGAAAAATATTTCCTGCAAGCATGAAAATAAAAATTTTGGGTGAGAAAAAAAAAGAACAGCTGCAGCTAAGCTCTTCTTAATAAAGAAACAAGTCCTGATTAAATGGAAAATCTCCTTTGAGTATAGAGACATATATGTACAGAATTCATCTTGATATGAAAGTTCAGTAAACTCGATATTGTGAAAAGTTGGGAAATGTCTTAATCACTGACTACCTGGTTGGTTTGGTTTTGGTTTTTTGTTTTTCCCCAGACTCTCAAGATGCAAACAATAAAACTAATTTATCATTTTCCCCCTACGTGCCTCACACATATCAACATACACACCTTATGCTATCTAGAAACTTACTGTTTTATGAAAATATAAAAATCTATAATAGTGACCTAAAATCACTGGAGAACAACTTTCTAACTGTTGCTTTCCCATGTTGGGCATTACTCATCCTGTAGTAGCATCATGCTCTCTTGTTCCTTTTTATATTGTGTGTCACTCAAGCATTTTCCTGGTTTCTTCAGGCTCTCCTAAGCTTTATCTACATTTTAAGTAATGCTGATTTCACTGTGGGACAGGAATTCTTAATTCAGTGTTTTGGGACTCTTTTAAGAGTCTGGGAGTCTGTAAAGGTAGAAGAACAATTCCATGTACACTTTATGGTCTTTCACACTTGTCAGAGGCAGATCTACCTTTTGGTGTGGCAGTGACTATGAAGCTAGGTCAGGACTAAGCAATAAGTCTCAAATCTAAATGTCCGTCTTTGGATTTGTGCCTTTGTTACCATCCCTAAACTCATGGGAATAAGGAAGTTTATCATATAGTCATGTAAATTCAGAACTTTAAAGGTATGTTATATGTTTCAGTTTTGAGTACTTTGATGATAGGCCCTTTAAAAATTCTTTGAATAACCATACCTTTGAATAACCATACCATTTTTAAGACATATGGGGCACTGGCAGTTTCAGAGAATGACATTGTGTTCTTTCAGGATATTTAAGCTAAAAATGGGAGCTGCTATAATCGACAGCCATGAAAATAGGGTTAGTTTCAAATTATCTACTGATAACTGGGTAAAAGAATGTGTCTTCAGACTCCTGGAGGTTAAAGGGGGGAGTCAGATCAATGGTGGGAGGTTGAGACTTTAAATGTGAACATATATATATATAATTTATCTTAGATATTAAAATAGGTATTGCAGATTCTAAATTATGCATGGAATAAATCAAAAGAAACATATCACAGGTCATAAAGCTATGACTCTAACAATATTTAATTTTTGAATATCGGTCCAGATGTATTCTGGTTGCATCTGTCCTTTTAAGTACAAGAGATGTCAATAGGTCAATCTGACCTCAGAAGGGAAAGGAAGTGCCCAAAGAGTTCCTGACTATATTTTTCTGCAGTATAGAATATCTGCAACCCAAATGGGAGAAGTCAGTGTTGTGTGTTCTTTATGACTGTTTCGGCTTCATGGCGTGAGGGTAATCTTGATTTCAGATTGAAAGCATCATTAAGACAGTGTTTGTTCACCCTGTGAATTTCATCTGGTGCATCCTACTGTTGAACTCAGAACTGTAGTTTCCCAATGTCATTATAATCTTGTCAATGTTGTTTGCAAATACATAAGTCCTGTGAGCTTTGCTTGGTGATGTAGTCTGACTCACTTTTAGTATGAGATCAGGTAATACATTGGCTGGTTTTTATTCTACCTTTCTAGAAAATCACAAATCCATTCATTAGCTAAAGTAAAACATTGAAAAGATACTGTATACAAAAGACAAAAATACCATTTGCTTGGTGATAATTACTAGTGTTCATTTTCTCACTAAAGTGATAAGGCACATCACACTGTTGCTATAGTAACCCTGATTCTGTCCCATTAACTGCCTAATGTGAATTTATGAATGCAAGTTTCAATGTGTGGAAAGCTGCTCAAAATAGGGAGTGATTCATCATGTACAGCACAGACAGCTGAGTTGCAGGCTAAGTCAGGGCTGTCTCATTTGGTTTTTAGTGTTAAAAGGCTATGCTGTGGTGTACGTATCCAGTTAAAGATGAAGCAATTTGATATTTAGTGAGATGTAAAATGATGGTTGAATAGCTGTTTTAATTTTTGAAATGTTCTATACTGCATCACAACACTACAAAAAAAAAAAATCTTTCCCAGTCATGATACTGGGAAAGATAATGACTCTTTCACAATGATTTTTTGAGATTAGAGATATTTCTGAGGTGTGCCCATTTCAAGTTAGCTTGATAATGCTGAATACGTTCTAGGATACAGAGTTGTAATGGATTTATTCCAAGCTTTAATTAGCAGTTTACACCTCAAGAAAACAAACCTGTGACCAAGGAACTGAAAAGATATCTTGGTTCACATCCTTCCCATACACTTCCCTGATTTTGTGGTACCTGTTTAGATCTGTGCATGCTTTTCTCCTGTAAAATAGAAAAGAAAAAGAAAATTTAAAAAAAAAAATCTCCTTTTTACTTTCTCTTTTCTATGTCATAGAATTGTTAAGGTTGAAAAGAGCCTTGAAGTTCATTGAACCCAGCTCTTGACTCATGCCAAGTCCACCACTAAACCGTGTCCCTAAACCATGTCATAGCTATTTTGGCTCCAACCCTGTGCCTCTTTGCAGTTTTCACACTTGTGACAACTTCTAGGAAATGCATCAGCATTTATAGGAATAGTCTTCTAGCTGAAATAGAAAATATGTCTCTGCTTACAGTCTGCCTACTCAGTCTCAGTGTGCTGTGCCATTCACCAGCTTTGTTCAGTCCCGAGGGCTGCTATGGAATAGATGTATCAAATGCAGTAAAACTGTGCTAAAGAAATGATAGAAGCTAATCATGTAGAGGTGGAATTAAGGTAGCTTATGCAATTTTATTTTGCATTTGTGCATCTGCATCATGTTGCAGTCCTTTATTACATTATTATAGACCATTTTTAGCAGGTTCTTTGGAGTTACGGAAGTGCTGTATGTCCTTCTCTAAGAAGCATGTTATCATTGGGATAACGAGTATTTAAGTTTACTTGAGATAAAGAAATGTGCTTCATTTTACAATATAGCTAACTCCTGGAATTAGTTTCATACTATGGGGCTCTACACTCAACCTTTTTTGAATAGCATAGCAGTGGAGTCAGACTCCAGACTTCATGCTTTGCTTTTCTGTGTATTATTACATTACCCTGAGCATTCAGTTCCAGAGAAAGATTTCTGCTTTATTGTAGTTGATAAATTTGCCTTTCAGGGTTGTTCTGTATGGAAGCAAAGGATTCGTTATTTCTGCTGTTGTACTTCTAACACATGTAGTCAAACACAGCTTAGCCCATTCCTCTTGCTGTCTTTCATGGTACCATTATGGTCCCTCTGCTCCTGTGTGCACCTACTCATCTCTTCCAACCACTACTGGCAGCACCATTTAGTGAGGAAATTCCCCCAGCATTACTAGTCTTCCAGACAGGCCAATTTTGCTTACAAATCCCTAAACACAAACTTTCAATTATGTAGGAAAGGTCTTGTTTTCTTTAATGCATGAACTAGGACTTGCAGCAAGTGCTTTGAAACCTCTTGCTGTCAGGATATGCAGTGGAAATGTTTAAAGGATTAAAAAGCCTCGTAGTCCTAGGCAGCCATTGAGATTATCAGTTCCCAGAAGCACAGACTGGGGCAGGTTGGAAGGGATCACTGTGGGTCATCTGGTCCAACCTCTCTGCCCAAGCAGAGTCATCCTGAAGACAATTAAGAAGAAATACTTATATCTTTGGTAACTTGTTGCATAAACCCCATGATATTACTGGAAGACAAACACATATGGCATGTTTAAGCCATAAATCTACATTTACATGCGTAGTCTCATATATGTACATGCTTGCTGATATAGATGATCTATGCTTATAATTTTTAACAAAGGAAAACTGAGGAATTTATTGCAATTTCTTGGCTTCTTTGTTTAATTTTAAAGCATAGTCCCAGATCACAGATGGATATTCAACATAATTCAATGGTTAATTATCTTATTATTATTATGGTTAATGGTTAATGATATTAAAGAGAAGCCCACTATTCATACAAATAAAATGCCACCCTTTGCTGCTGATTGGGTGGCCTTCTGAAATGTGTTTACCTCATAACTAAAATCCTGACTGCAGGCAGTTCACAATCAGCATCTCAAGGAGTTGTTGGAAGTATATTGAAGTTGAAAAGCTGGGAGGGGAAGGAAGTAAGCTTTGTAAGCAATATCAGAGAATTTCCTGTATTTCAGTTAATGAAAATTTTGTAGAGCTGGTTGACAAGAATGTCTCCTGAAGGATATGTGCTTGACATGGCTTTTATTTATTTTTAATTATTGGAATTGACATCAGGGTATAAAAGTTTTGACATTCACAGACTGGCAAATTAATTGATAAGTTTGGAAGAGCACATTTTCTACTAAATGCTATAAATATATATAATGTGAGAGCTCATGAAAGGTATTGCAGTTGACTAACAAATATTTGGAAAATGAAAACTTGACAGGAGGTTTTCTACATGACTTGCATGATTCAGGATTTGAAACTTGATGTTTGGGGCCCAGAATTAGAAATATAATTAAAGTATAATTAAACTTCAATTGCTTAATGCAACTTAAAAATACTTTAAAACTTAAAGGCACAGTAAAGATTGAAAAAGCACTGTTCATGCAATCCAGTAAATTACATTCTCAAAATTACGTTTAAGGACTAATCTTGAAGGCTCTTAGATGAGGTAGCCATAATGACACCCCAAACAATATATATTCTGAGGAATGTTAAGTCTGAACTCTAAGGCTTGGTGAACCTGAGGCTGCAAAGGAGGAAAGCAGCAAGTAATTATTAGCACTGAAGTTGTGAAAATGTGTGAGCTGTCCCTCCAGCAACATGCTGTCACAGTTTTTTCCTGGCTATCTTTTCCAATTGCATCTGGGTGTAGAGCTGCCTACTTAAGGGATACCTGGTTTAAAAACAAACTAATTTCTGAATCCAGTTGACAATAAAAGTATTTAGCACTTGTAGCAGGATTGCTTGAGAGGTCACACTATAATGCTTAGATGGTTCTTGGTCCTTGCAGAGACTGGGAGCTGACCTACTCTCCAGGGACCCTGAGTTGAAGTTACACCTAGGCAAGGAGTGCTGTAAAGGCCATACATATTTGGGCCATCTCCCTTTTCAGTGTGTGCTGCAGGGTTTTGCAGAGCAGCCACAGTGTTCAATTGGGTTCACATCTTCCAGTGCCCCTTCTGTAAGCCTTTGATGCTAATATGATGCTCTAATGAGAGATTTGTGTGGCAACAGAAGTCCTTTATTTTCAGGTTTGAACTGAAACTTGAGAGGAGCCTATACTTTTTAAAAAATTCAATATACTGGAAGTAGCCACATTACAGATTATTATCTTTATTGAAGAAATTGTACAGCAGTTTTTAAATTACAATCAGTAAATAAAAGGCTTTCACAGACAATAGATTTCCTTTGATAAACCAAGAAGGACCTCTGTCTTTCTGCTTTGTCAGCTTTTGCCAAGTTTATTTGTGTAGTATAGAGTAACACAGACTAAGGTCTCCTCAGGGGTTTATTCAGCTAGTGACTGTTAATTGAAAAACTCATTTCAGATAATCCCTATGAGTGAAATTAATCTCTTGGTTGTGATGAAGTCATACACGACCAATTTCATTAAAAAATGAATCAGTAATACTTTCCATTTCTTTGTAAATGTCAGGTTTGGATGCTTATTTTTTCATTAGCTACTATGACATTATGTTCCTGATAATTTAAGAAAGAATAGTACTATTGCTTCTATAAAATAAAAGAAGGATCTAATTTTTATGCCCTTACTTGCCTCACAAGCTTCACAAAGACTGTCTGCCCTTGTTTATTTTCTATCCCAGCAAAACTGTTCTTGAAACTGATTGACACAGTTCTCAGTCTGTTTTAATCTTATTGTGAATTAATTTTTCCACTAATAAATATTTAAAATTTGATCTAGAGAGGCATTTTTAACAATTTTAGTGTAAGACAGAGTAGGGTACTTAAGAGGATCCCTCAAAAACCTGTAAGGAAAACTGATGTCCTGAAGCAGTTTAATGACATGTAATTATTTAGTAAACTTGAGCAGCAGTGCTTTCTTCTTCCCTTCATGTGTTTTAAAACATGTTAATTGCTGTACATTATGCATAGATTTAGTATCCAGTGTGGTGTTACATGACTGCTTTTTGTACCTTGCAGGTGAGAGACCAACAAAATTTGCTATTTCAGGACCATAATTTATATAAAAAAACAGTACCGTTGTAGTTGCCATATTTTTAAATATAAATTCATGTGTTTACACATACATAGTCACATTGAAAGAGCATTTTCAAAATAGCATTATCAAATAATCATGTTAGCAAAGACAGAAGTTGAAGGTGATGCTCCTTAGAAATTGGTTGCTTAGATTTCCGTATGCCAGAATGTGCTCTCTGACAGCTCTCTACAATTAATGCAGAAACTAGTGGGGAAATTTTCAACCCAAATTTCTGAATTTTAGATGAAAAAAAAAAAGCTGAATTTTGACAAAAGTACATACTATTGAAATACAGGTTTTGTAACAAAATTCAGGTAACATTAATATGCTATGCTGCCATTTCTGTGGTTAGTATGTAATTATTTAGTATGAAGTTCAGTCTAAACCACAAGCTCCTGTCAGCACGATTATCTAATAATGAAGATTTAATGGAGCTGGTTTGGGTAGCTTTACCCAGTCATTGGCATAAGTGTCATGCTGTGCCCTTTGAAATAGAGGCCAAAGGATTGATTCCCAAAGAGGCCCTGACTGGTGCATGCTGCTGCATGCACAGAAGCATCTGAATATCAGAATTTCCACCTGAGTTCAAGTATTAGTATGTGTCAGAATGGTCGCAGGATATAGGGATGATATGGTTTGCAACTGCAAGCATGATTTGCAGATAAAGTAGTCTAGCCACTGTCCATTTAATTTTTTATTCTTTTGGATAGAAGAGGCTGAATTAGGCATGGACACTATGGGCTCAGAATATATTTTATCAGTATGTATGTTGCAATAGGAAGCAGTTTTGCTTGAGTATAAATGCATTATGACCCCTAGCAAGGAAGACAGAAAAAAGGCAAGAGAAAAGTTCAGTAAATGTTATAAAGTAGATTACTGTTGTCAGTAATCTACATCTGACTTGCCTAAGGCTTGCCTTCAGTAACTTCAAGGCTTGTAAAAATGACAGACTGAAGTGATTACCCTAAATGAATGAATGGATGAAGTGATGGAGATACTCCTGACTTAAAATTGTTTTGGTTATGTGGGGCGTAAGATATCTCACTTCCTTTCCATGCAGAAGGTTGTGGCATTCCCAACTTGCTAATGCTGGGAAGACAGTACAGGCCCCCAGTCTGTAAACCTAATTGGAGAACTGCTCTGCTCCCCTCTCAACTGCAGGGTAGCAGCAATCTCATTAGTGTGTGACCTGCTGAATGCAGACAATGTTTGTGCCTTTTCAAGGTGGAACACTTATTTTGCTGGTAACATATTCTTCGCAATTATCCTTTTCTCCATCAATTTTATGGGTGTATGGGGCTCTGGGATGTTAGCTCTTCTTTAGTCTGTCACTATTGAAAACAGCTGAAAGAAATGCAGTGTGCCAGCCTTTGGCTGACGTGCAGCTGCTACAGCTTCATTGTCTGTCTAGTCTATCTGTGCTGGCAATGCAAATGCTCCCAGGTTGATAGGTGTAGGTGTGTGCAAAGGTTTTGCAGCACTGAGGAATTCAAATGTTGTGAACTTACTCCTACAGTTTGGTTTTGGATACTTGAAGCAGAAGTAGTCTTAGAATCATGCTGCAACTGGGCTTATTGAATATTTTTATATTTATTTCCAATTTTGACTTCAAAAATAACAGGAGGCATTTGCTAAAAGCACCTGATTTCTTTAAAAAATCCCTCATAACAAGAAAATAACCTATAAAAACCAAAACAAAAACAATGCAGAAAAAATGCTAGAAGAAAATAATAGGTTTTTGCTTACCTTTTAATATTTCTCTAGTACTAACAGCTATTTTTAAAAATTGCACAATGTTGTTGACAGAGGAAGAATGTATACTTACAAAATGAAAAAAAACCAAACAAGATACAAATTCCTCTTCTACTAATAGCTACTCTAAGCTCCTTTCTGTGTGAAAATCCTACTGACATAATTCTTTTGTTTCTATTTTTTTATTTAGTTGGTTCTTTACTGAAGGGACAGAAAGTGGTATTTACAGAGCTAATTCAATTTAAAAATAGTGGATTAATTTCTTAGTGGATTAAAGAAATACAAAAATTGGAGGATTTCAGAGGGAAAAGATAAAATGTTATTAGTGTCATAAGAAATATATAAACCAAAAGCAATTTTATAGTAATTATTTATGTAATTATGATAGACATATGTATTTTCACTACATGCAGCAAAAATCGGTTTCTTCTTCTGAAGTCTGGTTTCCTAGTTTTCAATAGCTCATTTCTCTGAGCTAATGGAGAACCAGTTTTGATAATGAAGTGTTTCCAGAGATTCCTCCCTTATAGGATACAGACTGCAGGTGTGCTCAATTTGCTCTGGTTTTTCTTATGTGGTAGAAATTTATTAGAAGCTTAAAACAGGCACTAAAAAGTAAAATTCAAAAAGAGAGATTCCATAATTATACTTTTACCTGATATGTTAATTTGTTTTTAAACAAGTGCTTTTGAGACAAATACCTTTTATATCTCCAAGAAAAACCTAGATTTTAATTTAAAATCTTGTTAATTTTATGCTATTGCTATTGGCTGCCAGAGATGAAAGAATTAATACTACTAGCAGTTCTGATCTCCTTTATTATATCTGATTCTTTAAAAAAAAATCTATTTTTATAAATGAATCAGGTTCATCAACAAACTTTTTGTTACCTATTAGAGAACTGTTCTCTTAAGCCTCATGTTCCCTTGGGTTTGTAATTTTTTCTTTTACTTAGGTAGAAATGTAGGTGGCCTAAGCATAGCTGTATAAAAGTTAGGTTTCTAATCTATATTTGTTGTCTAGCACCTCTGAATAGCAAACACAGAAAATGGGAACCTTCAGAAGGTGAGTCACTCCCACTCCTTCTTTTCCAAAATGTGTAAGAAAAGTTCAAGTATAGATGCTAAAGATGGTTGAAATTTGTTAAAGTGATGCTGTCATTAGTGCTGGGCTCTTCATACTGGTATTTTCTACATTTCCCACCTAGCTTGAATTAACACTGAGTGATGTAACATGGTTTGCTTTATCTTTCCAGAACAGACTGTTTGCCATGATGATTTCAGGGCAGTCAAACAGAGGAGCTCCTGTGTTCTCTTTTCAAGCTTTCTTGTGATGCTGAGCTATCTTTTGAATTTTGCTTGGTCTGTCTTGGCTTGTTTAGTGGAGCTGATGATATGTGCTGTGATGGTTTACCGACCAGACTTTTCCTCTCTTTTCACACTGTGAACACCATAAACAAGCAAACAAACAAGATGCTGCAGGTTATTAAAATAAGTTCTAAAAACTTTTGATTCAAATAGAGCAAGAACATAGTGCCTGAATTTTTTACTAAAGTTTGGATGGAAAAACCATGCTAGGTCCAGGCAGATTTACGTGAAAGTTTCTGTTTATGACAAGTAATCTTGCTGCTTCGCAGTTGTATCTCACAGTGGATTTTAAAGGTATTTTTATTCTTCTTTACCCTTTGTGTAAGCTTGTTAACAAGATAATGACATATTTTAAAGAAAATAAATTATGTCTTTATTTAAATATGGGACCAAGCTTGCTTTTAAGAAAATGGGCTTTATCTTGCTCTCCCCCCATCCATCCTCCCTTACCCCATTCTTTGTTCAAAGTGGTACCCAGCCTAATAATTACCTTGAGTTTTTTAATGGGCATGTCTTCTGAAAAATTATTAGTGAGACTAAGATCCTTCTGAGAAAATATGCCTCTTGCTTTATCAGAGGGACAAGTCAACTCCCTGAAAAGGCCCCTTACCTCAAGCATTTGGTGGGAGGTTGCTGAGTACTGTCTGCTGGTACTTCTGTCTCCCTTCTGGGATGCAGAGGGCAATCCCAGAAGGTAACACTGCCACCTTGGGCTCCAGCTCTGTAAAAGCACAAGGAGGAGGTTCTGCCGAGAAAATAATTTTCTGGTGCTGCTTGTTGTCTTAGGGTAGGGAATCACAAACCCTGACGTTCCTTCTAAAGCACAGTGTCCTTTCTCTCAGACAGTTCAGCAATGACTCATTGTAATGAGATTTTCTTGCTCTAACTGTAATTGGTTTCTTCCGGATGCTTTGTGGTGCCTTTAGGAATTTGCTCCTCAGTGGATGCCTTCAAAGGAGTTCTGAAAGTGGTCTCATTTCCAGTAGCTCTATAATTTAAAAAGCTTAATTTTCTTGTACCTTCTATAATTTCATGTTTTACTGACTAAAAAAAAAAAAAAGCCATTGTTCTTAAACACAATCTTAGCTTGTTTCCCTTCAGTTTGTATTAGTTGATGTTTCAGCAAATGCAATGTGAATAGGCAGAAATTTGTATGGTTCTGCTTTCTAAAAGGTCTCACCACAGGAAAAAACTTTTTTTTTTGTAGTGAACTGTCCTATATATACTTTGGTGATATACTTCTATGCCAATCCTATAGAGTAGGAAGAAAGAAAAAAGCAAACTAACACATCAAGATTTTTTTTTGTTGTATTAGGCCCTGAATTATGTCTCATCAAACTACTCCAGTAGCTAAGCATCTAATACTTCCCTAATTATTAAGAAGATATGGGAGAAATTAAGGATTAGCATGTCTTGCTTACCCTGCCAAACAGCCCTCACATGTATGACTAGAATATAGATGGGTGCACCACTTCATATTGAAGACGCTTAAAAATCAAATCGAATTCACCAGCATAATTCCTCTAAATTTTGCATACATATTTTTCTCACCACTTGTTACTTGCACTGTTCTGGTTGTTATTTATATCTCTGAATGATCAAGGACAAAATAAATGAGCTGTCTGCAGGGCAAAGTAATTATGGGAAGGGTGTGCACCTGATGCAGCTGGGGAAAAGAAATAAAATTTTAAAGGTCAGCTATCTAATTAAAGATACCAATTGCCTCTAAAAACTGGGGAAAACACACCTTTCCTCTGCATATTAAAGCATTCTCTCCTATTACTCTGAGTAAAATAACATAAATTATTTCCTTTCATAAAATAAGTATGTTTTTCATACACTGTATGTAAATGATCCTTGGAAATTGTCTCATCTTATTAAAAAAAAATCTAGGCATGGATTCTGTATTTACCTAAATCATACTCATATATATATGTGTGTGTGTGTTATATAGAAATAAAAAATACAATATGGGTAGTACAAAAACTTGTAGCTGGGGCGGTGATGTAATAAGAATATGTGTCTGAAACAAGAGATAGTACATACATTTTAAAGAAATAATAACTACTAACAACTGAATATGAAAAAGATAAGCATTTGTTCTGTATGGGACTTGCATATTTCAGGCAACTGTGAGAAAAATACTGAATTAGTAATAAGGAGTTTTGACCAATGGCTTGTGAAGCACTCTCAAGGGAGTTAATAAACCATTAATGTGATCATTTTTTTAAAGCTGGTCATCTTTTCACTTGAGTGCCCGAGACAGTCTGTCCCTATGTCACTTCAATAAACAGCATGTTTTATTCATTCTCTTAAAGAATAAAGGCATTATGGTTACTCGCATATGTGACAATAGTGGTAGTGATATTTAAGTTTTTTTACAGTGATGGAGATGTTCAGTCACATTTGTGTGATTAGGTAAATACTGCAAGACATCCAGCCTATAGCCTGAGATGAGTTATGTTTGTAGGTAGAATACCAAGTTGGCATCTTGGCCATGGTAAATGGCAAGGTAACTCTTCATGGGAGATCTTTGTGGAATTGTATTTGTTTCCTCCTGTGTTAGAGGAGATTGATCTATGGTTATAGTTACTAATTTTTTACCAAATGGAAGAATTATTTTCCTGCTCAAGCATCTCCGTATAATCTAACTCCTGCATGTTACCTCAAATGTAATCTTGTGCCCACTGCTTAACACAATTATTAGCTATATTGCAAATACAAGAACTAATCTTCTCTCTTTGAAAAGCTGCATAAACAGCATGGATTTGCTTTGAGGATAAAGGGAAAAGAGTACTCCCCAAAGCTGTTTGCAGCAAGGAAATCTGCTCTGTAGTTGCTATTATGCTCCAGGAGCTTCTGCACCCCTTGCTGTGGCCTCAGGATTGCTTACATCTATGCCAACAAGGTATTTAATTGTGTGCTTAACATTTAATTCAGCAAGACCTATACACATAGTTAACTTCAACACTTGCCATTATTGTAAAGAGTGGTTTGCTCAACTGAGATTACAGGAAGGGAAGATAGATTGTCCTGATAAGGTAGATATATGTGGATGCCTGTATTTATACCCACATCCAAGAGGTCTTTTTTCAGCTTGGAAGCACTCAGATTAAAACCACAGTGCTTCCTTTCTGTAATGTGCATAGCAGAGGAAAGAAAACAGCTCTTACCTATAGAAACCTCTCGTCATTCCACATCCTGCATGTTTGTCAGCAAAAGTGAGGGTGCTGCAGAATTGCCTTTCTTCCTCTACTTCTTTCCACCATAGAGTGACTGGCATTGAGATGCTATTTTTTCCACATTGCCTCATGCCCTTGATGGTGCCAAAGATAAGTATAGAAGGAAGGCTGTAGTGACCTTTGTACAAATTACATTACATCTGTTATTCTCTCAGAAAATGTCAAGTCTCAACACTGTACAGTCTCAACATCACAACTTCACAGATGCTTACTCAGTGCCTGTCCATTTCTGTACTTAACATTTGTAGGATAGAGCTTACTGCTTAAATTATTAACAAAAAATTCAAATTAACAGCAGCCAACCTGCATTGACTTACAGTCTAATGCAGCCTCAGCTCAGCTGCCACATATTCCCTTGGGATTCACCTGAACTGCTACTATAGTCAGCTCCCTGCTGAGCATGGAAAACCATAGCCACAGAGATGTCTGACAAGGTAAAGACTTCAAAAGAAGATGAAGTGTAAGGGATGCCACACAGTGAATAATTGGGATGGAAGCATATGGTCATTTTTAGTGATAGACAGAGGCTTCTAGCTGATTCCTTTAAGGATTTCTGCTCTTTGTGTGAAAAGGTCTGTGAAAGAGAATCAGCATTCAGCTGACAGAAATTTTTATGTGATACATCATTATATTCATTGCTGCTAACTTACTTTATTTATCATTGGTGTAAGTGGAATATTTGAATGCCTCATATTTTCTGATTAGAGAGTTTATGCATCAGAATTCAAACATAAGTTATAGTTTGCATTTTGTTGGCCAATTATTCAGAAACTATGCCCAGTCTAACAGCTTTCTTACTGGATCATCCT
Organism: Passer montanus; assembly: GCF_014805655.1. Taxonomy (NCBI): domain Eukaryota; kingdom Metazoa; phylum Chordata; class Aves; order Passeriformes; family Passeridae; genus Passer; species Passer montanus. The sequence goes on from NW_024364270.1 coordinate 5,212,237, forward strand.
GTATGAATACACACAGATCTTAGGAGCAGGCTGTCCTTTTGTTTTGCAGTGCTGCAAGGAGTAGGTTTGAGTCCTGGACAAGCTGGCATCAGAAAGTTGGAAGGAATTCAGAGAAAGCCATCAATGATGATTAAAGATTTAGATTTCATGGAGACTTACTAAAAACTAATTATATAGAATTCATCCAAATGATGAAATAGCAATATGCCAGTGCAGAATTATCCTCACAGGAGAAGGGTGAGAATCACTAATGAAGAAGGTCAATTTCCAGTCCTCAATACCCCGCCTCCCCTCCCCCCAAAAAAAACCCCAAACAACCAGCACCAATCCCTGTGGAGTACACCACTGCTTCCCATGTCTACAGAAACAGCTTGCTAGAAAGCAGCACCGTTTGCAGGAAGCAGTGTCCTTGTCTATGTTACTTTGTAAAATCAACTTAATGTTACTTAATTTGTACTTGTATTCTCATGCCCATTGCCGTTTCACACTTCTTTCCTCTCACAGATTCTGAGTGAAGTTCATAGTCGATTAGCCACTCAGTGTGCACTGTGATTGCCTGCTGCATAATTCACAAACGTCAAACGACTAGACAGTCAATGTAGTGGAGTTTTAAGCAATCAGTTGGAAATTGGAAGCTGGAGTCCCTCAAACCTTGCAAGTCTTGATCAGGAAAAAAAAAAAGCTTTGCGCAGCTATTAAACACCTCCAGGATAACAGGATTTGATGCTGATTAGGTGCCTGAGCCCTCAGAAGTATCGAGTGCTTGTGTTGGGTTTTTTGAATGGATTAGTGGAAGTACATAGGATCTTGAAAATCATAGTGTAACAACAAGCTCAGTAAGTAGCAGAACATTGTTTGATTTTGACAGAGCCTACAGAGTATAGATGGAAGATCCCATAGATTTTACTTCTATGAACCAAACTCCCCAGTGATAACTGCTCTCAGTCTGGGCTCTTCCAACCTGCAAATGAAGTCTGCGATGGTGGGTATATCCCTGCAACCCCAATCAGCAAATAAGTAGGTTTCTCTCTACTCAGTTAAAATGAAGGATTTCACTTTTTTTTTCCAATTTCTAAGATCTTTTTTGCTTTGCTTTCAGTGTGAATGGGTTGCATATCTCTGAACTGTGGAAAAAACTTGCACATTTCTGCCTTTGTAAAAGCTCATTTTCATGCACATCCACTTCCTAAGGTATAAGTTTTTTTAACAACTATTTTATAGTGCTGATCACAAGCTCTAGTGAAGATCAAGGATGTGCTTTGCTTGTTTGTCTTTTTTTTAAGAATATGGTCTGAAGGAAGGTAGCATGTGAATGATGGCTGATGAAAATGTATCATTAGCCCAGGTATCTTTGCTTGTGTGAGATTTAGCAAAATAAAAAGTCTCATCTTTGGAAAAGTAATGGGCTGTCTGCAACCCACTTGACAACAGCTGCCATTGAAAATGAAGATTTGCTTGTTTGTCTTTTTTTTAAGAATATGGTCTGAAGGAAGGTAGCATGTGAATGATGGCTGATGAAAATGTATCATTAGCCCAGGTATCTTTGCTTGTGTGAGATTTAGCAAAATAAAGTCTCATCTTTGGAAAAGTAACGGGCTGTCTGCAACCCATTTGACAACAGCTGCCATTGAAAATGAAGACAGCACATCCTCGTGTGCTTGATTTACAGGTTTCTGCCCTGCTTGTATTATATTCAGCTATCCTCCTCCAATTGTCATATTGGAAATGCATACCTTCATTTCTTCTTTTTAAACTTGTGAAATATGAAGCACATTCTGTAAGAAGCTGATAATCAAACAGCATGGGGAAGTGAAAAATCTAAATACTGAACCTCATGTTAGAACAAAAACATATTTTAAAAGGAAAAAAATGCAGTGAGAGAGTACAGTAATAAGCTTTTAGCTGTTTTACAGACACTCTCAGAAGCATATTAGCATTAGCCTAATGCCTGTGTACACATACCACGTTTCCTCTTGAGCACTGCATAGTTGCCCATGAAAACAGGCATGACTGAAAAACAAAAGCCAATGAAGAGCTACAAAGGGAGCATGGAACAATCCCATTTTTACTGGTTAAGTGAGTTAAAGCATGAAAGAGGAAGCTGAAACTATAATAAGGTGAAAGACATGCATGAAATAGCAAAGCATATTTCAGAATGCTAACAGTGATGAGTCGGCCAAATGAATAGTTCAAGCAAGAAAAGAAACAACCTTTAAAAATCTGCCTGTTTAATATGGTTTCCTGTAATTATGTAATCTGACCAAGATAATCCGCTCAATGAATGCTCACCAAATTGCAATTAATGTCAAATACCATTTAAATAAAATCTTGAGTCTTTGAATTTAGGACGTCTTGTCTGTCTTAATAGTTACTTATGCCACCAGTAGTGCTAAGAGTCCATTAATTTTTTATACAAATTTTATAGTGCTTCAAAACAAGGTTTATTCTTTAGCTCTGTAAACTGTTTTGGCAATACATAGTTGTACAAAACCAGCATCCAGTGATTCAAAGTAGCATTCTTCAAGAAATACAAAACAAAAATCATAAATCATATGTAAAACTTGATTCCTTTTGCCTTCTAATTTTCCAGACATGAAGGAGCACCCTCCATTTCACCAAGCCAAACAATCCAACTGCACTGAATAAACACCTGATTAAAACCTTAATATCTAATTCACTTTGTGAGAGGGGGAGAGGCTAAAAAATAAGCCTGGTTTCTAAATCTTTAGATCTCCAGATCAGTGCTTAGCTGTCAATGTGAGCTGCATCTTAAACAGACAGGAAGGACTTGATTTATCTACAGTGTCTGCTTTGTATGATAAAAGAGATCATTTGACCTAGCTAGAATGTGTTCCTGAGACACAGAAGACGAGTGTTGTTTTAATGGCCTTCAAAATTAAAAATGAAATGCAAGTGATGTGAAAAGTACAGTAGTCCTTGCTTGTAAGTAAGCTCTCAGTATTGTTACTATAGCTGACTTGACTTAAAAGAGAAGGGAATACTGGAAAGCTGAAGTCACAATACCAGCAAGGATACAAGTCTTACCTCTGATAATGGCGATGATAACTACAGCATTAGAAGAATTATTTGGCAGTGCAGGCTAATGAAAGGGCTGGTTTTATGTTTAAACCACCAAACAGCAGGATGGGCAAACATAAGTTTTGTGCAGTGTTTATTGTGTCCTCTGGAAAAGTCACTGTGTGGAATTCAGAATAAAATTGTTCAGCTTTATATGTGACATTTTAAAAACTTGGATATCTACATAAATTTTCCTCTGACCCCCTCTACGGCAAATAATCTCTCTTGTGTGGAAAATGGGCAGAGGGAGTCTCCTCTGACTTTTCCTCTGCAGTGTGTTTATGCTACCTTCCTCTTGTAGGGAGATGCCTTCTCACCCTTATTTCAGGATTGGCAGCAGATTCTTTAAAGAAAGATGTGTGGAGATGTTTTGCCCCTGGGCCACTTCCAGTCCTCAGACCACTAAATACACCATCCTTAGGTCAGTCATTCTTTTCTTGGCTCCAATTTATTTATCAAGGTGTAGTCCCTAGATACAAGGACCCAACATAAATGGGTTTAATTTGTTCAAATTGGAACGGGTGTGATATGTGAGATGTCCTAATACTTTACATTTGTGTTTCTTAGCCCATGTTTTACTTTATCTAATTGAGAATTGTTTTTATTTCACTACAGTACATAGTGTGACACTGTAATGTCATCAGCCTGTGTCATTAAAGAACTTCAGTGCTGGAATATGCTTGACAGACATGGAAATAATACTTACATCCATTAGATCTGTTCAACTCATGGTTAATTTTAAATGTTTGCTCTCTTGAAAGAACTTGCTTTTTCAAATGTGTACACAATGTACTTTCACAGCTGCTTCCTTTTTTACCTCTGCTGTATATTGGTGACTTTGTATTTATATTTTATTGGCCTTTATTTTCCCTTCCTGTTCACTCTGTGCCTTTATATTTAAAGAAGAAAACAATTTCAGGAAATCAGAGCAGAGCTGCAGGCACCATATTTGAATCCTTAAAATGTGACAGAACTTCTGGGAACTGGCTTATTATTAGCTCACTTCTCTATTCATTAATATGTATTAGAATTCTTAATTTGGTAGTCTTTTCTTTTTCCTTTCTTCTTCTTACGTCCTGTCCTAATGCCTGCTGTAGTTTACCATCAGGATGGGTCCTTTTCCTCTTGAGGCAGTGACTGATGGTCAGTGGTCACCATGTTCCCTTTCTCCCACTCCAAAAACATGGGCAATCTCTCATTATTGCCTAGTGCCACACGTGAGAACCTGTGTGCTATATTTATCAATACTGTGAAGAAGCCTTGTTTCAGGCCATCAACAGTGCTGAATGTTGTACTAGCACAAAACATAGGAAAATCAGCATCTTAAACCTTTTTTTGTTGTTGTGGTGAAATAGTGGAAAGAACTCTTCAACTGTGTCTTTTCTTACAGATATGGCCATGGAGAAACTGTCCCTCCAAAACATGGATAATTGGCTATGATTCTCTCCTCTTCCAAGCCCATTATTATAAGATAAAAAATCTCAGGCAGTGCTACTGTCTTTCCTTTTATAAAGAGTGCACTGATTAATCCATAAATGTATAACTTGACTTTTGGGATGTCAGCTGTATATGTCCCCCTAGTTTTACTTTTTTTCTCATCAGGTGACAGTTTATACTTTAAGAGACTGAGACATGTTTATTGAATTAACTTGATTTACAATGTGATGTGGCTTTCAAATGCAGACCTCTGGGCAGAGAGGTGCTCTGCTTTGTTTTGCCAGTGTCTGTGCTTTTGGGTCCTACAGTGAGAGCTCAGCCAGGCTCCCCTCTCTGCATTTCCTAACACATAATCTATGTTTACTGGCATAAAATATTTTTGACATCTTACCTTGTCAATGTCAACCAATATGAAAAGAATGAGGAGAAAAAAAGGAACAGGTGTCTTTTCTGAGATTGCAGATGCCTGAGGTGTAGATGCTTGTATGACCTTTCCATGTATTCCAAAGGTCCTGTGCAGGTACTCACTCTGGAACACTAGTAGGTGGCCAACTACTCAAATGATGACAAAGCAGAGATTTAAAAAAAGAACTTTGTAGGCCAGAAGTTGTTCTTAATTAAGCTTGGTGAGTTTAGTGAATCTCATTATCCTAACAGTTCAGTAGGGACTGAAGGAGATTACTCAGCAATTTTAAGAATGCATTTTTAATGTACACATACAGTCAGCTAAAGTCAGGTTTTGTTATCTGCAATTTTCAGTATAATCTGCAGAACAGTGCTTGGATAAAGTGCAGAAGCACACAGGTTCTGGAAAATGGTAAATAAATAACAGAAGTAAGTTAATTGATACTGAAAATGATAGTTTTAATCAACAGGCATTTGTTGAATAAGTACCACTTAGTATATCCACTGATTTTCTTGTCTAAGAGTAAATGAATGTTGCTTCTGTGAGTTCTTTTTAATGCTAAAAAAAAATCATAGTCATGTCATGAATCAAAGTTGATACCTATGTGCACATACATTAGCTTAGACAGTGTAGTGATAACATCTTTTGGTACAGTGATGCCAAAATTTGCATTCCAAATCAGAGTCAAATTAGGATTTACAGCAGACTCCAGAGAGGAGCTAGAGATTGAATCTGAAAATGAGAGCATTGCAGGTGACTTTGGAAGACCCATGATCAAAAGAAACTGGTGGCAAGGCTCTGGAGAAGCAGAGCTGAGAGCAGGAGAGGCACTGTACCCTGTGGATTCTGTACAGTGCTGCTAAATGGCAGGAGGGCTCAGGGAACCAAAGCACCAGAGCAGATAAATCTGATGGGCTTGCCCAAGCTGCCTCTTCCATACAATCAATACAGCCTGACTCTGAGCGAGAAAGACTGAACAAAAATCACAAGGCTTTTCTTCCAGTCTCCAATTTAGCTGGCAAATCACTGTTCCACGCTTGTTACAGCTTTTGCAATTCTTGTTTTGTGTGTCTGGACTCTGGCTGCATGTCTTGTTGAATAACTCCCTACCCCTCTGAAGGCCATCAGAAGTGAAAACATGGATTAAAATTTGAAAGGCTAATTAAGGATTTTAACCTATTGTTCTCAGTGATGTTTTTGGTTTTTTTTCATTGAATGTGTGAGTATATATCTTCAAGAACAAGTTATTAGCTGACAAAAAAAGGCTTTTACCTTTTCTTTTATGTGGGTTATTCCTGTTTGCTGTTGTTTTCTGGCCTATTATTATTCTTCATATTTCATTCCTTCTCTTTTGAACGCAGTAAGATACAAAGTGGTAAAAATTTTCACTCTAAAATGTGTGGCAGCACTAGAAGCATGTAATTTACTGTGTACCAGTTGATATCCAGTAGAATTGATTGATTGATTTGGGGGAGCTTATTGCTTAATTTATAGGTGCAAATGCTGTATTTGACCTGAAGATTATAAATTTAAGTGTCAGACATATTGCTAATGAGACAGAATGCCCCACAGGAAGACTTTAATGATAGATTTTGATAACAGGCTCTTGCAAATGAATTCTTAGACTGTGGAGATGTTAATTCATCAGTGTATGAACCTTTGTGTTTACTGCTGAGTATTATCTGGAATTACAAAATAATGTTATTGTAGGGCAGGAATTCTGCATATTGGAGGTATTGCAGGGATGGATTCAATATCTTACATATTTGAAGTAGAACATTGCAAGGCCACAAATGAATTCAGTATGTCAAGAGTAACCTCAGATGTACAAAGAAGAATACAATGCTCAGAATAAGAAATTTAGTAGCATATAATTTCCATTCTTCTCATTTTCCTTTACGGTGCCTTAACCAGGTAGATATGAATAGCTCAGAAGCTATGCTGATATTTTTTCTGTCTTTCAGAGACATCTCCATAAAATAACAATGAAAAATAACAAATATTAAATATGCCTATAACATGCAATACTTTGTTACATAGTAGGATTTAAAAAAAAAAATCTGAACAGTTGATAGTATATTAAATATACATACACTGTATAATGGTCTCTGTAACATATAATGTTTATTCTCACAGAAATTTGAGAATCTTATTATCTACCTAAGGATATCTTTGTATTTAAATGAAAGATAATATAGTCTTACATATATTTCTGTATGCAGCTGGATTTTATTCTGTAAGCAACTGTTAATTATGAAAACACATTCACCAGCTTACTGGTGTCTCAATTTTCTCTCGCCGTCTAGGTTTGTTTTCCTCATCCTCATCCCTCCTCCCCCAGATTGTAAAAATAAATAAAGGATGAGCTTCTGGTGTTTTCCATAGAAAGTCAAGCTTCACTGACACTGAGTAATTTCTTCTACAGCTCACATGCACTTTGAATTTAAAATTTAATCTGTTCAAATCAGCTTGCATTACCAGGGAATTGTGCTTAGCATGTTCCATGAATGATTCAGTAGATCTTAATAGCTACCTTAGTAATTTCTTCTGAATCATTGAAAGAGATCACATTAGTAAACATCACTAGTAAGTGCTAAGTACATTTTTCATAAAATTGTATTTCTCGAGTACTGTTGATTCCAATATCTGTTGTGTAGCTTTCTCATATAGAGTTGTATGTTGTACCTTAGATTTATTGTGGTTGTAAAGAAGATTACTTGATTTTTAAACTTTTTTTTGGTCTCTCTGCAACTGAAACAAACAGTGCACCAGCATGACCACCATGGCATTGTGCTGGCTAGCTCATAGAGTGCCACGCTCCGTGGACCAACCCCAAAAGTGATAAATGTGCCTCTGGCTTCCATGTGGAGCCTTTATTATGTTGTACTTACTGCATATGCTGGTTTTGATTTCTGGGAAGACAATGAGTGCTGTTACCCATTGGAGGAATAAAAATAACACGTGAAAGTAATACGTATTAAGGGAGGTGGATGTTTCATGAACTTTATGTCCCAATGACTTTGAAGTAGCTCCTAATTCAGCAGTAAGAAAGTGGAGTGATTTTTCTTAATTGTGATTCCCTTGAATATTTAAATTATGAATGAAGAATACCATTGTTTCTTGAACAATGGTAATACTTACTTAAATTCAGTCCCATTAATAAAAAAACACAGAATAAATGTTTTCACATTCAAAAGCTTCATTAAACTGCATACTCACAGTTGTCATGTATTAATGATACTTAATATCTTCACTTTTATTTTGAATTTATAGAAAACCTAATACATGAAACTCTTAAGAGTTGTTTTGATTTAAGAAAGATATATGGCACTATGAAAGAATCTGTGGGCTTTATTATCATCTATTATTTGAATGTTTTTGGTGAACTGTTTCAAGTGTGATTTTAACATTATTATTGACTAAATATGTGAGCTATAAAGCTACAAGAACACAGAATGGATAATTATAAATTTAAAACCTAGGAGTGTCTGTAAAACTATCTACGTATTCTTTGAACATTTTTTTGCTTAGAGTAATTGCAATAAAAATTAACTTAAAAACCCAAGCACATTTCTCTTTTAAGTATGAGATGGGAGGACAAGGATCCCAAACCCATGGACAGAGCTGGATCATGTCTGTGCACACAGATTTACCTGTGGTCAACAATGAGCAGGATCAGAAGACTGGGAGCATATTGAATCTCTCTGCTGTTCTATAGAGCATTTATATATAGATATATAGCTATTTTTGCATTCTCATAAATAGCCATCATTCATAACAGCCCTGTTTTGAGTTTATAGTTCTTGTGGTTTCATAGCATCCCAGAATGCAATTCAAAGTATGCAGAAATAGGTGCATAAAGGATTCTGACATGTGCACACCTCTGGCATACATCAGCCTGTACAAATAGAAACAGGGAAGAAAATCTGGCAGGCAGTTCTCCTAAACTCCCTACGAAAGAACAATCAGGACATGCACGTGTGGTGTGAAGTGGGATTCCTTCCTTCTCACTCTGCAAAGTTGTTCTGTGGGTAGAGGCTTCACAGTTTTGTGGTTGTCCTGTTATATGACTCTCAGTTAATTTAGGCATGTATAAAAGTGGTTTTGTCCTTGTGATAATGTCTGTGTTTTGGGGTTTGGTAGTGAGAATACATCCTGGTAATGAGTACTGTGCCTATGACTTATGGTTTGGCAGATCTGGCTCTAATGCACAGCAATGCATTAATTCCTAGAAGAGCACATATGCAGGGTGAATTAAGGTGGGACAAATAGGCATAATTTTGACATTTCCTAAAATTTTTAGTGTTTGACTTCGCAACTACAGTATTTTTTTATTTGTATAGCCTTTGGTGAAACCAGAAAAAATCATTTTTGAATATGTTTAGAAGTTGTTAGAAGATATTTGTGCATGTCAGGTGTGAATTTTCCTCATGAACAGGAGCCTGAACTATACTACATGAGTAAAAATTGGCCTTGATTTTGAGATGTAAATAGAAATTTGAGTTAAATTAACCATATGTCAGCTGACACTTGAGAAATTCTGCCCTTTTCTAAAAGAGATCCATTGTATTTAGCTTGAAACCAGGCTCTATATTTCATCTTTTCTCAGGAATTTCTTACTTTTTTAGTTTCTATCTTAATTCCAGACAATAAAAATAGTGTGTGTTTCAAGTAAAATTCATCATGTAGCTGTGTAAACAGGATTATATTTAACTTTGTCTCTAGAAAGTTTATGCTGGAAACCATTGATTTATATAGGCATAATAAAGGTTAATGTAAGCAGCAACAACATTTATCTCTGACCATAAGGAGTCATCACTTTTTTTTTAATAACAATATATACCCATATTGTTGACATAGTAGTGAATCAAAGACTTCAATAAGTATTGGATTGGAACAGAGAACTGTTCTGGAGTACAAAAGTTATTTGCTACTTTTGGAGGAACAAAAAATCATATCATCAACAAAGTTTATGACAATATACAGACACAAAATAATGTGCAAGCAGATCTTTTGCCTTATTTTCCTATATTTTCAGCCATTGCAAGGGAGTTTCTGTATAGCTGAGTAAAAAATAGGAGTGTTTAAGTATGGAGGCTATATTCAAAAAAGAATTCTGTTTTACTTGAAAAAAATGGACCTCATTTCAACAACATTTCTTGCAGGTTTTTTTTTTAAGTAGGTCAGCCTTGAACTAAAAATCCTTTTACAGAACAAAAGGTTGAAACATTTTGTTTAGAAAATTACTTCTAAAAAATCAACAAGCTATCCCAGGTTTTTCATTCAGCCAGAATTCTTTGCCAAATCTGACTTGAAATTGTGAGTAATTTGGCCATGTCCAAAAAAAGCATTTTTAGTTAGACTTACTCTCAGCCAATAAATTGTTTCCAGCTCTGTTATTGTGTCCTTACTGTTAGCAGAATGGAGACTGTTAAAGCCAAGAAAAACATCTCTGTATATTCTTCTAGGCCACTTAAAACATGTAGGGCACCACAGCCTGCAAAAATACCTTAATAATGTTGTTTAAGGAACAGTTGCAATTAGTTTTGATTACTGTATATAAAACTAATCAGAAGTAGTGCCAAGTAAAAGCTTATACATACACAAACCTTTTCAGTGTTTCAAATATGCTGAAGCAGGCATGAAAAGCATGAAAGATAAAGGAGAATTTGGGGTATTTTACAACCACATTAATTTTCAGAACAGATGCAGGGGCTTTCTTTTTTGTTGTTTGTTTTTATCGAAGATGTTTCATCTACAATGAAAGAGCTGCTTTTCCAAATGGCATTTTTGAAGGTAATTAGCCTGTGATATTTCTATACTTCTTGTTGATATTTCAGAAATATTTTTAAATAATTCAACATTTATTGTTTTCAAAGTCCTAAGACTAGTTTTTTCTGTGCATGTATTTCACAGTAATAAATTACATGTTACACTATCAGTATATAAATTCTGTTTCACTTATTTGGAACGATTGCAGGCAATGTGGAATTGAATGCACCTGCTAATTCTTCTCTCTCATACTCCCTTGCATGTGTGCTCATAATTTGCATATTTTTATAATGTGTTGCCATAATATCAGAAGTTTTCTGTACATGGATGCCTTGAGTCCATCTCATGTTCATCTTGGAGCTCCTGGTGGCGTGGGGAGAGTCCCCATGTCCCTGACGAGCAGTGCTGCAAGAGTAGCAGCTCCTCTTGGGGTCTGTGGTGCCTTGGCCTTGGTAGTGGGTGCCTGTGTCACGTAATACTGGCAATTAGAACATGCCTTTAACATTTTTATCTTGCATTTCTATCACCAGCATGTATTTTGAGTAGCCTGTGGTTCCCCTTTTCAGTCAGATAGCTTGAGGATTACTGTAGGAAGAACAGAAGCTTGTGGTATTTGAATTAATTCCTTTATTTTAGAAGGAGCATATGCAGCTATCAGCCTGAGATGCAGATTGGCAGAAAATGTTACAAAGAGTGTGACCTTGGGAAAGTATATTCTCACATGTGGTGTCTGAGATTGATATCACTTGGAGGTAATGAGCTGTGTGCTACATTTTCAAAGGAATGACTCATTTTAGACATTTACCTAAAAAACGTTACATGTCATTTCTTTCCCAGCTCACAAGAGAGAGAGGAGAGGTAAGGCTCAGAGAACTGTAATTTAATTGTGGTTGTCACCTCTTCCCTTCTTGTTGGGAGGAGCTCTGAGCTGTTAGCAACTGAACATTAATTATTATCTTGCCAACTCTCTATTGTGTATAAAATAATTTAGCAATTGCGCTTCAGTTTTCAGTGCCACGTATCCTCACGAGACATACAGAGATGCCAGTTGGTCTAAATAGTCAATTGTCCATATAGCTTGGACTTTTAGAGAGAAGAAAGCAGAGGGAAAGAACTGACCTCTGCATAAAATGATGGTTTTGTCATCTCTGATCATCACAGAAACTACAGGATGCTGTTGAGGAATTATAAGCCATTGTTCTCTTTTGATCCCTTTGAATGGATCAAAAGTGAAGAGCTTCTTAGTTTTCACAATTTCTAAGCAATTTTGATTATACTTTTTCAGTACTCCTGTTTATTAAAAAAAAAATGTTTGCAACACTGGATGTTTGTGAAATGTCAGTATCCCAAAGATATTAAGTTACTTTGTTGCTGGGCAGGCTAATTATTCATGTTGAAAATAAGGAATCTTGCTTATTAAAAGTAAATGAGATTTATCATTGACTTCAGTTTGCTGAGCAAAAGATTAGATCATTGTATTTCTCACCAAGGAAAACACATGCTGTACTCTATTCAAATTTGACCCTTTTTAGCCTCTAGCAGCTTAGAAACATCAAAAGCTCTGTTCATGAAACTGAGGAAGTTGTTTCTTTAAGAATAGTTTTATATAGGTCTGAAAAAATATTTAGAAGCAGAAAGAAGGCAAAAAAACCTTCAGACAATTATTTTTAGTCCTCCTCCTCAAAAACCCTTAGGCTCAAGGAATTTTAATGTATTTTAATTTTTCATCACCTGTAGCTGCAAAAATGTTTTTATTTCATAGACTCAAAGGTGAGCTTCTACAGAGTAGCACATAATTTCTGATTTCAAGCCATGTTAAGAGTTATGAATTTTGTATTTTGATACATAAAAGCAGATCTTTGAAGGGTTTTGATGAAGACAGTGTTAGAAGTCTAGCACATAATCTGATCTATGCAAATTCTTAGAGCAGTTTTCCTCTGCTGAAGGACAAGAGGCTCATTAGGGTACTAGAAGCTGGAATAACTTGATTAGTGTAAATACAAGGCATAAACTACATCAGCTGAAAAAAGGTAAAATACTGATTAGTTAGATATTTTTTCCTCAAGAATAAATTTGCTTAAATAAATACAAGCTAAGAAGCACTGGCAAACCTTTATTACAGTCTTGTACTCACAGATGCAGACATAAATTCAGGATTAAAAATTGGTTTTGGAAGGTTCTGAAAATGTAGAAAAAGTGACTTCATCCTGTCTTTCCAATTGGGAATATGGACAGGTGGTATGGAGAGTCAGATGAGGTTTGAGAATTACGAAGCCTGATTACACACAGACATTTAAAAACTCAGTGTCATGAGTCATGTTTGGACATGGACAGTTACAGTCTGTGACTTTCCCCTTTTGATTTCATCAGTTACCTCTGCCCACTTTTGCCTAGTCTACATCTCCAGCTTTTAAAGAATAGTTATGTTTTCATTTTAAATGGAAAAAAATTGTGACAGGCATCCCATGTTTGCACATTGCGTAAGATTGTGTACCTCTTTTTATAGAGCCAGATATACAAACATTAAAGGTAACCTTAATGCTTTAAGACCCTTGAAAATAAGTGAATTTATACTTTGAGTGAAATTTCAGGGGGTTTTTTGTAACAATTTATGTGTTTCATTATCCTTTCACAAATGTTACAAAACCCTGAAAATTAATATCAGGTTTTATAAAATCATTATATTATCAATTTTTTTACTTAGTGTTTTTTTGATCCTGAGAAAGCACATAGTGAATTGTGCCTTGTCTTGAAAACCATTGTGTTTTAAGAAAATAAAAGAAAAAAATGGTTTCCATTGTTTGAAAGAGCTTTTAGGTTTGTGCTTCAGCTTTGAATGTTAATTACATTGAGATTCCTACTTTGGTACTTTATACATTTACGAATTATATATGAGGACAGATTAACTTTTTTTAAACTATTATAAATGTTTTTCAGAGGGCCTTTTTGCATTTCTGTAATTTTACTGTATTGCATGTGGTATCTGCCACCTACTGGGTATTGTCAGAATTGCCAGTTGTTTACATACTCCTTAAAATAATTGCAAAGTGCCTTCATCCCCCACCTATCTGTTACAGAAATGAGTACAATGGATATCCTTGCATATGTTAATGCATCAAAGGAAGTAGCCCACAATTCTCAGCCAACCACTTTAGTGGTGTGTAGTGGTTTTAGATTGAAATCAAGTTTTAAGCAATGTTTATATGTCCTGCATCATTCTAACTAATTGATTGTTGCTCTAAAATAGTCATGCATTTTGACCAGGCAGTGAAAAGCAACATATGAAATAAAAGCAGTAAGCAATGAAAAAAATGTCCAAGCCAACCCAGATGAGAAACATACACAGAGTTGTTCTGGTGGGAGGACTGTGCTCATGTTACAGAAAAATTGGAGACGTGAGGTGAAACATTTTCAAATTTAGGTATATATATTCTGAAAATAATTCTCAGCTTTTATGTGTAGCTGCTGATAAAAAGTGGGATTTGATTTACTGAGTCTAAAAGTGAGTTGAAGTGCCTTGCCAAGTCCCTATAACTGCAGTGCCCTTTAGTCCCTGCCATAATTAATTCTTTCTTCTACATGCATTAATTTAAAATAACCTTTTCCCAAATAGAAATGTGCTGAGTCTTGTGCACTGCCCTTCACAGTCCTCTGTTGGTACTGGAAAAGTCTTTCTACCCTTGCTCTATGTCCCAATCTCATGCATGCAAAATGACCACATACTGCCTTCTTGGCTTAAAATGACAAACAGGAATAATTTCTTATGTGCAATAATAGTTGAACCTAGTTTTCAAATTAGGCTGCTACCTAATTAGGGCTTTCTTTCTGGAAAAATTAAAGTTCCAGCTTTCTCAGTCTCCTGGACTCCATCAGTATTTAATTCAGTGTAAGCAAGATCTTTGCTTCTACTAAGTTTTTTGCTTATTTTTGTTTGTTGCTATTAACAGGCTTAATTTTGTCTTTTGTCTAGTTCCCAGTATAAGCTGTTCTCTTTAATAAGATTTAAGTTCTAAATAGGATTTTAGATTTCATACATGAGTTGCATACAAGCTCAAAGATAATTGAAAGATGAGCTTTTTCAAGTCTGATGGGTACTGAAAAGGAAGTCTGGACTTCATAGCAAAGCTTGTAGCTTGACATGATACAGCAGAAATTTCAAGCAGAAATGCATGAAAATTATGTCAACTCTCAAGGCTGTCCCTTCAGATATTCTTTCTCCAACTGCTGTTTCTCTTAAAGAGTTGCTCTGTGCAGGCTGTTGAAGTCCTCATGGCAGCCAGGAATTAATTCTTTTAAATCTTTCCAGAATATGTCTTCCTGGGGGAATTTCAGCTTCCAGTTCAGAAAGGCAAAATGCTGGATTTTTCTCCTCAGTTTCCTAGTGTCAGTGTGTTGGCTGATGAGCTGAAGGAATTTTACACCCCAATAACTGCAAAAGAAGGTGGGGGGGGGGGAACCTCTGCCCTTGAGATTTGACTAAGTGAACTCAGTTAAATTTTTTTTAAAATGCAAAATAGGAAGCTAATGTAAGACTAAGTGCCTTAAAGCCAAGCTATGTGTCTCTCTGTTAGTTTAAGCTGTTAAAGCTCTAGATGTACATTCTGGATGAAGCACGAGATGGAAGGAGAATTAGGAAAAAATGTAATATAAAGAATAGTAGCTTTAAAGTGATTGGTATGTAATTGGAGCAGAACAAGTAAACTATGAAAAAGCTGCACTCAATACTCAGCAGTTCATTTCAGGCCACACAGCCAGTTACTGCTCTTGAAGAGATTCTAACCTGAGCCTACAAGAAAATTAAGCACTGTTCCATGAACATGGAATTGAAGTAAATATCATAAGGCAAACCAATATTCAGGTCAGATTACAAAGTACATCCTAGACCAAATATTCCTTTAAGTTTCTGCAGTACAACTTCAAGCATTTGCTTCTTAGGGAAGATGTTCTTGTTCTTTGTGTAGAGTTCTAACACTTTAGGCTAAATAGAAGGCAAAAGGCCCTTAGAAAATTGTGCAGCACATCCCTGCTTTCTGACATGCAGTTCATTTATGTGGCAGCTTCTAAAATGAAAGTTGGTTTGAATACACTTTTTCCAGAAGGTTTGGTTGCATTCTTCTTCACTCAAATGCAAAACAGAGTTCATCCCCAAGCATTGTTAGCCAAGGGATGCACAACCATGAAATGTAAACAGTTTAAAACACAGAGGTTAGAGGGTGAAACCAGAAACATGTCAATTCCCAGCCCCACGTAGTCTTCCTATCTCAGGGGGGTGAAACAGTCACTCAGGGTTGTATTTTGAAATCCTCTGGAATATAAAAGCAACTTCAGAAAAAAAAAAAACCAAAACCACAGCTCAAAACCTGTTCTCAGAGGAGTAGCCAATAAATATATATTTTATATACAGTCAACTTGCTCTCCATTAACACTTTTGATGTACCACATTAAAGCAAGCATATGGAATTAGGTTCACTTTCATGTTATATTTAACTGGTATTTCCTTTAAAAAGAATGTTTTCCCTCTTACTCTGTAAAAGTTAAGGGAGCCCATACTTGTCTCCACTAACTCTTTCCATGTTGCAAACAACAAATACAATGATTAAAAGAGGTTTGAGTCACACCATCATATAATGAAGCATTTACAATTACCTTTTTAAAAAATCTTTCCTACACTAAGGTTTATTTAATGACTTGATGGAAAGGACTGTTGTGCTTTTGTTTGTACCAATAGACACTGGGAGATAAACTTGATAAAATATAAAACTGTACTCCTGGTAGAGCCTGAGCATCAGTTGCTAAAACTTGCTATTTTGTTTTCTTCATCTGATGAATAGATTTTATCTGGTGTAGCTCAGATGAAAATGTCTGGGTAATGTCAGCTGGGATTTGTTTATATAATGAGTGTGGTACATTCAGAATTAACAATTATACAAGCCTAGACTGCATTCACAGAAATGGATGTCTTCGCTGTGGATAGACTAGAGTTCTGGCTTTGGCATAAATAATTTTAATATAAAGCGAGGGAAAGAATCAGGTAGTCTTGCAACCCATTTTTATGAAGTAGAAAGGTGGCAATTAGATGAAAAGGGGCTGTCATTTTGAAAGAATGAAGTAGCAAATGTAAGGAAAGCAAATATTTATGTGACTTCTGAGGTAAACTGCATAGATAATGTGAAAGGGCCATAGTTAGAGTGGCCTGGAACCGACTGTGTTCCACCAATCACAGCTCAAGGGCTTATCCCTAAATGTGAAAAATCTGGAATTACTTTAGACTTTGAAACCAGGTATCATTTGTTTAATTAAAGTATCATTGAGTAACTAATACAACTGGCACAAAGACTGAAGGGTTCAGAATGTATTACTGTGGATGACAAAGAGGATAGATAAAATAAATTTACTTGGATCAACATCACTTAGATGAAAATGGGATAATGAAGACATACAGTTTTAATGTAGAATGTGGTATCTTTAGAGTTGCTAAAGAGAAAAATACTTTTGAAATGTGGGTCAGTATAGAAGATCAGTCCTTAGTTACAAATTTGAGAACAAACTTTTCTAACAAAGGTGGATCCCAGTGGTCTCGGAAATGAGAGCAGTGTTTCTCACCACACTGATGGTGAACCAGCAAGAGAAATTTTTTACTTTTGATTCTGTTAAGTTGTGAAGATGTTGTAGAACTGTGAGCTGAAAAGATCCTCATCTAATGTGGTCCCACATTGATACCATTTAAATGAAATATAGACTTCTGTCAGCTTTCATTTGTAACATAGCAAATTCTGGGGAATTAAGGAAGCTTCCCAACAAGGTTGGTTAGGCTTGAAGGTTGGAGAACTTGCGGTTTTTTAGTCAAAACTGAAGGATTTGGAACTTTTACTCTCCCTCTCCTTTCCATACCCCCCTGACTCCTCCCCCAAAAAAGAAAAAAAAGGTTTGTGTCTTAACAAAACAATATGAATATTTGAAAGTATCTAGAGGTATCTAGATATGCAAAGGACTTGAGCAAGCAGTACTGTATGTCCATTTTAAAAGTCAGGAAGTATTTTGTGAATAAGTGAGATTCCTAAAGTGAAGCCGATTAAGCATTTTTCAGGAACTTATGAGAAATCGTGGTAGGTTCTTTAGGCACTTGAAAAGAGAGAGAAGAAAGATGAGAGATCATTAGACTGTGACTGTAACATCCTCATTAAAGGCAAAGTCAGTGTGACCTCACAACTCAGTGAATACTTTGAGTCACTTTTCAGTAAGGATATTGATGTTGAACAAGAGACCAGAGGCCAAGTGACTAAATAACTATAATGAGTATATAAAATAGAAATTACCATACCCAAGAGGCACGAAGGACTGTATTCTCAGTAAATGGACTGGAACCTTTTGTTCATAAGGTACAGAATGGGGTGAGGAGGAATGGGGGGCAAGTCTGGTGTATATGAAACTGCTTGCTTTGAGTTGTACTGGCTACCAAACCTAGGATGGCACTGGATGAACAGAAAGTGATGAGTGTTTCACAATATTTTAAGAAAAAAATTAATTCAAGGAGCCATAAAACTTCATAAAATGCTCTCTGAAATACTTGAGAAGAATGAGTGTGGAGGTAAATGAAGGATGAGCAAGAAAATTATATGGATTTACCAAGGTGTAGGTTATACCTTCTTGTCTTGACTAGACATTTGCTCCTCTTACTGAGGGATATGTAATAGACCACGGAATGTGAATAGTCATCTGAGGAAGCATTTATTAAGACAGAGAAAGTTAAAATTAGTACATGATTAAAAAGATGTGTAAGGAACATTAATGAGGAAATCTCATAGTAGGGTTTGAAGCAGATTGCTTGAAGACTTGCTGTAGGATAGGTTTGAGGGTGGATCTTATTTAACATTCTCATTAATGACTATGGCACAACAAGGTTTTTACCAGTGGCATTTAGAGATCAAAAAGTTGAGATGCGTCATCAAAGGAGGATCAAAACCTCATGAAAGAGTCTCTAAGGTCCGTGAAATAACATGAAATGGCGCAAACTGACTCTGCATTTATAATTTATGAGCTGTTTCATCAGAAAATAAAATTATACCTGTTAATCATAAGATGAATATGACCTCTAAGAGGGATGAAAAGCCTTATGTGATCCTCTATCCAATATTCAGTGAAAATAAAGGCATGAAAACTTCACTCTCTGTGGTGTTGATAAGGTGTCATTTGGAATGCTGTTCTCAGTTCTGTACTTCACAGTGCACTAACTGGAGTACAATTAGAGGGCTGCTGGGATGGTCAGGAGGATGCTCAATTTATCTTGTCTATTTCACAAGAGCTTGTCTAGCCAAGTGGATCAGAGGTTGAGATGGGATATAATTTCTCTTTATGATAGGGAGAAATGAGCATTAGGGAAAAAGAAAAACTTAATGACTCTTCCAAGAAAGAAAATTCCACATAAAAATGATCCTAAAAAAATCAGGGTTAGAAATTAGAACCATAAGAGAAATGAAGTTATGGAATAGTTTTCAAATTTATATACTTGGGGGGGGGGATGGCTTATTTAAAAATGGAGTAGGGTAGTAATCTATGAAAGGCATGTTGTGAAGTGCTTGATCTCCATACTTTTAGCACAAAAATAAAAAAAAGAAAATGTTGATTCACTTAAGTTACTGTTACATAACTTTAAAAAATATGCATTTATTTCAGTAGGACTCTTATTTATACCAACACATGCAGTCTTTTTTCCTGTTGCTTCTATGAATGAGTTTCTACTTAAAATATTAAATTTTTTGCAGTTTTTACAAAGAACTCCAACTTTATGTTTCTGTAATCCTACGTTTATGTCCATAAGCATGTTTGTTTCTGGAAGTTCCATTTCTGTTACTTGAGTGCTTGTAAATTAGTTGTTATGAATAAGGATGTAAACACCAAGAAGAGAGTGGAGTTATTTCATGTTGCCCTAGGAGAAAGCTGATAATAATAGGTTAAAACTAAGCAAAGCAAGAGAGGTGAATACCAGAAAGCTGAGAAATCCCTATCATAGAAACACATAAAACTCCACTGGAAAAACATGAAGTGTAGAGAAGAAAGATACAGTCCTGTGGAAATGTAATATTGCACCACCTGATTTTTTGGTCTAATCTTGATTTTTTTTTTTCTTACTACTTTTCTCTTTTTTTTTTTTTACCAGTGCATTGTTATATTATTACAGTGGACATTTCCACATGGTGACCGCTCATAACACTGTAAGCACTAAGATGACTAAACACTACTGACTCATAGCAAAATGTGACAGGAAAAGAGGAATTACACTGTAAGATCATCAGTTAAGCTACAAATAGCTTTACTGGTTCGACCACCCTGTTGCTCCTGATACATATTTTAATCATTAGTCAAAATATAAATGAAATAGCTATTCTCCCTTAAAATCTTAGAGTAAATTAGTCCTATAAGAAGTCATCAGTTTGTTGTCTTGCCCCTAAACCTTCAATACTTGTTTTTCTGAATCATTACTACTGCATGTCAGTGCTACTGTATGTCATTGTACTTTGTTCCTGTCTGCACATTGTCCTGTCCTTCCATTCTGCTTTATTTCCTTTCCTGGACTAATTCAGAATGAATGGATGAAACTAAGCTTAGTGGATTTTTGTTTTGTATTGATGTGGATTTTTCTGGCAGCTATTTTCATCTTATTTGAAATGTCTTGGCTTTGTTCTTATTTGAATTTTCTCTCTTGGCATGAATATTGTACTATTATACTGGCTAGTTGATTTCCAAATCAAATAGTTTATGAAATAATTGAAGTAAAGTACTCTTATAATGCTGAAATACTTTGTACTGCACAATGACATTTGGAATGAGCATAATTGCCATTTCTGGATACTCCTTTGTTTCGGGAATAATTGTGGGTTGTGGACTTTTTTCTCTGTAATTTTTATAAAGCAAAGTAAAATCATTGAAATTCTGGGCATTTTAAACTAAGTATTAGCTACCAAAAAGAAACTTGTATGGCAGCAATGTCAGCTTCCTGGTTTTATTCTGGTTTGGAGCATTGTGTTTTCACCAATCTTCCCTTTAAAACTGTTTCAGAAGATCCTAGAAATAGTCAGGGGTCTTTTCACCAAAGCATATTATTAATATCTGAGTACTGCCTTTTCTTAACAGTTTAAATACCAAGCTGAGAGCAGCCAGCACTAGCAGTTCACTTCCATCTTAGAACTCATCAAAATCCCAGCAGGAGAAACTTCAGAGCAGACAAGAAAGAGCCTGAATGAAACCATGTAGATAGAGCACTTGGAGGAGAGGCACAGGCAATGCTCAGTGCCCTGGCCTTTGCTCTCTGGGGTTTTTTTGTGTTATTATCTGATGGAAGTCTCATGTAAAATACATGCAGTTTCCAGGAAGCTGGGTCTGTCTGCTCACAGTTGAGTGTCCTGATCACAGGGTCAGGTTTAGTTGATCTGCACTTGAGCTGATCACAGTTTTTGCTTGCATGGTGGACTGGAGAAGAGAGTACTGTGTACCTGCTGGTGGCCTGGAAGTGTAGGATAGTCCTCTGTGTTACAGGAGATCTAATTTCATTGCTGTGCAAACTGAATACATGTGAAGCCTAGACCTCCCTCACTCAGGAATCTTCAGCCACAGTCTTGACCTTAGCTGTTTTGCAAGGATCTTTCTGAGCAACTGGAGTGCAACTCAAGTTTGTCTGGGTGAACCTTGGCAGGAAGAGAATTTTGTCCTTTTGGGACACACTCCCAGTTGTCCTATTGATAAAATTCAGAGACTTCTTGTTTAATCAAAATGTTCAAAATGCATATATATATATTTTTCTCTTCTTTCCATAATTTATTAACTAATGCAACACAGCATTTTTTGCCTCAAGCAAACTCTGATGATGGGGAAACTATTTGTCACTTTAATACCAAGTAAAAACTGTGCAAAATGAATCCAGGCTGGCCAACTTCTAACAAACTGAAGTCTGTATTCATAATGGTATATGTCTGGATTTGACACGAAATGAAATTGTCCTTATAAAAAAATAGAAAAAGAAAACAAATGAACTATTATACCATTGTGCATCTTTTAAAAAGCCTTTTTTTGGTAGAAATTGTGTACTTTAAAGCAGAAAGCTATTTTACAGTATTATATAACTGTCTTAAAGAGCACTATGGAATTAGTGCCAGTAGAGGATAACAGTAAAAGTTAAAATAAGGAAATTATGGCACAATTATTTTGTATATTTGCATTTCATCTCTCTGTTGTTTTCTAAAAAGTGCTGGTTTCATAAAAATGTAGTTCTTTTTAATGCCCAGTGCTGCAGGTGGTTCTGAGTTCCTTGACATTTATGCTTTTATCAGATTTTTTTTTTCTTCATGTTGCTTATATTTCTCTGTGGGAATAGCAAAAAAAATCTGGCAGAAAATGAAAGCAAATGTGCCCTGAAAGCTTCACCAAGTGTGGTATTAGTTTAGATGTCTCAAATAACATAATCTTTTGGCTGGAAATATGGCATAGAATCAGAGTTACTCTTCTGTCCTAGGGGGAGCTCATGTGATTTTTCTGTAACCTGTTGACTGCTGCTTTGGTTGCTGTCCTGTGGATTTTTGTGCTCTGGGACTGACACAGGGTGGCCACAAGTCTCATGACTTGTCACTTGCTTCCAGCTCTCAGTATTTACTGTGTATGAGCAGAGCAAGAGAGAATGTAATAACATGACAGTAGCTATCATTTTAGTAGTAAACAAAGGTAATAGAAACAATTAGACATCACAAAAGAGTAATTATCAGCTTGAAAAAAATTTCTACCATGGTGCTTTACAATCCATCAGCAAAAGAGCAAAGAGACATTAAAGCAGAGGTGCAGTCATTATATAGCAATTCTCTTGATGTAAGCAATCACATATGACATAATGAATAGAGAAATAAGGCAAAGATTAAGAAAATGAGGATGTTCAATTTATGTTAAAATTAGCATCAACAACAAGCATGAAAGTAAATGGCATAAACTAAAAAGCTCCAAACTTCAACTCCAAACAGGACAGTGTCCTGTCCCCCAACCAACACATTTTATGCCTATGTGTGTATAAATGGATGAACACATTACAGGTCTTGAATAAACCCCTTCTTCTCTGTTCAGCTTCATTAAAACACATGAGCACATTAACAAATATGCCTGCTGTCATGGAAGCATCACAAACCTTGATCAAGTATTGAATAGCTAAGCATAATGAGCCATAAATATTTTCTTAATAAAAGTAAAAATATATAAAATTATTACAGGGTAAAAAAAATATGAGTATTGTAATAAATGAAATAGAACTTGCTATTGCCAGGAAAAGGGTTTTTTAAAAGAAGTACAAATTACTGATGAGCTTTGAGATGGTATTCATTTTTTTTCTATTAGGTTTGGTTAGTATACCTCAGGGTTTATCGTTAACTAACTAACTAGCTCAGAACATATGGTCTGAATATTTGCTGACATGGTTCTATTCATTTCAAGTATTTTTGTCAACAGCCATATGTGAATTCTGCTGAGAAGGAAGAAGTGAATTATGATAAAGTTCTGTTATTTTTCCTGGAGGACTCAACTTGTTTACAGCCTGATAATGTACAGTTATGTCAAAAACCTTTTGTTTACAGGGCCTATTTCAGCTTCTATAAAACAGAGCATCAGCAGGAGAGTAGTGCAAGGTTCAGGAAGGGAGAGTAAGGTTAATGTGTATTTACAAGACCTAAGTGCAGCGAGTATTTAGTCTTTCACAGTACAGCTTTAGAGTGCTGG
This sequence comes from Passer montanus, assembly GCF_014805655.1. Lineage (NCBI taxonomy): Eukaryota > Metazoa > Chordata > Aves > Passeriformes > Passeridae > Passer > Passer montanus. The sequence continues at coordinate 5,235,677 of NW_024364270.1, forward strand.
TTTAAAAGTCTTCACATTTACATGCCTGTCAGAGGTATGAGTCTCTGTGTAATATATTTGTCTTGTATTTCTTTGTTGCCCCTTCAAGGCCCCTTAGAAGTAATGCAGAGTTCCCTTGAGTTTCTTGGACTTGCTGTTGACAGCCACTGCTTAGAAAACTAAGACAAACACTTTAAAAAGAAAAAGAACTGAAGTATTTTTATATACTATAAACAGTGGTAATATTAGTATTTATATAATTTCTAGAAGAAGAGAAGGTTTCATTCTCAAATTATATGGTCACATCAAGATATTGAAGCTTATGAAAGTCGCTGTACTATAAGTACATCAACACTCAAATACAGAATTGGCAAATGTGAAACAATGTTTAAAAAAAGGATCAATCTCCTCCTAACAGATGTGGCACAAGGTGTATGCCTGTAGAGATTCCACACCCAAGTTATGGGTTAACTACAGACAAGCAAGTATGGGAAAACCTGGTTGAAAGCAAATAAATATCAATCAGAAAACATATTTTCTTCACATTGTTTGAAAACTGTGATAAGTTGCTTGTTTAAGTAAGGATTTCAAAGCATGCTGGAGGACAACTTCCAGTGAGATGGAATGTAGCCTTTGTGGTGGGACTTTTGCATACAAGCCTAGTGCCCAGAAGTGTTTGACTCAGGAACACACACTGTGCAGCTCTTCAGAGTTTCAGTGTTGCCACTACAGTTTAGAAAGAGTTGAGGGTAAATTGCTCAGAAATAAGATATGGTTTTTTGTATATACAGTTTCCATTGCTCTTGGATACAAAACAGATGGACTCTCAATAAGGAGACAATTTTACAACTAATTCTTGACCTCACCTATGTAAATACTATTGTGTTTTAATTAATTACCTTTGTTGCTATGATAGATATGTGACTAGATGGTAAAGAATTGGAAACGTCTAGTTAAGGAAATTTATGTGAGGAGATGCAAGAATCTGATATGAAGGTCTGTAGTTTGAAACTTTTTGCTGATTATATTAAATAAATAAATATCTTATATATTCTTCATGTTAATGGTGCATTACATTAGGTTTCGATTAGCCTTAATGAGATTTACTTCATGTCTGCAACAGTGTTCAAATTACATCAAAATTACAGAAATGGAATAAAATGAAAATACTCCTTTTCAATTTGGTTGAACTAGCCTTAATTTATGTTATTATGCAGCCCATTGAGCTCTTTGAAGAACATCCAAGCTGTTTCCACACTTATTTTTATAGGGATATGGTTTAAATAAAAGAACTATCAGAACTGTTCTTGTATTCAGCCACATACATTGTCATTACTGGCAGAATATCATCCCATTCCTTTAAAATTGGAAATGTTTGTGAGATATCACAGGTTTCAGCCACTCTTCTCTATGAATTTTAATTAACATGCTATATTTAGTGAGCTGCCCTGAAGTATTTATTCTATTACAAGTATTTCCAGTGCCTGCTTTAGGATTCAAAACCAGGATACAAGGGTTTTCCTAGGAGTTTTATGAGTTTTCTGCATTGATTCTCACTTTTTACTGTTTTGATTATTTGTTATTACACTCTTACCTGAAGTTTGAGGTGATCATTGTCCATTTTGCAGGATATAGCGAAGTGGGGAGAAGAACACAGCCCAAACTGGTCTTTAGAATCAGAATGAAAAAAGAAAGAAAAAAGCTCAAAAAATCCCCCTGAAAACCCAGCAGACAAACAGTAGGCAAACATTAATGCTAGAGTCCCATGGCAGCCTAACCACAAAATCAGCAAGGGGCTCTACTCCCCTGACTTGCAGATTGGATCCAGCACACTGGCATATGTTTCCATAGAGGCCCCACAGGCATTGGCAGGGGTCGGTATCCGAGTATCCAAGCTAGCTGATCATGGTTGGTACCCCATTGCTTTTTCAGTCACCTTGTCTCTTCATTTCCCAGAATTATGTTCTCCCCAGCTCCTGACCACGGTTGGCTGCACATGAAGACAATCTCAGGTCCCTGGCTCTTCTGTCAGATGAGAAGGTTTGCTTGCTCTAGGTTGCCTGACAGGTGCACACCCAAGTTTGATGGTGAAAGGAGTGGAAGAACTTAGAAATTGGTCCTGCAGACATCAGGTCTGGTAGATATTGAGTTTGAGAAAGTCTGGTGGGTCATGATCAAAGAAACAGTCTTTTTAAACATACTTCCAGGCAGCAACTTCGAGATTGCCTTAATATGTAGATAAGACTGGGAGGACTATTTAAATTCCCTTCTCACCTTATCCTTTACACAGTGCTGTTTATAAAGTGTGTACACTTGATATTTAGTTGGGAGATAAGTTTCTCTAAGATAAATTGCTTGAAAATATCTTTTCCATTCAAATTAACTTCTATTTTGCTTGATTTTTTCAAAATATAGCTGCATTTCTAGTAAAAGTAGTTCTTTTTATTATACCTTTCAAACAGTTATATTAGATTTTAACTGAAAAGCAGAACTAAAACTAGGTTTCACATAGTAAAATCAAATATTTTCAGCAACAATCACATTCTCCTTAGAATTCTGCCTTAAATTAAACCATATTTTTAGCCTTGAAAGCTTTTGTAGAGAAAACGTTTTCATCAGCTTTGCCTGCACACAGGAATTTTGGAAGAACAGACTGTGGTTTACACTGAAAGGAACATCTGCACCCATATGGAGCATGGCAACCTGCGAGTCCATGCGAGCACTGGCGTAGCCAGCACAGTGGGGAGGGTGACAGATGTGCCAAGCTGTTAACAGGCATACATTGATCCAAATTGCCTGCTAAGGGGCAACAACTACTATTTCAGTCCACAGCCAGCAAGAGATTGAACTGAGGCTGTGGCCTTTTAGTTAATTATAGACCAATTACTTTGTCTTCACATACAGAAGGGTAGATTTCAGCCACAGTATGTTCTTTGGATATTAACAAAACATCAGCCTCTTGCTATATTTATATACAGCATTCAATTAATATTCACTTCTTTCACTAGAATTGCAAGATGCTCTTTTCTTCAAATTCATTGTCTAATAGATTTTAATGCTGTCATGAAGTGTCCTAACTTCATTGCTGGGAACTTGGGAGGTACACTGAGCTGTTACAGCAGATTTACTCATAGAAGAGAAGGAACTATTACCAATGTGGAATTACTAGATATTGTTGCTAAAAGGAAACCGTAGCCCATTAAAGACAATTAAATTTAACTGGAAATTATTTATTCTAAGGTATATTTTTAAAATAAAAAAGATAATTTACTCTATACTCCTGTCTGTATACATCTATCCTACCTTAAGATATGACTACTGCAGATTTTTAAAATTTTCAATAATTATCTGTAATTTTGTTGTCTAAAGAAATTTGTTTTATGGTAGATAAAATGAAGCACACATTGCCCAAAATGTTTAATTTAATGTTTAATTTAATCAATAATTAAAGCCGGTTGCTTTATTTAGACTTGCTTTAATTCAATTTAAATATAAAATAGTGTATTAAATTGTAAGTTGTGACACAGGTTGTCCAGAGAGATCTTGGAGTCACCAGCCTTGGAGATACTAAAAATTTGACTCTACATGGAACCTGAACAACTTCCTTTAGTTTGGCCCTGCTTTGGGCAGAGTGTTGGACTAAATGATCTCCAGAGGTCCCTTCATCTCAATAATTTGGTGATTATGTGAAGTTTTAGAATTGTAGGCCACTGCCTCTTTTATTTAACTTCATTCACTGATACAATTCTTCATTATGAAAGCTCTGTAAAGTTTGATAACCAGCAGAATAAAAGACAGGCATTTCAAGCTCAGTAATTCCATGCACTGTCTCCTCCTCATGGCTGTCTCAGCATGTTTAGTCAGTTCAATTTAATTTTGAATAGCTTGATTTATTATCCTGTGCTAAAATATAGCATCTTTCTGTTCCCTTGCTCATACTTGCCTGCCTAGAAGTTGTCCCAAAGTGGTTCGTCACATAAAAATCTGAGAAAAGGGATATGTTTCTAAATGCTGTTTATAGATAATGTATTATTAGCCTTTCAGTACACCACTATGGTCAATTGTGAAATCAAGAAATTTCAGGTTTATTTGTGTGGTTTTGGGGATTTTGTTTACTTGTTTATGGAGGTTTTGTGTAGTTTGGGTTTTTGTTTGTTTTGCTTTGTTTAGTTTTGTTCTGTTTGAAAACAGATTTTTCTATTTACAATTCTTCCCTTGCAGCTACTGCTACTAGGCAGAGGTCAGTAAATGAATGTGTAAAACTAGCATAAGACAGCATCTTTATGTTCCTATGTAGAATATAAGTAGCTGGGTCTACATGTTTCCTGCTGATGACAGTGTAAATTCTCTTTTGAAATGTTAATAATTAGAAAAGGAGGAATGTGGCAGATATCATAGGCCAAATACTGTTCATTATATTGATGTGGGAACCAGCAGTACATGTGTTCAAGTTACAAGACATCTGTGTTCTTGGGAACACTAAAGTTTGGGGATACTGAGATAGAATTTAGCTAAATTGTGCTTCATTTTAATTAAATTTTGCCTTTTCATCTTCTGTCAGAAACTGGTCATGAAAGTTTCAGTCAGCCACTCATGTTTAGAAAAATCTGGAAAAAAAATTTCTTTAGAATTGAAATAATTTTGATATTTCAGTTTCAGTAATTTAAAATATGGTGGCCACATGACCTCTGTGTCGAGCACATGATGTTTTTGTAGTTGTGAAAACCTGTCCAGATCTAAGAGATTAATAAGTCTTTGAAGGTTGTCATCAATCAGACATGTTCAGTAAAGGCTTCTGTGGCCTGTTCTGTGCTGGCACAATTCTTGTCTGGAAGACTTTCATGTGCCCGCAAACTGCACAGGAACTATTTGTCAGAGTGACTCTGTGGTTTTCAACCCAGGCAGGTAAAGCAGGATTTTCCTGAAATGTTAGTGTTTTGTGGAGGCCATCAAGCACTCTGCAAGTTTAGGCAACCAATCATTCCTGAATTCTCAACAATTGTCCTGTTCCTCCCTCTGCTAAAGCAACAGTTTGCTTTAGTTAGAAGGCTTGGATAGAGGATGAGAAGACTGGGACCAGAAGATACAACAATGGGAAGAAAACAAAATGTGAGGGGCATTGTGATGGAGAGGTTTGTAAATCAGCAGCAGAGATTAGTAGAACTTGGTCTGGTTTTGAGTGGAAAGGAGAGAGCTGTGAGCCAGCCACTGGTGAAGGCCATGGAGATCACACAAGCCTAGGGGAAGGGGAAGAGAGTGTGGCTGGACAAACAGAGTATTCCTTTACAGAATTCCTCATTCCCTACTTCCCTATATATGGCAAACATGCATGTCCTAAGTAAATTTTGGTTACAAAGGATGACTTTTTCTTCCTTTGCATTGCACATATACATTTATATTGTCTTCTTTGCAGAATTGCAACATTTTTTTCTCATGTCTGCTTAATAGATGGCAATTCTAGGTTCAAAATATATTCTTTTTGTTTACAGGGATAAATCACTAAAAACTGAAGAAAAAAGAAAATAATACTAAGTCTCTTTTACCATTTAGATCTTTCTTAGTTCTCTATGTATTTTTGCCTTTTAGGAAAACTGGCAACATTTGTACAAGATGGGATTTGTGTCTTTGCTGTGATTTTTCTGGATACTTAGTTTTCCAAGGCATCTTTGAAATGTCACTACTTTGGAGAGGCAACCACTGCCCTTTTAAATGGTTCTATTAAAGTAAATTTGAGGTGCCCTGAAGCTTTCTCAGGCAAATCCCAGCAATAACAAGTTGAACTCCCTTAGTGAATGATTGATTTGGTAGATCTAGCATTCAAAGATTTTTTTTAAACAGATTTTTCCTTTTGCTTTTAAGCAACACAAGTAAATATTTGTCTTTTTCTTTTTCTTATTTTTTTCTTTATTTCAGAGGAGTAAGTTTTAAATAAAATCGATAATGACATCAAAGAGATTGTCTTGGTATAACCTTTATGTAAAGCACCCTTTTGGTTTCTAGTAAGTTACAGTACTAGCAATGAGAGTCAAAGTATGATTTGATTGAAAAAGGGAGCTCTAACCACAGCTTTATTCATGGTTCTGCGTTATTAATATGTAGGATTACTTGTAGTTATTTGTATTATTACCCTTTCTACTCCACAGACAATAGCTATTCTAAAAAAATTTGTGGAGAAGGCATCCTACTCTGAAGTCAAGAAATTTTGAAAGCTGACTTTTAAAAGGTCACTAAGACATTCTAGTGTCTCAGAGGATCTGTTATTCCTCCCCCCTGCCCCCCCCCTTTTTTTTTTTTGGATCCTGACAGAAATATGGAAGAAGAAAGGGAATTCATTTGGATTCCTACCATGTGAAATTCAATGTAATTGAAGACAAAACCAGTACTTTTTATAACTGTTGACATTAATAGAAGCATAGAATGAATTTTTCCAGAAAAGCTGTATTCAATTTCCTTTTCCTTATTTAAAAAAACAGTTTTCAGATGGTTTACGATGCCCAGTTATAAGCAGCATGTTTCAAAAATATTATTCTTAAAATAAGATCAATAACCAGATTTTTTCTGATATTTTTCAGATAAATTTCAGTTTAGTAAGATATTTAATTCTGTAGCTTTTAACAGATACATAAGCTAGTTTCACTGCTTGAGCTTCTAACTAGCATCTTTACTGGGAAGTGTACCAATAGGAATACACGTGTGTAAGTACTCATCTGAATACATGGTGTAGGGCTTTGCCTGACTCAAATGGTAACTGTGGAAAGAAAAGCAACTTTGGCATTTTCAATAGTCTCACCTAAAATATCATTGGAAGAAACATCATGGCACCAAGCAGCATACATTTTATTTACATGCAAGTGAAATTCTCATAAGTCAAGAAAAAATTATTTTTCCTGCAGAATAATTGTAAAGTGCTTTGTATATTTATGTACCTATTAATTTTGGATAGGTATTATGAAAACGTATGCCAGAAAAATGAGTAATATAAGTCTTCATACATTCTCTTTTTCCCCTTTTTTATTTTTACCACTGAATTTAGATTCAAGGTTTGAGTAGAAGTAATGGCCAATTATGGTAATAGCTTGAAGGTTGTTACAAAGCTAGTCATTCAACTGCTAAAACCATCACCTCTCATCTCTGTTGCAACAGCTTTTTGATATTTGTTACAGACTTTGAAATTATTTTTTAAAATATTACAAATCACTTCATATATTGCACATAGAAAAGCTGTTGTATGGCTGCAGAGATTTAAATTTTCTTTTCAGTTCATGCTTATATTTACTTAAAAATAAGGTGTTAATGCCAGTATTTTGAAAGGAAAAATATTGGCTTAGCTGAAGACTGCCTCTTCTTGTGCACGAGACAAATCTGACTCCATCTGGTAAATGTCAAGGCTGTCATGGAGTAAAGACAATTCAAAGGAGAATGAAAGATGCAGGCGTGCTCCCTCTCCCTGCAGTTCTAGTTGCATGTCTGTGTGTCATTGTATTTTTAAAATATCTACCTCAAGGCCGACATGACGAGAATGTTGTTTTCACCTTATCCACCAATATATACAAACATATTGATGGATTTTCTTTCTTTCTTTTTTTTTTTTTTTTTCAAAAAAGAAACTCCTGACATTTGTGTCACTGGAAGGTTAGAAACATTTTGAAATCAGCTGCATCTTTTAACTCTTTGTGCACTGTGTGGATCCCAGTGAGAGGAACTGATGAAAAACATAGAGAAAATTGGCAAGGAATTTACAAGCCTAATCTGATGAAGGATGTATGTTCATAACGTGAGATGACTCAGGCATGGCAGGCTGCCCATTATAGTGGTGTTCCTCTCCTCTTTCCTTCTCCCACCTCTGTTTTAATGATCAAAGATTTGAGTGAACTTCTGAATCGGTGAAACAGGCTCTCTGAAGACCAAAGAGCCTTCTCTTGCACAAAGTGCATATCTTGAAAGACAAGAATATCTATGCAAAGGTGGAAAAATATTGCTGAAAAGCATCGCTCCTTGATTTGGTATTCTGCATAGGAGTAGTAAGAAAATGACTTCTTCCCCACACATTTTTAATATAGACCTTTGTTCCTTTATCGAATATCATTCCAAATGACCTTACTGGAAGAAGGTCCATAGGCATTTGAGACCTTAAATGGTAACAGGGATTTTGATGACGGCCCACTGCTGCAGATGCTGGAGCAGATGTGTCTGTAGTCAACTTTTTCCACTCTGCATAGTAAGTCCAAATAATGTTTCAATACCCCATCTTATGGTGGAGAAAGAGGGTTTGTCTCTTGGATATTGATTGGCTTGTCTAATAACTCTCTTCATATATTTATTTTAGTGGCAATGTGTTGGAGATAAGGTAATTTCTACATATTCTCGGGTGAAATACCAAGTTAGCTATCTCAGAAGGTACTGGACTTGGATGCTTCATTACCTTGTAAAACCTTGAGCCATTTTATAAATAAGAATAACTTTAGAGCACTGACAGACAGTAACTGACGTGTCTCTACTGTGTGCTACAGCTTTGATCCAGGCCTGTGCTGTCATTTTGCTCAGCAGTAAATGGGTAACTTTGGGCAAAAATTTTCAAAACTAGTTACCAGAACCTCAGCCATTTGGTGGACCACTTCTGTTTTGGTGGACAGACTTCTGTTTTTCAAAGCTGACAGTATAAAGCCAAATCGTGTCACTGCACATGATCAGGTTGATATTTAACTGTGAAACTTAAGAGTGCAGTGTGCTTGTGCTCTCAGTTCTGCATCTGTCCTACTTTAGGCTCTGCTCAAGAAACCTGCCTTTGACTGTCCTGACCCTTGAGGATGTGGTACTTTTTTTTTGTATGTTTACTAGATTTTACAAAATATTTTATATACTAATGCTCGCAAATATTATGCCATCTAAATGCTTGATCTTTTCCTTGAATGTAACCTTAAAAAAAACAAACAAAAACCGCCTAAATAACATCAGTAAGGAGGAAACCTTAAACTGCAAGCGAGTTAATATCCTTGAATGTAACCTTAAAAAAAAGCAAACAAAAACCCCTCTAAATAACATCAGTAAGGAGGAAACCTTAAACTGCAAGTGAGTTAATACAGATGACTAGGGCAATTTTATGTCTCCAGAAATAATTTATGGCTTTTAATAAAAATGGGCCTAATGAAGTATGACCTTCAAAATGTATTTATTAGTTTGTATTTTTCAGTTAATTTCATTTACTGACATTGTCTAATTGGGAAGATGCTTGTATGTTGATTTAGATGGGAAATATTTATACTTGTGTGTCTTCTCCAGTGTGAATTCGTGGTGTCTCTGCAATCCAACTGTGAATGTTTCTGCTGTACCAAGTAATATAAGGAGGGAGGTAACAAAGTAGAAGGATGCAGCAGAGTGGAGCTCTGGGGATCAGCACCCAGTGGCTGGCATGTCTTTGGGGACCTTGCAGCACCCAGACAGTTTCTCCTGTGGCACATGTAGCCGCTCAGCACATCAAACGTGCCCCTGCCCAGCAGGGCAGTCCACAACCCAGGCTGGGGCCATGATGTCAACGTAACACTTTAATGTTCGATTTAGAAAAAGAAAATTATGCATTCTGTTCTCTCTTTCTTCCCCCCCACTCCCCAGATACTGGAAGTGCAAGATTCATGTCAATATTTCAAATGTATTTTGGCCCTATTTTTTTCTTAATCTGTTCTGAACTATTTAGGAGTTGTTACTTATTTTTTTCTGTCTTGCTTTGTTGCTACAGCAATGAGAGAAAACTTTGATGTATGAATATTCGCTGCACAAAAATTATTATGAATCATTGCATTTATTTCTGCTTCCTAGAGTACAAATATCTTACTCAGCATATTTCATAACAAAATATATTATTACGTTTGCCTGAAGCCTACAGTCCCACTAATAGGAATCATAGTTGCCATATGAAAAGTTGACAGAGTTTCTGTCACAAGCAGGTTTTAAGGGATTTTGAAAGTGTCTCTATATTATTTCTGTATCTGTGTATGTTATTTAATTGTGCTTTGCTCAACAGTAAAGTACTGTTAGTAAATGTTATTTCTGTGTGTGATGGTGGATGGGAAGATGGTGATGAATGGACTTTGGCAATATATGTGTTATTTACCTCCTTTTTGTTATAAATCCTACCTCCTTTTCTTTATTCTTGGGGCAGAATCACCATTGCTTCCTAGCATTTTGCTGAAACAGCACTAGCATGTCACTAGATGAGTAGGAGTTAATTTAAGAGAGTCTGAACATAGATACACAGGAATACATTTCACAACAATTTCTACTTCATCTATATATTTATTCTAGTGAGAAGAAGCTTCCAAATTAGTAGACTTTTATAGGTTTTGTAGACTTTTAAGTTGAGAGTGATAGAAAAGAGTGTAGGAATTCTAAATAAGGATCAGTCATCACCTAATTCTTGTATTCTTTGAAAAAGAAACATCAGCTAAGTCTTCAAGTGTTTATTCTTCCATCAGAATAGCACATCCAGCATGCACTTTAAAGTATCGTCCCACATTTTACAATGACGAAATTTAAAAGTAACCTGTTTATGGTTTTTGTTTTATTTCTATGCAGAGAAGGAAGGATTTGTAGTTATTAGCTGAAAGGAAAAATGACAAGTAATTTATAAAAGGGACTTAACTGGACTTAAGAGGAATTACTTGAAGACCCAGTATTTCTTATCCTCTTGCAATACAAAACAACATGGTATTCTTGTGTCCCTAAAGGCATTACTGTGCTCATATCAGAGCTGTGAAAAATCTGTTGTGTTTCTGCCCCCAAGGCATTACAATTCATTGCCCCCTTTTGCCTGCAATTCAACTTCTCACCCACCTGTGAATTAGGGTAGCTGAAGTGTAGGTGCGTGTTTGCTACTGTCAGTCCTTCTAGAGGTGTGATAACCTCTGGCAAAGGAATGAGTAAGATAACAGAGAGATAATGGTGGTTGTGTATTTGAGAATATGTAAAATGAAATTACTAAAAGATCTGCTAGGAGTTCCAGAACTGAAGAAACTGTCAGAGATGTGAGGCAGGATGTGTTGGTGCTTGACTCTTTCACTTCTCCTGACCAAGGTTATGGTACCAACTTTTTTCTTACTGTTGAATTTGCTGTGATTATATTCCTGCCTGGCAAATGAGTAAATGTGTTTATAAATGACACCTTATGTGCAGAGCAAATCAGGATGAAAATCTTCAAGGAAAAGTATGAAAATTAAACCAGACTCAAATTTTCTAAATTCTATGAAAAAAGAGTAATTTGCTTTAGAATTGTTCTTACATTTCTAAGAAGAAACTTGGCATCTAATGTACCTAGAGCATATTAGGAGTTTTCCCTATTTCTTTCTTTATCTCACTCTTCTTCCTCCATTCCTCCCTCGCTTGCTCACTCTTCATATCTGTGCTCTAATAATTTGATCTAAAATGCATATTGCAGTTCAAGGCCAGTCATTTTCCTACTATTCACAAAGTAGTAAGCTATTCCATGACATCAACTATTTTAAATTATCCTTCTGCTTGATTATTTGGTTGGTTATTTAGGAGTAATATTGGAAATATTAGACTACTTTGAGAATATAAATCATATACCACCAGACAGATGGGAGTTTGCCTTGTCCAAAAATATAAGATATATATGACTCATTTTTATCTTTGGTTTTCCACTGTAAAGAATGGGTGTCAGCTTCCTGTGTAATTTTGATTTGTTTATCCAGCAGTTTTGTTTGTCCATGCAGTTTTCTCTTTGCCAGTTGTGGTCTATATTTGGTTTCCATAAAAGGTATGTTTTCTTTGAGGCTATCTTTTTTTTACTATTGCCAAAACCACAAGTGATGCACCATTACTTGGACTTTTGTTCTTAATTTAAACTTGGCATAGTGTCTTCCTCTGGTGTAAAACATGAAATAAAATCCTTTCTGACATAAAATCCAGGAGGTAACTCCTCCGTTTGAGATTGAGTGTGGGTTCTGTTGTATCGAGTGAGCTTTTCTACCTTCCTTGCATTGGGAAGTGGGATATAAGGGAGGAGGCAAGAATATTTACCTGATGGTTGAATATTTACTGGGGTCAATTTGTCTTATGGAATATAGGGGGAAGGCTGTAATAAGACATATAGAAGTTAAAAGTTGGGGAGAGGTAGTTTATTTTGACAAGGGTGTTCCATCAGAAAACTGTACCAATTCTTTCTTCCTTTTTTCCCTAGTCTGAATGACTTCGGTGTCTTTGAGCAAACTGGAAATATGTGAAAGTGGAAAAAATTGGTTCCAGTTGCTAAAACATAAACACATGTGGGTTTGTCCAGTAGCAATGGTAATAAGAAGTTCTGATGTAAAATATTTGTTAGACTATGACAGCAGTTGAGAAGGTTTCTTTTCCTTTCCCTGCTTTTTTATCCTCCTCCTCCACCCCTCTTCTACTTCCCTCTCCCCTTCACCCCCTTCCTCCATTTCCTTTTCTTTTTCTTTACTTACTCTCTTTACTTCTTTTTTTTTTTTATTTCCTTCCTTATAAGACCAAACTTGAAATGCCAAATTGGTGTGAGGCATGACAAATATGGAAGAATGGACCACAGGGAGGTAATAGATGTGAAAGCACAAAAGTTTCCTGTATTTCACTTTGTACTGTAAATGCAATTTATTTATTCATCCTGGAAAGAAAGGAAATTGCAATATAATATTTTATGTTGTGCAGTGTTAGCCAAGCATCCCCAAAACAATCTGTGAAGAGCATGTACAAAATTTCTGTGGGTAAGATGCTTGCTTACCTCCTGCAAGCCATGGCGACCTCATATCTTGTCATGGTTGTCCCATCTATTTGCCCACTCCAAAGATGTGTCACTGCAATCTCAGTCACCACCTGCTAAAGTTTTTCTGAGAAGAGGCTGTGAAAGTACAGCCTTTGGCTTTTCTCAGCCTTTCACCTCTATTGAAATTGATATGAGTTCAGTCTATGTTTTTGCAATATAGAATATCATAAGCTAGTTTCTAATTATTTACCTTTCTGCCCTTTATTTAATAATTTCTGTTCTGGGGAAAATAGCATCAAGTTAGAGGCCAACACAAGGCTGTTGATTTATCTTGTCTTAGCCACACAGAAGTTGCTGTGTTTGAGCTCTTTAGTGCCATCTCTATCTGGGATACAGAAGGGAGAAGATTTGAATTGTACAAGCTATGCTGCTTTGTCACAGAGTCTCTTTTCTTGCCTAGTTCTGAAGTGAAAAATGTTGCTGTTTATGCCTTCAAACTGTGGGGAAAAGAAAAGAGATTATACCTTTCTATTTGTTAGAGCAACTCAGTTCAGATAGTAATATAAATAGTGTCAGCTTGGAACTTAAGAAGGATGGTTCAGCTACATTTTATAAATAAAGGTGAAAAAACAAATGAAACAAATTGAATAACTAACCTAACTCCTCCTTAGAGCAGATCAAGTACTCTGCTATTTGGCTTAGACATGTAAACATGAATCTCCAGGTGTCTGTGTCCTTGCTGTTGTGATGTTCGACGGTGCAAGTCATTCCAACTTCATTCCTACTGACACTTTTAACTGATGCTTTTCTGAAATTTTCAAAGCAAAACCCACAAGTGATCCTAGTACTAGCTATACCAGATTTAATATTGTCACATGAATATAACAGCGGGGTGGGATCTGTTGGAAAGGCAAAATTTCATTTTGTAGTGTACTAATTTCTTCATATCTTTATTAAAATTTTCAGTCAGCTATAGTCTGCATTGAAAAGAAAGGAAAGAAGTCTCCCATTTATGTAACAGCACAGCTAAATAGTGCTTTTAGCATGCAGGGTGTGACTTGTCAGTGTTTCAATCTGAGTGATAAAGAATACAGGTAGGCAGTTCAAAATCCCCATTTCTGCGCACTGCAACTGAGAGGAGCATGCCTGAAAAGCCTGGGGAAGGCAGCACTCTGTTAGCTATAGTTCTGGTTAAAGTCTCATAATTGCTATAAGCAATTTCTGTTGCTTTAGCGTTCTCAAGTGTAAACGTGGTAGTTTATTGCCTTCAGTACAAAATACTGAAATGGCTAATTTTTGTAATGTTATCTAGTAGTAAAAGAGACCTAATACATTGAAATTATTGAAATTCTCTACTAATTTAGATTTTTTTTCCCCAAAAGAAAGGCCTGTAGTTTCCATGGCACTTCAGTTTCTTCAGGATTTCCATGTACAGTTCATTGGAAAAATCACATACAAACCACAGTTATGTAGCACAGCTTATTAGATAATTTCTTTTTTTGATAGGTTTCTATAGATGATCTAGTAGAGAATCTGTGAGAGCCGCATTATATCACTAGGCATTTCTATTGCCACTTACAAGAATAGGAAAATTGAATTTTGTTTAGCAAGGATCAATTAGAAAAATGAAGAGATAAGACTTTAAGCACAAGTCAGAGGATACTGTAGTCAAATGAACTCCCCAAAGTATTAGAAGTCTGCTTTGTTGCTCTTAAATTCCTTGACTTTCTTTTCCTCTTAATCCCATCCAAGATATTCTCCAGCCATATAAAATGAACTTTTGTTTTTATGCTGTTCTCAGGGCTTAGTTGAGAAAGAGGAGTGCAGCTGTGATGGCCTTGGCCATAGACTCCTTTTCACTGAGACACATTCCTTTCTCCTTGCCTGCATCACTGGGCTCTTGTCCAAAACCAACTATGTCGTGTTTATATTGTGTCCTCCTATGCTTTAGCCTTCCTTAGGATCCTGTCCTGCTCAGCCCTCACGCTATGTCACATTCATTACAGCAACTTCTTTATTCCCCTTTCCACAGATTAAGTTGTGAGAACTGTGTCACATCACTTTTTGCTGAGCACATTTAATATTTTTTTGGTTAGAAAAGATATGGACAAACTGTTACAGAGATACCATGAGAAAAAAAAAGTCTTCATCAGAAAAAATTATTAATACTCTTCATAATTTTAGCTTCAGCTTGATTTTCTAAGGATGTTCAGGTTCCGTCAGTCAGAATTTCTAAAAGAGGTAAAGCTTCAAGTGCCAGACTGTCATCCAAGACATGTCTTGGATTGCATCATGCCTTTCTCCACTCTTGTGCTTTGGATATTTCCACCCCTTGGTCCAGTGTTCTTAAGACTGAACCGTTTGCTTCTTACTGTCAGCAGAAGTACATGGCTGCTTCTGCAAAGGCTTTTTACTGGCTGAACAAAGTAGTGAATACAAATCGACAGGTGATTCCATTTTCATGTGCCTTTGAAAACATACTTGGCCACTTTACCCTTACAATGAAAAAATTATGTAAAACATTCTAATAAATTTGTGTTGATGTGTCTTGCTGCAGAAAATTAGGTTAATCTCATTTTCATTAAAAAAAATACTCTTTCTGGTGTGGTTCACTTCTGGATGATTATTCAGGATCAGTTTTTCAATACTGTGGCAACTGCATGCTTTCTTCATACAAAACTGGAGAAAACAAAACTGCCAAAGGTTATTGAGAGAAATGTATATAGTTTGCACAGCACTGCAATTTAATGTGCAAGTGATTAATTTAAGAGTTTGATCCTTTCCTTCCCTTTCTGAGCCCCTTCCTTCTTTTCTATTCCTTTTCCTTTTGATCAAATAAAAATTACATTGAAAATCTAAGTCTCCCTAGAGTACTAGGTCACATTTTACCATGAAAGCCAATGATATTATGAAAATATATGAGGATCTCCCTGAGGCCCTATGTTATAGTTTTGTATCTAGTGTTTATCAGTGATTTATTTGTCTGTTATGCACTGCTCCATCTCTAGATATTGCAAATATATTTTCCAGCTGACATGTCTCTTGGCTCATAAAATTTTCTCTAAATGAAAAATATTGCAGATCTGGCCACAGTAAATAGCAGGGAAATAATTTCATGCTGGAGGGTTATCCATAAACAAGTTATCCACCACATCTTCCATCAAGTATCACAAACATATCAGTGCATTTTCCTATCTACATATGCCGTGTGTTTTGTCAGAAGCATATAAACACAGTCAAATGCAACTTAATGAACTGTCTCTTTTTAAAAAAAAAAAAAATTATTTAGGAAAGAAAAATATTTCTTCCCATCCCTTTTTAATTATAAATGGCAAAACACATGAGATTTCTTAATATTTTCTTTTTTTCTTTTTGAATGTAAGGGAGGAAGAGCATCTAATGTTGGAATTTCAGTGACACATCATGGCAAGTATATTTATTAGAAGTTTTTATAAAATCTGAATAACTACACAAATATCTCCTTTTGGTGTTTTTAAAGAAATTTTTGAGGTACTTTTAAAATACACTCACATGTATCAGGCTATAATCTGTAAAGTGTAAAGCAAACTGGGTACACCTGGAGTTTTTTGAAACTGAGGCAAAGATTTTTTAATAGCGCAATTAGCACATAGCTACATATAACTGTGTAAAAGCCTCTTCTGGAAATTGCCTAGCGTGTACTCTGCCTAGATAATCCACTGGCTTTGAGTGCTGGTCTCTGCAAACCCAACTTCGTGTCTGAGATAATGTGATTAGTCCAAACCCAATCTGTGTATCATCACCCAGGACATTTGAATGGAGGGCTCACAAGAATTTTTAGAATGAGAATTAGACAAAGCAGTATATCATTTAGTGAAAAGCCTGATCTGGTAGACATTAATGTTCCTGATGCTTTACTGTGTCCTTTCCTGTGACTCCTGTGTCACTGTGTTAGTATCACTAACAAACTGGATGGAGTCTTGTGTTCTTCTGGCAGCAGTTCTGCTTCTCCTGCAGAAGACTGACTCCTGCTTCCCATTCCAGCTCTACATGATGCACTCATCTACTTAAAGTGGCTTTTAGCACTTTTAAATTGACAACCATTTGGCAGTTTGCAAGATGGAAAGTAAAGAGAAAGAAAATGAAGAGTGTTTAAGAACTTTAAGAAAGTTTGAATTTAGATTTTTGAGTCCCTGAAAATTTATCCTGGACACCAACTGACACAAACAGGCATAAATACCTGTTGGGGAGCACCTGGCCATAAGGACCTTACCTTGTTAAATACAAATTTCTTTTAAGTGTTACACTTAGATGTTTTCTTGATAATTGGATGGAAGACACAAAGCTGGGCCATCCCACTGGGCTAAAACTGCTGGACCTCCTGACAACCATGGCATGTGTTCACAAGGTGAAACCTCATTTGAAGAGTCAGGAAGGTTCAGACTCTGGGTAGGAAAGAGCAGGAATTTCCTGTATTCTAGACTTAAGATTCAACCATGGGATTATAGTTTACCTGTAGAGGTCAGTGTGTTAATAGATGTTATTTGATTTACGCTTAAGTAATATTCATGAGTTTACCTAATTTCTTTGTATACATGTGCTCAGGGCCCTCTGCATCTATATATATCCAAATACATTTTTATTATTTTTATGTGCATGGAGTAGCACAATTGTCCAGCAAATTCCCAGCTGAGAAATGACTTCAGGCTGCAGATCATTCTTCTGATCTTTCTTCTTCTCATGAATTTTAAACCTGCAGGAAATGCATTCTCGCACAGCTGAAGGGTGAAGTAATTACAGGTTTTCTTTGCTTTGGACACTCTTATTTCTCTGGGGGTTCCTTTCCTAAACGTGGAGCATAAGAAACAGCTAAATAAACCAGGTGTCAGAAATTGATTCGTACAATTATTTTTGTACAGAACTGAGTAGTTGAGCTTTCTAGACTCCTGAACTCTGCTAAAGCTATAAGGATTCTCCTGTGTAAAATTAGGATATGAAGCATTTAACATTTTAAAACCTGTTTTTCATGAAGTTAGGCCCAAGCATTGCAGGGTAAATTCATGTGTGTTAGGAAAATTGTTGTTTGAATTTGATGTGATTATGTAGATGAACAAAACATTTTTTTTTCATTTTGCCTACTCATTTTTGGCAGTCATTATTAGATTTTAAACTGGAATATTTTCATTAATAGGAAGTTGCTGAAGTTCAACCCTGAATTTGTATCAATTTTTAGTTTAACAATTATGAAAAACAGATTTGAAAATCTCTGGCCCATGCTAGAAAGTGCTTCATCATTCTTATCTCATAATTAGCTGCTGTCTTATTAAAAAAAACAAGTATATTGCACTTTACACTTGAATGGCTATAATTTATTAAATAAGGAATAAGGTACATTTTGGACTATCATCTGCATTTTGGACTATGCTCTACTTACCTACATACAAAGGCTTATCCTGCTGCTTTTAAGAATGGTGGGAACATCACTTGGTCTTGAAAAAGTAATTTAGGTCCTTTTGACTCTTTCATGGATGTTATTTCCGTAGTTACCCATAAAAGAAAGAACTCTGATATAAAATACTCCTTAGCTGAGGTGTTGTCTCAGGTTGAAATAGTTTGAAAATTCTAAAAAATAGACAAAACAATTCTCCCTTGTTTTACAGTTTGAATGTGAGTTTTAGAGGAGAGAACTTGCCAAAAGCAAACTGCTGGGAACAGAAGACCATAGCTAAGAGAGTGAGTGGCTGTGCAGGACAAGAACTGGGTTTTGGGATACATTTCTTAATTTCCAGTCTGTTCCTCTGAAATAAGGCTCTGATCCTTCAATTCTATGCTGTTTTTCCCACTACAGTATTGCAGTATTCATCCTGAAATATTTTACATAAAAATGTAATGATGGGTGCTGCTGCTTTTCAGGAGGATTGATGTAGTAGTACCAGCTACAGCACATTTAGAAGTATTTCCATTTCTTGATGATCAAAATCTACATTAGAGTTCTACACTTGCCAGCTAGAATTGGCAAAATGTCCTCGTGTTATGTCCATTGGTTCAGTTTCTTTAGTAGAAACAGCACTGAGCCCCAGTGTAGAGCTGGAGTAGCCCAACGTTGATGCAGCCAGTGCTGGCTGCATGCTTATAACATCTGTTGATAAAAATATTTCAAAAATTCAAGAAGTAAAAGTATGTGTGTATATAAAAGCAGTTCAAAACATTACACTGCTGCTCCAAGAATAGTGGTGCTATTGGCCATTTTGTTTTTCTGAACTGTGTTGCTTTTCAGTCAGGACATACGAAGTCAGGATATATTAAGGCGGTGTTATATTGAGTAGTACAGCCCTTTAAACTGGCTCTTAAAATAGTTTAATGTAAATATAGTTACAGGTAATAGATTCTGCTCTCCCTTTTGAACAGTGCTTGTCTTAAGCTCTTTTTAGGGGAACTGTAAGAACTAAAAAGGGATGCTGATTTTCTGAACTCTTACTTTCTTCTTAAAGCTCCAGTGAGTTCACAGTGTTTTTTCCATATTAAAAAAGTCATTGTGTAGTGCATTCAACAAACTTTAGTCCTAGAAGTAGGACATCAAATATTATTCTATTATTAGAAACTTCTTTATTATTTGAGAAGTGGGAGTAGCACATTCTTAATGTAAATTATGCATGGGAATTAAAAAATTCCTTGGTGACTGGAGGTACAAAGCCAATTTAAGCTCTGAATTGTTGAGGTAGTTTGAATATCTCATTTTAAATGAAGTACAGAAAACAATTATGATCTTGTGGTAAAGTTCATGAAAAAGCTGCAGGGCTTTATAATTTCTGGTTCTCCTGTAAGGTGACATGTTTGGTTTTGGAGAAAGAGTTTTCTCTGTGCCCAAGTTCCAACCATTAAAGGAGGAATAGCACTGCAGAGATAGGCTATGACGATAAATGTGTTGGGTTTTAAAAACTTTTCCTGTGCTGATTGCAATTTAAAAAAAAAATTAGAAGCCCTATCAAAAATACAGTACAATGATATCTCATTATCTCTCTTTTTAAAATCAGTCTTGACATAAGGCTGCTGTATGTTGGCTTCAATTTCTTAGTTTTTTTAAATCTCCTTGGCACATACAGAATGCTTGATTGCCAAGAACAATCAATTTATAGAGATGAGAATGGCTTCCAGAACTGTGAATATTAAATGATGTCTTAAACATTTTCTGTAAAAACATATTGGTGGTTATGTTTGAATGGGTGAATTCTGACTGCTTCGATCGCTCCTTCAAATAGTTATGTGGTAATGTAAATCTCCTCTTCCTTAGTTCTTTTTATTCTCTAAAGACCAAATCCAGTTCTCATTAGTGGGAGTGTTAAGTGCAACTGTTTTCAACAACTGCAGATGAGGTCAGTGAGGGCACGAAGTTTAAAGAAAAAAAAGTTGAATTGCAAATATGAAATCACAGATTGTTCTTAACTGTTTGGTAAAGATCAATGAAATGTGTGGAACATTCAGCAATCCCTAGTGGCAAAATCCTCCAAATTGTCAGGGTCTTCTGTTCCCCTCTTTCTGTGGCAGTGAGAATTCTTAATGTTTCTGAGAATTCGGATTTAACTGACATATCTAAAGCCCCATTTACAAATAAAGGCTAGATTTTCAAGGTGTCTTATAATAGAAATAGAAATTTGTGGAGTTTTGGAAATACCCTTAAGAATTTACCAGAATGTTAGGCAAGAAATGCCTTTAAAAACCAGACAGAAGTGACTTCTAGACTAGAGTTAAACACAGATGTTTAAGATTATTGACTCCTTTTTATGTCACTGGGAGTTATTTACAGATGCTTAAGCACCTTTGCAGATTTGATCATTGGGATGTGAGAGTACTTTACACTTCTGAATCCATGTCTCTGTATGCAGTCATCTAAATATCTATCCCTAAGGATGAATACGTGCTTCACCCCATGTGTATTCAATGGCTTCCTGTGGGTTCAATTTTAAACTGCAATACATTGCAAGCTTCCAGTACTTTTTATGGGAATTAGATGATAAAACATATTTGAAACCTTTATCTAATAGTTTTTCTGTTTCAAGATGGATTGCAGCATGTTCCAGATACAAATGAGCTCTGCAGGTTTCTGAGCCGTGTAGTTAAAGTGTCAGGAGTGGACAAATTGTTTGTAACTTGGTGTTACAAACTTTTAACACCAAGTCCTACACAAGTTACATTGCTTTGTCAAATATGTTAACCTATAGAAAGAGCCATACTGCCCTGGATCACTTAAAGCAGCTGCAGTCTCTTTTAAAATAAATATTTCATGGATTTCAAATGCTTTCTTTGTTTCTTGTATTTGCTTAAGCACCACTGTTATGAGTGCAATGTAAATCTGGAAGTATTAGATATGTAATAGGATGACTCCATCTTGGCACCATTGTAAATGCAAATATAGTAATTTGTCATCCCTGGGGTAGCTAAACAATAGGCTGGGTCAATATTCTGTGTAAAAGTAAAAGAGGTGGGCACAGAACACCTGTAACTGCATTCCTGAGGGTATATCAACAAGGCAAAATGGTCAAGATTCCTCCTGAAAAATTAGAAATGTGAAGAGAAATCTATTATTATGCCATTAGGGGAGAAATATTAGATGAATATGGAAACTATAAGCAAGAGTTCTGAAAAAAGATTTCAGGAATCAGAAGGGTTCCTAACACCACAGGAAGGACCTAAAATCAGAATTTATATTAAAAAACTAAGGAGTTGATCTTGATCCAGAACTTCTACTAAGGAAAAAATTACATAAAAACAATTGACCTAAAACCTAAAATCTTGCCTTGCTTAAGACAATATAAATCTTTTAGAAGGTCCTGATTCTGCATATATTGGATGCAAGTGAGGATTCCTTTTGTGTTTAATGGATTTGCAAATGGGTTTTAGGCTGCTAGATCATACTTGCTTGCACTATGGGATAGAAAAAATTCCTGTTCTTGGAAAAGAGCTAATGAAAGCAATATCAAGAATACTCTTGAGAGTTACTGGGACTATACATGTGAGTGAGTGCACAAAGACTTGTAGGATAAGGACATGGAAAAGTAAATTATGTGGCTCTCCGGTATCTCTGTGTAAACTCAGTTTTAATATGAAGATTTTTGTTTTTCTTGGCCCTTCACAAATTCTTGCTTTGTTTTTGATCGGTTTTTGAGTGTATTTATTTTGGTTTTAGGGGCAGTAGTTAAAGTAGGGAAGGATGTAATTGTCTTTTCTTTTTGCTTAATATTTTAAGTATACAAATTAAAACCCATAATTATTCAGTTGGCTAATTGCATATTTTTTCTGGCTCATTGTTATCAGTGGGCAGTAATTTGTTGTCAGAGATGGTCTGTTGGGAAAGAGAGTTAGTCTAGTCCAGTGGTGATAGAACAGACAGGAAAATGAATTACTGAATTACCTCAGCAAACATTTCTTGACTGCTTTGAAGCTTCCATGCTTGTTTCTCCACTCTGTGGAGAATGACACAGAATATTCGATGGATAAAATCAGTGAGAAACAGTCCTTCAGCAGTGCCAGACTTGTGACAACAAATTTAATATGCTTAAACAGCCTTCTTTCTAAATAGAGTGATATAGGTTTTGTGCACTAATTAGAATATATGTTGTTCAGAGAACTTTGAACATTTCATGTGACAGTGTTTAATTGTCACAGATGAGGATTTTCACTCTGTGGTCTGTGGTTTCTTGAGGTGGCTTCCAATATGCTACACAGTGACTGAAGTACTTCCAGGAGGTGCACACAGAGGCCTTCACTGCTAGCAAAGTATCAATTCTTAAATCTTTTGTGTCTCCATTTATAATGCTTTAAGTTCCAAAATAATTTTGGGACCCTGCATTTTAAAATATGAATATTTCTTATCCTGCAGTTCAAATTCTTCAATATTAGGGCTATTGCCATTGAGATAACTGTAGTCGTGCTTTTTCTGAAAAGTCAGAAGAGGACAACTGTGGATAGATAGAAGCTAGGAGAAGAGAGATAGTGGTGAAGGTAATCTCACCCCTGAGGAGTTACAGCTGTGCCAATTATCAAGCATTAAGAACAAGCCTGCCCTTAATAGGCTACAGCTGGATCCAATTAAGAGGGGCGTTATAAAAGCGCAGGTTGGCTGGCGGAGATGGGACATGGAGTTTGTTGACTGTGCTGAGAAGAAGTGGTTGTCAGTGTTGTGAGGAGCTGCCCATGAGAAACCACCGAGAAGGTATGGAAACTTTGCAATAAGATGACAACAGACAACCATAGAAACAGTGGGTCTGTAAATATTGGTGTGAGTGCTAAAGTAGAATCCCATAACCAGGAGATGAAAAGTTAACATTAGGAATACAAGGAAAAAAGATGGGTCTTAACACTTCATAAGTGTTACCCCCATTGATAAAGGCCTGTTGCATCTAGCTCCCTTCCCACCATTCTAATGGTAATTTTGATACAATCGAGCATGCACATATCCAAAGAAAAACTGCATTGGAATTGGTGGCTCTGGGATAGGCAACTTTAGGATACTTCTGTCTTAAAAAATGGTCTTCAATGTGACCACAATTGAAAAGCAGTATTCCAGGTCATATTTGGCCAGACATTGAGTACAACTGAAAGAAGAAAAAAAAAATTCTATGTTAAAATATGTGGCAAGGACTTGGCTAGGTACCAGGCAGTTAGTGGTCACAGGTGATCCTACTATGTAAGAGCATGAGAACTATGAGTTTACTCCATCCCCTGAAAAACAGCAAGGGATTCTCCATCTTGCTTCATGACATTTTGTTTTTTGCGTCTCAGCAGAGAATGGCTAACCCAAGGGTTTCTGTGCCTCTTATTTCATGTTTTGAGGGTTTGAGCAGGACCAAAGTAGAGACTACATCTTCTCTGACCTCCTGTGTTAAAGTGAATTTCACCCTAAAGGCCTCTTTTGGAATAAACAGCTTTTATTTCCTTAAGTAAAAACAGAGTTTCTTCTGATTTGCTGAAACCAGATAAAAGAATCCAAATCCATTCAGTTCTGTTTGGTTTGGGTTCTGAAGAAAGGCTTCATCTCAGTTGGGTTCATACTGCAATTTATTTTTTTGAGGATTTTTTACATTAGGGAGAAGAAAGGGGATGTGGAAGGGAGAGATAACTATGTTAAATCAGAAGCAGCTCTTTTCTAAAAAGAGTTGAGAGTTCCTTTTTCCATAATTAGCACGGTTTTTAAACTGCTGACAGGGCTGTGTTGCTGCTTATTATGAATAAAAGCTGGACATGGATAAAGTTGGGTTGAAATCTTGCCCGGAAGGTTTTGAACACAGAACTATATTTTATGTTCAAATGTTATATTTTTATCTTAATTTTATGTCCCTTTTGACTACTATTATGAGATTAAAGTTAGATGGATAAAGTCATTTGAGAAGCTGGATAAAAGTTAAATTGCCTGAGTCGGTTCAAACAACCAGAAACAAAGATGCATTCTTCCTGGGTTGAAAGGATTACTTCTGATCATTGAAATGGTCTTTTGTGACATTGAGATGAATCAATGTTATATGATAGTGCTCAGACTCGATTCTGCTCATTCCACTGGAGTACTCTTTCCTACCAGCTGTTACTATCATCAGTTCATTGTTTTCAGGTTGGCTCTAAGGATCTCCTCTCATTAAAGAAACATCAAACTGATCCTTCTGGGCATTTTTGGGGTATCAAGCCATGAAATAATTTAATTAGTGTCATAATAGAGAATGTTTTTCTGTAGTCTGGCTAAACATGATAATAAGCAGGAAGGCTGCAACTATATAGTGCTGCTGTCAGTCAGGCTTGACATATAGTGGTGTGGGGATGCTGTGTGCATCGATTTTTATCTGAATGCTAGTGGTAGCAGTAGCAAAAAAGCCCCCAGTGGCAGTATTTAAAGCTTGGGTCTGATTTTTTGCTTTGTATCTTTGCATCACTTACCTGCAGTTTGAGGACAGAGAAAGTTTGGGGTTTGTTTTGTGAAGATATGTTTCTATTTAATCGAGAATTGTTGCTGTGAGTGTTCAGGTGTTCAGTCAATATTACCCAATTTATTTCCTATTTAACTCATAAAGGGAGAATGTTTAATTGTTGTGTCATGAACAAAATGCATGGGAGATGTGGAGACTTGACTGAATACCTGAGAAAAAAATGGAATCCTTCCCTGCAGAAATGTCCTCTTGTCTTCCCATCAGTTCAGCAGAAGTGTATCTAGTAGGTGAAGGTATAATAAAAAGTTCACTTGCAGATAGAAGTACAAGAGACACTTGTCATCCCAGTGTGTTGTCTCTGCAGAGAATTCTTAGGAATGGAAAACCTGGGAGTTGCAAGCTAGTTGCAAGCAAGTGTGTGTGTATATATATATAATTTTTTTTTCGAAACCTATTTTTTCACTCCATAGATGTTTTCTCATTTTGGGGCCTGTGTTTTAATGTTTTACCCTTTTATTGATTTTGATAACCTCTTTTCTAGCTCTTTCATTTTGTGTGTGTGGGAGCAATAACATTTCATTGCAAATTGTACATATTAGTCCAGATGAGAGTCATTTTCTTCCTGCACATTTTCTGAGATGCTGAGGACAGATGTCACAAACAGTTCTTTGCAGTGGTTAGCCTAGGCAAATCCTTAGAGCTGTGTCCCCTATGTGCTATGCACAGCAGTGCCTCAGTGTACACTCTTAATTGTCCTTTAGTAGGTCATCTGTCTAAAACCTGGGAGAACTGTGTTCTTGTTATAAAATTTATTTCATCTGTGTAATGAAGAGACATTTTAAAGAGAATGCTTTTTGAAATGCTTTTATTTCACTGTAAATCTTGTCATATGAAATGCTGTTTTGTACACTTGTGCAATGTATCAATAGAAACAGTTCAAAGACTGAAGATAATTTCTTCAGTGTTTTGAGGCTGCCTATATTAAGCAGCATTCTGGGTTAAGGGTAGACATTTTAATGGAAATATTTGTTCACCTAAATTCAAAATCTTTGCTGCAACTATTGCTAAGCATTCCGTAGATCCATCTTTTATCTTCTCCCAGATAATAAGATAGATACATTTTTTCTGTATTACTTGTTCAGTATTTCAGATATTTCAACAAAGATATCATAAATGGAAAATCTCTCAGTATGACTTGTACTCCTTATGTCTAGCAGCTGTCACTCTAAGGAAAACCCCAAATATAGAATCTTCTTTACTCTTTGATGGGAATGCTTTTCTCAGTGACCTTATGCTCCTAATCAGGAAAATTGAACTAAAATATTCCTTCTCTTTTTTCTTCTTCTTTTTTTTTTCTTTTTTTGATTGATTTGTGTTGGATTGGGGATTTTTGTTTGTCTGTAGGGTTTGGGGTTTTTGAAATTATATAGCTTTCCAGATGCAACTGCCAGTGCCCAGGAATCACTAGAAGTATTTTTGCATCAAAGTAACTACTCATGTGAGATTCAGTATGAAAAAAGTACTATTGCAGGTGCCTGCAGATTAGCCTGTGCATTTTTGAGTAAAGTGTCTTCTCCTACAGGTACCGAGAAGTCCATACCAACCATCTGTGGGAGTAGGCTAAAAAAATGGGGTTAGAGGATGTCGTGCATCACGGCAGGCTATCAAGCTTTGCTTTGCCTGCTTCTAGCACTGCATGACATGTCAGGTCTAAATGCAGGTGTTGTGGGAGGTTGTTTTTGTCTCTTGAAATAGCTAACATTACAGTCCTGTGGGTAAGTTTTGGCCTTGCTATTTTTACACATAATCTATGACACTTTGCTCAGTGTTGGTCTTTTAAGAGTGAAAGTTATTTCACTAGAGCTAATGACCTTGGAATAGGTGCCTTATAAATATTTGGAAGGAAATTGTAATGCTACTGTGAGATAAAAAATTGAATTTTTTGGCTTTTCTGTATGTGTAGGTATGAAGACTGCAATTTTTAAGATGAAATGTCAAATATGTTCTGGGTTTTTTTCATGGAAACACCATATTGTATTAAAGATGGCAAAATGTTCTCTGTAATGCTCTCGGTAGTAATGGAGCTTGTCAGAGACCAAAACACTCATCTTCAAGACTCCCAGCAGGAAAACATTTTCCACAGTGTGATCTGATATGTGGGCAAAACTTAACCTACTGCACCTAGGGCAAGACACCTTTTTCTTGCTGGGAATCACTGAATTACAGAATAGTCAGTGTTGGAAGGGATCTCTTGAGATCATCCAGCCCAACCCTTCTGCCAAGGCAGAGTCAGCTAGAGCAGGTTACACAGGAAAGGATCCAGGTGGATTTTGGCAAATATACAAACGGCTCATGGGCAGCACTGCAGTTATTTTGTTGATTCCCTCCAGGTCCCAAATCACTAAATCTCAGCAGATGCCTCTTCTGCCCACGCCTGAGTGTTCCACTGGTTGTCCTGGCTCTGCGTGCCGTGGGGCAGGAGATGCCACACGGGATGTGCCTTGTCCTGAAGCAGCAGCTCCAACTAATTCACTCATTGCATAACAACCTTGGGAAGTGCAGCTTAATGGGATTTTAAAGGGATTTGAAGCAAGATGTTGAGGTCTCATTTCAGTGCACGAGAACTTAACGGGAGAAAACCAGCTATATTTTCTTTTCATTTCGTTGTGGCATACTTTTCTAAATTATCAAAGCTGCACCCTTCCAAGTGCAGCTTTCCCATGTTTTGGGGAACATACCTTCTGGAAGGCGTTTGGCTAGAGTGCTTCCAACTGGAAAAATGTTTTGGCATGTCCCTAAATTCTGTGTCTCAATAGAAAAATAGTGGAAAAACAAGTATTTTTTTAATGTGGGCAAACTTCTGGTGAAATTCTAAAGTAGAACCTTTCATTTTATTTGAATTTTATCATGTTACAATTTGTTTTCCTAGAGGAATAGAAGGATAAAGTGAGAAAAAAATAAAATTCTGGAAGTTGTTGAGTGTTCCATTAATAGTCCCTGATTAGGAGAAAATTAAAGAACAATGCAGTAATGATAAATTATTCCAAGAGTGGCTGAAAAATGTGCATATGGTCATGGAAAATAAGGGACATAAACTATGATACTTCAGATTGAAGAAAATTAATTATTTACTGTTTTTAATTGGGATTGGCACACTGCAGGAAAGGTGGAAATTCACATGCATGGAGAGAGGAAAGACATAGTTTATACAGTCTAAGAAATTTTTGTGACAGCATGAATTTATGCACTCATTCCTAAAATTGGACTTAAGTAAGACATTAGAAGTACACAAGTCTTGTGCCAGCTCTCTGCACAGGGGTGAATTTAATCTAGAATGAATAAGGGTCTTTTACTTATTTTATTTATTTTTCACAGTCTCTCTTGCCCACTTCCTCACACTGTGTTTTTAAGACAGTATTTTGGACAGCAATGCACCACCTGTAAATCAAATACCAAGGGCAGTGTTTGTAGGAAAGTTAATATATTACTTTAATCTAAATCAACATCTTGCCTTTATGGCTTACTCAAATGTTAATAAATACACCGATAATTTTTAAATGCTATAGTTTAGAACAAGTGCTTAGCATTTACAAACTAAGCCAAAAGACAAAAAGAAATATTTACTAATAATTAGAACAGAACTGGACTTTTTTCCCATCAGGTGTGCAGCTTGTGGTGCAGCACCTGATAATTACTGCCATTATTTGTTCAATGGGAGCATTTTGTGTGCTATCCTGTTTAGTGCAACATGTGGCTGCAGATTCTGCCACTGTTTCACCACTAGCCCTTTTTGTGAACTGTGATTGCAGCATGCTGAGATGTCAATTCAGCCATTTGAAGATTTTAAATATTAGATTTCTGAATGTTCCTGGGGGTAATCTGGTTTCTTTTTAATACGACTGCTGTAAATGGTGTAAACACAGCTAAATTTTCATTTAATATTGATTTTTTAGATGCATCCTTAAAAATTTAGAGCCTGTGAGAAACATATGGGTGGTTTGAAGGTAATTTGCCTTTCATCAACAATTACTTTATGCCTGATGTTAAACAAAGTAGATTGCACTAAGAACCTAGGGGGCAAGTTTGCACTTTGGTGTTTGAAATAAGGTACTATTTTTATTATGGAGAGAAATATAATGGCCTTCAGTAATGGAGTTGGATCACAATATATTTCACATATTATTCTGTTTGGATGTTTCTTATGATCAGCTGAACAATTACTCTTTTAAATTACTTACCTGTGTGTGCATTTTGATATATGTGCATGAATGCAGGCATTTTTAATTTCTATTTTTTTAAAATAAAGTTTCTTGGTAAATACACTTTTGTAAAGATTGTTGTTATATACAATTTTATTTTGTCCAAAGTTACCCAGGGTTGGAACTGTCTCCAATACACCAGTAGGCACAAAACTCACAGAACTTTGTAATGTAGCTCTTGGTTTCCTCTTGTGTCAGACATGTTTTCATATTAATTCACATTAATTCTTTTGTAGCTTTTTAAAAACCGAAATCAGCCTTTTTTTTCAATGCATGTAGTTCATGCAGATTGCAGGGGGAAAAACTTTTGGCTATTTTGAAACAATCTTAATCTGCACACATGCAAGCAATCTTTCTGCTGAACTCTGAAGATAAGGTCTAATTTTTCAAGGGAACTCTCATAGATGAGGTAGAGGTATGCATCTGCTTTTTTTTCAAATATCATAAAGCATCTTGACTTTATGGATGTTAGAAATTTTAATGTAAACATTTGTCTAAGCAATGGTAAACTTTGCCTCAAGCGTTTTTTCAAAGAAAGTAATTTTCATCCTGCAAGGATACCATACATTAAAGAAAAAGTGCATACAGCTGTTTATGGGGGGACTGTATTCAGGAAGACCTTTTGTGGCACTAAGAAACTTAGCTTTGGGGCTGCTTTCAAGCTACCTCAGTGCAAGAAGTAGTGTAAATATTTTGCTTTCCTACTGTGCTTTACAAACAGTTCATAAAATGTTGTTATGTGAGGATGAAATACACTTGTCCTCAGGCTTCTTCATGGAGATCAAAATGGCCATGAAAAAGGCATGAACTTTGAGCTTTAGGTTATCATCTGTAGGATATAAATAAGAAGATACAGCTGTAATCTTGTAGTGGATGCTTTCTGCAATTCTTTTTGAGGAAACTATGCAATGCCTTGTGGTAACTTTGCAGCTACGACAATGTCCGTGATGGATGTGATGCAACCCTTTACAATTTAAATAGGGGGTCAATTTTTAAATTATGTTACTTGAAAGCTCTTTCTGTTCAGGCTTATGTAATAGCCAGTTTATGACACAGCCAGATCAATGTTTAAGAAGGTACTCAACCATAGTGATTGGTTTGCTGAAGTTTATGGACAAGTTACAAAGGTCTGGATGTAGGAATTTAATACAAAAGGACTGGAAAATCCTTAACTGTAATGGCCTCCATGTCATCAGGCAGCTCTGTCATGGTTAGAGACGTGTTTTACAAATGGAGGTAATTACTTATTGGTGACCCTTTCATATTCTCTTCTTCCTTGTGTTCACACATCCTATTATTTTCCTTTAGTGATCTTACATCCAAGTTTAGTATTGGGAATAAACCTCTCAGATAGGTACCAGCTAAAGTAAAGGGGAGTAGTATATGTGCTACCCCTAGAGTTGAACACTATTTTGTTTTTGAAATTCTAGGTTTTATTTTTTATCTAATTCTAGGTCACAGTTGGACTTGGAGTCTTTTCCTATCTACCTCCAACTGTATAATTATACAAACTCACGAACATTCACAGAGTGTAATTCTCTTTCCTTCCTCCTCCCACCACTTTCATCTCCTGTCACTTGAAAAACCTGTAAATTATCTCTCATCAGACTGCAAATGCATGACTGTTTCCTCCTTTCAGAAAACATACAGTCAAACCTGCCAGATTTGA
The DNA here is from genome assembly GCF_014805655.1 of Passer montanus. Classification (NCBI taxonomy): domain Eukaryota; kingdom Metazoa; phylum Chordata; class Aves; order Passeriformes; family Passeridae; genus Passer; species Passer montanus. Next base: position 5,266,211 of record NW_024364270.1, read on the forward strand.
TGGGATTAGCAAGAAGCAGGAGTAATCACAGAGTACATTTATTCAGGTAGTTACCAGCTCAGTGCCATAACTATAATGCTTCTCAGCCCCCCAATATTTCGCAGGAATCCCCAAAAAGTCTGCCAGTAGCCTAAAGTAGTTTTTCTAGTAAACTGCATACGATGAAAGGCGTATATTTTCTTCTCCCATTTTAAGGAAAACCTACAATGACAGCTCCAAAGCCATAAGGGTGCTCCTGGTGTCTGTCTCCTCTTCCTCAGATTGCACAGGGTAACCTGCTGTGATCCAGACTTCTCTGGAGGTAGTGGGGTGGTGCTCCACTAATAGGAATCAACCTCATACCACTGTAAAGGGGGAGCAAGGCACACTTATGGGGTGTGAACCCTGCCCTTTCTTGTACTGCCAGAGGATCACACTGATTATGCATCATATTTTTCACACCTTTTAATATGTGTGAGGCTTAGGTCGAAGCAAGGCATTTGAGACAGTGCTGTTAATGCACAGTATTTCCAGCTGCTGCTGGATTAACAGGCCTTTTTGGCCTGGTGTCTCCACCTGCAATAAGAGTACTTAGCTCTTCAAATGCTGTTGACTTTGGAGGTAGAGAAGATACTGTTGAGAAGCCTTGATTCCTCCAGCAATATGCACCTACCCTTCACTCACCTGAGGCTGGATTGAAACTATCTTAAATTACACAGAAACTGGGATCAGACAATCAGAAAACCAAAGCAGTAGAGTGTCTGCCTAGGTTATTTTTTAACAATTTTTCATTTGTTACAGCTTTCATTTTTTCTTTGGTTTCCACTATAACTGATATCTGCCTTTTAGATTTTTTTTTCTACAAGATCTCATCAAGTTGTTGAATGCACACTTGCTTCTTTTCAGCCTTCTGAATTCAACATTTTCCTTTGTCAGAGGGAAAATGGTGCTTTCAGCTACAGATATTTCAGCTCTCATTGATGAAAGCAGAGCTTATGGTGTATAGGGAGATGTACTATCTTTTATTATAACAGCTGATACAGCTGAAGGAATAGACAAGCATTTGAGCTCACAGCCCTGCTCAAGGACAAGCTTGTGAGAAAAAAATTTACTTCCTGCTTGATCCACATTAAATAGAATGTGGATGAGTAAAAACTAGGAAAATATCTGAGCAGCAACAACTGCTCAGTGTTTTGCAGTAGTTCAATACAAAAATGTTATTTCAGCCTCAACTCCCTTTTCTTTTTAGCAAGTGGTCTTGCTGTGTTCACAAAAGGAAAGAAAGTAAATTCCCTTCCACCTTCTTCTGCAAGATTTCCAGTAAATGTCTAGGTAAAGACACAAAAATGTTTTATTAATGTCATTGTGGTTTAGATTATTGGAGAGATTGTATGTATATAGAGACATGTAAAGCCCATGTTCACTGTGATCATTTTTGACATTTAGATAAACCAAGCAATATCTGCTTGGTTTGATTGCTTGATAAATCAAGAAATTGGCCTCACTCAGTAAATAAAATTACTACTGGCTCCCGGGATGGAGGTCAGCTTTGTGGCAGCTCTAGCCATGCTAGAAACACCACAAAATCTCTTTAAAGCAGAAGTAGCCCTTCCCTGAATCATCTCTTTTTCTGGGTCCAAAGCTGAAGCTGGAACACAGCCCTATCTACCTCCAAACATTCAGGATGAGGAGCAACAAACTCAAGGTATTTCCCACCCTATTCAAAGGTCAGAGAACAGAAAACACAAAGGGGAGAAGCTTCCATCTTTATTTTCATTCTCTGGTAGTTGGGATAATTCAATATCTTGGGGCTACCCATGTTTTATCAGCTGCCTTTTTCTCTTACTCTTAGAAAACAGAGGCTAAATTTGAGGTCTGCATTGTCGGAGCTGTTTCTGCCTGAGAAATACACTGCATGCACATCTAGCTCTCAGTCTCTCTCCTTTACATTTATAGTTGCTGATTGGCTTTATGGTTAGTTTCTTCTTAAAACTGAGATTGCCTGACACAATAGATGATGGGAATACTATGTGATATCTGGTCTGGATTTCTGAGTCTCCAATAATTGTAGCTGAACTATGGTCTGTCTTTTCATCAGAAATTTAGTGTTACCTAAAAAATTGCTGGTAATTAAGAGGTCATCACAACTGTTGAATGTTACATGTTTATTGGTTAATTATTCTGACAGTTAAGAAATATATATCTATTTTCTGGTTTTAAGCTGGGGGCTTGTTCTTTCAGCCCTCCTACACCTTCTTTCTACTTTGCAGTCAACTGTCTACAGATGAGCTTGTGCAGTATTTGCAGCAGCCCACTTATCTCAGTTGTGTTAAGTCTGGCCTTGGGAAGAGGATTTTCTCTGTGTCTATTAATCTGATCACAGCATTCATATAATAGGTTGAGACAGCCTCTTCTTTTTTACATTAAAAAACAAGAAAATGTATCAATCTACTCAAAGTATTTATTACTTTGGAGCAATAAAAATCATGACATTAGGAAAAACATACTTTTATTAAGTTCATTATATGTTGGAAATACCACTTACGGTGATCTAGAGTTTAATGCTGGAAAAACTGGCCTATTTTTGGGATCTGGTTTGCTTTGATCTCTTATTTCCTGGGGATTTTCCACAGCTTCTGTGTCCTGAAAGCTGCATTGCCTCTTTGACCTTAGTAGAAGTCATACAGCAGGCTGTTTCCTTGTGTTTGTATAGCCTGAAGTTTCTCTTTTTTCCCCCTACATTTCTGTTATGTAATCCTTGTCTACTTTTTTCCTTACATAAAATTTTCCATGTGTCCATTCTAAATATCTCCTTCAAATTAATAAGATCTGTCTTGTCTTCATTCTTCTTCACTAAAATAGCACTCATTTTTGTGCACTGTCAGTGGACTAAGGCTTTTGCAAGAAGACTGGAATTTGGCAAAATTATGGCCTTTTTAAACCTAGGTGGAACATAGGTAAGAACCAAATCCATGGCATTTGTTTTGGGCTAATTCCTCAAGTTTTAAACCATACATTTCAGACAGTTCATTGATTTGCTTCTTTGAATCTTGCTGAAGAAAATGTACATCCCCTTTTTATCTTTCAGCATGGCATATAATGATTCAGTTGTTTTGACATGAATTTACTGTTATTTCTTCCTCTGCGTATTTTTGAGTAGCAACTTCTAGATAGAGAGAGATATTTGAACATGCATATGCTTTTGGAAAAATACAAATATCCTGGATGAAATAGCCAAGAAGGCAATTTTGTATTCTGTTAGAAACTCTTGAAATGAAAGGCAGTTTTGACCCTGATGCTGCCATATTTATAGAGACAAGACATTCCTCTGGAAAAAAGTGCTAGTGTAGTCAAAAGTTTGTCTCCTGTCAGTGGCTTCTGTGCACACACTTTATCAAAGCTTTAAGGAACCAAGTTATTCTTTTGTTCAGTTAGCATTTCAAGAGTTTTATGTGATACAATGGCTGTGTAGGAATGTACAGTTTAAGGAAGGGGTGATTTTTCCCCCCTCTTTTTCGTGCCTTAGTTTTTGCTCTCCTGAGACAGTTTTTTCTTTTGCTTGTGAAATAAAATAAATCCAAATCAAAGACAGTTTCTTTGCAATGCTTTCATTTTATTTTTTAAAATCCTTTCATTTTATTTTATTTCTTTTCTTTTTCTATTTTTTCTTTCTCTTTGCACTCTGTTGCCAAAATTGCATTGAGATGTTTAGTCCTACTTTATAGCAAACCCACAGTTTTGTAGCTTTTTCCGTGGTGAATTACAGATTAATTTTTCTTTCATGGATGATAGACATGGACTTGGTTGGACTATTGTATCTGTCTTAACTTGGGTTCATTATATTCCACTCTAGAAAAAGAAAAGACTTGCCAAATATTTTTATTGGCTTGTCCCCTTTACTGTTATAAAAATGTTAAATTGAGAACCTATTAAAACCAGATTTTAAAATGCCTGAAAATCATAAGTATGTCTTGCAGTAATATGTATGGAGTAATTTTAATGAATGTCTGATTTTTCATTAAGTTTTTGTAATTTTCAAAATCAGCCTGCCTAATTTAAGAGTTCCTTAGGCACCACAAATGCTGTCTTTTACTGTTTCATGAGGGAATGGATAATTAGTCTGAAAGCTGTGAAAAGTTTCAGCTAAATTTTCTCTCTGAAATGTCAGGGGAGGACATGGTAGGAAGAACTGCCCTTTGAGCAAGATGATCAGCAGTGTCACATGGAAGGCAATGCCATATGTCTGGCAGAAGGGCTCCAGGAGACACACTAGGTCAGATTTTCAAAAGGGGAAAAGATTGTACGGAGCAGGAGTGTCTGAGCCATTTGAACTGAAATTAAATGAGAATGAACTGGAGAATTGCAAGGTATCACTGTATTTTGGGTGGCACATGAGCCTGGATATCTCCTGAAGTTGTGGTGGACTTGGCCCCATTTATAATAATTTGCCAAAACATTAGAGACATATACAGTTTAGTAAAACTGAGTTTTTATATAATATATGCAAATTTTGATTTGCAATACTCTCCTGAGGTGCACTTTTTGATGAGGGTTATGATTAAATGGAATATCTCTGTATAATAGCAGAGGTATAAGTAGTGTTTTTTTTTTCTCCCTTCCTGCCACAGAGCTGTCTTTAGGCCACCAGGGACTTTTCTTCTTTTCTTCATTTTTCACCCTTTTGCATTGGTGAGATCAAGATTAAATTACCTAAGATTTAAATAAGAGGAAAGCCAAAACTGAGTATGTTTTAGAACATTTTTTAAAGTTAAAGGTAAAACCAATTTGCACATATGCATATGTTTACAATCTCTTACTGATATATAAATTAAAAAAATACAACCTGATTCTTGCCTGTATGCCAAATTCACTTAATTCGATATTGATGGGAGTCCAGGCACAACCAAAAGACCAGTGGATCTGACTACCATAAACTAACAATTCCACTTGTGCTCAGGTCTGCCAGGAACTGCAGAGTGCAACCCAAAGACCAACCTTTATTAAAGATACCTTACGTCGCTGTATAAAATTGTTGCAATCAAATCTCAACAGGTCTCTTATCAAATGTTTTGTTTTGCTCCTTGACATGATATGATAGGAGAAATTCAAATGGATTTTTAAGTTCCCTCAAGAAGATTTAGTTGCACAGCTCCCACTAATTAATTTTGCTAAAATTGTCACTTAAATTGTAAAAGAGTTAAATATACACATTTTTTTTTACAGAATCAAGGACTTTTTTATGTATGCATTTTAAAAAGTGTTTATCCTTTATCTGGACAATCTTTTGCTTTATTTTATTACAAACTATTTGTGTTTGCTTTCTGTGTATATTGGTAAATTTTCTGTTGAAAGACTATAGTAACCTTGTATGAAAAGTAAAGTAGTTAATGGATTTTTTTTTTTCCCCCACGCTGGTCTGAAATACAATGGAAAAGTTGCTGTGTGAGGTGTGATAAAATCAGTACCCATGGATTTAGACGATTTTAAAACATGATCAGTGACAGAAAAAAAAAAAGAAAAAAAGACTAAACTTACTGAGGTGTTGCCCACAAGAAAGATTTTAGGGCAACTTCCCAAGTTACAAAAGCAACAGCCCTAATACTTCCTGCTGCTAAAGGCCACTCCCATACACATGCTCCCAAACCTGTCCCGAGCCAGAACTCATGCTGTTACCAAAACACCATGTGCCAGGAAAAGCTTTCTAATTGCTTTGAAGATAAAGTACTGGAACAGGTTGCTTAACAAAACTCTATTATCCCCTTCATGGGAGATGGTGAAGAAATGCTCAAGCAGTGAGCTGATGTGTGTGGCCCCTATATTTAATCCCCCTCTGTGCTTGGTGGTTGACTGGGTACCCTCTGGAGAGCCCTTCTTAGATGAATTTATAGGATTTTTGTGATGGCAAACAGATGTGATGGCACAATTAGTAGATAATTGGCATTGATATTTCTCATAGTGTTAGAAGGACTGAACCAGTACTTGGATAGAGTGGAAAATTTTCCCAAAGCCCTCAGCATAGACCCAGTTTGACTTATAAATCAATAAACATTTCAGTTAAGGCTACACACAGCCCTGTGATCCTTATGTGCAGGGAATGACAGGAAGGGGAACTGTCCTTCTAGTTAAAGTAATTGCAGTCCTTTTTTTTGTTTAGATAAAAATGCAGATAACCTAGGTTTTGCCACCTGTCACTTCAAGCCAGATGAAGCCACTTGAGCTCATAACATAACAAATATTCCATATACATCTGTGCTTCTTTTGAGCTGATATCCTTGGAGATCTTTTACCCTGAGGGCAGCAAAACCTAACAAAGAAAGGAAATTAAGAGTGAGTTGTGCCTATGAGCCAAAATATACTGTAAGGACCATCTATAAGCCATAACACTGAAGGATAAATGTGTGATAAGATACTTCATATTTTCAACTCTATGTGGCTGCATAAGCAACTGTTTTAAATATTGGGGTGGGAGCAGAAAGAATTAAATGTATAAAGTACAACCTTAAGTGGAAAACCACTTATTTGATTGACTATTTTTTAATTGCTTTTTTCCTGCTAAACACATAAAAGCAGTTCCCAAAAAGGCTTCTGGTTTTTATATATGAATACTTTTTGATGTGCTTTAATGAAGTTTGCCTATAACCTGATGTCCTTCAGACATGTAAATTATAAAATAAATTCATGCCATTCTGCTGTAATATTCTGGAGCTGAAGTACCCTAAATAAACCTTAAAGGTTTGACAGATTGTTTAAATGCATAGAGCTCATGTTGTTAAGTTTGCCCAGGTACAGATATTCCATTCGCTGCATTATTACTCGTTGAAATTCTGAGAAATAAACTTGTATTTTCATATATTGTTGCTATGTGGCTAGCAGTAGATGGTCAGAGACATGAAGTACTGGATGGGAGGCACTTTGGGAACAATATTCCTTATGAATTAAGAAAAGAACCAGAGATGATTCAATTCATGTATGGGTTTCTTGTGTTTCACATAAAATTGTTAATCATCATTGAAAGATAAGAGGTTGTTGCCAGGCTATGAGTTGGAGCTCACAGTTTGAGCATCAGAACCAATTCTTTACTTGCCAAAAAATATGTCTAAATTTGTGGATATATACAAAAGTCGTTGAGACTTGAGATTGTTTTTATGCTGAGACTAATTTTTCCTCCACAGGAAATGTGCAATGGCGCAATTCTCTTATCACACTACAGTTTTATCTAACAGTATTCAACACTTGAATAATCCCATATGTATGGTGAAGAATAAAATAATAACACTGGTTTTGTTGCTGTTTGGGGTTAGATTTGTGCTTAAGCAAACCAGTCTTGTCGTGCTGTCTGATTCAGAGCTGTAGTTCTCAGATTATCACAGGGCTTGCAGCAAAGCCATGCTTGTGTTCAGTGCTGGTCTTCAATATGTGTTTTGTGTTCTGATCCTTGTTTTCATAATCAGGATACATGGAACTCTGCAGAAGCACCATAGGCTAAGAATTATCCAGAAAGCTTGGAGACCATCAGTGTAGAGATGTGCAGTATCAGCTATTGACCTAAGGAACTTGCAGCCTAAGTGGATGCAAGGGATGTCCTGTGTGTGGCAAGTGGCACCATTTAGTCCCATCTCAGCTTTGGATGGAACACAATCATTGTCCTTATATATGGGACCAGTACACAGTCCTAGCCTCAGAACATATCTTTGAGGACTGGTGGTATAGGATGCTTCTGTCCTTAGCACCAAAATTTGAGTTGTCATGGATGATTGGATTGTAACCTGAAGCTCACGTTACTGAGTATGATATGGACTTCAGACTGACTCAAAATACACGTTGATTTTTTTTTTAAATTTTTGCCAGTGCAAGCAAATGCAAAAGATGGAGGAAGGCCCAAAAATGAAAAAAAAAAACAAAAAACCCCCAAAAAACAAACAAACAAAAAACCCCAACAACAACAAAAAAACCCAGAAAAACCCCAAACAAAAAGACAAACAAAACAAACAAACAAAAAACTCAAACAAAAAAACCCCAAAAAAACAAAAACAAAACAAAACCAGGACAATCAGTGGCATTGGGAGTTTTTTCAGAGTAAACTCAGGAGATGGGGTATTTGTCCTTGTTCTGGCCTGTCCAGTTTAATTCTGTCTTTTATCAGGTATGATCTGAAGCCGTATTTTCCATTCTTCACAAAAAATTGTTGGTTATTCTGGAGTTAGGTCAGGTAAATTATCATACCCTTAGGAAATACTAAAAAAAAAAAAAAAGAGAGAGAGAAAGAAAGAAAAGTCCATGGGGGAAAGAAGGTTTGTTTAGAAATGGGTCAATTCAATTGATATTCACAATTGTCACTGCCAAGGAGAAGTGGCCTGTGGCATGCAATTGGGAGTAATGTTGGGGTCAGGAGGTGTAAATAGTCTAATTGAGTAAATCAGTGGTTTTGCCTTATTTTTTGTAACTTGAAACTGTAGCCTTGTCATACCAATCCAGTCAAACCTGCAGGAGACTCCCAGTGTTTGGTGGAGGGAGCAGTCATCTCGGGAGGTTGGTTAGTGTTACACTCTAAGCAACCTCTAGTTTTTCTCTGTTGAACATAGCTGGGTCTGGCTTGCTTGGACATAGATCTATGAAGATGCATGAGGGTGAATTCCTGCTTGCATGTGTCCTAGAACAGGCAAAACCTTTTCTGCCTCTTTAATCCTCTTACTGTCTTGTGTGATTCCTTTCTTTCAGTACAGACTAAACCTTAACTATGACTTCTGGTTTTCTCAAAGGCTCTCTTTCCATACTGAGTTGCCTTCTCAGTTCTAGTGACTCTTTGCCTAGCATTAAATAGCTGTTATGTGGCATAACTTTAGTCATCTGTTAGTCAAACAGATGAAGTAGACTTAACAGTTGAAGAAGTAGGCTTCAAATTGCAGTTTCAATGGTTTTTCAGTGTTACTGTCCCACTAAGATGTCAAGTATCTTTTGCAGGAAGGGCAGCTGTCTGGCAAGGAATTTGATAAGTTTGCTTTGAGCAAGATTAGACATGTGTTCTAACATAATACAAAATGTAGTTCATAATTTCATAGAGACATGCTCCTCTCTGTAACGGATACAACAGACAGATGGGGGAGCACAAGTTTCAAGAGACACAATTATGATTCATTTGTGAAACAGGCGTGTTGCACAACAGCTGCTTGCCAACCTCAACTATTCCTCTTGCCTTACAGCTGTGCAACTGTATTTTAATTTTTTTTAATTGTTTCAGAGAGAGAAAAGTATTTTGTTTCATCTAGTGTGTTTTAAATGCTTTTTGTAAATAAATAATCTAGAATGTTTTGAAATGAAACACTTTCAAAATTAAGAGTAAAATATCTGGAAGAAATGTGGCAAAGATATGCTTTTCAGTGCTTTTTTAAATGTAATTAGTCACTGAAATTTATCACTATCTGATTTAAAATGTAACTTAAACAGGCCAGTTTGAAAGAAGAATTTTGAAAGAGAACAAAGTAGTTTTCAGACAAGAAGCAGGACTACTTCTAAAAGTAAAGAAGGAATAATTTGTTGTTAGTAATTTTCAGTTTGGAATTTAGATTTTCTTAATATATTTAACCTGTTTTCTGTTGAAACATTTCTTTTGTTGCCATCTGTCTTCTCATCTCATGTTTTTATAAATTCTCTTTGTCAAGTGCCATTCTGGTCTGAATCTATGATGGTCATATGTCTTCAGAGTTCGAGGAATATCTAAAACAATTTCCTAATAAAATCACTGTTGTCTGAAATATAACAGCCTGTGTTTTTACAACTATTTATTAAGTGCTCAATAGATACTTTATTGCTCAATGGATTACAACCGAACATAAACTCTGCTGTTGTACTTGTAAGTAGAAAGTTTATTACTCCTATTACAATTTTTCTGGCTTTATTAGAGAACTGACTAACATCTATACATAAGGGTAGTAGCTTTTAATTGTTTCAGAACTTTCCTGGAAATGTGGGATGATTTAATATTTCATGTGGTTTTCTTTCCTGCTTTTGTGCTTCAAAGGATGGTGAACAAATTAGCAAAAACCTCAGAGCCAGCTACTGTCCTATATCTGCACAACTCCCACCAGCTTCAGCTTGCAAGTTCTGCTGAATGACTTGAAATGGATATGGCTTTGTAGTCTACATGTGATGACTGAACTCACGATGGTGATGAGAAATGAGTATGTGCTAGAGCTGCAGGATCAAACCTTTAGGAAGTACATTACCCTAGTGTGCAGATGAAAGCTTCTAGTATGCCTTAGCTTTTTTCACTACAATTGAGCTCATGTGTTTTAATCAATACCTCATCATATTTGAATTAATGTGAGAAAGAAAATTAAAAACTTGCTTATTAACTACACGTATTTATGCGTACATCTTACAAACTCTATAGACACAGATTGTTTCAAAACAGGTTCAGCTGCAAGCAGAAAAAAATGTCTGGTGACTCTCAGTTCTCCTCTTTAAGAGCTTATAAAGCTTGGATTTAGTATGGAATCTTTTAAAGTAAAAAAATTATGGTGAGTTAGGAATTTTGTAAAAGTGGAAAAAACCCCAAGTATTAATTTCAAGCTGGACCCATAATAGTTATAGGGTACATTTTCAAATCTATATAATTAAGGGCTCTAGAAGGATTAGAAGGAAGCTTAAATCATAGGATTTTTTAACTGAAATGCAGTCATAGCCTATGCATAATAATGTGGATTTTTTCCTACATTGATCAACTGAAAAACAGTAGACTGGGTAGTGATGAAATTACTGTAGAATCCAGGTCATGACTCATAAACACCCATTACTGTAAGCATGAGAATACAGAAGTGCTGTTTTCCTTTTCAAGAGATAGGTATACAAATAAAATGAACATGAGAATAATGAGTGGTCAGGCTCCCATAATAGTTTTAACATAGATGCATGGATGGATGAATGGATGATGGATAGTGATAGGATCTCATCTTGCCTTTCTTGCAAGTAGATACTTTATCTGGGTATCTACTCTGTTCCATCTGAATTCTACTAACTATAAGATCATAATCTCTCACAATATTTTTCTTAGTATCATAGTTACAATGGTTTCCTGATTTGACCGTTCAGATCTCTTCAAATGGACTAGCATATGTTGAGGTATTACCAGCAAAATCTGGATGATGTCTCTCACCCACTATATTCCCTAAGGGTGGACAGACTTTTTTGTTCTCTGTACAGATCTTGGGGTCCTGTGGTTATGATTCTTATCTTGAAACAAATAGAAAAAGACTACTGAGGTTTAATACTGCTTTCCATTGCTTTACAGTCTCATCTGTATAAAATTAATAGCTATAGGAAGGTTTCTAATAGACTTCAAAAAGACTATGGGAGCCCTGCCTTTAGGGTCAAAACTCCAGGGCATGAGACTAGAAATTTGGAAGGCATTTGGGAATAGACATTTTACTCTTATATCATGGCAAAAAAGCAATGGCTTCTCTCAGTGACCTCTCTCCAGAAGGGAGAAACCAACATATTTATATGGATTCAAAATAATTAAAAAAGCATCTGAGGCTTCCAGATTCTAAATGCTTTTCTGACTTTTCAGACTAGTACTATCAATATAACATTCACAGATTTACTTCTGGGCAAAATGTCTCAGCTTTTACATAACCCGCTGACATTCAAATGACTTTTTCCAATCAGAGCTGAGTTTTGACTTCAACTTGGCTGCCAGTAGCATAAGAGAATTTGAATAAATAAATCTTTAAAACCAGCCTTGATAAGTTTTTTAATCAGTTCAGAAGAGCTTCTACTTAAGCCAAATTTGTTTCAAAGAGTTTATAGAAGTGATGTTGAATAGTTTAGCCTGCCAATTTAAGCAAATCTCATAGTGGTCCTAAAGTTTACACCATTCCCACTAATTTCTACATTTTCTTTGAACTCATTTACATAAGTGAATAATATAATTCCAGCCTCAGAGTCCTTGAGTGAGAACTATTTAGCACATGTGGCCACCAAAGTCTATGGAAAGATTTCTGTCTGTGGAAAGATTTTTGTGGAAATTGGGCTTGGTTCTTGGGTTCCCTGAGACCACTGTAATTAGGAATGGATTTTTCCTCTCCCTTTCATTGAAATCAGTGAGAATTGCTTATTCAGAGACCTTTAAAGTAGGGACCTTTAAAATTCTAGCTTTTCATGAGCCTAGCTTGAAGCCATGTTTGAGAAATAGTTGTTCTGTAAGATTTTGATTTCATTTGTACACTGTAAATCCAGATATTAGTGAGAACTTAAGGTGGCCTAAGCTGAAGTTTAAAATGACTGGATATTTACACCCTGCTGAGGGCATGATCCAAAAGGTATGGCACTAAGGTTTGGCTCATTTTATCTCTGTTTCCTGTTGGGAAATTCTCCAGTTTAATGTTTTTATTTTTTTTAAATTAAAACCAACTGTCTTTCCTCAAAGAGGAGGAAAATGTGGGATTCTTGAAACCAAAGATCAAAGAAAAGCAATTCTCTAGTCACAGTAGGACAATGTTAGAATTTCTGAGCTCCAGGTACTTTGGTGTTATGTGAACAAACAGGGTGGGTTGAAGCCACTAGCATGCACAAGAATATCTCAGAGACCCTGCTGGCTTCTGTGAAGAGCAAACAAAGGGTGACATTATCAGCAAAATTGTTTAAAAAAAAAGCCCTACTGGGATAAATTTTTAAACAGAAATTATAAGAAGGATTCATATTTTGTTAAATCCAGCAAATTGTTGGCATGTAATATAAACAATAAATTCCTTCCTGCTGGAGGAAAACTCACTGGAATTAATTAAACTTATACCAGGGATAAAGTTTATGCAGCACTTAGAAAGTACACTTCATTGAAGTAATTTTTCTTTTTAATGAGTTCAGTGGTTACAAAATAGTTGTGTAACAGTTTAAAGATACAGATTTAGTGAACTTTTTGAGGTGCTTGCTATTTGAATAATATTAGCAGTCTAGAGATTAATAAATAATAACAGCTCTGCAGAATTGAAAAAAGAGCTGGACAGTCATGCATGCAGCCTGTGTCAGCACAGAAGAATGCTTCTGTATTGTTCTTAAAGATTTTCTCTGAGGAAAAATAAGCTCCTCTTGATACATACTTTCTCAGTAGTTACATTTTCCCTTGATTTGGAAGTAAAATATTTCCAAATATGATTTGTATTAAAAATTCCAAATATTGTGTCAACGTGTAGAATAGCTTAAAGGAAAGAGGAGGGGACTAGGGTGAAGTTGAATAGTCACAAGTGTGTTGGGGGATAGAAATCTTAAATAGTGTAATATCTGTGAGCAACCAAGAGGCTACATTCTGCTCTCAATTACTCTGGCATAAATCTAGAATTACTCATTGGAAGTTCAAAGTTCTTGCTGCAGATTTACACCCATATAATGAAGAACAGAGTTCAGTTATGTAAGGGTGGGAAAATCAATTTGGCCGGAATGTAACTAGCCTGGAACACAAACTCTGATCACTAAAGGAAACCTTTTCCAGGTCAGAAAGGAGACTGCACATTGTGTATCCCTCTTTTATTCTTCCCCTCCTCCTCCAGCATCTTTAGCTAATATATTCAAGCAAGTGTAGGCTCCTGCTCCTTGCATTAACATCCCATGGCATTAGGCATTGGACTGCTTCACCTTTATAATGTAAGGCAGAATAAAAGTGCTCAGGTATACTAGAGTCAAGAAATTCCATAGAAAGCTAAAAAGAAGTAGTGCAATATAAGCAAAAGTGGCTGGATTGTAGTTTAGGTGAGTAAAATATAAAGCTAAAACCAAAATAATGGGATGTTGGGAAATTTCCTAAATTGAAGTAGGTTTCAGAGAAGACCTCTCTTTTGACATGTTATTGGAGTAGATTTTTGAATAGTCTGCTAGTTACAGATCCCAATGTTGCTCAGGTGGTTTGTACTGCAGAAATTGTAATGCTGTGCTGCAATGTTTTTTGAAAAGAAAATGAAAATACTGCCTGCACATCTTGTTCTTATTCTGGAAAATATTTCTTCACTGTGTGCAGAGAGGGAAATGGAATGAAAAATAAAACTTTCAAAGAGAATATAAGAAATAAAGGAATAAAATGAAATAATGTATGGAATCTAATTACATCTTTTCTAAACAGAGAAAGAGAGGTACTGTACTGTATGTCTTGTACTTGGCTTAGGGAAGTAGTGGGAATCACACAGTTTTTTACCAATAGAAAATCTTCCTGGATCTATCCGGAAAGTTACTGTATTTTTTGCTGTGGTGCTGCATGAACATGTAATGAAGACCTTTTCTTTCTAAAGACATATCTATTTGAAGAAAATAGCTTCTGCCTTTGCCACCATTGAAGGTTCACATGCCACCAGTGACATTTTCACTAGTGGCTGTTAACTTAGTTCTTGCCGATTTATACCTGACAGTGTCTGTTTAGCTGGATGCTGCAGCTAAATAACCAGTTTATTCTCCCTTCTGGTTTTGATAAAACTCTGCTTTCTTTGTAGCTCATCCTAGGGTTATTGTAGGTGGAAAAAAAAAAATTTGGCTCTCTGTTTTGTTTTTTAATTTGTGAATGCTGATGTTGCTTTTATGGCTGCCAAATGCTTGTTATATATGTCAGTTCTAAAAGCCCAAGTGATGGATGAAAGCTGGGAGAGGAGTTGTATTATTTGTCTCCCATCTAGCACTTTTCTTGCACTGGAAGGTAAGACTAATATATAAACATAGCTTCTTTTTTTTTTTTTTTTATAACATGCCACATCTGTAAGGTAATATTTCTCCCCAGTATGCAGAAAAGCAGGAAGGAAGCATCTAACATCTGCAGGATTTGAAGTTATTTTTGACAGCTGTGTGCTATTGATGGTTTGATGGTTTCTATTTTCTTTTTTTTTTTTTGGTGAAAGATAAAACAACCCAGGTGAATTGCTCACAGGGCATTAATGTCTGTCTGATATGTTAAACATGTGTACTCATGTGTACATAAAGATACATGCAAAAGATAAAATCATGCATCTATAGATGGAGTAGTGGTGAGGAAATACAATTTGCTGACTGGAAAAGCTGCTGTTGTAATTTACTCTTAGATTTTTGTTGGAATGATACAAGGTGTATGGTTTAGCATAGATGGGAGATGTTTGGTAATGAAAACCAGCAGTTCCTTGACACTTCTTGATCAAAAAACAGCAAGGTTTAGTCTAGTGACATACAGAACACATTTCAGGAGTTGGCCTGGAGCACGCTCTGATCACAGCAGAATGGAGAAAGCACAAGCCTTCAAGGCTTACTGTAAGAAATGTTCACATATGGCCAACAGGAGATAGAGGCAGATGGTTGAGATTTTTAGTATGTGCATTAGGCCAATTTTTATTTGAAAGAAAAGAGCACCCACTTACAGCTCAACTATAAGTGGCCAAGGTTTTTCATTCATTGACACACAAGGCCTGTCTGTTTAATATTTCACAGGTAGAGATGGGTGACTATCTCGGCCAGAGTTCCAAGCTGGCCAAGCACAAGACAAGAGCAGGAAAACCACAGCGTGTGTAGTGATATGCCCTGGTGAGGAAACACTGTTGAAGGATGTGGAGTCTGTATAGTGTTATCATAACTCCTCAATGAGAGCAGGCAAGTGGCACAAAACACGTGGTTAAAATAGCAGATCTGTTTATCAAAACAAAACAAAAACCTTAGAGTGACTTCAAGGTACAATATCTGTTTTTCATGTAGCAACTTGAGATCCAAAATGAAAGTACTGGTCACAGAAAAGATCCAGAACTCAGCATGGTGCCTCTGACCATTAGCAAGAGATAATGTGCAATGGAAATGTGCTGCAATGGGGCTATAGAATCATACAATTATTTAGAAAAGATCCCCAAGATCATAAAGTCAAGCTGCAAATCTAGCATTGCCATGGGGTGTAATGCTTCACCAGTACATCCACCCAGCATGAGAGCACTGTAAATTCCAGATTTTCTGATGGGATTTGTGTTAGGGATCTTGTAAAGCTTCACCAAAAACTTCAAGGTTTTTTCATTCTTTATATTGAGATGTTGTCCTGGCTTTTCAAACCAAGACAGATGTTATGTTTGCCAAAGGAAATCTTGCCTTTAAAATGAGTATCAGTGTCTCCTGAATTACTGCAAATCACAGGAAATGTAGGATAAATATCAAATATTTATGTGGTTAAAGAAGATGAAAATAATATGAGCATTGTAGGAAGGGTTACTTGATAACAAAATTAGTTATGATGACTATCTGCAAAGGCCAATAGGAAACCAAAAACATTGCTGGGATCATTCCGCTATACTGATAAGCAGTGAGGAATAACAGTAAATATTATGCAATAATTGCTACTTAGATCAGGGTCTGGGGTAGCAGATAGGTAGAGGTGGTATAGCTATAGTAGGTGTGAACTGTGGGGGATGCAAGTTGGCATTGAATGATTACAGTCTGAAAGCAAGAAGGAAGCAGGCAGTAGATAATGAATCAGAAGTGCTCCTCCATCTGCAGTGCAGCTTGCACTTGTTTAAGGTTGAATATCAAAGCTAATCCCTTAAAATATATTCATCTTCATTTTCATGAAGTGTTCTCTAAGTATTAATCTAGTCTTTTTATTTTTTTTACACCTGTTGCTAACCTTTAACTCCTAACAGTTTTCATGATTGTTAAAAATTTTTTCTTTTCTTCATTGCTGTCTATATACACTTTTGGCAGAGCAAGCTTTCTTCATATCTCCTAAACTCTCTGTGCAGTAATTTCCACTGACTGCAGGGGTATCTGCTGGTGATAGCAAAGCTGATTGACTTCAAAGTCTCTTACTGTTGTTTCTGCACTTGGCCAAGAGTCTGATCATGACTGTAGCAGATGTTTCTAAGCTATTTTTCTACAGTAACTTTTTTTTTTTTAATAGACCAGTGGGAACCTTATGTACAAGTTTTTCACTGCAATGCTAAAGTGAATGCCAACATAACTGTGATTTTGAAACCCTCTATCAGATCCACAGTGCTCGTAAGAGGAAAGTTTCCTGCAGATGAAAGCATAGGTTAGCCACTCTGTCAGCCACCTGATGGCAGATAATCAGCAGATTCCTTCCTGCTTAGTCGCAGTTTCTTTTTATGAGTTATTTTTTACAGTTTGCTAGGAAATTTCATAGTAAGTAAAGCAAGTCAATTTCTCTGAAGAAATTTTGGATCAAAGTTCTGAACAGTTCACAGTATCAAGAGTCAAAACCAGCTTTGATTAACAACAAATAACACCAATTTCCTTCTCATCTAATGTCATCTAATGTCTCATCCTTCTCTTATAAATGGCTCCATAGCATCAACTGAAATATTCCATCAAAATTTTGGGGTGTATGTACATTGGGAATTTTTTTTCCAGGGGAATTCGTATTGAAAGTAGTAGTGATTGCAGGGAATTCATGAGGACCATATTTTGAGGTCCTAATTTAAACTGATCAAAATTTCAAATAGAACAAAACTTCTTCCATCAATATAATTATTAAAAACAGGCTAGGAATTCTGTACCTCAACACTTTCACTGAAACTAATGTTATCACTTAAGAGTCTATAAATGTCTGGTTTTGTTGTATCTACCTTAGACATTTCTCCAGCAATTCTGTAAAGAGCTGAAGCTCTAAATTACCCTGATAAGTGGGAGAAATACTCTTTGACAATGCAGCACTGAAGTAATGTATTCTAGGACAGAAAAATGTAGGGCAAGCAGTAGAAATCATAACTCACCAGGGCCCACCAAAACTGATACAAAACCAGAAATCCTTTCAGAGGAAAAGAAGACAAAATTGGAGGAGAGCAGAAATGGAGAAAGGTGAAGATACCTGTCAGTGTCCAGGATGATACTGGAGAAGCCAATGTACCTGCTGTGACTGTGTCCTGAGAGGCTTTGTAAATGAGAAAACAAGAAATGAGGAAAAAAAAATAGAAAAGCTGTCACTTCAATCCTTAGGATGACTGTTAGATTTCTGAACAGTTTGTGGTGATTATGGGAATATTTCCTTGTTAGCTGCAGTTAGCGTCAACTTTGAGAATCTTCAGCATTTGTTGTTTGGGTCATTTGCTTAGAAATGAACAAACAGAATATCCTTTTCTTTCCCTTTTCCTCTTCCACCTCCCAAAGAGAAAAGCTGATCCTTTCATTAAGCTTTTCCAGCTGGCTGTGTGGTCTAGCCAGTAGATCAGTATGTAAATACTTACATAGTGTGTTCAGTTGCCATCAGTTCTTTCTTATCCTCATAAAATTTTAGTTTATGTTTTGCAATCCTATAGTCTTTAAGCTCAATTCCTTTAAGCCAAATACTTCATGATTAAATAGAGTGGACAACAAAGAAAAAACCCTGTAATTTTTAACCTACACAGATTTAGAATTAGAAAAAAACCCCACTACTTAAGAAAGAAAGTACTGAAGCCCCATATGGACCTGGGAAGGTCATTTAGCCCCATGGTTCCACCTGACAATATTTTAATACACCTTACGTACTTCGCAGGGTGGTATGGTAGTGAATTACACATAAAGGTTTGAAACTGTCTGGTGGAAGATGCTGTAGACATACAGCATGAATGAATTATAGAAGAACTGATCACTTTATCAGTTACTGGTTTCAAATCCTTAAACTCCTGTCTGAGTTTTGAAAGGCCAAATTGTTCAGACGATAAAACTATATCCTTATTTAAAAGTTGTCCTCTTTGAAAAACTTCCTCAAACATTCAGCCAAAGCAGAAGGATTTCCTTTAGGAAGCCGGATGCACCTTTTTCTGTGAGTGTAACTGGGCTTTGGATTATATATCTTTTGAAATACAAAACTGTTAAGAAAAACAACATCAGCTTACTCAGTAGCATTACATACTTGCAGATAGGATTAAATACTTGTTAAATGTCTTGCCTTGAGACTAATGGTTTCACCTGATTTTTGTAATAACAAAAATAATGTCCATAGAATTATGCTGTGACCATGAGTCAGAGCTGAAGGATTTGTCTCATCAGAATCTGACAGGTTGAACATATTTTGTTACACCAAACAGACATGTGGTGTGCATCTTATCTGCATTTTTAAAGCTTAAACCTGTCTTATCTGGAGGAAATAAATAAATAATCTTGCTTCAGGTACCTTCAGTATTTTAGAACCATTGGCTGCCTTTTCAAGAGTTGTCCATCTGCAGCTGGGGAAAATTTTCTGTTCAACCTGAAATCAGTGAGCACAGAATCTTGAGATTGTATGGGCTCACTCCAAAGTTGGCCTGGCTCACATAAACTCTATACACAGCTGCTACCCCAGTGGGATGAAGTGGGGAAACAGCTCAGAACAGAGCTCTGCAGTCTCTGGACCCCTGACATTTCCTGTTTGACCCTCTACACATGCAACAGCTTCCTTGTTGAAGATCATAGAGCAGAAGGAGCAAACAAATATCTTGGCTCCACTTTTGAGGCAGGTGTCCCCTCTCTTGATATTTCCTGTGCTCTGGGACACACTGCCAGCTGTCTGTTCAGTTCATGCGAACAGTTTGTCTGAGGGCTGGGGGTGCAGAAGGGGAGCAACCTTCATGGGATTTCTACTGGTATCAGACTCAATGAAGGAAAGGGAATATATGCTGAGGTGTTGTGCTGTGAACAATTATTTTTCAGTCCTGAGAACAAAAATTCACCATAACATTACAAGTGACTGATACCTTCTTTTATGAAGTGTTTTAGACTTCAGGTGTGTCAGCTCTTGCTATTTGAAATAAATATTACTTTTTCTTTTAGGATGTGGGGACTATTATACTGGATGCATACATGCTGTCTTATTTTGAGGTACAGCTCATTAATATAATCTATCTGTAAAAATGGATTGTGTGACACAGTCATGCTTTACAGCCAAATTGTCACTATTTTATCAGCTAAAACAATGGCCTTACCTTTAACATATCGCTGGAACTGCCACTGCCATTGACAGAACTACTAAAGATTGTGTTTTGACCTTTGCTCTGTTTTCCTATTTTTTTGGTTCCTCTTTACACTTTTATCTTCTTACCTAGCATCCCAACTGAAATGTTGCCCTCTATTTTTTCCCACAACTCAGTTTTCTTCTAGCTTCCTTGTAACTCTCCAGACTTTCCTGCACATCATTTCCCTTGTGCCAGGACTTCAGTCATGATCTGTGTTCATCCTCCTGAGTCCTGAATCCAGATAATGTCCCCTACCTGCCTGGCTGGAGGATGTCTACTCTAAAGTCTAAGAGGATAAGTTATAAACCTATAGTTCCTCTCTGAACAATGCTCAGCCTGACCTGTTTCTCTGCATAGAGATATATCAGTTTAGTGGAACCAAGTGAATATGTGTGTCCCTTATTTCTGTCAGTCATATTTTTTTACTCACTGCTTTCTCTATCCTGACTGTAATACTTTTGACCCTCATACCAGAGTGTTGTGTTTGATTTCATGGAACTACAGGTTATAGCCTTCTCCACCCCTATTTCTCACATATATGCCTTTTTTTTCTGTTTGGACATTATTCACACATATCGCCAGAGTGTTGTGTTTGATTTCATGTAACTACAGGTTATAGCCTTCTCCACTCCTATTTCTCACATATATGCCTTTTTTTCTGTTTGGACATTATTCACACATATCTAAATCATCCTCATTTTGATTTTAGGTTCTCCCTGTCTGCCTTGCTTGGCAGTCACTTAGCTTTCCACTACAGAGATACTGAGGAAAATACTACCAAACTCACATGGTCAGCTTGATGCCTGACAATGTGCCCTTCTTTGCAGCTTCCAACTTTGCCCTTTCCCCACAATTCCTTCCCTTACAGAATCTTCGGACACCTTCTGCCTGCAGAGTGATCCCACCAGCACCTGCATCTGGTTACAGTTTGTGTATGTTGTCCACAGATGCTTTATCCTATACTTTCCTGTTTGTGTGGAAAACAGTACTGAAGCTTAGTTGTTAAATATTCTTTCCCCCAAGATAGCTTTCATAAAACCCACATTCACCATGAGGTACACAAGGACTTTCCAGCAAAAACTGATTTCAAAGAGTAGCAGATGTTTGTTTATTTATCTTTTTCTTAGAATTAGAGAAAACAAGAAAAGGAAGACAAGGCTTGTAGCTGCATTTTTACTTACAGAGTAAAATTGTTTTTCTCCATTATTTTTCATGATTCCTGCAAAGAATTGTGCATGCTCTTCTTCGCATCTTCAACACATCAGAAGCACTTCTGTGTTTTATCATGGTACAAATTCTAGGTAGATGGGGTTCTGAAGCTGATGGCCCTGAGCTGGTACTAGCTTTAAAGTCAACATATAATGAAAAATTATTTCAAAAGAGTAGCAGTAACACCAGCCTCACATCATTGTTTCCAAATCCTGTTGGTTATGTATTACAGATGACTCCTAGTAAGTTTGCTTACTTATTACTTTCAGGGTTTCTGTGCTGGGAAAATGGGTTGCAAAAGAGACTGTGGGTATCATGACCTCATCATTCATATTCAAAAGAAGATCAGCAAGATTACCAAAGTGCATTACTTTGTAAAATTATAACCCCGGGAAGTAATAAGATTAAATTACATTCTTTTGGCAAAGCTCTTTTAAAGAAAGTATCTGTCTCATGGCTGTAGTTTATTCTTTGTCTTGATCATTGGGTAACAGTTCTCATGAGGATTTTTCATCTTCTCAAACCTTGCAAGAGATAAATCCCTCTTTTCCTGTGGTCCACTTCAGTCTTTGCATATGTGCATTTTCTGAAGTGTTAACTGTTAACAGTTGTGCCTGAGAAATCTAAATTCCTTACACAGCCTTAGTGCTTTATAATGCTGGAAAACAAATGCAGACTGCACAAGGAGCTTTCTTCCCCTTTGCTCTGCAGAAGAGCTGAAATATCACACTGAACAAGAATATTCCAATCATTGGAGCAAATTAACGTTTCCTGTGGGCTGAACTTGTCTAAAATGCAGAGCAGCTCTATCAGTGCATTCTTGCACAAACCCCATTGCATTTATTGTAGCAGAGGATGCTGAAATGTGTTTGCTGATTCTCTGTATTCTCTCTTCAAAACTCAGGAGATTACCACCACAGGTTAAATTCACTCCTACGAACTACAAACAAGAATGGAGTAGTTTGTAAGTCAATACAGAGAGCTAAATTTTACTGTGTCAGTGTGATCTTTGTAAATGAATGACAGAGGACAATACTGCAGGTCTCACATGTTTGTTCTGCAAAATAATTTTAAAGCGTGATTTAATATCTTTTTAGTCTGCTTCTCGTTTACTTTATTTTCAATGCTTTTTTTATACTTTTGTCGTGCTTGTTTTGAAAACATAAAAGTCCAGAGGGCTCTTATTTTCTCTTCTGCTTTTATCTGTGGTGGTAATAGTACATAGTGTTCAAGGAAGGTATAGTTAATACCATGTAGTATATTGGGGCAGAATAAGTCAAGTCATCTTATGTTTTATTTTGGAAGACATAAAAAAACCCCCATGTCTATAATGCTGGGTGATGAAACCCCATAGGAGTTGAGTGGTGTGATGTTTCTGCACAGGTTTTTTCCTCATGTCAGTTTAAAAGGGTTTCCCCTGCTACAGAATCTCAAAGGAATTTACAGTTGTTCTTTTAAGTAAGTGTTTATGCTGCTCAACAATTTGGACTGTCCATCATGACTCATTTTGGAGCCTGCTCTGCCTGCCTGACTTGTATTTCTATGTGCAAGGATTTGAGGTTGCCAGAAAGAATATTTCTGTGAGCAACAAGCAGAAATGATGCGTTGGACATGGACTTCGTGGAGCTTTCAATGTTTCTAGAAAGGGAAGTGTTAACATTGAATAGATGACGTTAATACCACCAGCAAGAAAGAAAGAAAAAAAAACAAAACCTCTGAAAGCTGTATTGACTAAATTTTCTAACAATGCTTGCAATTCTCCTATATCCTGCTCTGTTTTTGTATGGATTTTTCATAGCACAGACAGACGCTACCCACAGTGTGATTCAGCGTCTGTTTCTAGCCACGCTCTTGCACGATTTTAACCTGATTTCACGGGAGGAACAGAGAATGAAACACCGTAGCTCATGGTTGTCAGCAGTGAAAAATAGCCAGGAATCAGACAAACAGCTTCATTGCTGAGATTATTTCCGGGATGAAAACTCGTCCAACAGCTGTTTGCTTTGGCCACTACTCAGGTCCTTTTTTTTCCCTTAAACAGAAAAAAAAAAAAAAAGAGGTTTGTTTTTTTTTAAGATGTGGGCTGGTTATTTATGTAGTCAGGAAGAGGTCTCTGCTTCCAGTGTTGTGGTCTCTGAGCTGTTTTGACAGTTGGAGTACGGGGAGGTTTCCTCTCTTTTCTCTCTCATTTTCTCCCATCCTTCATTCACTTAATGCACAGACCTGGAATGCTCTAGGAAGAAGAGAAAGCGAATTTATGAGTTCTTTAATCCCAGACAGGCAGCTCTGTGGCAGTTACCTTCACGAAAAGTTCACGCCCCAAAGGAGCGTTTAGTCTTACAGAGCCACTGACTCACTGAGCAGTGCGTGTGAGTGCTGCGAGGGAGAAGGGGAGAGATGAAGGGAAAATTCTGCTTCCTTGTGAAACTCGCAATATTATTGTTTTAAGACTTTTTGAAAAGATGACTGCTACTTTTGTTTAAAGCATTTGCTCTGAAATTGCTGAAGCTGGAGCCTACCAGACTGAGGTCAGGAGCATTTTCTTTGGCAGAAGGAAGATACTTTTATAGAAGCCATGCCTGTGCTTGGGGTTGCCTCCAAGCTGAGGCAGCCAGCCGTAGGGTCAAAGCCCATCCACACTGCCCTCCCGATACCCAACCTTGGCCCCGCCGGCTCACAGAAGTACTCACCAAAGTCCTTGGAGCTTACTGGGGCAGAGAGCTCCATGCTTTCCTGTCAGCTTACGTTAAAGTCAACCTGTGATTTTGGAGAGAGGAAAACGCTTCCAGGAAAAACCCAGGAGATTGAAGATAGCAAGGTTAGTTGTAAACTTTATCTGTGGAACTCAATGATAAAAAAAATTATTTGCTTTAAAAAAAACTTTGATACAAACTTTCTGCATGCAGAACTTCGGGGTGAATGAGTAAATAGACTTTTACTGTCATCACTGAACTCCCATAGCAGCCTTGAAAATTTGTTTTGCTCAGTGCTGCTGTCTGAATAAATACTCTGTTTTTAAATGTTAGTGTTATTCACTTCACAGATGAATTTTGATAAGGATCAGTAGAATCATAAGGAGAGAAAAATCATTCTGGCACCCAGTAAACAGAGTATTTAAAAAAAATATCTTGGCAACTTTGTTATATTATGAAATTTAAAAAGAGATCTCACGCCCACACCTATTCCCACAGGGAGGCTCTTTTAAAATAAAAACATGCAATTGATTTTCTTTACAATTTTCAAATGATCTGGCTATTCTTGCTGCAGAACTGCTGAACCAGAAAAACAGCTTCTCAGTGAAAAGTACTTGTGCTTTTCTCCTCTGGAAAATAGCTTCTTCCTAGCCCCTATCTAGCCCAAATTCATTGTGATTTTAAAAAATTTGATTATCTGAAGTAGGGTGCCACAATATTTTTTAGACTACTGAGGATTTTTTTTCTTTAGTAAGGGGATTATTTTTGAGTCCTAATTAACTTTTAGAAACACTTTTTCTTGGTTTTCAAGTAGGCTTTCTGTTGTAGTTGAAAACATTTTTCATGCTTTGTACATGAGTACTGAGTCCCTTCTTGTCAGCAGCATATATTTCTGTAAATCTTCAGTCAGTACATTATGCCTGCTTGTGTGGTTTACACAGCTTCTGCAAGCTGTGAGGCTACTTCCTCTTGCTTTTCTAGTGCTCTTGGTTTGTGGAACTGATTACCACCCTGGAATTGTGTATATTTTTAATTGTATCTTAGTTAGTTTGAGAACACTTAAACTGTGTAACAACTTGGAGTTGTTACAGTGGCAAGATGCACATATGTACTTGTTTTTTCTTTGTTTTTAGTTACTGGGTTAATTCAATTTTAGTGAAGAAAGTTGGTTTTGTGGTTAAAGCATAGGGTTGGGATTCTGAGCATTTGGTTTCCTTTTTAAACCTTGCCACATATTTACACATGAGATTTTGGTCATGCCACTTAACTTTTCCCTGGAGTTTTCTGTGTCACATCTCCCTGTCTCCCAGAGATGATGCATTGGTATCAGATATCCTATACAGAAATGTAAATAAAAGAGCAGACTCTTCATCTCTTGATAACCACAAGTGATGAACAGCCTGTTCTCTAGAATGTGAGTATGAAGATAAGTTTGAAGATAATAATTTTTCAACACAATGCAATTCTTGCTTGTTTACTTATTTTTATAGAAAATATTCTTTGCTTGTTTTCTAATTGTGTTCCTTACTGGATAGGCCATGGAAAGTAAATTAGATTAGCAAATACTGTTTTCCATGAAAAAGCAAAAGGTTATGTTGGCTGCTGAGAAGTGTTTCTTGTTTACTTATAAAAGTGTGGAGAAAGATATAAAGCATCTTGCCTTCAGTATTTAAACCACTTGGGAGCTATTTGTAATTAGTGTGAGACCAATTGGGAGTC
This sequence comes from Passer montanus, assembly GCF_014805655.1. Lineage (NCBI taxonomy): Eukaryota > Metazoa > Chordata > Aves > Passeriformes > Passeridae > Passer > Passer montanus. The sequence goes on from NW_024364270.1 coordinate 5,291,715, forward strand.
ATAGCCTTCCAAGGCATCTGGTCCTGAACTCTGCTGAACGTCCAGTGAGTAAAATAACAGCCTGGATGGACACAAACTGTGATACCAATTTGCCATTTCATTGGTTTGATAATATGTGTCATCTCAGAGGCTGTTTTTCTAAAGAACAAAAAGCAAACCAACTTCCTAAAATCAGCCTACCAGCCATGACATGTATGCTGTGTATGTATGCTTCTCTATGTATGCTGTCAACGCAGGCTGCTGAGCAGTTCTAGATGATCCATAAAAAGTAAGAGCAGACTGTGCACATGATGGTCTGAAAACTTCCCTCAGCCACCTGGATTTATAGAAGTGCTGAACATTCAAAAAGTTACTAATTTCAGAAGCCTTTCTGTGTTACCCCATTATAAGTCTGACATTCCCTGTAAAGATTAGTTGGCAGCTCTTTACTCTATTTTCTTCCTGGTACATTTTTTAAAAGATGCTCTATTACTCACTTTTTAAGCAAGTTTCATGAAATCTTTCTGCCAAAGGGGTTTGGACTGTAAAGTGGATGGGTATTTATGAATACAACATTATTTCAATGCTTTTCTTACTTTTTTGAAGTAAGCTTCAAATTATCAGCCTAAAAGTATTAATGTTGTTTTCTTCATCAGTGATGGTGATCCATGCCACCTGAGTAGGCTCAGAAGTATGTGTAGGTTATTTAAACAGTAGTTCTAAGCAGAGATCTGAGGGAGCTGATAGAGTTAATGTCTCTTCAGGTTTGCTGAGCAGATGCAAGTTCTGCATTACAGGTTGCGTTGTCCCAAAGCTTGACCATTTCTAAGTGCTGATTTCAATAGACCTTTTGTTAGCAAACACATTAATCCATGTGATATCTCTGTGTGATTGTTGTAGGCAATGCTGTACATTGGGACTGTGTAGCTATAAAAATGGTCAGATAAAAGGTTTTTTGATCAAAATGTATTGAATACCTAGTCTGAGTTTCCAACTGCGAATCAAATCTGACTAACATATTTCTTGTGTGCTTAAGTTGCGTATAAGGCAGCACTGATTTTTGAGGGAAACAATATGGATCTCTATCTGCAAAAGACAATGGAACACATGCATTCATCACCTGGTTAACTTTTGCTCTTGTCTGCTGAAAGCAGTGCCTTTTGCATTGCTTGCTTTGGTGTTTTACATTTGCTGCACTGCAGGTCACAAGATTTCCCATCCCGTCTGCAAGGCACTGAGATTGACATGTGTAGTTTTTCCTTGTGACCTGCAAGGCACTGAGATTGACATGTGTAGTCACTCTGACGTATCCTGTTGCTATCTATTAAGTGCTAAGAATTCTAAAATAAATTTGGGTTATACATGTCAATACAGTAGGTCATTGCCATACAGCTGTTTCCTCTACGAACTTCACTCTCACCAAACCTGATTGTTTGAGAATTTTGTCAACACTTGTGTTGGCATTCTCAGAAGGCCAAGGCTGGTTGGGAATACAGCAGCAAACATCAGTTCTCTTTTCCCTTGCTGTTTCTCTCATTTCATATGGTTTTGTTGCACTTGCTCATGTAGTCTTGGTTGCTTTTTTGTTTGTGGACATGATGAAGTTTGAGGTTTAATAAAAGTTATATTGTCATAAAAACTGTGGTAGAAAAAGTTTGAAGTGATTATGTTCACCTTTTTTCTTAATTGTATAGAACTTAGTTAAGCTTACGAAAGCAAATAATTAGTTGCTAATGATTTAAATTATTCTGTGTATAGTTTATTCAAATGCACTTTTGTTCAAGATTTTCATAATTTGTGCTTTAGTACCTAAGTCTCATAAAACAGGTCCATCTGCTTTCTTGCTAAACCCACTAATGTTTAGGCTGACTGCATAAACACTTTATGCTGTGAATAGTCATGCAAAATATTTGAACACAAGTATTCAGAGCACATTCTTTTTCCCTGAGTATCATATAGACAAAAGTTTATTCCTATATATGTACACAGGAACAGAGTCCAGCTGCTGGATTCATGAGGTGAAATGCTGGCTGTCTTTGAAGCAGATGTTGACTGTTTTTATGCAAAACCATCACCAAAATCACCACTATATTTTCTAATATTTTTCTACTCTGTGGGTATAGTATTATTTTTATTTCTTTACCACCATTTTTATACTGCTTGCAAAATTATTCATCAGATCACAGTAGGTTGCTTTTGAGCCACTAAACAGTAACAAAGTGAAAAAATATCCATTGATATTGTAGAAAGGTAAATTAAGCAATGACTTAAAACTATAGGAATGAAGAAAGAATTTATTTTCAAAACCAACTTATTTGGTCACTGAATCCTATCTCTGCACTGTATTATTTTAAGGGTGGGTGTTGAGAGGCTGGGGCCAGACTGTTCAGTTGTGCCTAGAAACAGGGCAAGGATCAAAGGCCACAATCTGAAGCACAGGAATTCCCATTGAATTTCAAGGAAAAAATTCTTTACTTTGAGAATGACAGAGCAGTGGAACAGGCTGTCCAGAGAAGTTGTGAAGTCTTATTCTCTGCAGACTTTCAAAACCTGTATAGGTGCAATCCTGTGCAACCTGTTTTAGGTGAACCTCCTTTAGTAAGGGGGTTGGACTACAGGACACTCCCTTCAGTGACTCTGTAATATTGACCTGTAGCAAAATGCAACAGTGTTTTACTCCAGGTCACCTGAAAGTGTGATTGATTTCAGCTATTCACACACATTTGACGGTGCAGTCACAAGTGTGTTGCCAGGAGTCCCCTCCAGCACAAAGCTGTGCAGCTGCTGGGAGTCAGCAACCCCTGCTAGGCACACTGGTCTTCTGGTCTGGCTTCCTCAGGCTGATCCTTGCAGTGCTCTGCTTTATGTTCCCAAAGTTTTCCTCCCAGCATTACACTTCCTTCTTTCAAGTGCCCTGCACCATCATTTATGCTTCTACAGTGAATTTTCTCTGAGATTAATCTGATACATTAATTGTAGTGTTTTGGTTTTATGACTTGGATGATAAGATTTTAGACTTCTTTCTGAGTTAATTAATTCCTTTAGTGTTGTATTATCATATTTCTTTTGGGTCTTTTTTTTGGTTTGTTTTCAGTTTCTCTTTGTTCGTGCTATCTGTCTGCTGCTGTCTGCTTTATCTGCTTCTTCCTTCCTGTTGGCAGACATCTTTACAGGCTACTGAATATGACTTATTTTTTCTCTGTATCCCCTAATCAAGTCTTCCTGTCTTGCCCGCAGCATTTTTCGTATCACTGTTCATTATCAGAAACTGCTAGTCAGCCTTCCCAGCTGATCCAGTACACATATGTAAACCTAAAACTTTGCTAGATAACTCAGTTGTGGGGGCTTGTGGTAAGAGCCTAGTAGTATGGATATCCAGAGGATGAATAAACAGTTGTTTGTGACCTCTCTCACAGGGGTCCAGCCCACAAACTTCATTAAACAATTCAGTTTTTATACAGGAAGATCTTAGGGGAGCTCTGAAAACTGATCTTCTGCAAAGCCTTCTGGAAGAAATGGCAAAGAATACCATGTGTCCACCTGAGTAAAGAGACACAACTACTTCAGAGCACAGAAATCTGAACAATTAAGCTGCGGAAGTAGTCCCCAGTAAATCAGCAGGACAGAGCAGTGCTACCTGGGGAGCATGTCCAACAGAGAATGGGGTCCAAAAGACTTAGTTGTAGCAAGTGAACATTGTTAAAGTAATCTAAAATAAATCAGGTTTTGTCAGTGTCACAAAACCAAGCTAAATACTTTGATCTGGTTAGGCAAAAGCGTGTGCTGGAGCTGTTGAAGTGACTCTTAAGGTCCTTTTAATTTGGCATCTTACCATTGCATCTGTTTTACTCTGAGGCCTTCTATTGTCATTCAGCCAGCCCTTTTGCACTAGGTCGTTAAAATGCGCATGGAAACATCTCATTTTTCCCTCATCAATTTTAAGTAGTTTGTCAGTGATGTGGTAAATTCTGCCCATCACAAGACACCAAGCTTGGAGAAATTTTTATAAAGATAGATCTCAAGACAAACATGTTTGTTTTTCATACATGGGTGGAGCTCCTGTTCACGTCAACGGGAGTGCTGTGCACATTGGAATACCAGATGTGTGCCATAAATGACTTCCATATCTCTGTCTTTCCTCAGCTAACCCTTCCACACCACTTACTTAGGTTTCATGTGACTCTTTCCCACCATTCCCCAAATCTCTCCAAAGTAAGACATCTGTTGCAATCACACATCTCTTTGACTTTTCAATTTCTTGGATACATTTTTGTCTGCTCTCTGAGGGCCAAGCTCCTCAGAGTTTCTTGACACATTGAATCTAGGGAACATAAATAAATGAGTTTCTTTCCCCATTTTGTCATACCCTTGCTTTTCTCAGCACTAGTGCCCTGGAGGTATCTGCCTTGTGGGTTGGCAAGAAAAGAGGCTGCTCATTGTGCCGAGTGTTTCATTTACAGCACTACAGCCAAGGCAACAGAAAGAGCAGCAGAAGCAGCCAGAAACCGCCTGTCTTCTCCCCATAGTGACCACTAGTGATGGGAAGCCAGCAGTGTATCAAAAGCATTGAACTAGCTGCCAGAAATTTCAGTCAGCGCTGTGGACACCTGGGACTATGTGTGTTTAAAATTCACACAGCCCCAGTGAAGCCAGGACAGTTGGCAGGAGTTCAGATTGTCAGCAATTTCAGCTTCTTGTCTAGTGCTCTGAATTATTTCTTTATCAAACAGATAACAGTGTCTTTAATGTGCTTTATGTATCCAGTACCATCTGTCTGCACTATAGTATAACTGATTTAAGAGCTTCATTCTGTATGAGCCTGGACTAAATTTCACTGTTACATGTTTGTTGTCTAATCATCTGTATCAAGCACATTTTCATAGAGTTGAGATTAATGAAAAGGAACACAATATCAACTCCTAAATATTTTGTATTTGTGAACAAGTTGTATTGGGTGTAGTTAGAATGATGTTTCTCATATGTAATTTGTAACTGGGATCATGGATAGGAGGGTATTCATCAACCTGAGCTTAAGAACTCTGCCTAAATTTCTACTGCTTTCATGTTATTTCTCTTACAAAATAAGAACATAGAACTCAGGCTACTTCATATCAATTGGTGCATTGTGAGTTAGTATTACACATCACCAGAAAATGATCACACCCTTTTGTATTGCATTTGTGCCTGGGGAAGCTGCTTGGGGATTTTATGACCAAACAGGTATTCAATAAAAAATCCTTTCCTCAAAAATGGGAGTGTGTCTGCAGGATGATGCACTGTGAATGTACCAGCACAACTGTGGTACACAGAAGGAACCCAGCAACATTTGCTTGCTGCAGCACTCTTGCAGTCCCCTGGGATAATGTGTTCTTCATAAACACAAATGGAGATAAGTGGTCTCCATATTTAGATAAAATTATGGGCTTATATTATACCCCAGGAGTAAAACTTCCCACCCATAATAGTAGTTAAACAGAGGGACTTTGCCTATGGAAAATACAGTATCTCCATCACTGGAAAACCCAATGTGTACACTTGCCAGTCATAGTCTTATTAGCAGCGATTCTTTGTTGTGCAAAAGAATTGGTGACAACCGTGATGGTCTTCTCATTCTCTTCTGTCATTCCTTGGTTCAGCTGACTTCAGGTGCATGGTAATGAAACCATACTTCCCTGGGAGCCTGAGCTGGCAGCACTGTGGCCCATGGTGATATAGATATGTAAGGACTCTCTTTGGAGACAGATTTACTTCCTTAGAAAAACTGCCATTGTGCAGTGTGAGTGTTTGTGTTTCCAGGAATATTGCACTGAAATATTGTTCCTGGTAAGTTTCCTGGAACTTACCAGGAACAGTAGAGTGTTATTGGATCCCAGAAAGCTTGGAAACACTCATTTCTCTGACATATCAGTTTTGGAGTATCCTCATGCCTCAAGAGCCTGTGAGACAGTGGAGTGACTCTTGGGGACTCAGTTCTTTATAGCAAGGAACATAGAGGCCTTACGAATTTTAAAATCCTTAATTTAAAATCCCTTCAGGAGCACTGTAGTGAATATTTATTGTAGCTGCATTTTATAGGGGGTTCCTAGAAGACAAAAGCATCCCAAAATGATGGGAGGTGATGCCACTGAGTGAGGGATGCCACTAAGATTAGGGAGTTTGGTTGCACTGAAAAGCATTTCTTCTCTCAAAAAATAATCTTTCTGTTGATTTTTCTGTTTATTTCAACCTACCTTGATCCTGGAAATTTTTACTAGATTGATGTCGTATTATGACAGGTAGTGTGCATGTGTGTAAGAGTCAGTCCAGCCCTGTAGAATATATGGCTATATTATATGGACTGTGGGAGAAAGGGAAAAACATAATCCTCATAGTGCAGAAGGAAGGGAGAGATTAAAGGGAAAATTAATGATTTTCTCACACTCAGGCTGGGACTTTGTGGCAGGACTAGGAATTTCAAGTCATATATATCTCAAGTCCCAATATCCACATTTAACCACAAGCCTATCCTTTGTCTTTTCTAAAGGATCAGTTAAGAATGAAACATCCAAATAATGAGTTATTTTTCCTGCTTGCCTCATAAGGACAGTTTTGGCTTTGTCATCATTTTAATGTCAATAGCTAGCATAAGTGTGGGCCCAGCTTTGAGCTGGAGGTTGAATTTTACACCAGTAGGACATATTCTCTTGATTTTGATGTATCCAACCAGCATAGACTGGTCTATGGGCTAGCATAGACTAGCACAATTTGTTAAAGATGCAAAATATTTTGTGCCCTCTGTGAAGCAGCATAACACTCATCGATGGTCCTGTGTGTAATGATGTTGATAGGATGCTGACTTGTTAAATATGATGTAGAAAATCTAAGTATTTGTGAAGCAGGCCTGTTTTGAAGAAAAATGGCTTTTTTGGGTTCTAATTTCTGCCTTTCAGTACATTGCCTAGCTTCTTTGTAGCAGAAACTTGTATTTAGTATTACAAATGAGAACTGCTCATTTTTTTGACAAAGTGTTCATTCTGGTCTAGGTCCACTGTCCCTTTTTGTCTAGTACACTGGGCTATTTTTTGACACACAGTTTTTCTTGCACTTACATACAGGGCACGCAAAGAGCAGTTCATTTAAATCAGCTCTGTGTTTCACTCTGACCTGATTCACAGGATGTGGTCTTGGAGGAGGCCCATGCCTTAACAATAGCCTTTTGACAAGTGAGGGTGTTTGGGGATTAAGCTGGAAGAGGAGGAAGCATATATCTATTCTCAAACCTAGTAGTGGACTATTTTGTGTGAATCTTCGCTTGCCCATGATGTTTTTAAGGTCACAAACCTTCCTTTTTGTTTTTATTGGCAAGAGAATCTTGGCTGAAAGATAGCATAACTTCTTTAAAATTCAGAAAAAGAATGCAGAGTGTTTTGTCTGGTAAATGTGAAGGGATAATTCCCTCAAGTAAGATGTGCAGATTTCTGATGGCTCTTGTATATGTTCTGTGTAAACCAAGCTGAAAGAACTTGGAAAATAAGCAAATCAAAGGGAAGCATAATTTTGAAGTGGTTAGAGCTGGATCATAATATTTCTGGATATATAAACTGAGAAGGTGCCAGCCACTAAATGTACTAACTCTGCATAAAACATGAGAGAATTTGACCAAGTATAATATTAGTATTGTCCTAACCTACTTTCAGCATGACATTTGGTCTGACTTATCTTTTTAGTTATATTTTTTCCTTGTAAACCTTCCTTTCCTGCTCTGCCCTTATGATCTTAATTCAGCAGAAATCGTTTCATCCTTCAATATATCTCTCAACAGTTGATCAAAATATTTCATTTCAGGTGAAACTCTCCAATTGCAGCAAATTTGAAAACAAATTGGAACAAAAATAGTTGTTCAGCTCTCTCTTGTGTTTTCTATTTCAAATTATCTCTCTATGACAGTTTTAACACCTGGCTGTGTATCTTGTTGATGTTTTGTTAAGCTCCAAAAGATTTGGCACTGAAAACTTCCTGTTGTGCATCAGGATTTGAATTACAGGGCATGAGTAAAACTGTCACAGCTTAGTCATGAGCATGGCCATGCACGGAAAGATGACTTCCTAGCAAGTGTTCTAAAACATTTGACCACTTTCATTAATCAGGAAAGGCTGCATGGCTCATACGTGATTTAGGGGTGAGTAAGACATAAGTCAGGGTGCAGGATTTTTACTCACTGCTACAACAATGAGATTTCCTGGCAACACATTTATGCAGTAAACAAGTTGGTTCCTTTTTTAGGGGGAGTATTTTTGTTTTGGTTTGGTTTTTGTTTTTCAGGCTCTTTTTTTTGTAAGCTGTCTCTGTAGTGGAAATAAATAGGCATTAAATAAGAATGTGAAATAACAAATAAAAGTTCAAAAGGAGTTTAGAAATTTCCTCAGCTGAGCAGTCTGCCTACTTTCATCATTGCTGGCCAGCTCACCAGCCATAGACAGAGTGCTGGAAGGAAGAGCTGAAGGAATCTGTTTCTCATGAAGGAGCAGCACAAATCTGAAAGCTTGAGAGCTGCAGGTTCAGATTTACTTTTGAAATGCTTCTGAGGGAGTAAGGCTGAGCAGCTCACATGGGAATTCACAATCTAGTTTCATTTTGGTTACTATCAAGTACCTCCTTGAAATCAGCTCATATGTGAAATGGTAAAAATGAATGGATTTTTTAGAGTGAAGTTGTTTCTTGTCTACTAACTATTTATTGATTATTTTTTAAATACTGAAGAAATAATCTAATTAGCTGCTTTTCAAAGTGTTATTTAAGTTACTTTTAATTATCATGGAAAAATGATTTTTTTAAAACCTAATCTGCTACTGATGTTTTCAGCTTCCTGTCTGTCAGGCTAATAATGTATCCATTCTTTTTTCCTGCTTGTAATAAGAAGACAGAAGTAGAAGGCATTTTATTTACAACCTGTAATTTTTGCTATATATCCTTGTGATCCTGAGAAAAATAAGGAGAGAATAACAGCATCTTTGCTATTTTATTTACCTTGCTGCAGTATCACTCTGAAAACTGGTATGGTTCTATATTATTAGCTGAAACCTAAGAAATAGGTTGCTCCACAAAGAAACTATTGTAGTGATTGACAGTCAAGTAGTCTGTTCACAGGTGATGCCATCTCCAGATGTGTGTGGGAGGTTAATACAGGTTAATTTGCAGGACTTTCACATCCAGACTTCTCTTTTGCAAGAACAAGTTTTCTGCAGCTGGGTGCTGGGAATGGGTTGGTGTTTGTGTTACCCATGAAGGAGAGCAAAGCAACTCTCCTCATGTGTGACAGCTATGTCAGTCACAGCCTAAAGAGTTTTGGTTTATAAGATAAGCTATTAGCACAAGGGAGTGGGGAATAAAAAAAAAGTATGGAAATGAAAACAAGGCTTTTTCCCAGGGCCCCAACAAGTCAGTGCAGGATTTTTTCTGAGTTATTCAGCCTTATTTGTGGACATGATACAGAGATGTAGAGTACTGAGGGGAGCTGATTAAGCAACTTTTCAGAAAAGGGAGAATGCAAATCTCAATGCACTGATTTTTGCTGTGTTGAATTGAATAGTGTCATTCAAAAAAATTATTTAAAGGTGATTTGGGGAAAGAAAAATAATATTATACAGGAGATTCAGATCAGCAAGATAGATACTAGATAACTTAGACCTCCTAAAAGCAAGGGGATTATGGACATATTTCTGTCTATGGAAAATGTTTTCTCTTTTCCCTGGACAAATAATAGTCTCATTTATTTGAGTAAAGTTGTAAGATTTTATTGTGACATACTTATATAAATGCTAACAAAGACAGACTGACAGTAGTTACATTTCAGTCTAAGCGACAACACTTCGCAGTAAAAATTTTATTTTGTATGACAATAAAGTGAGTATTTTCAAAATAATGTTCACTCAGATGTATATTTGTCTTTAAAGGTCTCAGCAGCCTTTGCACAGAATAACACAAGATTCACAACACCATTTCAATATAAAAAAGTTATTTTATCCTAACTAATTCAAGAAAAATATTACATATATTCATGAAGCGACACATATCAGTGTCATATCCAAATATTGGTCTTTTGGAAGGTATAGATGAATTTTGGTTTCTGCCATATTGTAAGCCTGTATTTGTAATTTAGTCCATTTCTCAAAAAATTCTGCATGGATGCAGTAGTTAACCTGACCTGAAGGTTGAGCAGAAGCTTTCTACATTGTATGAAAATTGCCACCATTTCAAAGCAACAAAACATTTTGGATCATTTTGGAAAAGGCTGGGGTATTACTTTACATAGATCCACTAGGAGGCAAAGTGTAAATTATTGATAGTTCCTGAGCTTCTTGGTAAGATTAACATGGATTTATCACTAGCTGTGTGATTATATAACTTTTTTTTCTTTTTAATGCTCAAACATTTTAACAGAAATATTTAAGTAGAGCCTTACATACAAAAATAAGAAATTCCAAGTGCAACAGCACTCTTCTACAACTACCTTTGATTTTCTTATTTAGACTTTAGGAATGATGATATTTCAACTAATATTTGATACAATTCAAATTGGATGCTTAAGAACTACGTAAGGCAACATTATTATAAAGTGCTTTTTTCTTTGAGATCAACAGTGTCTTCCTTTGAGTGCAGCTTGGGTGTTTTGCTCTTAACAGTTAAGCTCTATAGAACAGCTATTTAACTAATAATTTTGGTGCTCATGTGATTAATTTTGTTCTGCAGCTGCTTTTAGGATACTTTTCAAAGTGTTTCAGTGTGGCAAGCATTGGTTTGCCTCAACATTTTTGGAGTAGCAGGATACAGCTTGGATATGACTCAAAGTGTTAAACCAGCAATTCATGGAACAGATTAGTACAGCTCCTCTAAAGCCACCATGAGATTTAATTTTTTAGCATATAGATAATAATCATAGCCTTAGCATTTTGGCACCAGCAGTGAATCCTACATAGAGTGAAACCACTATATATATTCAATCTATGGTTCATATTAAATACAGAGATGAGTATTTGTGTTCATATACAGATACCTGTTAACATTTATCTGTGTATTTACAAAAGTTTAAAGTGTAGTCTATACATTTCTTTTAATAATGGGGAGGGTGGTTTAGAGATGCACATATGGATGTTACACATGTGCACATATATCTACATATACATCACATGACATATATGTTCTCTTTTTGGCAAAGAAAGTATAGAATTTTGAAAGAAAGCATAGAATTACTGCTTATAGTAACGTGCAAAAAAGTGAGATGTAGAGCATACCTTTTTGTTTGTCATTAATTGTAGCATTAACTGATATGTTCAATACTGAAACAGGCAAACCCAGCAGAAGCCTTGATTCCCTGTGCTGCTCAGACCAAGTGTGTCAGTCAGTGCACCACTGCACTCAGCAGCAGCTCAGCAGCCCACACTGCCAGTGACAGGCCAGGCTCTGGCAGGTGGTGCTCTACTCTGTCCCTCCACTATTCCTCTCCCAGGCTGCATTACCCCCTCCAGTTCCTTCCAGTGTCAGTTTCCAAACAGACTAGATTCTCTTACCCTATATTTGTATGATTCTGCAGCTCTCCCACCATCTTTGTGATGTCTTTTGGGAAGATGTCTGTTGTTTGCTCCATCACATTGAACTCTTCATTCTAGACACATGACAAAATAATCCTTCTGAAATTAGAACTTGCTGTGTTCTTTAAATCAGTGAGAGTTTTTCTGTTTGTTCACTGAAGTAAGAACATGATCCCATTTTGTTGTGGTTAAACAATTTACAGCCTCTTACATTTTCACAAGGTAAGATTTTCAAGCCACAATTTTGTGTCTCATTTTTGGGAATGTTTGGGCTATGTTTGTATCCTGTGAAGTTTTATGTCAGCCGACTGGTATTTTTTGATAATCATTTAATCTGAGATTTTTATTCAGGGAAATCATGCACTTAGAGGAAAGAAAAGGAGGAACTTCTACTTCTTTGTGCACTGAAAACATTCAGAATGAATTGTTTAATGACAGCTGTGCTTCTTACAGAATAAAATAAAACTGTGTCCTTTTAATATTTTTAAAATTCTATCTGTTTAGAAGACCTATGGGATTTGGTTAATTAAAAATTCCCAAATATTTAGGTTATCTATGTTGCTGAAGTATTTGGACATTCAGATATTTCTTATAAGTGATACCCTGTTATGATTTTGAACAAAAATTTAAGAACTATGATTGGCATGTCACTGCCTTTAATTTCCTTGTATGGTACAGTATGCAGTTCATGTCCATTTTATGCACTGTATAGCCAAACTGGAGTATGCAGAAACAGTATAAGGAAAGGGTAATCAATCTGACTGCGTGAAAACTCTGAGGAAATACTGATAAGTAAAACAGTTCATAAATTCTGCAGAGAGAATTGTTCACAGTCATGGCTCTAAAGATTAAAATTGAGGCTCTTTCTGCCCCACCCATAAATGACTGCTGGCAGTAGAAATGTGGTCAGCTAATTCATGTCAGCTTTCTCTGTGTCATTCTGTGTACTAAAAAGAGTCCAGTCTATATAGAACCATTGTCCTAAAATACTGTAGTTGTTGAAGGAAATCTTTCTTTCTGAGGTCAGTAATAGTCCTGATAGCTGAATGTTGCTGTTAAGTCAGGACTAAGTGTGTGTGATTAATGGTCAGTATGAATAGAATATGTGGAGCACAGGCAAGAGGCTTTTTAGGACTGCTTTTTCCTGTCTGCAGATAGCTTGGGACCAATGGAAAATATTAGAAAAGTTCTAGACAGTCCTAGCACTTTTTTACTGCATTGTAGATCATTGACGTTTAGAATCAACAAAGCGTGGGGAGCACAGAACAAAAATTGTTTGAAGAAAATTGTTAATTCTGTCTTGTAATTTTTGTATTTATTGAAAATTAGAACCCTATTAATTATATTTGTCAGTTTAGGAATGGACGGAGGTCCTGCTGAAAACTGACAACTCTCTACAGCTACCTGAAAGGAGGATGTAGCCAGGTGGGCGTCAGCAACTTCTCCCAGGCAGCCAGCAACAGGCCAAAAGGAGTCTCAAGCTGCTCCAGGGAAAGTTCAGGATAGCCATCAGGAAGTATTTCTTCATTGAAAGGATGGTTAAACAGGGTAGATAGTGGATTTACTATCTCTGGAAGTGCTCAAGAAACAACTCAGCGTGGTACTTTGTGCTGTGGTTTAGTTGGTATGGTGGTGTTTGGTCAAAGGTTGGACTCAATGATCATGGAGGTTTTGTCCAGCCTTAATGATCCTGTGATTCTTTGAGGCTCCAGTCAGAGTGGAATTCATCTTACTTCATTAAAGCTAGTTAAAAGGTTGGCATCCAGTCTGAGCTCCTACTCTACCCAGATGGCAGAGATAAATACTTCTTGAGGGCAATTCCTTCATTTTTTCCGAGTTGTTTATGTAAATGTAGAATGACTCACCCTCTGGCAGTTTGTGTATCTATTGCTTAATTAAGGGGAGATGAACCATCTAATTTAAGTTAAACGCTTGATTTTCTGTGTCTGAAATTAGCTGAGATAAATCTTGCCTGTAGTACAGAGCTTCTGTTTGTGAAGTTCTTTTCAGGTACTCACTAATGTTATCATTATTACAACAGATTGTACAATTGCATTTCAAAGTACATTATTTAAATCTTTTGAGGCTACTTTGCAAGCTAGTGGAAACATAGCCCTCATAAGGGTGATGGATGTGTGCATGCTTTTATCAGAGGGACATCCTCTTTTTGATTCTTAAAACAGATTAGGAATATAAAGATATGGAAAGTCCCTGAGAAGAAATAGGCAAGCAAAAATAATATTCAAAATTAAGCATTGCATGGGAGATGGAGACATCTCTGTGAAGAAGGCAGGTTTCATTTTGATATATTCTCAGCTTTCTGCTTAATGCTGCAGAGACTGTAGAGATAATGAAATGGATCATTAACCAGAAATACTGTAATGAATCAGATTACTGAATGTATGGCACCCCAACTGTGTATATAAACACATGACATGTGCACACACGTGGAGAAATATTTAATGAGTTGGTGGACAATCAACTTGCACATGTGAATGTTCACATGGGTATACTTGCACAAATGTTGCAAGTTCTCTACTACTTCTGCAGAATCTCATACAGGTGTACACAGCACCTAGCATTAGACGCCCTCCTTCTTCACATTGCTGTCACTGTGCTTCTGAGGAGAAGGGTGGCATTAATCTAGAAGCTACTCTTGTACTTAAAGATACAGAATCTGAAGACAAGTAATTCAGCAAGTTTAAAAATGGGATGTTTATGAATGTGTTCTCAGCCTTACAGAGTATTGCATACATCATTTTAGGAAAGTTTTTCTTGAGGATTACCACCTCCCTCGTGAATTATTTTTCGTCTTGTTAGGAGCTGAATGACATTGCTGTAACTGTTACAGCCATTGCTTATGGGAAAGGATATCATTAAGGAATTGTGGTTTCTGCTTAACAACTTGAAATAAGCAGGAAGGCTTATAGCAAGTGACAGAGCTATATGCAGGCTTAATCAAGTTGGATGTGTGCTCTGCAAAGGGTGCTGCTCGTTGGCTGTAGTTGCTGTAATCTCTCTGGTAAATCCCTCATGAGCTGTAAGCTACTTTGCTTGGCAAACTGTCATGAAGTAGAAATGTTTGGAAAGCATTGGAGCTGTCACCTGTCTAACCAGTCTGCTTATTTTCATTTTGGACATTGTGCTTGCTGTCTTCGCTAGAGGGAATATGCAGATTGGTCTGAGTGTGCCGTGCAGGTGTGTGCTGTTCCTGACAATTTGGTTGCTGCCATTTGTATTTCAAGCCAGGCAGTCCCAAGAACACAGAATGCAGAGCCTTATACCAGTGTAGGGAAGAGAAAGCATCAGTCAAATTATGAGGATATCTTGAAAAATAGAAATCAAAAGGTAGCTAAACCTGCCATTTCAATAGTATAAACATTTTGATATGTAAGTGTTAAAGGTGTATGGGAAATGGCTGTATTAAAGGGGTGACTGGCTTTTGCATCGGAGGATTTAAGGTATTTACGAAGCACAGAGACTCATTTCCTTTTAAAATTTTTTAATTGGACAGTCTAATATTTGAGGCTACACAGTTCACTAGATACATCTAAAAATCGTTTCTCTTCATTTAAAGCACTGCTGATCCTGCTAGAGAACGTGCCTACTACTGTGTTAGTTTTCTCATGTATCTTTCATTATGTTAGAAGTGAAAATATAACATGAACTCAGAGAAAAGTAATTAATCAAGTTGTTAATATTGTCATGTTCTTTGGAATCAGTTCTAAACAACTAACTTACTTTAAATTATAGCAGGCTGAACTTAATCCTTTTTACAATTTCTCCGAAAATATTTGGTTATTTATGGGAAACTGGTGATGTTTTTCACTTTTGTCCACTGTGGCAGCCGTGGTACAACTATTGTACAGCACAGCTTATTCTTAAAGGACTACAGTGCTTATTCTTAAAGGGCTCCAGTTCTTGCTTTGTGTTCTCATATTGTACCTGCTTCCAGGGTATTTCTTAATAGTCTTCCAAGCTATCTTTTTAAGGGTGAGGAAGCTATATTTTTTAGCTTCATGAGATTAAATTTGAGAGTGTATCAGAAAATAAATATGGCATACTGTAGACAAAAGTTCAATTAAAAAAAACCCCCACCTTTTATCTTCTACCAACTTATGACTTAAAAACTATTAAATCCAAGTGCTTAAAATGACAGGATCAGTGATACTAGATGCTATACAAGCGGAATAGTGATCTAAATTCCATTTGCATCATTTGTGATGTAAAAAATGTCTCAAGTGAGGAGAGAAGGAAGCAACTCACAGATACATAAAAATTTTTATCTATGTTTATGTTAGAACATAAATGTTTAAATGTTGAACTTCTTTTGGCCCTGCTGTACTATGCTAACTTATTTCTTGTCAAATACCTCAGCAGAAATCACTCTTTGGAAGAGGCAGTCAGAGTCCTAGAGACTTTCAGTGCCCTGAGGCTGGGGTGAAAACAGCATGTATCTTTGGGTGAAAACTGGATGAGTGAGGAGCAAGGCTCTGTTACTGCTCTGAAGACAGTGGAGCACTGTTAGCAGTTGGATAGCTGTGTAAGGGCTGTGTCTGTTTGAAAGAGTCTCAAGTTAAAGACTAGAAAATTGAACTCAACTCAAGTGAATCGAAGGAAGGATGTTCAGAGAAATGGACAAAAAAAAATCTTCACAGCTGTCTCTTCTGTTTGGCATGTCCTAATTGCTATGATTGTTTTTTTATGCAGTGCTTTGATGATTAGGGGAATCTTTTCTAAACAAAGTACACATTGAGGCTGATACTGCAAAGTTATCTGAAACTGTTTGTATGAAAATGGCTGCAACACAAGTGCCGCAGTCATTGCATTCACTTGTTTGTTCAGGCAGCCTTTACATTCTCATTGAAAGAGAGCTTTTTTTCCTAACTCCACGGGAGGGTAGAAGCAAAGAAAGCAGAAAACTAATAATAGATTCTTCTATCTTATTTGTCCTGTGTCTGAGTGTCACTGTGCTTAGAACTAGCATGTCCTTCCCAGTTTTGCTTGGAAGGCTCAAACTCATCCCTCAAAAAGGATTTTAAGGAGGGGTGAGCAGGGAGGGAGGAAGATGGGGACCCTGAGGAGACAGGATGGGATTACCAGCTACAGAGGGTTGTACATCTCAGTGATCAGCACAAAAGGCTGACTCAGTCTCTGCCATGACAAGGTTCACAGACAGAGTCCAGCAGGTTTTCTATGTGCACTGACTCCATGTACATTTAGGTTCCCTCACTTTATACATTACTGCTTAAAGACCTTATGACCTTAATCTTGGAAATGCAGGCTATTTGAAATGTAGATATTTGTAAAGGAAATTACTACTTGACTCTTATATGATTGTTTACAAGAACTGAAATTCAACAAAGGCAAATGCAGTGTCCTGTACCTGGGGAAGAATAACCCCAGGGACCAGCACAGATTGAGGGCTGACCTGCTGGAAAGCTGCTTTGCAGAGAGGGACCTGGGAGTCCTGGTGTACAACAAGCTCTCCATGAGCCAGCAGTGCCCTTGTGAACAAGAAGGCCAATGGTGCCCTGGGGTGCATTAGGAAGAGCATTGCCTGTAGATCAAGGGGGTTGATTCTGCTCCTCTACTCAGTCCTAGCGGGGTGAGTCTGAAGTGTTGTGTCCATTTCTGGGCTCCTCAGTGCAGGAGGAGACATGGAGCTCCTGGAGCAGGTCCAGCAAAAAGCAGCAAAAAATGATGAGAGGACTGGAGCATCTCTCTTGTGAAGAAAGGCTGGGAGAGCTGGGCCCGTTCGGCATCCAGAAGAGACGGCTGAGAGGAGACCTCATCAGTGTATACAAGGAACAGAAGGCAGAAATGTCAAGAAGAGGTTTCCAGGTTCTTCTCAGTGGTATCCAGCAATAGGAAAAGAGACAATGGGCAGAAACTGAAGCACAGGAATTTCCACCTGAATATGAAGAATATCTTTACTGTGTGAGTGGCTGAGCACTGGAAAAGGTTGCCCAGAGAGGTTATGGAGTCTCCCTCTAGAACTGTGTGGATGCAGTCCTGCACCATGTGCTCTAAGGATGACCCTGCTTGAGTAGGGGAGGTGGACCAGATAACCCACTGTGGTCCTTCCAACCTGACCCATTCTGTGATTCTGTGAAGAGTAAATCTACCCATTTACTGAAGTGTTTTGCAGTTCTGTAGCTGACTTATTAGAGTCGCAATTTAACTGAGCAGTAAGGTAAAAATACCTTTTGTTAATTCTGCTCTTCCATTTCACAGTTCTGTAGCTGACTTAATTAGAGTCGCACTTTAACTGAGCAGTAAGGTAAAAATACCTTTTGTTAATTCTGCTCTTCCATTTCTTAAAAACCCTCTTATCCAAGGTTGTCTCAGAAATATACTATGAATCATCTTTCAAAATTTACCACTAAAAGAAACAAAACCCAACTTTTTCCTTTGACTTTACATTTCATGGTGTTTATATGAAATGGAGAAAACGGAAAATTTTGCCAAGTTAAGGACAGGTGCTGTAAAATGCAGAGTAATGAACATTTTCTATGAAGAGTACTGGACGGAGCTGCTCTATTCTTTTTAGGTGAATGTCCTCTCTGATTCCTCATTTGCCCATGCACAAAGGAATCAGATTGTGGTGCCATCTCTGCTGCTCTGGAAAAAAATTAGATGGGGTGGTTCCTGAAGCACCTCAGTGAGCTCTTGGTTTGATTGGAGAGGATAACTTGGGAAGAGCACCAGATGAGTCATCCTCCACCCCGGCCTTCATGGACTGAATATTTCCCTTACCCAATCCTGTCAGTTCTTGTTAGGCTGTTCCTGCTGAGTAGAGCTGTGGGAAGTGTTGCCAGCATGGGCTTCTCTCTAGGAAGCTCTGATTCTGGAAGACTCTGGATGTCAGTTACACCAGATTTCCCTTCCTGAGGCTAGTGAAAATTTCACCACCAGTCTAGTTTGTATCTGTGGGGTCCTTAACATACAGGAAAGTGGCTGACTGCAGTGTTTGAAGTCTGTGTCATACTTGACTGGTATGTAAGCAGTCATTAGTGCTCTGCTGGATACATCATGCTGCTTCCAAAACTGGATAGTTTCATGCACTTCTTTTGTTTTTGGCTTTTCAAACCCATAGATATATTTTGGAGTATTCATTATTCTGCCTATACATGGTAAAACTGTATGTAGTATACCAACATGAACAATGCTGAGCTAAATAGGCAAACTCCAGCTTTTAGGGGCAACTATTAAATTTTGAACCTAGAAATAAAAGCTTCAATTGTTCAGTTGTACAGTTCCTGCGTTTGAATACAGCAGCATTATGCAAGAAGACAGAAAAACAAAACAACATTAACTGTTTGGCATACTTTATAGCAATTCAGTTGAAGAGGATGAATTTATGGTCAAAATATTAGAAGCAGCTGTGGATACCTTAAGCAGGTTTAAAATTTTAAGAGAAGTGTATATGGCTTTAAAAGGGAGCAGGGTGTAGCGTTGGCATTGGCTCATGCAATTTTTGAATGGCAGGGAACATAATATTTCAGTAAGTCTTAGTCAAACTGTTTTAATTAGCCTACAAAAGAAAAAAGACCTTATGAACTGAAAACATCTTGCACTGAATGGGTAAACTTGATCAGTTTAGTCTGAATTATTTGGCTTCAGTCTACATGTCTCATTTGATGTTTGTTGGCCTTTGTACAACTGCAGAAGAGTCATGTAGGAGAGAAGGGCTGGAAGCACTGTAGACTGTTCTTTTTGGAGACATTTGTCCCTCCAATTTGCTTACTTGAGCCAGAAAGTTCAGGGTAATGCTATGAAAAATAGTGCTTCTTGAAGCATAGCCATATTTATCTGGCATTAATTCATATACAGTGGATACAACACTGGCACAATTACAAAAAAAGAACTGATTACAAAAGTGTATGGAGTGGTGATTTTAATAGAGTCACAGTTTATTAAAATCATTACAAACAAAAGAAGAAAACTTTTTAGAAGTATTTTCTTATTTCTCCTCCTTCCAACCTTTCTCCTATTTGTATTCATCTATTACTTGATACTGGTTTTTACTTTTAAATCCAAAGAGAAAAAAATACAGTATCTTTAAATGTTTCGTCTTTTTAAGGCTCTTTAGCCATCCAAAAAAATCAAAACTTCACTCTACCACACTGTTTTCATTTGTGACAGAGTGATGAAGGCAAGTTCTGGAAGATTCAAATTCATATTATGTAAAATGCTATCAGTTGCCCTTCCTCAGAATCCATACCTCAGAAAGCATATGCCGCTGTGTAAAATCTGGAGATACTCTGAATATTACCTAGTTGATCCAGCTTTTCTAGCTTTTTAGAGCTTAATTTAAATCACTGGTGAACAGGGGCCAGAAGTCAAATATATATGCACATACATAAATGCATTTTTGATTTAGAAAAGACTTTGGATGTCTGCAAGTGCACAGACACTGTTTGACCTGAACTTTTCTGACATTAGCCACCTGTTGCATAAGCTATAGGAGCAATAAAATAGAGTTGCAGAACTATTCTGTTCTTTTTACTTTCAAGACAGCAAAGAATTGCAGCCAATTTTTGAAAACTGAGCGGGAAACAGAAAGGAGGCAATAAAAAACCCCTCTAGAGATATGGAGTGTTTTTCCTCATGGTTGTTTATGGTATTGTCAAAGGTATAGTTGTGCTCTACAGTAAGGAGTAAAACTGTGTTACTTGGAGCCATTAGAAAAAATTGCTGTTTGGACTCCATCCAAAAGTCTACTGTTAATTACAGGTAGATCAGTTTTTATCAAATACTCAAAGGAGTGTCTGAAATTATTTTAAAGTAAATCTCCAAATCATAACATAATTCACTCTTAATTCCAAAATGTATTTATATTTACTGAATATTTAATTTTTCCTTTCTTTCTTGTTCTAGTCTTTCTGGTGTTTTCTCAGTAGACATTTGGTATTCTTGCAAGGTTTTTTAAACTTGGCTTTCTGTAACTCAACTTTCTGTAACTCTTAAGGGGCTTTTCCAGATGTTGGATGCTCATTAAAATGAATTCTCTTCTAGTTCAAAACTCTTTGGAGAAGCACTGAGTAAGGCAACAGTCCATTGATTCTCTCATATTAGATTCAGTGTTGGGTTCATTTCACGGACTTAAGTTCAGCAAGTAAAAATGTGCAGCTGTTAGTTCATTTCTCAACAGTGTTTTTGGCCAAAGAAGACTTTTATGTACTATTGCAATGACTTATAGGTTTCTCTCTTTTTGTGGTAAAGGATGCTCCTTGCTTCTTTTGATCATTGTTGTGTGAATCTTATGCACCAATGATTAATTGCTTTTAAATACACACTGACAAAATTGAGTTTTCTGCCATTGGTTAAGGAGCTAGAAACAACAAGATGACCAGACTTTGCTGAGTGTTCTGAGTAATTTCAGCATGTTTAGATTGGCTTATTTTTATGATTGGGAGAAGAAAAAAGAGAACAAGAGTCAACTTGAAAATTTGTTTTAAGAGCAAGGTAATCCCACATAAAGTCAGAACATATTACAATGGAAGGAAGTAAATTCAAGAACACAGAGGCTATATCCTACTTCCTTTGCTTTTTATACTGGCACATAGTTACTTAATAGACTGTACTAGAGAAGTTGATAGGGGAAATATCTTTTTTGTTTTCCTAGGGAAGACAGTTGTTTTCAGATTTGACTGCTAACTGCAGACTTATTTTTTACCTAACACACATGAGTTGCTCAGGTGTGTTATTTTTGGGTTAGTAAATTGCTTATCCCAATAAACGTCTTTATTTTTAACTTAAACACTTTTTTCCATCTTTTGAAATAAATTGATTCTTGCTAGCTTGGTGAGATTGTGTTAATGCCAGAGGAATTGTCTCTTTTAAAACATTTCATTTCAAAAAGGTTTCTAGAGTGTAGGGAATAACATTAGTTATTTATAATTAATAGTCAGGTAGTTTTAATGCCAGTTTTAAGTATTCCCCCTGCAAAAACCACAGATTGTTGATTTGCCTGTGAAGTTTGTTTTAATCTCACTGTTCCACTGCCATCAAAAGAAAAATCCAGTTCATGTTAGAGCTGTTGCCATCAAATGGTAATTAAAAATTTCCTTTTTGCTTGATAATTGAATTTAGCTATGACTGCTCACATTGTAAACTGGATAGTGTAATATTCAGCCTGTCTGATACATTAATTCTTTTAATATGCTAAATCTTACTGCATTAGATATTCTTTACTTTTGGCCTGCTTTTACTGAATAGAAAAGCTTTGGGTTTTCTTATAGGGAAAAAAATATAAATTCACTTCATGCAAAATATATAAGATGCTTCTGGCTGGATGATTGCCAGCAGCATTTGAGGACACTTTTAAAGGCCTATATGGCAGAAAGATAGTTGGAATATCTACAGAAGGAAAAAAAGTATTGCGCTGAAATAATTTATACTTAAAATAAGTAAGTATGGGAAAGGCACCTACAATTAAGAAATTTAGCTTTCAGATTGAACATGTGGTTTGAAAGTAGCTTTCCTATAGCTTACCCCATTTTCATAGTTTACTAGAAACATCTAGTCATTACTCTGTGAAATCTATGGCAGATAATCTTAAGGCCTCTTTACAAATAAGGCCTGTATTCATTAGCCCTGAAAACTTCTAAACATTAACCTACATAAATAATGACCACAATGCTAATTATCATTAATCCAAGGATCAGGATTTATATTTCATTGCTATCATGTGATAGCATCATGTGCACGTTTTTCACTGTAACCCAAATGCAAGGAATAAAACCACCAGCTTACTTCACAGTAACTGGTTCTTGTTCCCAACCTTAATTACAAATATTACTTTGGTTTTACCAGGGCACACGGGAGGACAGGAACCACTGTTACTGTGTGTAACTGTCACCAATATCAAAGGCATTTTTGCAGTAACTTCAGGGGGGCCCAGATTAAAGCAGATGTGAGATGAGGCAAAATTTGCACCAAACCTGACATCACTTTGGGCTATTTTATCTGTGAGTACATCTGGGATCCATGCGTATCCGAGGACAGAATACAGTCCTTTATCTCTTTGCCAGAAGTTAAGGATTTGAAAGTCCGGTTGGCCTCATGGTTGTTATTTATTCTAATGAAACTATCCTAGCACTTAAAGAATTTATTTGTAACATATATTAGGAGTTATCTTTCTTCTTCAGAAGACTGCACATGTGCACAACAGCAGTCTTATGGTGGTTGGCAGGTATCCTTGCCTCACTCAAGCATCAAACTGTTGAGTTTTTTTCCTGAAATTCCTGCACAGGAGAAGAATATACTCATGGTCACCATCTGGTTGGCCACGTTCTTTTATTTTCAAATGGCAGAGAAATGTTTCCAGTCATCATATCTTTTTAAAGAAGTTTACTGTTTGTATTTGAAAACCTGTGACATCTTAATATAATAGACTTGAGCATGAGGATACATATTATAAATCTACTCATAAGATGTAGTTTCCTTGCAGCCTAATTTTCTTGGAAAACTTTATTCTCTTCTTTCTGCAAAGATTTATTTTCTGATAAATATTAGGGTAAAATCTTCATATTGTTCCTCTCTGCTTCCTTCACTGGGTCTTTTGGTGAAACCTGTGTTCTTCTACACTTCAGCAGGATGTAATACTTTCCTTTGCTGTCAATGTATGGCATCCACATCGAGGATAGGATATGATTCAGCTTACTGCTGTGCCACAGATATCTGTACGTTTCCATGATTCTCTACTCTGAATCTTATGGTGAGAGAGAGAGAGGGAACATATCTCTGCACACATGATTTTTGGGTGTACATCAGGATGCCAGGAAATGCAGGTCTTTGTAAAAACTGAGCAGCTCTATAAGGTCTTGATGTACATGATCAAAGTACTGCAAATCCTGAAAGCATAATAACTCATAATTCTGCCTAAAAGACTTTGGAGCTAAGTCTTTTCCCATTCCTCAGCCAAAGAATAAAACTTTGTTCCTAAAAATTTCTGCATGCCTTCCTCTTGAACAGAAGGAAAACTGCAGATTTCACAGTGATTGACATTGCAGAAAATTAGAAGAGCTGATGGACATTGATGCCCATAGTAGCCTTGGGATGGAGCAGTAATTCAGATTCTCATTAGTTCATGCTGAGTTAAAAGATGGTGCACCTCACCTCACTGCAGATGGGAAGATGGATGATCTTAGCAGACATCAGCTCTTCCAGAGTTCCTGTGTGCTTATGATATGATTCCCTCCTCTCTACCACCCACTCACATCTGTTTAAAAATTTGGTATGATTTCATATATCAGCACAGCTCCAGAGACAACTCAGAGCTTCCCTTCATGATGCCTTGTGAGCTAGAAGGAGTTGCTTTGGCACCTCTTATACTTGCTCCCTATTCAACAGCAAACAAAAAGGGCTTCAGTAAAGGTGTTATCTGTTTATCAGTTTTTGTCTGTCCCTTACTGAAGCCCTCTGAGGAAGCTGACATTGATCTTGGAGTTGAAGCTAGTTTCTGGGTCACTAATCCTAATTTAGACTTTGTAAAGCAGACTTTCTGAAAGACAGCATGAGGCATCATTATGCATTGTAAATAACATGGTGATGAGGTCTAAAACAAGATGGTGTGCTTTGGGTTCAGTCTGGGTGTCTCTCTTAATGTCAAGTATTTCCCCCTAGATAAATAGTGTTTCATTTTCATCCAGTTTTATTTTACTTTCTTTTCCTTTACATGGGAAAGGATACTACCCTGACAGTTGCAAAAACCCACTGAAAACACTCAGTTTTATCATTCAGCCAAATTATAATCCATTAAAAGTGTGGCAGAAATGAAACATAGATTAGATATCAAATTATATCTAATTTTGATATCTAATCTAATAGATACCTAATTGTATCTATCAGATTAGATATCAAAAACATGAATATTGATACTTAGATTTAAGTTCCTGTGTTTCTGTTTTCTTTTTTGCCACAAATTATACTGAGTTATGGGTGGTCCTACTCTTGAATGGTTTTCATTCTCCTCATAAGTGGGCAGGTGAAAAAGACTGCAACAGGCTGGTAACCTGGTTCTGTTAAATCATCCATTAATGTCTATCATTACAGAATTTGTTCAGATATAACATCTGAGGAATGTATGGTTTTGACCACTTTGATCAACTGGCATTTTCTGAGTAATATGTACCATTTCTGTAATGCTGCTGTAGATACAGAAAGAGGATGCTTATAAATGGCCTCATCTGTTTATCTGAGGGCATTTTTGCTAGTTATAGGGGCATCTGTAGAAACCCACTCATGTATGATATTATTTTTAAAACTGAGAGGTCTGTTGGATTTTAACAGGGCTCTGCTGATATCCAGTAAGTTTTATTAAGCAATTTACCAACCCCATTTTTATTTCCTCATGTGTTTTGTACCTTTCAAGTCTAAATGAATTTAATGTCAGGTTCTCATCAGCACATATGCAAATCAGAAAGGCAAGTACTGAAGGTTAAATATTTTTCCAAAGACCCACCTTTGAAAACATGTTCATATTTTTGTAGATTGGCCAGTACCTCTTTGAGAAAGTTACCTAATATTACGCAAAATAGTTTTATAAATGTGAGCTTAGGAAATTCCCTGGAAATTAGTGAAACAGTATTGGTCACTATGCTTTTAACTACAAGATCCTACTGGATGTCTAGTGTGTAGTTAAAGTTATGAAGAAAGAGCAAAATGGTTTCATTCCTAAAATTTAAATGGTGCTGTTTTCAGTAACGTTTATTTCAAATGTATGTTGGACAAATAGTTTTATAATCAGCCTATGAACTACACATCTCCCAAAGGCTACCTCTCATCCACATACTACTTTGAATATTTCCTGAAGTCATGTGCAATGCATAAGGCATTAGTGCTTTTCCACCTGCATTTTCTGGATAATGATTAGAGTCTCTCCAGTCCTGCTTTTGTAAACACTGAAGTGTGGCTGTTATTCTCCTTTTGACTCCTCTTACACTCAGTCTTGAGCTAGCACAAGTGTTTGAGTAGTCATGTAGACAAATAGATCAGAATTCATAGACTTTTACCACAAGTTAAATAAAAAGCATGACTCAATCTGGATCTGTTTTCTAGTACTGTTCACAGACTCTTGTAACAGGAGATGAAGGGAGGAGTAAGCAGTGGGTGTAGGAAGTGGATAGGACTTTTGAAGCAGTGTCAGTTTATATCAATTTTAAGCATACCTTAGAATAAGACTCAATAGCCTCAGATTAGAAATAAAAGCACCTAAGATAAATAGGGGAGGCTTTTAAAAGTTTGTGTTTATTTCTTTGATGGATAGGAAACTCTTATTTGAAAGTATGGCGAGTAAACTTAAAATCATTCTAGTGTTATTCCCTAAATTTATCTAGAATCACTGGAAGATCATCTGCTGATCAGAAAATCTGAACCTGAATATTCTTGGCTTGAAAATTAAGCATTAGATTTATACAAAATAAAGCCATGGAACTGGGAAGTTGTGTGTCAGAAATAAGTAAGAGAGGAATTCTACATCTACAGATGATGCAGGATACTGTGTATTGCAAGCTTTTTATAAAATGACTGCCAGATGAAATTACAGCTCTAAAATATCTGGAGTTTTTTTTTATCTGTGCTAATTTACATATCAGCAGAACTACATTACCAAAATAACTCTTTCACTTTTTTTCTTTTTTGTTTTTTCCCTATTACAACAAACTGTAGTTGAACCTGTGCTAGGTCTTAGGAGTCAAGAATAAATTTTCCTGTGGATCTGACATAGTTAAATTAGCGTTCATAAAGTTTTGTACATTTATATAGTTTTGTAGGAATATCTGTGAAAAAAAAGAAGGAATGTTAAATTCTGCTTTAAATAAGAAACATAATGATGCTTCAAAGGCAAAACACCCATAATTGGAAGGAAGGAAACATTTAGTTGAGTGAAAATTTATTTTAAATTAGTGCCTAATAATGAAAAACAGGTATATATGTATATATGTTTGGGAAACAAGAAGGGAGTTATTTCTGATCATTAAGAGCAAGTCAGCTATTTCCTTAGATAATCAAATTTATCTCTCTTTTTTATTGTTCTTTTTATGGGAACTACTAAGCAGATTTATGAAACAAGTAATCCTTTTGAAATTTTATTGCTAAATCAAGATGAGATATTTCCAAAGACAATATAATTATTATTATTATTGCTATTATTAATATTATATTTTAGTATTGTCTGACCAGAAATCAACTTGTTTTCTTTTGCTTTACCCCAGCTTTCTCTTTTTATTGTCCCTATGATGAATTGCTCAAGAAACTCACTTTCTTCAGTTTGTCTTTCACTCCATTCCTCTTTTCTTCCTTAAGACCCTCTGTTGCTTCTGAAATATTCTCTGGCTACCTCCTTTATCACATCTCCTCCATTGTTTACATCCCTTTTGGCTTGTCACACCTTTCTCCTTCACCTTCCTGGTGTGGAAGAAAAACAGAGGGGTGTTGATGGGGTGTTTGAAGGAGAAAAGGGTATTACTGATTCTGTAAGAGCTTTTTCATTTCCCCAGCATGTCAGTCATAGGAGGAGAATTATACCACCTTGGAAGTAATTTTAGAAATACAAAAGAGACAGAACTGTGAACTTTGGCTTGTTCAGATTTTTCCTCTTTGAGTTAATTTGGAAGATGGACTAGTCAGTTGGCATGTACTACCTTTTTGTCCAAATAATTGAAGCATTCTATTCCACTCTTCATCACAGACAGTAACTGCATGATACATACCTTATGCAACAAAACATTTTTCACTTAAGCTTGTAACTTTGTGGTTCAAAAAGAGATTTGAACCACAAAACAATCATTTTGGTCTGTAATATTCATAAAAATATAAAGAATATGCACTGTGAAGAGGAAATATTAAATTATGTATGAACATAATTTTTGGAATTCATATGTGTTTTTACACTGTGGTAAAAATAATGCAAAAGACATATGTGGGGTTTGTGCATAGAATGTAGTTACTTTATTTTGCTACAGCTGTGATTAGAAGTTATGGAAGGGAGAGAAAAAAAGGTTTGAAAAGGACCAGAATAAATTAGAGAGTCTGTCAAATGCAGACTCTTTTTCCAGGAGGTGAAAGATACACTATGGAAGAGGAATTACTCCCATTCAGTGGCCAGACAAAGAGAGGCATTGGAAAAAGAAGACATCTGTTGATGAAGTAGAATATAGATTGGCAAGAGATGAAGTGAGATGACTGAAGGAAAACTTTTTAAACATCACAGAGGAACATATTTTAAATGATATTTTGGAATGGAACAGACTGAAGATTGTAATGCATTTTGATCTGAATATAGAAAGACGATGCCAGATTAGGAAAATAAATAACATTCTGTGGTGGAATTAAATATTAAGGAATGAATTTATTCTAGATGAACAGTGGAAAAAAGTATATAGTTTTTTTTCAAAAGTAGGCATTTGATTGTGAAAGTGAAAACTGAACAAGATTCTGGTTGTCAGATAAGGATCCATGCTCTGAGCCTCAGGTAGAAGGCATTTGAAGAATCTCCTTGATGAGAAGTGCTGACTAACTGGCAAAATTTCTAGCTGCTGGGACAATGATTCTTGATACATTAAGCCAATATGAGCTGATCCATCTTGACATGAGGGAGTTGGAAACAAAGGATGTGTTTACAACCTCTTTGAGATTATAATCATCTAAATAAAGGACTTGATTTTAAGAGCAGTCTTGAAAATAGTTTAGAGGTAGAAACAAAGAACACAGTTGTTAAAGCTAAAAGATACTATATTAACAGTCAGATCACAAATTCACAAACTGGATCAACCCCCAAGGATTTAGGAAAACAAGCCATACCTTCTAGCCAGTGGCAGGCATACTTTACTTTTTCCTCAAAGAACCTAAGTGACTAAGTTAGTCTGGGTGCCTCCCAGAGTGTCCCTGTGGTCAAACTAAAAAGCTATGTCCCTGTTTTATTCATGGGGCTTTCAGGGATTTGCTAGTCCCCAGAAGGTTTTAGTTCTTTGACTAAACTCCAAACAGATTTCTTATTTTTCTTTCAAGCTATTGTAGAAGGAGGATATGCTTAAAAGTTGAATATTGTACCTAAATGTTATACCCACAGCAAGAAACAGAAGACATGAATTTTAGGCTTTTCTCAACTGAATTCACAGGCCCCCCATTTCCTTTATGAGTGCTCTATTCACTTCCTTCTGAAAGCATTCAGGAAAAAAAAAGTTTCTATTCTTTTGAGAATAATTCTTTTTGATAGGATCAGCCTCTAGGATCAAGTTTGAGGTAAACTGAATGCTATCAGATTACTTGGTGAGAAGGTTAACGAAGAGACAAATTCCCCACCAGGCTGCATCTATGGCCTGAGCAATGAGTGAGATGGTTGCTGCAACTTGCAGAACACAGACCTGAGAAGGAGCTGTAATTAATCACTGGGGACTATTCAAAGTATAGCTGGTGATTAATTAAAAGGTAAAGAAAACCCATTGCCTTTATATATGCTCCCTACAGTATGTAGAAAGGAAATCAGTTTATTTGAATTTCAGTGTGATATGATCCTCAGGTTCCTATTACTTTACTTCCACAGAGGATGAAGCATGTTCCTGTGGACTGAATAAATTAAATTGGTCCAGTATAATGTGTCTATGGAGAAATGGAGAAATAGGTGCCTGAAAGCCAGATACATGAAATAACAGGATAAAGGCCCTTAAATACTGCTGCTTGTGAAAGCTGGCTTTGCACAGTAAAAGTGAAGAGGCAGACCACCAGTGAACAAATTGATTTATAGATTTATAGCAAACATTACTTCTGCAGGATTAGATGACGTGACAATTTTTATAATACTCTAAACTTTTTAAGAAAATATAGAAAAGAACCACCTTTTTGTGAGAACAGGAATTTCCCCAACCAATCCCTTAGTTTTCTGTTTTATTTTCCAAAAGAGCAAAATGGATTTAATATTAGAAATATGTTCTCTCTGGATCCAATTTCATTCTCAGCCACACTCTCTAAATAAGGATCTATAATCCAACTGACTGCTCTCACAAAGTTCCCTCTAATGTATCTGTAAATGAAAATATGTGTGCTAGAACAGACTGCATAAGTTTAACTAAATTGGCTTGAGACACACATATTTTAGCTGAGTGAGTGCAGGATTTTGTGCAGACAATGTCTATATCACCTGCCTATGTGCTCTGTTTTAGTTAGGAAATATAAGAATGGAATGTCTGTGGGGGGAGAAAAAAATTCAGTTATAATCAGTTATTAAAGGGTTTTTAATGCAAGCCACATTATGGAGGGAATAGCTACCAGTTTTCAGTTGGTTAGTATGAAGGTTACTGTAAATCTGTAAAATTTGTTACTGATTTTTGAAAAAACAAAACAAATCCCTTTTTTGCTGGGAAATATTTTTCCACATTAATAAGAGAAATAAAAAGAAATATGCATTGAGATAAACAGAAAATAATATTTAAATGTTTAACACCATAATTTATATCCTTTCAAGAAGAAAAAAAGAACCAAAATCTGCTCTTGATTATACATGATTTTCAGTGAGTCAAAAAGGGGTAGCACAAGCACATCCAAAGAATAGAATTTGGCTCATAGGAGTTAAGACAAAGACAAAGAAGCAACTTGAGAAATAAAAACTCTACATAAGCATCATCATTATAGTAATACACATTTGAATTTTAGAAATTATTTGAAATTACTAAAAACAAAACAGCAACTAAAAACTATTACTGTTCAATAACAGGCAAATTACAGGGTTATCTGCAAATTTACATGAGACATATATTTTGAATTTAACTATTCCAAGTTATGTGTCATTTGCCTTTGAGGTATTGGTGTGGTTTTGTTGTTTTGGTTTTTTTATATATATTAGACATTATAATTATATTTAACTTATAAGTCTTATAATAAATTCTTATTTAAATGTTCAAAATTTAGAATTGCTTGAAAGGGTGAATTTTTCCATTAAGAATCATGGTAGAATCAAAAGAAGGGTGAAAGCCTTTGAGTGCCACATCTTTGTAACTCATGTGGCACCTGTGCAATTTCAGACCAAGAAGGAGCTGCTGTGTGTCTGGTTGTGCTGTACAACACTGTAAATAACCTAGTATCCATAGTATTGATAATTACCAAGCTCTGGGGAACTAGTTTAAGAGCTGTTGGAAGAACTGTACTTCCTTCCACCACTTGCAAATGAAGACAAAAGAGAGTTGAAATGAAATAAACAGCTGTTCTTTTCCCTGCTTGATAAGTTGATCCTATACCAGAAATCTCCATGAGAGTGCAAAGCATTGGAGACAGGAGAGGAAGGTGTTATGAGCTCTGCTAACGTGAAAAAGTTCAAAAAAAAGGTCATGTGAGCGGGAGGACTGTGAGCAGGGTGAATAAAATCTTGTAATATGTTTTTGTGGTCTTAAGGGGAAATTATTGTAGTTTGTCTTCCTAGAAAAAGGCTGGATACTTCAGAGTAATGTTTGGTAACTACATGCACTGTTACTTTTAGGTAACAAAAAAAAAAAATCAGATTATAGAGAGAGAGATTCTCCAGATGTTGATTTTCTGTCCATTTCAGTGCCCAGCAGCTCTCAACATCAATACTCATCTTGGTTGCATTCACTGAAATCCTGAGTATTTTTATTTTAAAATAAGTCAGGCACACAGAGCTGGCAAAGCCTAACATTTCTTTCTTGTGTTTCCTTTCATAGGCTATAGTGCTGTAGTCCCATTCATCAGGCTAGCCTTTATTTATTTTCTGAGACTTGAGTCAATGCATCTCATTCCACATTCTAAGTCATAGTTGATAGTGACTTGTGGAAGGGAGTAGGTTTTCGCTGATGATTCAGAATTAAAAAAAAAAAAAAAGGATAGGTCAGTGAATACTCCTACATGATTCATACTGTTCTTTCAGGATTGTAAGAATGCTTGCCACACTTTAAAGGAAGATCAGAGGCTTGGAATGGAAAAGGCTTTGAATATTTATTTCAAAGATACTGGAACAGGGATAGCAAATAACAACCACAAGTCTCTAACTGCAGTCTTCCTTTCACAGAGCTCTCTCATTGCTAATAAGACCCTGGATTAAAAAAGTGTTTGAACTTTGGATGCCTAATGGAATGTCCCTACTCGGACCACACCTGTTGTTAATATTTTGCTTGAAATAGACAACACTGATGTGAATTCATGGCAAATATAAAAAAATATATATTCTTCAAGAATATTTGTTACTGTTTTTTCAAAGAATGTTTTTTCTTCTCTTCATGCCTACTCTCTGTCAGTGCCAGGGATAAACACTGGCCAACTCTGCTGACATGACTGCAGGAAACACAGACCCCCAACAGAAACACCCATGCAGATCACTGCTACTTCTCCCTGTTTGGAGTCTGAGCTGCATGTGTTAATTCACATACTATTCACCATAGCCAAGGCTTGCAGGAATGCATCATGGCTGTTTGAAATGTCAATTATGGCTGGGGACAAGTTTACTGTTTAGTTGCTTTGAAGAGAAAAAATGTATTGGTTTGGCCTTGCCTCAGATCAAGCATACTTTTTTTTTTTTTTTGGTCATTCATTACAACAGCACAGTGTTACAAATACGATAAAATAATTTTTCCAATAAATTACACAAAAAATGCTGAAGAATGTTTGTGTTATTAAAAAACCTCTTTCTTTGAGGAAATAAAAAGAATGGGTCCACGCCAAAATATTTGGTGTTATCCTGATGTGTATTGTACCACTATATTCTTTTCTTCAAATAATAATCCAATTTATTGTGGTAATTTAAGTTATTAACATGCAAGAAATTTTGAAACCTATTCACCATTTGCTGGCTTTTTGCCGCTAGAGCGGTACTTCATTCTCATGCAGAGGAAATGCATGAAAATAGAGATAGCCCCAAGCAATGCATTGGAAGGACAGTTCATAAAGCTTTGGCTGGGCCCTTGCACAGTGGGGAAGCTGATCCTAGGCAAAAGTTATAGATTTTATTCATGCTGAAAATAGGTTGATTATTTGTAGAATCCTGCTAGATACTTATTCAAATAAGACAACATTTGTAAGTGCTAACAGCTGCCAAAAATATTTGCAGCTCAAATTGCAGTTATGAGTGCGCAGCTAAAATCTGGAAGTAATGCTTAAGTTCATCTCTGATGAATTTAAGTGATGAGAAAAGCTCACAGCATTTTACAAAAGACATCAGAAAGACTAATAGGACAAGATTTGGGGTTTCAAATTTTTTATTCCATTTAAGCGCAAAAGTTTTCTTTTAATTAAAGGGTAGGTGAATTGAAGTAAAGAAATTCTGTTCATTAATTCTATGCCATTCTTAGTGCACTATGGATTACAGATCAGTTCTGCTCTGAACTGGACGAAAAAGTTCCCAAGAATTTTTTTATACATCCTATATGAAAAGGTGGCTTATCCAAGTTGAGTATTTCATTGAAATTTTATCTTAATCTCTCCCTTAAATACAACATTAATTAATTTCTGAAACTGAATGCATAATCAAGACTCAAAAGTGCATCTGTGAGCTGATTTGTCTTGAAAAATCAACTAAGAGAGAAAATTGAAAGTGTGCACAAAACAGAGCAGTAAAGTCAGATTCTTAGTGAACATGGGGAAAGACCCTTCAGTTTGCTCTTAGTAAAAACATCTTGATGGTAAATATTGTCAGGCAAGGAATTTTTTCCACTGAATATGGGAAGGATTGTCAGGCTAGAAAAAATAAAAGATATGTCTTCAGCAGGGTGATTGAAATCTTTCAGCTTAATATCTCTTAATATCTCAGCCTTGAGTATCTTAAATTGACCAGCTGTCTCTCAGTGTGACATTAGAGCCCACTGTGAACAGGACTTCTGGCTCTGGAGCAAGCCCAGGCTGTCCAGCTCTTCTGTCTGTGATGAGTCAAAGATTAAAAGCTGACCAGAAGATCCTGTGTCCTGCCCCAGGAAGGTGGTCCCACCAGTCAAAAGCTGTGAAACACACATTTTGCATTTTTAATGTGAGTGGGTTGATCACTTTTGGTGAGTGGATGTTTTAAATAAAAAGGTGTGAAATGTGGCATTCATCCTCTTGTAAGAGTCTGATGATTATACAGATACCTGAGAGCAAGAGTCTGAAGTTTTGAGCTGAAATCGCTAGACTATGGGCAAATGAAGCATGAAGTTACCCATCTATTGTTTTTTAATTACTTCACTGCCAATAATGGAAGACTTGGGAAGAATATTTCACTGAGTTTGGGGTTGTTTTTTTTTTGGAAAAGGTGGGCCCTGAATTCCAGTCTTGCTTTAAGGCTTGTTTACTTAGTGTCTGTTTAATGTACAATTTAAGAAATACTGGAGAAATGAACATATAAATGATTTCAACATACCAGCTACAGAAGTAAACACCATCTTTGCCACCTCAGATGTGACACAGAAATGTTAGCTTTACTTAGTTCACAAATCCTGTGAGAAAAATCCTCAAGAAAATGGAGCCTTCTCTGAGCCTTTTACCTGAGTCTCGGTCTTTGAACATGCTATGCACTGTAGTATTTCTTTAGGCATTTGCAATTCCAGTATGTGGATTACTTAAACTGGTTTTTATTGGTGCCTATTTTTTCACAAGCACTGTATAAATAGCCTGGGTGACTCAGAAAGATTTATGGATTCTTCTTTGTAGCAAAATGTTTAAAGTTAGGCAATTAAATATTGATTTCTTGTACCTTTTTAACAGAACTGCTCTGCTTTGTTAGGGTACTCTATATCTCAGCTTCATCACTTCAAATATGCTCTTTTATGAGATGGAAAATAAACTTCCTTGTATGAATCAGTACATATTGCTGACTCTATGAAAAATGCTTAGGAGACCAGGAGACAGGATGTTCCTGCTTAATCCAGAAAACTCGGTTAGTGAGAAACATAAAATATTTATGGTTATATATGGTGTGGAAAGAGAGGTACAGCAGATGCCTATAGTGGGATATGATGTGGAAAAATAGGTGCAGCAGATTTTCCCTTTGTAACTGTTGAGGTGATTCCTGGAAAGTCTGCATCAGTTTCAGCTAGAGGCCACCCAGCTTCCCCAATGAGTCAAAAATCTTGTAAGCAAAACAGCCTAGGCTGTTCTAATAGAGCATTTTATTTGCTAATGAGTCTTTACTATCATGTTCTCTTTTCTCCTCACTCCAATTTATCAGGGTTGAATTTAGTTGCTGTGATCACTGAAGGGAAAAAAAAGGATAATTTGATGCCTAGTATTCTAGGTTAAATCAACTAATGCATATTAATGACTTCATGCTTCTTTAATCAAGCTAATAGTGACCTCAGACCCTGCTAAGCATGGCAAAAGCCAACTAAAACAGAGCTCTAATAATTTTGTAGACAAAGTGGAGTTTTCACATAATGTAGGAATTCCATTTGGCGCCTCTCCATTTTGATGAATTTTGCTGAAGAATGAGGAAGAACACAGTACTTCTAATAAGAATGTTTAGTTGATGAGTTTTCTTGCAATCTCATTAAAAAAAAAGGCATTAAGTATTCTTACATGCTTTAAATTATCTTCCTGTGTTTGAAGAGATTCTCAGAGAACATTTTAAGAAAAATCTCTCCAAAACATGTCTGAAAGAGGAAAAAAAGCTTAAAAAAAGGAAAATCAGAAACTAAAATTAGGAATTTAAATGGATTTAACGGGAAACAGTCACTAATGAAAAGTCAAACTAATGTGAATGTAGTAGAGACTTTTATTTCTATGAGGCTGTGATTCAGTTTAAGTCCAGATCAGTCATAACTGGCTGTGTTAGGCCTGTGTAGGATAAGTGTGTGGTCTTGCATGTGAACAGATGTTGATATTCCAGAAGTCTACACTACAACTGCAACTAATTAATACCATGCTGGAGAACACAGGGAGGAGGCAGTGACTGAGGTAACTTAGAGACTAAACTATCCTCTGACCCAGGAGATGACTTT
Source organism: Passer montanus (assembly GCF_014805655.1). Lineage (NCBI taxonomy): Eukaryota > Metazoa > Chordata > Aves > Passeriformes > Passeridae > Passer > Passer montanus. The sequence continues at coordinate 5,327,176 of NW_024364270.1, forward strand.
GCCTGTGGCAGCTGACATAGTCATCACTAAGGAACTTGCTGTCCTCTGTATCATATGCATGCTTTGGGTAAACAGAGAAATTACAAATTTTTTAGGTTCCAGAGGCCTTTAATGGTTGTTAAACTTGTATAAAAGAGGATATGTAAAAATGCTAAACACCAGTGTCCTTGTTTTCATGCAAATGTGTTGATGGTAATGATTTGCATAGTTAAATTGTAAAGCCAATTAATTATAAATCCTTATTTGTGATGACGGTAATGAAAGTCCCATGGATACTTTACCTGAATTTAAATTTATGTTACTTTTTCAAACCACGTATGTGTACAGAGAGGTGGAAACTGCAGAACCTTAACAGAAATCCCTTTGTATCCAGAGACATTAAATGCTTAAATTATATGGCTGGAATACCTGCTCTTTTAGGGAGTAGCTTATGTCTTGTGGAAGGCTTCAATGTGGAGAAATTAAGGTGCTTGACTAAATAATTTGTGTACAGTTCCATACAGTTACTTCTAAATTTTGGGACCCATTTCAAAAAGCAATAGATGTGTAGGGGTACCACTGATAGCAGTTCATTGTCCTGCCAGTGTATTAAATTTCTGCTTGCTCATTGGTATCTGAGGTAATTTGTGACATTTTTAAGATGGTGAAGAGGTCTACATAAATTTTGTGTTTGTGCAGTGAGATGCTGTCTGCCAGTGGAAAGCAGATATGTGATAGAAGAGGAGCTGAGTTTCTGACTTAGATTAGAAGTTACAGGCTTCTCCCCACTTGGGCCATTGACTGTCTTAAGTGAAGGTGATTAATAATTGCCAGTCTTAGAGCTGTCACAATAAGGTATGTAATTATAACTCTGTAAGACAGCAAATATAAGCAGGCATAAAGAAACTGTGGAAGATTTAAAAAAATAGGACTATAAAGTGACTTTCTGAAATCTTCTCGAACAACCTTAGTTTTGAGGACAGGATTTTCTAACCAATTTGGAAAATATTTGGTCATTGCATGTAAATGATGCTAAAAAACTATAAAGTTACTATCTCTAGCATTATTTTATTTTATCTATAAACATGCAAACACTTATTTCCTTCTACTTTGAAATGTTTCTTCAGTCATGACAGTAATGACACAGTAGGTCCTCAAGTCTCTCCTTTTGCCCATTGGAAGTGTGTTTCTTAGCTTTTTTTTTTTCCTGACTGTTTGGGAAAAATTGCTTACCTCTGTGTGAACATGCTTTGCTCTTTCATATAGATAGTGACTAAAGGCAGATGTAAACACTGAAATGAAATAGATTTAAAGTGTGGTCTGAGTCCAGCACTTCCATTGGTGACCCATCCCAAGTTCCTTGTGTGAAGCTCTAACGGTTTGTGCAGTGCTGGCTGGTCATCAGCAGTGGCTTTTGGGCTCTGTGGCAAAGTACTTCAGAAAATAGCAAAACAATGTAAGCTCATTTCAAATGGCAGTGGTAAGCTTTACCAAAAACTGATAATAATGGACATCAGGATACAAGAATGCTTTTATGGTTTTATGGTAGGTCCATCTGTAAAGCCATCTAATAGAAAAAATTATTTTCAAAACCCTGCAAAATACATTTTGGATTTTCAGATTGCCATTACTACTTCTCATATCAGATTTTATGACTTTGTTATAAAATATGTGCTGAGCTGTTTTACTGAAGTTAGATCTGAAACTGTAAGTCTGGGTCAGTGCCATACACCTGGCTTCTGTGTTATTATAATCTGAGCTTTGAGACAGAAACCAGCTGAGTATCGTGTTTTAGGGTACATCACTGTTTACATGGCATATGTTTATTAACTAGCTTTTGGTATTTCTTTTGGAATATCAAATCAAGCCCACAAATCACAGAAGTCAGTGACTTTAAACCAGTTGTGTCTTACCCAAAGCTCATTAAAATCCTTGAAAAAGTTCTCATTGACTTCAGCATGCTTGGAAATAAACATTGAGCCAACTCTACTATTGTGTTTCTGAGACATCTAGATTGTTGCAAGCGGTTATACATGGGAGATGGTTATGCTTTTAAGTGCAAATCGTTGTTTGGCTTAAAAAAAGAGAGGAGTTTTTGTATTTAGGTTTGGTTTTTTTTGTTTTTTTTTAAATGCTCTGGGTCACTGCAGCATGATAGCTAAAGGGACCTTAAGATTCAGAAATAACATATGGCAGTTGCTGGGGTTAAGCAACAAAATGGGTTTGATTGTACATAGTTAGTCATCTGTTGGGTTGCATCCCATCCTTTCCAACAGAGAAGCCAGAGAGAGAACAATTGGGTGGAAAAGATATAAACAAAAGAGTTAGAGATGGCCCTGAGGCATCCCCATTTAATTGGTGTGTGCATTTTGGATACACATAGATGCTGTTCCTTCTTGCTCGTGTGCATTCATTATGCTGCACTTCCCAACATTTACTCAAGTGTCTTGACTACACGTTACTGTGCAAGGATCAGGACAGGAAAGGTAAAATTTTTGTCACTTCTAGTTGCTAATATGTCAAGAGAAGTTTCATTAACTACTACTGTTAGCTGGCTTTGATTTGATTTTTCTCTCTTTTTAAAAAATAATAATAACAACATGTAAGCAAAGCAGACATATATCTTCACCCCGTTTAACTGGAAAGAAGGTGTGGCTTAAAGCTTACACACAAGTAATAGTGTACTTTCTCAACTGTACTGAGAAAGCCTGTATTTAAATATGTGACAGTGAAGATTGAGCATACATATAAGCCTAAGTATTTAAATGTTATTCACAGGATTCTTTGCTACTTACAATGTTTTATGCTGTCTACTGTGTTCTCGTTTTCCTTACTGATACATTCTTTGCTGGTGTTTTTCTGAAAATTCTTTGAAGACATAAGCTTTTATTCACCAGAAATTTATACTCTGTTGTTGTGACCCTTGACCTTGCTTCAGAGGTAAGTCTGAAGCTAGGAAGACCAACAGTAAATAAATAACATTGGCTCAAAATAGTGTTTAATGATAAAGCTAAGCAGAAATGCTGTTTGTTAATGAAGAGGACATTTTCCTGCTTCCTCCTCATCTGCTGCCTCCTTTCCTGCTCAAGATCACTTGTTCTCTTCTTCTGCCTGTTGCCAGCACTGATGCTTGCCAGATAGCTGGATTGATTCAGCTTGCCCACCTTCTCAGTAATCATTTCTCTCTGGCTGTCAAGCTGGTTTCTGCTGTATTAAATTTCATTTGTTCAGCAAGGTGGGTGATGGCTATCCAGTTTTGGAGAAGACACATGGTAGTAATGGGGTTACAGGGGCAGGTGACAGATGAATAGAACAAGACATAATTCTGTACCGTGTCATTTGACATAAGCCTTGATGTTTCTTCATGTGTCTATGTGGCTTGATAGCCAGAGTTTCATTTCCTATGTGTAATGTTCTTTATTTGCTATATAAGCTAAAGGAACGTGAGGAATTCCATACATACATCACTTATCCATTTTTGATGTTAGCTATCTACCCATCTCCTTAGTGATTCTTACTTTCATTTTGTGTTTTATCTGCATCAATATAGGTATTTGATATTAATTTATTGTAGCAGTATCAAGCCTAATTATCTTTCTAAGAGAAGACAGAATTTGAAAAAAATCAGTATTTTAGTAACTTAAAGTAAGCTTTCAGCTTGATTGTAAAAGGGAAAAGATTAGTGGGCTGTGAGTATAAGAGTTACCCCGCATAAGCTTATATAGGCAGCTTGGAGTACCAAGTGTGCTGCAGTATTTTTTCCCAGATAGAGTTTGATGATGGTTGAAAAATTCATACATAGTAAAAGGGTGTTTTTAGGTCCCAGCTGAGAAGCAACAGAGGTAAGAACATTTGTGAGTAAGCCATTTTCTGCTGGCGTAGGTTTGCTGACCACTTGGAGGTGATACAAAGGGAACTTGTATCTGGAGCTACAGATACTGCTGGAAGCTTAACATCAGCAAGGAGCCCAGAAGTGCTCCTAAATCAGGTCTGAATTGACAAGTTTCACTGTGACCATAAATAATTTTAAATGTGCTTCCTTTTCCTTTTCCTCCTCCTTGCTCCAGCTGATCTTCCCATGCAATGGAGTACTCTTCAAACAAGTGTGACTCACAGAATAAATGTCCTTTTGCTGATACTTGAGTTCACGTTATGTGATTAGTGCAATATACTTCACAGATATTGCAAATGTATGGCAGCTGTTAGAATTCTTCTCCTTGTGATGCCTTAATGTAAGCCCTTTAAGTTGGCAAATGGTTCAGTTAGGATTTTTATTTGTGTTAAAACTCCCCATTTGTCCTCAGAAGAGTTTAAAGCATTTCAATTATGAAATTATTCCATTTTATGAAGTAAATCATGTTCCTTGTTTGAAGTTCCCAGTTTTGTACTCTTGTAATTTTTCCTTAGGAGCTTATTATATGTTTTTATATGATTGTATCCAAAGATAGATAATGTGTGGGAAAAGGTTATCAGTTGAGATATTTGTATACCTGTGAATTCAATGTCTCTAGATTAATTTTTTTCTTATCATTTGCTCTCAGTTTTTTAATTGGCTTTCAATGTTTTTATTTAATTTGTCTTGGGATGTTCTTGAGATATTAACAGAACACGGTGATTCTGTACTTTCACATTTCTTTTTGCATTATGTACGAAAACTAGAGCAATACACAAGTCTTATCTCTGAGCTGACTTGGATGTACTGATAATTTAATGACTAAGTAATCCAACTTTGGACATTACTAATAAGCAGTTATTTCTGTATTTCAAGACCATGCCAGAGTATTGTTCAGAGGGAATAATCAAGCACAGAATTCTTTTACTTTTTGTGCAGAATGAAAAGCCATGTCCTTTTGCTCTTCAGATGCTGTATAAAATGCTGACTGTGAGTCTTTCTATTCCAATACAGCATTTTTTTATCACTCCCTTGTACTTTCCATCAATTATAGTCTATGTTTTATGTTCCTCTCCTGCTTTTATGTAGTATCTACCGGTGCTGTCATAAAATACCCATTTAATGCCATACAGGTAAATTAAGAGTGCATGTCAAAACTTCCTTGCCAGCTTTTCTTCTTCCCCTTTTGTGTTTTCCTTGGGATAAACATTTGTCATTCTTTTTCTCCCAGGTACTTTTTATAGATCATATGGTATACTTACAGTATATTGCACTTTCTAAGTTATACATTCATTTGTGAGAGAACTTTCTAATGAATAACTAAATATCAGTAGGTATTAGTTGATGTTCGTATCATTCTTATGACAATTAACAATGTACTTGGTGACTGCATGTGACATTTTGTTGTTTGAGCCTCAAAGGACTAAGAGCTTAACTGCAATTTAAAAAATCTTAATGAGCAGCAGAAGGTGTAATGGTTTAGAAAGGAGGATGGTAAAACAATACGCACAAGGTGACTCATTGCTCTTAAATCACCTTAAAATTAAAAAAGGTGAATACTGGAACACTGCTGGAACACTGGAACAATGTCCAGTATTCAGTGAATGATAATTAAAGGAAAGAACATAGGGCATTGAGATTTTATTTTCAATTTTCATCACAGTACTACCTGCAATATGCAATAATCAATAAGTCTGTACATAATATTTTCTTGATAGGTTTTTTTTCAACAGAGCCCTATATCTAATGCTGCCCAAAATTATCCCCTTTCACATATTGTATTTTTGGATATTAAAAAAATGTGTGTGATGACTGGTTTTACCCTTTCCCTTAAGGATTACTTTTTAATTACTAACAGAAATTATACAGCTGTTAATATTTTTATTATACAACTGTGGAGAATTACATGGAAGCTGCATTGCTAAAATTGCAACAGCACGCAGTCTTCTTCCGGTTACATCATTGTAAACATGAAGCACAGATTTTAAGACATTAGCTTCAGCTGCAAAATCATGTACCTGCAGAATACAGGTATTCTTATTTTAAAAAATCGCAAATGAAGAGTGCCATTGTATATGATCTCCCTAAACTAGTTGGCCACAAACGGACAATGAAAACACATTTAATTCAGGAAATGCACAGTCCCCTTTTTCTGCTGAACAAATAAAGAATTTCATTGACTTCCATATGGTTTTGTGGTTCCCCTTCCCCCCTTACTTTCATATAAAAGAAGACGGCTTTTATGGAATTTCCGGGTTTATTGCTGTATTTTTAAAAACTGAAAAGCAATTATTGCGAAGGAAAAGCATAACAGGAAAGCAGATCCGAATACTCTGAGCCTGAGTGTTGGTGGCTCTATTTGAATAAAAACAAACCCAAAACCTTCCTGTGGCCACAGTCTCAAGCCTGCTTTTGCTTGAGCATTGTTTAAACTCTGATGTTACTGTGAGTACTGTAAAACAAATGATGCCAAAAGTGAAATGACAGCATGTTTTGCTTGAAAAAAATTGCTCCCCACTGTTAGAATCTACCCATGTCTTGTCAGTCAGTTAATGGCACAGAGTAGCTAACAGTGCATAAAGATCCTAGCAGACTTTGCATCAGATAACAAATGGCTTTAGTGACTTCCCCAGTAATGACCAAATTCCTCTAACATCTTTATTGGGCTTTTGCAAACTGTTATTTCTGCCCTCTTGTGCTTTCAAGAGTTTAAAGTGTATGCTTGCCCAGTTCTGTTCCTTTTCCAGTCTTCATTCTTCTCCTAAAGGGTGACTTTTACCCCTCAGGCAAATGTGTTCATCTGAAGTTGCCACATAGACCTTTACAACGCTTTAGTTGCCCATAATAGTTATTTCACTTCAGGTAGTGTTTGATGCTGCAAGTAATCTACATTCAGAGAAAATAATCAGAAATTGTGGTGTCTTTCATATAACTGGGGCAAACCTTTTATTGCGGATGTTTTCTTTATGAAAACAATAAATATTTTGAGAAAGGAGCCTTTCTGAGAAGGCTCTACTTCACTTAGGCAATGGTTTCATTTATAGGCCTGTTTTATAGTTGATTGAGAAACTTGAAGAAATGCTATTTTTAGAATATGGGTTGTGGGCTGATGGGACTGACAGAAAATTATAACTTGTATTTTGGATGGAAAAAAACCATATTAAATGCTTAAAACAATTAATAAAATAATTTGGTTGAACTATGGATTATATACTTTGGGACTGTTTTATTCACTGTTTTATTCCATTTCTGAGTGCCATAATGTCCATATCTCATAGCAAAGGGAGGTGCAGCTACCTCCAGCTCAGAGGGCTGGGCTGGGGCCTCTGCTGAGCCTGCCCAGCAGCTGCAGGGTGCTTCTGCCACATCTGGCTTCTGACTTAAGGGCTTATTTATTATTGTTCCTCCTCCCAGCCAGCTAATGAGCACACCGGACCATTTGTATGTTGAGGACTTTAATTCTGACTCCATGTCTTTTTCCAGCAGAGGATTTGTGACTGCAAACAGATGATGCACGCACTGCAGTTAAAATAGTTGGGTCCTGGAGGTGAAACATCTGATCATACTGAGGTTCTGCACACAACTGTCCTAGGGTAGGATGAGGGGTTTCTGATAGACTTTCTGAAAGACTAGGGTCTGTCACTGACTTTACAGTTTAGTGATACCCACCCTTTGAAGTAGACTGCAGGAAGGAGACAAGAACCCTCTAATCTGTCTCTTTATTTCTAGAGAGGAGATAGTTGACCTTCCCCATACATGCCATAAAACCTCCCAAGAGAAATAAAACTGAAGTAATGTTTCTGAGCAAATTTTCAGAGTGATTTAGGGACCTAGCATCAAAGGCTCAATGAAATTCAGTGCCATTCTACCAGATGAATTAAAAGATGTAAGGATGATGGATATCTCTGTTCACTCCGAGGCCTTGTAGCTTTGACAAGTTTGAATACGTGGGCTAATACTTTTAAGGCAAGCATTTGCTTTAAGCAGAAGTTTTTGAAGAATAGCAATCAAATTATATTTCAGTTATTTAAAAGAATGAAGATGGAGATGGACACTATGGTGCTGGATACAATGAGGAGAGTCTTATGACTGTGTCACTGTGAAGCTATGACAACTCTGTTTTGGAGCAGTCTTCAGATTTGGCAGGGGAATGCTGGAAGGTCAGCAAAATACTTTTCACTCCTTCCCTGTGAAAAATCCTCTGCTATTTGAGCAGGATGTGAGTGTTGGAAAGTCTCAGTTCACACAAGCTTTCTAAACTTGGAGATTAGAAAATAAACTACCCATAATTAAACTTGTACTGAACACACTCCAGTGCTTGGGCTTGCTTTTCCCAGCAACCAGAGGCCACTCTAAGACTGGATATGGGCACTGAGAAAATTAAGGTTCTGACCTGCGCAACAGGATTTATCTTCCTCAGGCCTGGTTGGCATTTGGGAAAAACAGCATCAATGAAATAATAAAGAGGTTGTGGTTTAGAGCACAAACCTGTTGAGAAGAGAAACCAAGTTTATGAGAAAGCTGAGGCTAAAGAAATGGCTAAGTGAGAAAAAAAATGGGGTCTTGAAACTTGGATGGAAAGTCAGAAGGAGTGCCACCAGTGAGAATTAAGTTGTAATGTTGATCTTAGCCATGAGTGGAAAAGGAAGCAGTCAAAACTAAGTTTTGGGAACCCTAATGTGGCAGAATAAATGTCCTCAGAGCCCATGATATTCAGGTAAATTAAGAAATTATTAAGAATCCTTATTACTGAACTAGAGACTGAACTGTAAAAAACAAGAAGGCTGCCTGAGGCACGAAATACTGGGAATGCATTAACTGTGGCTCCCCATGGTGCCTGGCTACTGTCACCTGGGCAGCACAGGACTTAGAAGTCTTCCAGTTTGCCTTCCAGAGCGCTGCTGCTCTGGAAAGTGCCTCTGTCCCTGCTCCTGGGGGCTGCCCCTCCTCACCTGTCAAGCACAGGACCCTTCTGTATACCATCAATGGAGTTTCTCTGCTAAAGTGATGGCCTTGTAGCTTTGACAAGTTTGAATACGTGGGCTAATACTTTTAAGGCAAGCATTTGCTTTAAGCAGAAGTTTTTGAAGAATAGCAATCAAATTATATTTCAGTTATTTAAAAGAATGGAGATAGACACTATGGTGCTGGATACAATGAGGAGAGTCTTATGACTGTGTCACTGTGAAGCTATGACAACTCTGTTTTGGAGCAGTCTTCAGATTTGGCAGGGGAATGCTGGAAGGTCAGCAAAATACTTTTCACTCCTTCCCTGTGAAAAATCCTCTGCTATTTGAGCAGGATGTGAGTGTTGGAAAGTCTCAGTTCACACAAGCTTTCTAAACTTGGAGATTAGAAAATAAACTACCCATAATTAAACTTGTACTGAACACACTCCAGTGCTTGGGCTTGCTTTTCCCAGCAACCAGAGGCCACTCTAAGACTGGACATGGGCACTGAGAAAATTAAGGTTCTGACCTGCGCAACAGGATTTATCTTCCTCAGGCCTGGTTGGCATTTGGGAAAAACAGCATCAATGAAATAATAAAGAGGTTGTGGTTTAGAGCACAAACCTGTTGAGAAGAGAAACCAAGTTTATGAGAAAGCTGAGGCTAAAGAAATGGCTAAGTGAGAAAAAAAATGGGGTCTTGAAACTTGGATGGAAAGTCAGAAGGAGTGCCACCAGTGAGAATTAAGTTGTAATGTTGATCTTAGCCATGAGTGGAAAAAAAAGCAGTCAAAACTAAGTTTTGGGAACCCTAATGTGGCAGAATAAATGTCCTCAGAGCCCATGATATTCAGGTAAATTAAGAAATTATTAAGAATCCTTATTACTGAACTAGAGACTGAACTGTAAAAAACAAGAAGGCTGCCTGAGGCACGAAATACTGGGAATGCATTAACTGTGGCTCCCCATGGTGCCTGGCTACTGTCACCTGGGCAGCACAGGACTTAGAAGTCTTCCAGTTTGCCTTCCAGAGCGCTGCTGCTCTGGAAAGTGCCTCTGTCCCTGCTCCTGGGGGCTGCCCCTCCTCACCTGTCAAGCACAGGACCCTTCTGTATACCATCAATGGAGTTTCTCTGCTAAAGTGATAAGAACATTCTGAAACTGAACAAGAAGGACAAGCAGATTTTTCTGAACACCAGATTGAAGCCCTAGCTAGGCTTTGTAGGATTCTTCTTACTCATGTTGCTTTTAAATTTTGTAAACAATAGATAAACAATATAAACAATGGTAAACAATGTAATTTAAAAAAATTCATTGTACAGATAATTTTTTAGTGGCTTCAGGCATAGTCTTGACACTAGTTCCTAATTAAATATCGTTCTGGTTCACCCAGCTATTTCTCTACTATCACACTAAATAATCCAGTGCTTCACAGTTTGCCATACATCCATAGAGCTCAAAACATCATAAAACTTTTCCCCTTTGCATAGTGATTGCCTTCACTTCTAAATGGTCAGTACATCCAGCTGCAGAGACCGACCTCTAATGCCAAATATTGAGAGCAGAACATGTGCACACTTTCTTTACTACCTTACTGCACTACACAACCTGTTTATTTTCCCCTCAGAAAAGGTAGATGTTGATTTTACGCAGCAGAATATTTTGACTACTACATTTGTGTTTGTGCATAAGTAATGGATAATTTGCATTTCAGTTAACCTCATTCACTCTGTGAATATTGCAAACATTTTCTTTTGTAAACTGTGCATTTGCAAGAGGATCTTGAGGCCCCTGATGGGATTCATTTGGATCTGCATGTAGATCGTAGTGATTCAGAAGAGTGTAAAAATAGGGTAGCTCATAGGGCTGTGTCTGCATAAAACACCACTGGGTTTGTGTCTTGTAAGGAAAGGGGTGGAGTTGCAGAGAAATAAAAGCTCCCTTATGGCTATTTAAATCACAGTTTTTGCCCTATTCTTACTTTATTTTCTGAATGCCCTTTTCTACTGTCTGGTGTCTAACACTTGCTGAAAAGTGTGTGTGATTCATTTTTCTTCTTGCTTTGCATTTTTCTTGCTCTTCTGCTCTTTGCACACATTTCTCTCAGTTCATTGCCCAGGGCCCCACCTCCACTTCCCACCTCCTACCTTCTGGAGGAAAAGAGGATCCAGTCTTCACAGTTTTCTGTCTCTTGGCAGAAAGTCAAAAGTACCAGTCACAGCATGTCTCTTAATTCAGAACTATGGAAGAGCTACAAGGATGAACAGCTGCTTTGGAGGGAAGGGAGATGCTTAAAAGGACAAATTTGTGAAAGATTTTTGGTCTTTCTGAAGCAGTTACTTTCAGGCAGCCATTCTCCAGGCAATTTGAGCTCTCGCATTCACAAAATAATTCATCCTAAAAATTCATTTAAGAAGGAAAGAGTTGATGGACTTTTTTTTGTTGTTGTTGATAAATAGCTTCAGTGGGGGTGATTTCTCAGGTGGTGTATCAGCTGGTCATTTAGATTTGGGACAGGCACCACTGCTATGGAAGAAGATTTTCTCAGAAAGCAATAGCTTCACAAATTTGTTTTTCAGGAAGCTTACTGTTTAAGGAGTGAAATTGTTCTTTTGCCTTTTCCTTCTTGCCTTTGTGGCATTGGATCAATCGAGTGTTCAGCAGAATTCCAGTATGTTACTTTTTGGTGACAGACTGTAAAATAAGATATATTTTTAATTAGATGACATATGATGTGAATGAAATCCTATTCTAGCTTCAACTGTCAATATTTTCAAATAATAATTAAACTACTTTCAGTGCCAAGCCACACCTGATATGAGAATTTTTAGAGTGAAATTTCAGAAGATGAGTAGCATGGTTGTAAAAAATCTGGACATTCTCAAAAGGGCAAAATATAATTTAAATAGTGTTGAAAAGTAATCCAAAAGAAGTGAGGCAAAACGTGAATTAGATTGGATAGATCATTTAAGAAGATTAATGTGCTAAAGAATACAGGGTGATTACTCTAGTTGGAAATAGAAAAAAAAATGTAAGTAGAAGCCTCTTAGCTAGAAATATGTTATACACTTAAGTTCCAGCAAAATAGGTATGAAGTAGCCTCCTTCCAATATCAACACAGACCAAGAGAAGGACTTTTTGGACTGTGCAGAAAAGAAGATATAAACCATTTGGCGTTTTCTTACATTCATCATATTAACACTGAAAACTGCCTCCTTAGCAGGCCAAGTAAGCTGTAGAGTCTTGTCTGAGCCTGTACGACCAGAGTCTTAAAACACATGGAGTGTAATGCCTAAAGTAAACCTGGTGTTCAGTGTGCTGGTGATGTGCAGTGAATGTGTCTACTCCAGTCACCCGTGTTAGTGTCCCATGCATGCCCAAAGTCTGCTGTCTTGGCAAGGCAGACACCCCATCCCAGTGAGCTGACTCGCTACTTCCACATCTTGTTGCACTTTGACCTGTGCATTAGTACTTGTGCACCAGCAAAGCATGAAGATACCCCAGCTGGAGGCTAGGATTCACTCCCTGAGGGGCAGGACATTTGCCCTTCAAGAGTATTTCCTGGGTGATACAGTTTATTAGAGTGTAGCTGCACTTACAGAGTGGGCATGTCTGGTGTTCTCCTAAAGATGTCTTTTTCTATCATTCTGCAATGTCCTCTCTTGGAGATGGATCTTCCACTATCTAAAGCAAGAAATAATTTTTTATTCCTTATTTATGTAGTTGCATTGAAAATCCTGGAGTGTAGGAGGACTTCTTGATGCTATAGTACTTTAATTAGTAACATACACAGTACTTTGTTCAGCTGCTCTAGAATATTTTTGAATCTCTGCGATGGGGGAGTGTTAGAGTTTAAATCATTACAGCTGCTGTTCTTTCTGAAATGCATTTCGGGAGCAGTGCAGTAGTTGAAACTCTCTAGATGTTTCTCTTCATTAGTGGTGCTGCACTGGCTCTAAGAACCATTTGGGGAGTGTAACAGGTGCCAAAAAGAAAGGACTTGCTGGTGGAATTGCAGAGATTGGGCAGGCTACAGGGAGAGAGAGGTAATTTTTTTTTTTGGTGTAAATTTCACATGCTAGAAGTGGTCTTAGTTTCATTAACAATTTTCCTTCTCCTTACTAAGCTGAGATACTTTGGACTGTCACTTGTTCTTCTTTGGGAGACAAAATACTGAATTTTTCATTTTGTCAGCATTTTGAAAATCTTGATTTGCATTACAATATACTGAGGAAAGAATTTAAAGCTCATACAAGACTGTATAAGCTGGCAGAAAAGAAATAATGTAATCAGCACCAAATGTGTTTTCGCCTATGTTAGTTATTTTTTTCAGTGATTCTAGCATATGTTCCTGAAGTTTTACTTTGAACATAGGATGCAACTACATCCTGAATGCTGTGAGCTTCCCCCAGGCTGTTTGCTGCTCTGCTCCCTCCTCAGCACCTCTCCTTATTCTGTCAGCTCAGTACATTTGAGGAGCTGCCTAAGAAGAGCTGGCAAGCTGCTCTCACTGGAGCTCAGGCTTCCCTTTGCCTCCAGCTTCCACACAATTGAAATGAATGATACACCTCGATGCTGAAAAGGTGCAGGCTGTTCCTGGGAAAGCATGGACAAGCTGAATACATTCAGATGGTTCCACAGGTTTCCAAGCAGAGGACATGGGTCCTGCCCTTAAATTAAAGCTCTTCTGCTGCCAGTGCAAAGTGCTCTTAGTGATGAGAAAGGTTCAGGAGTTTTGCAGCAGCAGCTGCTTAAGGAGATGTGTCTTTCAGCTGTGTGAGGAATCTCCAACAGTCAGGAGCTGATTGATGCAGTGTGGAGGCTTTTGGGACAAATGGCTGATAGGGTGAGGGTCAGAGTGGGCTAAAAGCACATACAGAATGTTATTAGTTTGCTCCAGCAAACATCTGGCCTGCTTTGAGAGGTGTTTGAATGCAGCTATTGTAAAAAAATGGGACTAATTTTTTTTTATCAAGAACACATTCCTGGCATAGTGGCCTAGTTTCCTCCCCCTGTTCTGATTTGTTTTCTTACTGAACTGTGAAGTTGGTGGTGTGGGTGGGATGAGATGTTCCTTTTCTTACCCATGTGCACATGCTATTTTTAATTTATTTTTTTCAAATCCAGTTAATGCATTTTGGTTTTTTCTCCTTAGTTGACAGGTATTCTGATGATATTACAGTTCCATGAGTCCAAGTTAAGTAAGGGCCAAAAATATAATATATCTCTAGTATTTCTAGAGCAGGATTTTCATCTCAGTCTTTGCTGCAGTTCTTTGGATTTCCATCATATTTTGAGAGAATAGAAATAACAAATTCACCTGTTATTACCTGTACAGCACATATTTCCTCATAACCAATTAATTTTTTTCTCTATTTGAATATGCCATGGTATTTGAGACTTTAAAGCATTGTACATTGTATACTTTGGAAGTAAGATAAGCAAGCAGACCTGAGAACAAGTTCAAAGACTGAGGCAGGATTTTTAGTTGGTAGACAAGCCAGCCAGTTTGTAGTTTTTCTCACATTTTTTTCCAGAATTTTTCCTTGGAAAATTTTCATGATCTCAAATGGAATAGCATCCAATGGAATAGTAATAAGGAATACAGAAAAGGCAAAGCAGACTGGGGTCTGCCACTGCCTAATGGCAAAACATTCTTCCCTGTTAGTTGATAGCAACTACACATGTAAGCCAGGAAAGATTTTTGAAACAGAAAAGTTTAAATAGCTTATACTGATTATCAGAGTGTTTTTACTTGCTTGCAACACTGTTCAATTCCTATCACCAATATGCAAATGTCAATTATGTTTCCTGTGATACAGACTCTTATGTGATACTTTAGAATAAGAGATCAGGTGACTTTACAGTGATCCTTTCATGATGTGAGTCTGATTTCTTTCACATTCTGATCTGGTTTGGGACAGTTTTTTCTTTCTCTGGTTGGTCTATATTCTTATTGACTTTTTCCAAGCAGAGAATCAGATGCTCTTCTAAATTTTAACATCATCTTAAAGATTCTGGCTTGCAGTATGTCCTGGGAGGTTTGTAATAGATTTCTTCATATGCTATTTATGTACTTTTATTAATTCTCTTAGCCTTGTGCAAAACAGTTGATGATCTCATTTTATACTTGTTTTGATGTGATGGAAAAAGAAGTGTTCCACATTGAAAATAAAATAGATTTTTTTATCAGGATGCCATGAATTATATCTGGATTGATTAAGTTGCAAGAGCAAATACATGCTATTGTATTGTATGTATGTAACTTAGAATACACTGTGCCTCTGGCCTGCTTATAGATGCACATATTTTGTTTACATAAAGCTCCTCTCGAAAGAGTCCCTTTAGAGTTAATAAATATTTGTAACCACCTGAGACTTTGAACTGCAAATGATTCGACCAAAAGTGCCATTGAAGCAATAGTGAATGAGAAGGTGGAGACAATCAGGTGAATGAGAGTTTGGCAACAAGGTGAGAGTCTGGAATTGCTGCTGCAGAGGGGATGCCAATGATTTTAAAAGAAAATTGAGGCTAGGAAAAGGGTTACAGCTGCACATCAGCAAAAGTCAGGATGAAGTAACCTGTTGGTTTGTCTTGGGATAGTAGTGCCATTCTTTCCTGCAATTTGAAATGCTTTAGTGGTCAGTGTAAGTGGACATCAACACAGCCTGTTAGAAATCCAATATAGTTCTTACTCCATGCGAAACACCCTGCAATTGAAATTATGTACAGAGTCCATTTTTTATCAAAAAATCTTTCCAAATTCTTTCTGCCAAAAAACCAAGTCAAGAAAACACACCACTCCCATAACACTCTAGGCTGCTGCTTAACAGTGGCATAACAGTGGCTTTTATCAAACTCCTTCCAGTTTTCACTTTGGACATTTGAGTGACTCTTTCAAGAACAACCACAAATTGTATGTAGTTTTCTTTTACACAGTGTAACAAACAGTGAGAATCCTACAATTCCTGTTTGTCTCCAAAGATAGTGATTTTTAAATGCTCTTTGCAGATTTTCCTTTTGTAAATAAAATATGTGCCTAGAAACAAATGGCCTGTAAAACCAGGCTGAGAACAATTCTCTCACTAAATTATTGATTTGTTCAAAAAGTTGACGTGGATATTAGAATTGATGGCAGCTTATCACACTGATAATGTCCTTCCCTTTTCTCTCACCAAGGACTTACATTAAAATAAAGCTCACCAGCAGCTTTAGTTCTGTATGTGTGAACTGTTTAATTGGAACTCAAAACACCACATCAAAGTATGACCCTTTCCCTCAGTATTTTCCCCCAGTGCCAGACTCTTAATATTCCCTTATTGTATAGCCAGATGAGTAATGAAACATACAGTTTAGGTCAGACTTGGGAGGATTCAGAGCAGCACTTTCACCAGGTAAGAGGGTTGTCATTCAATGAGGACATCCCCCAGCATCCCTGCTAGGGGACGCTCAGTCTGGTGGGCCATGGAGAGCCATGGTAGGTGTGGTACAGCAGCTGTAATTTGGGACAGTTTCAGCCACTTAACTCATGAGAACTGTAGGAAAACTTAGTCAGCTAGCACAAGGTGAAGCATTATTAAGACTACTTTAAATAATGCCAAAACATTGGTCTGATACAGAGCTGGGCTCAGGATCAGAGGAGAATGAAAACAATTTATTGTGTTCATCTGTATAAATGTATATATAAATGTATTAATAGTGCTTGACATATTTATATTTTTACATTGAAAGTAAATTACAGTAAATTACTGCTGTTGCTTCATTTCTCATATGTAGGTTTTTTGTTTCCATAGATGGAAGAAACTGAATTTGCTAGAAGCAGTTGACTGCATTTCCATGCTCTATCAAGTTATTAGACAGCTGCTTAGATATACATTGTCACTTCTCTCTCCATATCACCTCCTTCAGTGAGATAAACCCCCAAACAGAGGGTTTGCCACATTATGAAATCTTGTTCTTAACATATTTTTCTGTATTTTTTATTTCTGGCATTCAGTTCCTACTCAATATGTGATCACTTATTCGGAAGTGTGATCAGCTTGTTTGTAGCAATTTCTGTGTCAGGCCTGGGATACTTTTTGATTCTGCAGGTAGAAAAACAAAAAGAGGACAGTGAGATACAGGTGTTTATCTATATTCCAGGAGTGTGGCCCTCCTGGCCTACTTGCATATCCATAAGCTCCTGCTTTGCAAATTCCTGCTGTCCCTTTGCAGGAACAAGTCACTATGGAACAGATGTACTCCATTCAGTCTTGCTCTGGTAGAAATCACCAGATAAATTAGCAAAGATTTCACTAAAACTGTGAGGAAGAGTGTCTGTTGTGCACTTTTTCTACAGACCCTCCTATTCCACTTTCTCAACCAGATGCTCCAGTGTCAGACATAAAATTAGTTTAAAGATAGTCATGCACTACATGTGGAATTAGTCTCACTAGTTTTTGTCCTCTAAAAAATAGGAATTTTACTCTGGAGAGGAATTAGTTCTTCTTGTATTAGGCTCCCATCCTGCTTGGGTTAAACTGCTTGACAGCTTTCTGTTTCTCTCAGTACTGACTGTCGATGGAGCCTAGATGCTTACCTCAGGCTAGATGCCTGCATTTTGGAGGAAAATATCTGTTTCTTAAATACCACCAACTTTAAGTGATCATCCATATTTACTTCCATATCAGACAAACTGGTATGGAATATACGTACAAGTATAAATTAGTTAAATATGCAGAAATACTGCAGCATAGTTAGGCAAGGTTATTATATTATATGGATTTTGATATATCCTGTTGCAATTAGTTGGTGCATTCATTGCTGAGCCCCTCAGGCGTGGGAGCAGCAGAGGTCACAGATCTGGGCTGGGAGCGTGTGCCACTGTTGGATGCAGCGCTGCTTTTCCATAGGTCCCTTCCTGTGTAGATGCCGGCTGCAAGTGCTCTCCTGCATCCTCTGTGTCACTGAGCTGTGGGGTGGGTGGCTCCCATGGCGTGGGGGTGGGAGGTGAACTCCTTCTGCAGCAGGGTTAGGCACAGCATGTCCTGCTTTCCCCGACTCACCCGTGGCCTCATGCCACCCCCTGTCCCCAGAGCTCCCGACTCAGGTTTTGCTGTGCTTCTGGCAGTGCTGGGCTTCTCCTGCCTGCCTTGAAATTATTTTTGATGCCTGGCAAGAAATACAGTGTTCATTCCACCTAGTTCCACGTGAAAAAGGATTATGGCAGAGCAAAGTTTTGAATGGCATTAGTGAAGCAACTGATCCAGCATAGAAACAAGGCAGCTTTCTAAGTATCTGCTAACAAGACAGAGCATCAGATACTCATTAGTACCATAAGCTTACAATAAGCTGTGATGAACACTTCAATTTGCTCAGCAGTGCCAAGGGGGGATGTGGTTGGTTGGTTTGTTTGTTTAGCTCCAGGCCCTACTTCTTTAAATGCAACAATTCTTTTGTTTATATGTTGTTCTTTAGACAACATATAGAGATATTTCTGCTTTCTTATGGTACAGGTAGGGGGAGGCCAAACCCCAGAACCTGTAATGAAAGATCCAGCTGAAAACAGATGAATGCATTTTAACTCCTTTGTGGGGAGAGGAATGTTATTTATTTTTTACATCAGTATATGCTCCAGTTGGATGTTCTTGAGGGAAGTGGAGATCTTACACCTTTACTTGATGTCATGACATTTGGTGTCCTGCTAGTGAACAGGTTTACCCAAGCACATTGCTAATCCTTTGTCTGGAATAGCAAGTAAAACATTTCAGATTTTAGTAGGTTATTCCTGGCTGAAGGAAGAAAAGGGAAATTTTTAAATCCCATTTTCTACCTTACATGAACTGAGGACAACTTCCTATCTTAAGAGGTAAAATAACTAAATAATCCAGGCCAATCTCCTTGCCTACATCCCAAGATTATTTTAGCCACAATCTTAACATTAAATGTTTACTTATTCTGCACATTGATACTATTCAGGTTATTCTGTGATTTGGGGGGGGGTTTTCTGCATTTTTTTGCCCCTGAGTTTTATCTCTGCTTCTTCTAGTCAGCTAATTTTTCTTTGTTCATCATCTCAACAAAAACAATTTTCACAAAGTCATTCTGACAAATTTATCTGAATCCCTGAAAACCTTACAATTGTCTTTGCTCCTAGCAAAACTCCATGCTTAGCTGTCTCTTACTGATATACCTTATCTCTTAAATTAGATATAAGTTCACAGAGACAACTTAAAACATATCAACCTGCTCTATTAAGGGAAAAATCAGTAATGAAAAATATGATATAATAATATTTTATGAAAGGATATCTTCTTTCCTAATTGTTTCCCTCCTTACTTCTCAATATTTGATGCTGTATGAAATATTCCCTCCTTAAGATTTACAGCACAACATACAGCAGAGCTACATTAATCAGTGGACTGTTTTTAGGGGCATCTGTGAAAAGGAGTTGAAAAAACGCTTACTATAAGTCAGCTTATATTGCTTTACAGAAGATAAAACGGTTCTGTAGGAAAATGTTATGAAGCCATCAAAGATTTTGACAGCCACTCAGGTTCTGGATTCAAGGTGGAACCATATACAGGGTCTGTCAAAAATATAACAAGAAGTGATGGAAAAAAAGGACCTTCCATGCAAAAACAGAAGTAATTTTATGGAAATATTTTCAGTCTTTGCTTTCTTCAGGCTGAGAGGAATTTACTCTTCCCAAAGATGAGTGTAGACAGTAAGATTAAAGGACATTTTAAAGCTTAAAAATGATGGTGCTAGGAATCAGAAGCATCAGTAGGAGCTTGTAGGTACAGAAAGTCAAAAATAGGATGAACACTACTTTTGAAAGGTTGCTGTTTTAAAGGGACAGAGCAGTTTCAATCAGCTTACACAGGAGAGCTGGATACAGAGGCCCTGCATCTCCTGGATCCACATGAACTGCTTTGGGGTTTAAGAGAGCATTTCTACTTCAAGGACTCCAGTTGCAGGCTTGGAATAGACAAGGCCATGTTGTGTCTGTCATGGCTCTCTAAAAACTCCCCAGTCACAGTGACAGGAGAAAAGATGCCAGTTCCTTCCAGCCAGGAACAAAGATCAGACTAAAGTGACTTTATAAATGCTTTCAAGGAACATTGAAAACAGGCAATGGGAAAAAAAAGCCCCTGTTTGTTGCTCTAAGCTTTTGCTCTGCCTCCTGACTTCAAGTGAATAAATACATGAAGTTTGTCTAGAAGTGTTTGGGTTTCCCTGCAAAATTTGATTCTGACAGCTTTCCACAAAAAAGGTTCACTTGTGCCAAAGTCAGATGGTCTGGTCAGTTGGAAAAACAACATAAGAAACTCGAGCATGCCACAGCTACTTTGAGGTGTTTGCACCGCCTGTTCCCATGAAGGGCACCAAGAGGGGTTTGTAAATAGCTGAGGATTTGCACAATTCTACAAGTTGAGCTTCAACATCATGCCTTCCCAAATTTTTGTTGCTTCTCTTCACATGGCTTTGCTGTTCATTTATTTGTTAGATTCTTCAGGAACTCTACCTGTGGATTTAAGACATTTTCTCAATTCTTGGCTTTCTTCCTGTGTCTTTGGGGTCAATCCATCCAAATGCACACTGTAGGTTTTATGGTTTTGTGCTTTTTTGAAAGAAATTTTACCTAGTTACTGCTGAAGGACATGGGTGAACCTCTCATAATGCCCAATAAACTCGTACATTTTGTTTTGCAAAGAATGGACAATGTGCAAATACATGTGCATGCTACTGTTTTTAAATAACCTTTGCTTCCTGTCAGGTACATTCTGATGGGTTCCCCACTCTGTGGGCAGTTTGGTGGTTGAGCATCATTTCAAAGCTGATTATGCAGAATTGTCCTGTGCCCTCTGTATCACTGTGGCTGTTGTGTGATTGAAATTTGGAGTGTGCTGACACAATTAATTGAAATACATTGCTCTTAAGATAATTATTTACAGAAATGTGTTGTACCACTGAATATCACTGCGAGCATTTTAAATACCATTTTTAGGGTGTAATAGTTTTAATGGCTTACAGTACAAGACAGTTTATAATTTTTATGCTGAAATACATTTTTTACTGCAGTATTTGCATTTTAGAGTGTTCTTGGGGATTCAAATCCTGCAAGCTTGTTTGACAAAGTCACCTATTTTGCACAGTTGCTTAGAAGAGAATGCTTCTGTGGATTGGAAGTTGAAGGAATATAGTAATACATATATACATATAAAATATTTTATATATAATTATGGTGAAGCACATTTAATCTGTCTAGCTGAGATGGGACTTTTTTCCTGTAAAACCACAGATGAGAGAATCCATTTGCCCACTTTCATTCTTCTTTAATGTATGGAACATCTTTTTTCGGTCAAAGGGACACAGATGAACCTTAAGTAGTTCAGCAGATCTACTCCAGATCAGAGCTTGAGACTTAAAAGAGTTTTACTGCTGTTACTCAAGAATAATTATTAGGCAGATAATGCCAATACCATTACAACCTGTAACAAGATAATGACAGTAACATAAAATGAAACATTGGTGTAAGTATGGGATTTTATTCCTGATAGTGAAGTAACATTAAACTGTCCAGGGAAGGTGAGAACAAAGCCATCTGGTGCAGTGTTTGAGAAGCCTCTCTGTGGGACTGAAGAACTTGAGAGATATACCAGTTTCATAAAATTTCAAACTTCACTTTCCACTCCAAGTTCCCAAATGTAAAAAAAAAAAAATGCATTAGGGCTATTTATGTTCTCAGGAAGTTCCTTCCAAGGCATTTGTCCTTACATTTACATAAAAATGACAGATATTCAGAAGGGCTACTAAAAATCTGCAATCCTCTGTTATCAGAGATCTTCATGAGCAACTATAAGAATTAAAGGAAAAACTTGTTTTAAGGACTATTCTATTATATATTTATGCATTAAATAATGTAGGAACTGCTTGGACTTTTAACAAAGGAGATCCTTTGTATAGTAATTCCTGAAATATGATCTTCCCTCCTCCCCCAAAGAATTTATGTTCCTGTGACCTATCTCACTTGCATTTTAGGTGTCTATATCCATCACTCTCATCCTCAGAACTCCCACTCAGCAGCTGTCAGTTTTGGCAGTGCTCATGTTCCATCCATAGCCATTGCAGGTTTTTACATTAAGGATCTGCACAGACATGAAATTGTACCTCTGAGAATGCTCAGAAGCTGCATTGGCTTCACGAAGTCAAGCAATTGGCTTCACCTTGCCAGCAAGGTTTATTTAAAGGGCAGGTGAAATAAGCACCTGCCTACTTTAATAAAATTTAGATCTGGGGAAAAAATAACCTTTCCAGCGTTTCAGAATAAAATATTTATTATTCATCAACAATAAGTATTTCCTTAAAGAAAAAGAAAAAGGTAGCATGTGTAATTTATATTTTTTCTTATGTTATCAGGGAGTTAGGAGGTTAATGGGAAAAGGTCAAAAAAAACCCCATTTTTTCATATTGAAAAAGGTAGACTAAATAGAGGGGTGTCAACAGAAGTCCCCAAAGTAATACTCCATATCCCTGTGAATGACTGAACAGCTTGTGGGCTGTCCTGCAGTGCCAGCCTTCTCAGAGCTACCTGAGGAGCCAGCTATTGGTGCCATTAGTGCTGTGCAGCACCACAGTTCAAGAAAAGAACTGAGCCTGACATGGGATGGGATACAGGGTGTTAGGAAGCTGCTTAGGGACTCATTTGAGAGGAGACATGATGCTTCTTTTACTGGATCATTTCCGTTTCTTACTTACATTAGTAGGACAAAATACAAAAAGGCTCTTGGAAATAATGGCTGGAGCACAGTCGCCTCTGTCCAAAATAAATGCTATTATCTCTAGCCAGCAAAGTTATTTGTTTGTGTTTTCAGTGAGTCCCTTTCTTCCTTTCTGCTTCCTGCTCACAACTTCCCAAATCTTGAATTATTTTCTCTTTAGTGGTGTGGCTGCAGTGAGAGTATCCCCTTCCTAATCCTTTACAGAAGCCTTTAGTCCCAAGGGGTGAATGTGTGGGAGGTGGAAGATATGGATTTAATTAAATTTACAGGCAGTGGCCCTTTAAAGTGAGTTAGTCAATCCTTATCCTTCATTTCTAGTCTGTCATCCAAGAGACATGGTATCACCAGAATGTGTATTTTAAAAGAAAATATAGGACAGTGAATGAAGAGTTGCAGATGTGGAAAGCAATCCCCTGAGGAAGAGGGCCCTGTGTATGGGCAGTCATGAGGACCCAGAGAACAAGCCTCAAACACTAAAGCATCATTTTGTCTCACAAAAGAAGGGGGTTTCATTGTCCTTGGAGGTAAATAATGGGTGAAAAAATTCTGAGTCCTGGATCCTATATCTTTGGGGCTATTTTGGATGCTGCCGTGGTCCTATAGAAGTGTGTAGGAGAATCAAAATATGGTAGAATGTATGCATGAGAGACTGCAGATTGAACTGTGAATGAAAACCCCCATGCCCTAAGGTCCTCCCTCTGTGTAACACTGCCTCTTCTCATGCAATGTGTAGCCAAAGCATTCACTAGAGGCATTTAGGCACTTTTTATGATAGAAAGGAAAAGTGTTAAGGCCATTTTTAGCAGGAATCTAGAACCTTTTTCTTTCCATTGTAGGAGCTTTCCAAATCTGCTTGTGTTACAGAAGACGTGAGACATATTTTTATTAAGAAATGAGAAAGATTAGAACACTGATTCCCAACTGAGATGAAAAGTCTTCTGTTGTCATAACTCTGATAAGATTATTTTCTCCTCTTCATTGCTTAAGGATATTGACTGACAGAATTTACTTCATACATAAAATTATTTGTCCAGAATGATTGCAAATTTAAGTATTATTATAATCAGAATGGGTAGGTATTTATTATGGGCAGTGCTTTCAATGTTGATCAGAGGAAAAAAAAGAAAGTGTCCTGAAGTGGTATCCCTATTGTACCAAGCTGCATTTTTAGTCTTTCAGGTCTTTGAAACACTGCTGAAGTGTTTCAAACACTTCAGACTGAACACTCTTTCATGAGCTGAAGAGATGTAAGTATAGGCTGTCATCTGTGTAAGCATAATTTCATTTTCCTAATCTTCAGATAGGTAGCAAAAGGCTAAGGAATTGCACACACGACCACTACAACTCCCACACTCACCACCAAGGCCTGTTTTAACAGAGATTCCTGACAGTAAGAGTCTCAGATCACAACACTTCAAATCATCAGCTTACTCAACATTACTGTGTTACCTACAGCACCTCAATGGTGTTCTGAATGTGTACAAGACCATACTTGATATTAAATCATAGAGTTGGTGAAAATCAACTTTTAAACTTCAAGGCACAGATTAAAATAACCCAGGAGTTAAAATATCTTGTTTTAAAATATGTAGCTCAGAAAGCAGTGTATTTTTTTAGTTTGATTTGTAAAACTGTTCTTCCACATGAGAGGAAACTAGACAATTTAAATTAGTTATCTAAGCCTCAGAAAGTGCTGAAGACTATATTTAAAGCTGTTTATAGCGTTGCTTGCTACTGTTTTCTCACAAGATAAGAACAAATGCATGTCTTAATATTTTTGTATTTTTATAGATCAGAAATTTGCCTTTCCACACTTAAAAAGAAGTGCTGGCAAAGAGGGTTGTTTTGATCCCTGGGCCAAGTTCTTTAATGCCAAATTGCAGTGTGGAAAGAATCTGCCTGTCCAAGTTATAAATCCTTAAAATGAGCTTTGATGGAAAATCTGGAGTAGTTTCACAGTGGAATCTTAGCTCCATGTGAGGAGCCCCATTCCTGATTTGCAAAGGCAGGTGTTCACCCAGAAATGGTCTGTTTTATAGGAAGAGTGGCTTTTTGCTTATGAACAAAAACAAAAAACAAAAAAACAACAAAGCAATAATGTTTTTGTTCTCAAAAATTATTTCATGCTTTCTACTAAGATTGTAGAAGTCTGGTGAGCCATAAAGGAAACCTGTTCAGATTCAGTTAAATTTTCCCTTTATAGGAAACTTAACTCTGCTTACTGTGGGTTTTGTAAATACATATATGAGACTGGAGATTCACACAAATGGGGTCTGTGTTATCCTTGAAATCAAGAAAACTAAAGCATGGCTTTCTTGAAGCACTTTTTTTTTTTAATGTGAAGGGGATTTTTGAGAGAGCCCAAGTGATAGGAGACTGCCTTTACAATCACAATGCTTATCTGAACTAAAATGTTGACACCTTATTAGTGGTGTCTCTAGGTGTAACACTTAGGCTCACTGGGTAATCCTGATCTTCCTCACTGTAATAAAACCATCCCAGATATTAGTTTAAATCAATGTTTTATATAAAAGCTGCATTGAATAATAGGCCTAGTATTTTATTTTGCTTTCACTACATGGATGCTGAAATGCACTTTAAATACTACACATGTATGTGTTTTTATATATGTGTGTGTGTGTGTGTTTGTGTGTGTGTATATGTGTGTATCTATCCATATCTATATCTGAGAAACAGTTTCACAGTTGTATGGACAAATATCTGGCATATTTATAACAGAAAGTCTCCAAGTCGACTGCTTTGGAGGATTGCTTTGCATGGGTGGCACTTAATATTGCCTCCTGATAATTCAGGAAGCTTGAGGCCAGTGGTGTTAATAGCTGTGGTGCTGTTGCTCCCTTGACAAGCACCACTTCCCCACAGCACAAGTCTGTAGAGAAGCAGCTGTCTGTTCAGGGTCCCTGCAGCTTCAAGATGAAGATCTGGCTCCTTCCAGTGGCATTTTATTGCTATTGCACAAGTCTGAAGCCAGTAAATAAAATTATATGATTAAACTGTAAAGCAGATCAGTAGGATTCTTTTCAAAGTATGAACAAGTGAATTTATTCTATGGTGTTGGATTTTTATCTCGGCCAATATACAAATTACTCAGTGAACCTTACACATACACACACAAATACACATTCAAAGAAGCTTATACTGTTACCTTCCATCTGGCACAGAAGCATCAAAAGTATTGCTCCTGTGCCATTGGTGAATGGTGGCCTCAAACATATGTGTTAAATAAATTCTGAGTCGGGCTTTGGGAAGAAATGAGTAGAAAGGGAGCACAGTAAGCCAGTACTAATGTTACTTCAGTGACTCGATCACAAACTGCAACTGGAACTTGGAAATATAAACCAGCCCCTTTAAAGTTGGGTAAGTCATCTAAAGCTTGCCAGTGATTGTTGAAGAGTATTGTTTCTACTAATTTTCTTAGCTGGGATTAGTGGAATTTTGTTTAATTGTGTTTTTATCTGTAAACTGCTGAGTAGTGTTGATGGATACATGCTGCTATTTACAAAATACAATTGTACTACAGGGATTCTGACATTTTGGTTAATTGGCATGTATCCCTCTAAGTGGTTTCTATTCCTTAACTCATAATTGTTCTCATTTGCTCAGTGGGATTCAGAAATGGGGTTGGTGGAATGTCATTTAATAGTCATTTCATTTTGTTAAATAAAGTGCACTGGCTTCCATCTTGCCTATAAATTAAGTCATTCTAGTTTCATTTTCTGGCTATATATTTTTAATTGTGTAAATATTTTTCTTTCTCATGTAATTTGCTTAATGTTACAAAAAGTGCCACCCCCAGACCCTAGATTTACTTCAGAGTAAATTAATTGCAGAGTATTTTCTATAGCAAATTAAATCAAGACATAAATTGAAGGGTTGTTCTGTCTTTTATGGCAGTCTAAATGTGAACCATTGTTTTCAAAGTTAGTCTTTTTACTTGCTAAGTGGAGGACTGAAACTAATAAATTATTCTTCTGCATCCCAGAGGCATAACCTTCAATAAGAAAATATTTAAAAGGTCAGATCCTGCCTTCCAGTTGAGATTTCCTTAATGTATAGGCAGTGGGAAGGGGAAAGGCATCTCTCAGCAATCCGATTTCCTCACCCTAATTTAACACTAAACAATGCATTGCCCAGCTTCTCTTTACAAATACAAACTGCTTCAGGGACACTCTAACACATGCTTTGCTACCCACAATCTATTAGCTAAGTGGAAATAAAGTTGTGGTCATGCCCTCTCCTCTGGCAAATCCTCTTCACAGGGACTCTGGGACCGTTTCGCGGGCTCTGTTGGGTATTCAGCATCCAGGGTGGGCCACACACTGGACAGCCTCCCAGGAAACAGAGATACAGCCTTTACAGCCCATTTTGTAACATACTGGGCAACAGAAACAACTCATCAATCTCTTCTTTTTCAAGGGGAATTTGAAAAAGTGTCCATGGGTGAAAAGTTCTAAGTGCTATCAACTATCAGTTGTTTCCAATGGCAACATTTTAAGTAGAGTGAAAATATTACACTAGAAGTCACATAACCCTTTTATAAAGTTAACAGTGCCATATTTCCATTTTGGCTCACGGTTAATATTCTAGTCTTGGGGCTATTTAATAGCTTCATTTTCCTTTACCCTATTTTTTGTAAAGCAAAAAATATTATGAAATGTACTGTTATAATCCAAACACAGAATAAAGGACGGACTCTCCCTGTTCTGCTGAGAAGTAGCATTGTGCATTGCTGTGAAATATTGCAACCCAGGTATACTGCTATCAACTTTTTTTTTTAATACATAAATTTTCCTTCCATTTGTCCAACTGTTATTTGCCACAAAATGTGTGAGAAGCTTGCTCTTGCCTACAGATTTGTTTTGGGAACTGGAGTTGTTAAAAAGCCTCCCCACCCCCAAAAGTGCTTATGATGGTCAGCATTGGAGGACAGCATTTCAAGTCTGCCATGGGTTAATATTCTAGTCTTGGGGCTATTTAATAGCTTCATTTTCCTTTACCCTATTTTTTGTAAAGCAAAAAATATTATGAAATGTACTGTTATAATCCAAACACAGAATAAAGGACAGACTCTCCCTGTTCTGCTGAGAAGTAGCATTGTGCATTGCTGTGAAATATTTCAACCCAGGTATACTGCTATCAACTTTTTTTTTTAATACATAAATTTTCCTTCCATTTGTCCAACTGTTATTTGCCACAAAATAAACACTACAGACAAATGTGTGAGAAACTTGCTCTTGCCTACAGATTTGTTTTGGGAACTGGAGTTGTTAAAAAGCCTCCCCACCCCCAAAAGTGCTTATGATGGTCAGCATTGGAGGACAGCATTTCAAGTCTGCCATGCTAATGAATAGGGATACAATTGTCTCCTGCAGAATATCTTAAAGGACAAGCTGAATTCTGTCTGTTCATTCCACATGTCTTTTTAATTTAGTGGAAAAGTATTTAAATATTTTTGAAAATTAACCTACGCTCCTAAATGGCAGGGACATCTGTCAAGGTCTTGTTGTACCTCAATTGTCAGCAAGTGCTGTTCTCCCTGAGCAGCAGCACTGGCACATGAGGGAGTGACAGAGGCATGTGGAAAGCCATCTTCTCGATAGCAACAGGGGACCATTTCAAGAGCTGAGATTCTGTATTCTGTAGCAAACAAACAAAAAAAAAATTCAGGAATCCAAATTCCAATCCAATCCAAAATCCAAATTCTTGTAATATGCATTTTCCCAGCAAGCATTTTTCTAAAAGTACCTGATATAATAGCTCAGAGAAGAAATTATTTTCAACTCAGAATATCTGGGATGTAGTCCCAACTGTTTGTCCTTGAGTGAGCACATCAAAAACCAGCCTCTATGCCTCAGTTTCCTCACATCTACTGAAATAATAAATAGAAGGAGTGATCTCATTTATGCCTGGAAAGCATGCTGAGCTGATCTAGTGAGAGACACTGTCAAAGTGTCATGCATTATTATTGCATTAGGCTGACTGCACTTCTGAAACCCATCTGACATTTCCCACTTGGCCTCGATCGTGGGCGGTAACATTTCTGTATTAAAGAGGATGCTTTATATCACTGCCTGATGTAAATTACATGGTTCATGATTAAACATTTTGTAAAAAGCCAGTAACCTGTGAGATCCTCTCCCTTTCTCACTTCATTAAGCTACCACATTACAAAGTGTTTTGCTTCATTAGGGAGCCTGCCAAGCAGCTCTGCTGTGCTCCTTGTAGCTACATGTGAAGTATCGAGGTGAAGTTCATAACTATATTTGGGTATCAGGGTTTATTTCCTCTACTCTGTTGAAGGGGAGCATGACGAGCAGCTGAGGAATGTTAGGGGAAACCGTCATTGGCATGAGCAGCCTGTGCCAGGGCTCGGGCTGCCCGGCTGAATCCCGTTCGTGCTGTGAGCAGTTCAGTCAGCAGGCTTTGGCAGGGGGCTCGGCACACAAACACTCGAGGATCGGGTCTGCTCCGTGAGCGTGCTCCTGACACCGGTGCGCCGCACGGCAGACAACAGCGGCTGTCCCCAGCTGTCACAGGAAAGAGTGGCTGTGCCCTGCAATGCCAGCTGTCACAGGTAACAGCAGCTGTCCCCTGAGCTGCCAGCTGTCACAGGTAACAGCGGCTGTGCCCTGCAATGCCAGCTGTCACAGGTAACAGCGGCTGTGCCCTACAATGCAGGCTGTCACAGGTAACAGCAGCTGTCCCCTGCAATGCCAGCTGTCACAGGTAACAGTGGCTGTGCCCTGCAATGCCAGCTGTCACAGGTAACAGCAGCTGTCCCCTGAGCTGCCAGCTGTCACAGGTAACAGCGGCTGTGCCCTGCAATGCCAGCTGTCACAGGTAACAGCGGCTGTGCCCTGCAATGCCAGCTGTCACAGGTAACAGTGGCTGTCCCCTGCACTGCCAGCTGTCACAGGTAACAGCGGCTGTGCCCTGCAACGCAGGCTGTCACAGGTACCAGCGCCTGTCCCCTGCGCTGTCACAGGTACCAGCGGCTGTCCCTCTCCTCGGCCGTGCTGGGCTGGCTCTCCCGGGCAGCCGGGCCTGCGGAGCAGGCGGCAGCCGGGAGGCCTGCGCAGGAAATGAGTCAGGCCCGGCCCGGCCCGGTGCGCGGCTGCAGCGCCGGGTTACTGGGGCAGCGGAGTGGGGAGGAAGTGTTGCAAGAGCTAACACTCATGTCTGTGTTTCTCTCTGAAACAGCCTCGTTATAGAAAAATCTAAGATAAGACGATTTTGGAGAAGCATTGCTGCACAATTAATGCAAGATGTCATGACCTATTGCTAGTTCTGGGAAGAGGGAGAGCATGCACAGCTGCTCCTTCGAGCTGCTCTGCACCCAGTGGAAGGGGAGCACTCATAAAAAGGAGACTTTCATGAAGTTACTGATTTTTGATCTTCTGTTCTGAGTTTTCTACCATGATAACTGAGTATTGTGAATGATGAAGCACACTGGAGCATTATATTTGCCCAAGGATTTAAAGATAAAACTTATGAGGTGCATTGATACTTGAAAGCTGTGAAGGGGAGAGTCTCTATTTCTCATTACTTTTTCATGAGAGAATTTAGTGTAAAAAGATTATAGTGGCATGTGTACATTCTTATAATTTCACGTGTCTCTCTTCATGCTTTTCATTTTTTACAAGACTCCTGACTAGTCAGGTCCCCAGAAGAATGAGATGAATGAGAAAGGGGGGAAGGGGGTGGAAACAGAAGCAAGTGGTATTTCCTACAGAAAGAGAGGAAATAAAGTGTGACATTCCACTGCCAACTGGGTGTTGGTTTGCTATATTGTCTCCATCAATAAATCTCTGCCTTCTCAATTTTTTTAATAAATACATCTGAAGTGAAAAAACTCCTTTTAACACAGGCTCCTCCGAGTATTGTTTTTGTACCACTACATGACTGTTAAATACTGACCATCAGAAAAATTTTGGTATGATGTGGATAATCAGCCTTTGCTTTCAAAATTGTGTTTGCATTCTTTATGCTTATAACTTTTAAATTAATGAAAAAAGAAAATTATGAAGGGGGTGGATGGATCAGTGAAGTCCATTCTTTGAATACTAGACACTTGCAAAGCAGCTGCTATGTTGAAATTTCCTTGTCTGCTTAGCAGGAGGATAGTTCAAATTGTAGTCCGAATTAGGACTGATACACCCGATTATGTGAGGGTGTGACAAATGAAAAAGGAAATGCCTGGTATTTTTATTAGTAATATGAAACTAACCTATAATAATACTAGTGGTATTAAATTTTGTATGTTCCAGTGGATCAGTTTCATTGGAATACAGAAAATAGTTCTGCTTATATTAATAGAGAGTATTTTTGAAACATTACTTTAAAAGTATGACTGAAGTTGAAATACTAGTAGTAGGGAATATATGATGCTATGGGTGTGGTATGTGTCTTTTATCATCATGGTTTCTTATTATTTTAAATAAGTGTTCATACAATCTTTATAGAGACCCCACATTCACTCCCTATGATTATATGGCTGAAGAAACACTTTCTTAGATACAGTCTGCTTAAAAAAATCCCCACATTTTAATGAAGTCTTTTATGTTACTCAGCTCTAATAGAGAAAAAAGAATATCAATCCAGGAAAACACTGATTTCAGTCAGCGAAAGCACAGGAGGTTCAAGTGGACTCTGGGTGTAGCAGGGAGATTAAGGGTCCCATTCAACAGCGGTATCTAGGAGAGCTGAATGCACTTCCACAGTTTCGTTCTGTAGAGTTATTTAAAGTTCTAAAGCTGTCAAAAAAGCTATGACAAATCAACTGGTGACCCACCTGCAAGAATATGGGAAGAAATAGAGTAGACCAAACAAGATCTAATTTTCTGTCTTTGAATAAAGAAGGAGAAAATCTGTGGCAAAGGTACTCGGGTAGCGAACAAACCCTTGGCAGGTGAGCATGGACTAAGTGGTTATACTTTTGTGGGGTGGAAAGCAGATAATGGTTCTCTGGGTTAGGCTCTGACCTGGGAATTGCATCTGTTTTCCCACCCTGGCTCTGCCACAGATTTGCTTGATGAAATAAGCAAGTTGTTAATGGATTTGGCCTCTGTTTTCCTCTTCAAAAAATGGGATTCTGACCCCTTCCTCTCCCAAGGGTCTATGAGTTTAAATCAAAGGATGTTTATAAAGTAAACTTATATTTTATTTTTTAAATGAAAAATATGCATTTTCAGCACTTTCAAACAATATTCTCAGCAGAGAAAGACTCTTGGTTTTTATGTTTACTCACATGGTGGTGCTATCATACATATGTGCTTTCTTTTAGTGGTATCATCCCACAGTAGTGGGAGGCTTGGGAAGTTCTGTGTGAGTCCTGTTTTCTGGAGTGAGGAAAGAGGTCACAGACACCCTGCAAAAGGGAGCCAGGGCTGGCTGCCAAATGCCACAGAGACCCACTTGTTGTGTTGCAGCCCCTGGCAGTCCCCACCTCTATGAGCTTCTTCTGTGTGCTGGGACATCCCAGTAAGGTGTGAGAAGCTCTTGGGGTGCTTCAGTGTAGAGGGGAAGGTGTCCCTCTTTTCCCACCCTAAGTAAACCTGGTTCTGCTTGTGTGTGTGCTGTAGGTGTTACCAAATGCTCTGTGTACATACCCACCTTATGAAATGCCTCCAACCTCTCTCTTCATGCCCCTCTTCTCCCTTTTTTTGGAGGATGGTAATTTTCAAATTTTTTTGATAACTGCCATTTTTGTACTGCCAGTTGCTAAGTATTTGGTGCTGCTCAGTCTCACTGTTCCTCCCTTCTCTTTAGGCAAAGAAAGGGCAAAATCCCAGAATATCTCCAGAATATATGTACTCTAATTCCAGTGATATGCCTACTGTGCATCTGGTGCTCTCAGTCTCCTCTGTGCACATCAGAGCCCTTTGGACTGTAGGCACAGGGTACATGACCTGTCCCTGGGCAGTGGGACACAGTGGTTACTGCATAAAGTGTTGCAGACACATCACTGGGTGCAGAGACACCAGTGACCCCCCAGTTAATCCTTACTCAAACACAGGCACACGTCTCTTCTATCACTTTCCCCAGAGTATGAATGTTGTTGGCCGGGCATGTGTGGAGGTAGAAATGTGGTGGGAGGTGGAATTTTGGTAGATGTGATTGATTTACGACAGGAGTTTCCTTTACAGTCATAAGGGGAATTTTGCTTGGTCACAGCAAGTTTGAACCCTCATGAAACAGCCTGAATCATTTGAAGCTAAAATAAAACAGAGGATGGCAGGGGGAGGGGCATGACCGTTAGGGAGAAAAAAAAAAAAGTCAAAAAGCACATTAAAATTGTTTCCCTTGGTGCTGACTTCTTAAATGGGAATGTGTTCCAGAATAGTTCTGCTATGTAAGCCAACATTTGTTTTAAGACTTTTTATTGTCTTTTTTTCCTCTCTTCCCCTTCTTCCCCTTGCCCTCCCTCTCTGCTTTGCAGATTTACACTGACTGGGCTAACCATTACCTAGCAAAATCTGGCCACAAGCGGTTGATCAAGGATTTGCAACAGGACATTGCAGATGGAGTTCTGTTAGCAGAAATCATCCAGATCATCGGTAAGAGCAGGGCTGAGGGAAGCACTGTGAGCTGACTCCTTGCGTGGGGGAATATATAATTCAAGTTGAATGTATTTAACAATAAGATGAATTCTGAATAATACAATTTGACTGGGTCCATATGTCTGTGATATTTGTGTGGTTCATCCTTGTCTTAATTAAAAAAGATGTTTATGTGAGCATGTTTGGAAGTTGCTGTTTAACCATACTTTAAATGGCCAGAACTGTATCTTACACACTTTGAATTGTCAGAAATGAATGCTCCATTAAACCATATGTCTCCCATGTGTGCATTTTGTTAGCTGGAGTGGCTCATACTTTCTGGGATGCCTTGAAACTGTATCCTGACCCTGCAAAGACAATTGTGGAAGATTTCATGTCAGCAGTTATTTTGCAGGGGCTGAAGAATTAGCAGCGACCTCCTTCGCACTTCTCCCTTTGTATGATTTGGCATATGGAAGCAACTGCTGCTAACAAGAGTGTTGTTACTGTACGACTGAGCTTTACTTAGGAAAGAGCTCTCTGTCAACAAAACCCTCTGCATTTTATTGCTGTGCCTTTTCTGCTTTTCTTCAGTTGTTTTTTTTTCTGTTTTGATTTTTAGGTTTTTGGGTTTGAGGGTTGTTTTTTTGTTTTTTTTTTTTTTTTCATTTTTTGACCAGGGGTTGGAAAGGAAAGTTTTATCTCATTGTTTACTTTTGCTTTTCCCCTCACTGTTTTTGTTTAGCAAATGAAAAGGTTGAAGATATCAATGGCTGTCCACGGAGCCAGTCTCAAATGGTAAGAATAAAATATATTTTTAGTTTGTGTTGGCACCACTCCACCTTCCTGAAATGCTTTTTAATAAGGATTTCTATAAAATATAAATATTCTGTCCCATTTTTACCATAAAGTCCTAATTCTCATACAGGTTCCTGATACTTATTTTTCACACATGCTTAATGTTTTTAGCATTGTTTCTGTGCTAACTTTGGATCTTGAGATAACCTGGCAGCAAAACTTCGTCACTTCTGATTAATCCAGAATTGCCTATCAGACCTGTTCTTCTGTGGATCCAAATAATTGCATTTAGCTTCATTTTAAGGACAGTGAATCCAAGAGTAAATTATTAAGTGGAGTCTTTGTGTCTGGAAAACTGGTTTGATAAACAACACTTGCCAAATTATTTTTAAAATATAAATAGCCTTTTGGATTGTCCACTGTGAAGTCCAGCTTGATGAACTGACTCCAAGGCTTTCAGAAATAGCACTTTAGTCATATAGCTCTCTGAGCTATAGCTGGCAGCTGTCTAAAGACTTTTTAATACTCTCAGACAAGAAGCATTTAGTGACTGTGATTCATATGGAGTCCTATTAATCTTGTACTGTGTTTATGGCTAGTCAACTACATTTAATAAGATGAAACCTCCTTAGAATACTGTGAAAGTGACAGACACAAAATCTGAGCTTCAGTATAATCACCATGCATTTATTGAATCATTTGCAATCCAAGTCATGTTCTCCCATGCTGAGGACTTTGCCTTTCTGTTCACATTCAAATAATATATAAATAAGGTGCATAATTGTGTAGCTGGCAAGGATTTTGGAGTATAGTGATTTGGTTGAACTTGCAAAATAGTAAACTGCTGAAACTGGGTTTAAAAATGGAAACGGAACAGAGAAAAAAAATCATTTTTTCAGTGCGTTTTTAAAGTTGGAAGGTGTTTGCAGCTTTTTTCTCAAAGCATCAAAAGGGAAGGGAAAATTTTTTGAGTACTAGTGTAGTGAATAATGGGGTCTTTTGGTTCTTATTGTTCAAAAAATGTGCAGGTTTAGAATAAGTTTTTTCTCTGACTTTCAGTTTTGAAACAGTCCACAGAAAGAATACACACAATATGCTTAATAATAGGTATTATTTTAATTACTCATATTACAGCAGCACCTAGTGGCCCTGGCTGAGAACTTTGGGAACTCCAGCATAGAACTCTTAATATTACACCCACAGATCAAGAGATAATCGCTCCCTACTTCAATCACGTTAAAACTTGCCATTCCAGACAGGCAAGACAAACAAGGAGACACAAAAGCACAGGGAAGGGGTGTGATTTTCCAAGGTTATGTAAGTGGTTAGTGGCCATCTAGGACTGCTTAGGGACCCACCACTCTGTTGTCTGTCAAGCTTCATTTCCATGACAGAGAGATGAGCTGCAGAGAGAGCTATCCACTCTAGCAATGTTTGCATCTCCAAAACAACATTGGTGTATGTTCCCTGTTGCATTTTTATGTGGAAAAGGGATTCTTGATTTCATCTCTAGCTCCATGCAGCTATGGAGGAAACATGGTCAGTGCATGCCCATGCTGCAGCAGTACTTGTGGCTCTCCTTGTGTCCATTTTTCTCCTCCCACAAGCCCATGCCACAGCTCAGCCAGGCCAAAGAATATGTCCCACATGCTCTGGGTGTCAAAACAAGGGCTTTGAAAGCTGCTGTGTAGTCATAGATCAGTGTTTGCACAGTGACTGAAGTGTCACATTTAGCCATTTTAACTTCATAGTAATATATTTATTTATCTGTCCTTTGACACAATCTCTTTACTGAATTGTTTTATCTCGACAGACTGATCAAATTATTCTCCTGACTTTGCACATACCAGTTCTATACTGCTGATTTCTTAAATGAGTTAGGAAATGTAAATTGTACTGAAGTTAAAGTCGTTCAACCTTGTCAGTTTTTCTCTCGGAGACCCCAGGTTTTGAGGGTGCTCTCCATTTGTTTCCTTTGGGCTCTGCACTGGTCTAACCTAGCCAAAGGCACAATTTTACCGTATTTTCAGGTAATTTTCCTTGACAGTGCTCAATTTTGCTAGCCTGCTCAGTTAATTGTAGGGCAATTCTCTTCTCCTTATAGCAGTGGACTCTTGAGGTGTGTGTGATATGCAGGCGAAAAAAAAAATCTGAAGTAGTCAAAGCTAGTTTGCATGTTGTATGTTTGTCATACACCAGTATGTAGCAATATGTCCTGTCAGTACATGCTAGAACATCAGCCATCAAACCAGCAACAGTCAAAATACTCCAATAACATTTGTTAGCCATTCATTCACTGCTTTAATTTAAAAATTTTTAGTTAATAAACCTCAAGAATCCCACTACCCTCTTCTTGAACGTATATTTTCATAATCCTTGCTCTCATAACTTGCAATTAAGGGGAAATGTTTTCTCTATTCATCTGCCATTTGATACACTTTCCAGGAGGCCTTTGATATCCATTTCCAGGAGGTCTAAGATATTTTATTATTGGCTTTAAAAAAGCTAGGGAGCACTGATACAGATTGCTGTTGGAAATTCTTGATGCTCTCTGTGGATTATATTGATGGCAGTTCATAATTAATCACTACCAATATTCCCGAAGTCTGTTCCACTCATAATTTGGTTTTCCTCTTGCCAATGGCATCATCTTTCAAGTGAATGATGCCAATGGCATAATCTTTCAATTGAGGCATCTCAATTCAGCTGTTACTGAATTAAATTGTAAACATATTTTAATGTTTATTTTAAATGTATATAAAATGTGTAGTTTTTCTTTAGTTAGTTCTATTGCAATGTCTTGTGCACTATGCTCATTTTGGCATTGATGTATAAAGTACTTTCAGACAAGTTGAATTGGCTCCATAGGTCCAAGTTCATAGCAACTAAAAACCTGTGAAGCCTAGCAGCACCCAGCTTCTGCATAGTTAGCTTTACCAGGATTCATTATGTTTACCCATTTGATATTGCACACAGAACCTGAGTATCTGAGATGTACTGGGGGACAAATTATTTCATATTCAAATCTCAGAAGCTTTAAATAAATTAAATTAGTAAGAAAATTTGGGAGGTTTGCTTGTTTGCCGGGTCAGTCTACTGTGGTAAAAAGATTTTAGTATCTCTTATTAATTGTTTTTGTAAATATAATAAGGATTTAAAACTCGGTGTATTATAGCATATGTCTGTCAGTGTGTCAATGTAGACACATTCCTTATAGCTATGCTTCCAAGGAACAATATAGAACTTCTATTTTTTCTTCATCTCTTTGAATCCCTTCAGTGGAAAATAATGCCACATGAATTTTTATCTCTTCCTTGTATGCATTATTCCACAAGTCTGTCAATTAAGGATATTTCAGATCATCTTTATTTAGAACATAGTGGGATTTCAAGGGTTTACCTTCTGATAAAATCTAAAGCTAATTCCTTTCTGCTTCTTTATAACCCATTTGTTTCTTTAATTTCTGTTTTAAGTTTCCCCATCATTAGAGAAAGTGAGATAGCTTTCTGGGTAGAAAATACATTATAAAGCTTTTATCTAATTGTTCAGAGAGAAAGATTTCAGGTTTGTTTTTTCCCCTCCTGACCAAATGATAAATATAATGGAAAATCTCCAGTGTTTCAGTTTTTAACACATCATATCAAACATACAGTAAGCACACAAAACATACCAATTCAATCCATCCTGGGGTAGTTGGAGAAAATGCAAGAGAGTCAAAAGGTGTTGAACTGAAAATCCTCTGATGGTGAGATTTTCAG
This sequence comes from Passer montanus, assembly GCF_014805655.1. NCBI lineage: Eukaryota > Metazoa > Chordata > Aves > Passeriformes > Passeridae > Passer > Passer montanus. The sequence goes on from NW_024364270.1 coordinate 5,364,873, forward strand.
TTTTGTCCCTAGTGAGTTTTTAAAAACTCATGTTTCTGTTCTTTCCTCACACAGTTTACAGTGCTGTCAGCAGCATAAATCGTAAAATAAATTCAAAGTTGACAAAAATTTTTAGTTTATTGCACTTCAACTTGATTTTTCCTTCAGAGATTAATGCTGACTTAATAGGTGTTTTTTAGAATTAGCTCTTGCTACTTCCCACAAGAACTGTCTTTGCCAATACCCATCTAGGTACAAAAGCATCCTTAATTTTTGTTGGTAGCAGGTGTTTTCTCATAGTTGTGATAGTGCTGGAGAGACCGTTCCTATTAATGAGTTTCCTTGTGTTGTTGTAAGCACTTCATGAAGACTATTTTTTATTTTGTCAGGCTGATCTTTGGCACACTTTTCTACCAGTTTTTACAACCCAAGTTATGCATCAAAGGTAATTTTTATGATTTAGAATACAGTTATGCTGCAGTCCCACAGAGAAAGTTGAGTTCATTAAAAATACAGGTCTTGTTCATCCTGGAAATCAGGGAGTGGAGAAAAGGTGCTGGAGCTTTAGAACATTGCCAAATGGATAAGAATCTTTAGTAAAAAGCTTTAGTTCTCAGAGCTAGCACCAATTTTGGGTGAGCAGCAACTTATCTGATAAAAGTGGGAATTGGTGTGACTTTATTTAGAACTAATAAGATAATTTCTACAACATAGTTCTTGATTTCATTAATAATGCCTTTAAAAAGACGCTAATAAGTTTAAAATGTTTTGTAAAAAAGACAGAAGAATGCCAAAAATGTTGCTTTATTGTTTGAGACTGAAGATAAGTTGTGTACATTAACAAGAGGAAGGTAACAAGAGTAGGTGAATCAGTCTCTGCTTAACCAGGGAGCTTTTTCTGTGAGAGAGAGTTAGTGTGTGAAGCCTAAAGACAGACAAAGTTACAGTGTATATACTGGTAGACATTGGTTTGTAATTTATTGTGCTAGATGTGCTCCACAGTGTTCCTGTAGTCCTTCAGAAGCCCATGGTGGCTCCATCTCTGCTTATATGCTTGGGTTTTTCTCTGGAGGACGACGAGGTTGCAAGAGGATGGGATGCATGCAGATCTCTTCTTAACAAGGAGTCAGTCTGTGGACAGGATAAAGGGGTGGAAACTATAACTGCTAAATGTGCCATGACTCTCTTCAGACTTTCTCTGACACAGATGTGCTGGGCAGACACTGTGGAGTAGCACCCATCCGTGCCCAGCAATGTCAATATCCAGGGATGAGAACATCAGCATGATGTTCTGTGTCTAAAAATTGTTTGTGAAAAACAGGATAATTGTGTATAAAGAATGGAGGATTCTACTAAGGTCCATGAATTCCGTGTGAAAATGTGTGTGATATGGTTGTGTGTAGCTCTTTGAGTAGCAGGAAGCCTGAAAATGTCATCCCTATGTTCATCGTCAAATGGGCCCACAGGTGAGCTCTTCCTTCCTGCACAATTTTGAACTGTATATTAATTTCCTGGTTTTGCTGGTGCAGTTGTTGGTGAGATAGGCTGTATGGGTTCAAGATATACTTTCTGTATATCTTTCTTATAGAAAGATATGCTTTCTGTATATAAGCTTTGGAGAAGCTTCAGGTGAGCCTTCCATGCAAGCATGGCAGATTGAAATATGTACAGAAATTTGGCTGGGTGAAAAAATATGGTCCCTTGGGAAACTGGGAATTCAATCTCAGTTTTGAAAACTAACCCCAGCTCCTTTAATGTGTGGGACAGTTTCTTCCTGCAGTGACACCTGTATGACCCCTTTTGATCTGTATGACCCCCTTTTTTTAAATTCAGACCATATTGTCTACATTTTTGTGCAGCCTCAAGCCGGGTTGTTGTCCAGCTGGGAATTCCATAAGGACCTTTTGCCCTCAGTGTACATGAGCCTGTCCCCAAAAGTTAGCAAGCTCCCATCAATTGCATTTCTTCACTGGACTTCTTAAATGGTGGCAGAAGCATTATGATCCCCATTCCCTGGGAAAATTGGGTCATGGTAATGCACAGCATGTATGTTCTCTGGTGTCCTGTCTCAGAAGGATTTACTTACCTGTTAATTACACATTTCTGAATCCAGCTATTGTGGTTTGGCAGAATTAAGTCTCATGCAATAATTTTATGGGGAGAACTGTGGGTTAAATACACATTAGAGCCACACTGGTGACAAACACTCTTCGCAATCTTTCTCTCCTGTCTTGCAACACTGGCAGCTCTAGGTGGAATAGCAGACAAGGCTAATATAGCTCCATTATGAAAGGATATAAACAGATGTTTTTCTGTGAGGGAAATGACAATCCTCAGCCTGATACATATTCAGATTTCCCATTTTCAAGTATATATTTTTTGCTTAAATAGCTGTGCTTTGTGAGTTTCTTCACTAGGTAGGTGATTTACATTAAACTTTTAACCTTTCTGGGATTCCCAGAACCCAAGGGCCCAATACTGTCATACCCAGGAGCATGTCCTAACTAGCCTTCTGAAGATGCTTTCCTAGACAAGTCCTCTCATTTCCTAGGTAAGGTCAGGGTGTGATCTTCTTTTTAGGAACTAATCCCATTCCCACATCCTTCCTCAGTGATTGTCCTCAGCTGTTTGAGGGAACACTTTCTGGAACATGTTTGACATATCCAGACACTTTCAATCCACTGTTCAGTGTATATGTACAAGATGGTTTCAGGGCATTTGTAACTTGTTTGGTATTCAGTGAATGCTGAAGCCAACTATCACTGAAGTCTCCCATATTCCAAACTCTTGAATCATGAACAATGAGTGCAGGACAAAATTTTACAAACTGAACTTCAGGATTGGAGTTTCCTTCTTTGTTTTAGACATCAACAAAGCCATTTTATAAACTTGTGTATGACTTGCAGTGGGCTCATGCCTTTTTAAAGTAATCCTCTGTGCCAGAGAAATTTAAAAATTCTCTGGCAAAAATCAATGCATGTAGATACAACTACAGTGAAAATATGCAAATAGATAATGCAAACTAAAGGATAGTTACAGGAAGTAACATCTTCATTAGCGTAGACCTTGAAGTTTATTTTTTTGTTTGCAGGTGAAATTAACTTGACATAATGGTTAGACTAAAAATGAAAATGAGTGTATCAAGACTAGAGATATGTGTAACTCCAAAAGAAAAAAAGATAAAGAGAATAATGAAGGTCTGTATAAGATTACATTTTGGGAATACTTGTGACTATATGAATGGAAAGACTAAAGAAAGGAAAGAGAACAATCTCTCTAAGGGCAAGGTTAAAGGTGTTAATGATGGTTGAATCTCAAGGATGTAGATGTTTGTATTCTTGTTTCAAGTTTTGTTGATAAGAGATTATTAATGTTATTACAACAGCCAATTTGAGTAGGATGAGAGGCAAAGTGGTTTAGCATAGAAATGGAAGAGGAGGAATTCCAAGTGCTTTTATAAACAAACCCTAAAATTTCCAGGAACTGAAGAAATTTAAGAGAAAATATAGATGGGATGACAGCTGGACAGACAGAGTAACAGTTGCCTTTTTGTGGTAGACCAAGCATATTTTTACTCTGAGAGAACAAGGAAGCTGAGGAAAGGATGGAAGAACCGCTGGAAGTGTGAGATTAGTAGAGAATAAAGAATGGAACACTTCATTCATCTTGCCTAAAGAATGTTAGTGTCTTAGAAAGGCAGGGGAGGAAAAGGTAACAAAATAATCTCTTTTTTTTTATATATTGTTTGATTCTAGTCTGACATCTTGTGAGACCTCTTTATTTTACACTGAAACAAGCAGTTGTCTTTACATTTAGGAGAATTGCATTACATTTGAGAACATTAAACGTACCACAAGATTTATAACAATCTCTCTTCACAGAATAGCTCCGAGTTACTCACTGGTATGAGGCACTGAGATTCATATTCCCCTGAGTCACTCACATTTGACTGTCTGAAGCCATAAAAGAAAATGCTGCAGGAACACATCCCAAATTATTTTACTGGGCTAGAAGTACATTATTCATGAAGGATAAATCATGTGCTGTTATTAGGCTTTTTGTTTATACTTACAAATCCCTTGTGTTATTGCTGTTTAGAATCATAAGAGAATAACTCATCTAGATGTTAGTGAAATAACCATGTCATGAAAAGTACATATGCTGTGATGAATACTTATACAGTCTCCAGGAAATCTACTGAGTCATTAGGTTATAGTTGAGTTTGCTTGGTTATGACTGGAATTAGGGTTTTGCACACTTTGCTTCTGTAGACCAAGACTACAGAAACACTAAAAGATCTTTTTCTTCCTTAAAGTCACCTGTTTTCCCTCAAACACTGCTTTTCTTCTCCCTGTCACCCCTGCAGTTCCTTGAAACCTACCTCTCCTCAATCTCAATCTGGAACATGCCACTGGAGTCCCTGAGATATGACAATCTCACCCATCTATCTCTTCTCCCCATCCCTCAGCTGTGTTTGTCAGGAATGTAAATCAATCAGAAACTTGACTTAAACTGTATTGGGAGGACATGCAGAGATTAAATGCTGCAGTATGGTTGAAAACTAATGAGTGATGCACATTTTTAAGTATTTATTGTTTGAAGAGATGCAGTTTGCAGTCTCTCCATTTCACCCATCTGTAATTAGCTTTCCATGCTCTTCAATTTTAGTTGGTTTTTTGTGGGTTTTTTCCTCCCCCCTCAAAAATGTCATGTGAACATTCCCTGGAGTTTTGGAATAGAACAAATATATATTAGCAATGCATATGCTTAGACAAAGACGTGAGGAATAAATGTCCTTGAAATCTCCATTAATAGCAATACACTGAAAAGTCTTAACATAAACATGTAGTTAAATACATACACACAAATTGACTATGACATACATTCCAGAAAGCACCTGTGGTTATAAGACAGTAACAGATTTTTCCCAGATAGCAGCAGCAGATTACAGTAAATATGTCTGCTTCGTGATGGTGTATTTTTATCATCTTCTATAGGGAGTGTATGTTATAAATACCAGGAATGTCTAGAATGTTTACTGGATTTAAAAATAGAGAAGAAAGTGCGTGATATTTAGCTGAACAGCAAAAATGCATATTTAAGCTGGACAAGAAAATAAACAATGTATCTGAAGTGGTTTTATTTTACAGTATAACCAAACAAGGCTTTCTGGTAATGTTGAGATTTTGTCAGCTTTCTAGATTTTTTTTCAAATGTCTGATTATTTTGGAACTGTGGCAAAATGCCAGCTCTCTTATAGTTATAGCTGAGGACTTCTATTTAAATATTTTCTAACCACTCCCACTTCTGCTTAGACTTTCATAATTCTGAGTGCTGTATGTTATTTAGAGAAGGTTATTGTTCTATATCTGTGGAACGTTGAGTTTCCACGGAGAAGTAGACTTTTCACAAAAGAACATTTCTTTACATTGAGGTGATACCCAGGCCTTTCACTCATCCTTCTTCCTAAAATAATCTGCCACTGCCTCTCCTGACAGTGGAGAATTCTGAAGCTTCAGTAACATGCAAGTCTCTTGAGAAACATGTGACCGTGTGTTTTAGTTTGCGGCTTACACACATGGCCGTGCATCTCTGTAAGGTACCTTGTGCAGTTCTGATTGAGCTCCCAATGATTTTATTCACTTTCAAAGGTATTTAAGCCCCTCTACCTCTCATTTGTGAATCAATTATTGGAATTTCTGTATTATCTGGACATCTGTGAGAGCATAAGATACCCACTCTTCTACAGATTTGCCAGAACTAATATCTCTGTTCCTTAGAGTGAGTCCAGGTAAGGTTTAGAAAAGAACTACTAGAGAGATTTTGAGAATTAAACATAAGCATCTCCAAACAATAAATGAGGGCACATACCAAGTAGGAGCATCGTCAGCTTCTACTTGGTTGGGCTGGGAAATGCAACTACTGGGAAGATGTTTTAATGGAGACACAGAAATTGTGCAGATGTCCATAAAATGCTGACTGTGGTGTAATGTGTAAAGCAGCAGAGGGTGCCAGAAAGCAACAAGTTGTGGCTTCCATTGTAATTAAAGGAATTAGCAATGTTAGGGTGGAACAGGGTTTGTATTGTGAGTTTAGCTGCAGAAGGGATGAAAGAAGACACCCTTCTTGTAATTTTAACCACTTATATATGTTTAAAATTAAAATAAGCACTATCCAACAAATGATCAAGCTTTTGGAGTTATTGTGTGGTTTATTATGCCTATGTGACAGTACTGGTCACTCAATCATCTTTTAGCCACTCTACAAACCTGGTATTTAAAACTTTGGTCTTACAGCAAAGAGACTGCAAGACATGAGGCTAAGAAAGTAACACAGAATGTCCTAGTAATCTAGTTGTTAATTACAGACTAATGTGGCAAAAAAATTTATCCTGTCTTAATACATTATGACGTACATTAGAAAATCTTGACACCCTCTCCAGGCTCCCCTGTTAGAAAGTAAAATATCAAAAATTGTTGCCTCAAAAAGTTTGAGTTTTTTCAGCAGTATTGCATTACTTCCAGCATATAATCCAATTACAGTGTTAGAAAAGGAATAGAAAGAATGAAAGTAGGTGTCTATTGAAACTACTGTGATCTGTCCAGATGTATTTTCTCACTCTGTCCTTGACCTTTGCTGGAACAGAAGCTGCCTGCATCTGCTGCAGCTTAGTGTGAGCTGGTTTCATGGAAAGAATGCCAAATCTATTTGATTTTACAGTGTCTTTTACATACTCACAATTTTGGAGTTCCTTGACTTTTATGCACACTAACCCACCTAACCTTGTGCTTTTACTTGCCCTTAATTTTATTCCAAGAACAAACTCCTCTTTGAACCCTGCTGCAATTCCCTTCCACTTACAGCTTCTCCCCAATGTGCTATTGCTGGCACACGTGACTAGCACACAGCAGTGGTCCATCAGCTCAATATTCCCTCTCTGAGAATGGCAATGTGAGGGGTGACTTAAAAAGAACAATTGACCCTGGCATTTTTTTCCTTCATTCTCCTCCTCTTACCCCAGTATCTAAAGTTGCAATGTTAGGGAGTTAGAATGTAATTCCTTGCCTGCTCTTTCAGTATGTATTTATGCACTACTGTTGTAATCACCGTATTTTCTGTGAAATGTCAAAATGAAACATGCTGTATTTGTCAGAAAATGTCTCATGTCCTTCGCAATCATGTCATGGGACTGGATGGAGAGTAGTCATGGATTCTTCACTCATTGAAATAACTGCTCCGGCAGCTGTCTCCTGGTGTCAAAAGCCTGTGGATCTGACCACTCTGGAGTGGCACCAGATAGCATGAGACACCTGAAATTCTGAATTAATAAAAATTTAGACAAATTTTGAACTGGACTTAAACACTGATGTTAACTCAAAATACAAACTTTATTACAGCTGGTGACCCTATTATAGGCAATGCTATTAAGGTACAGATGGGTAAATTGGCTTAAATTAACTGTAGAACAAGCAAATTATCACAAAGACTGCTTATTTCAACAGCATTAACTAATCCCTTTTCATGTAAAGGCTTTTGATCAAGTGAATTAAAATACTAACACAATCTCCTTATTTTTTTAAATGTAACTTGTCTGTTTAAATCCACCATGACCTGAAAGTTAATACATAAATAGATAGAATACAGTACAACCATTTTTGTTTCAGCAGAAATAAATAGTATAAATATAAATATAGGAATCTATTTGGCAGCTATTTGATGTGCAGGAATTATTTAAAACACTCCTAGTCTGAGGAGTCTGCTGACCATATGATCAACAGATGACCACATGACATAAATCAGAGGTATACTTATTTAGAGTTGAACTTATTTTAAGTTGGCCCAGTGTCTGGATATCTATTAGTCTGGGCAGGGTTCATTTTCACTGTCTGTCCAAGATTTTTTTTTTTTTTTTTGGTATAAGGTTATCGTCAATCTCACAAACTGATCACAAATATTTTTTGCCTTTTTGATTGTTTATATCAACTTAAAGCATTTGTTTACCTATGCAACTCTTTGTTTACCAAGCAATGCTTTCAATTGGTGTCCCAGACCAACACCAAACCCACGAAGTTCTGAAAGGTGAATCTGAAAGCCTTCCTGAAAGTGAAATATATTTGTGTTTTAGCTTGTAACTTTTGGCAGTCTTTAATGCTACAACAATTAGATTATATTTTGTTTAGGCTTGTATTGGCAACTAACTGGAAGCTTGTTTGGATTATTCATACCTCTTTATTCTTCAGTCTTTCTTTGGAATTACAATGGGACTGTACAAATGGCTTTTTCCTCTAGGGGAAAAAAGCACCACAAGAATTTTCTGTGTCCTTTGTTTTCCCTACTTAAGAACTGAGACCTATTTGCATGTAATAGTTCATGTTATTTTTTTTTTTCATAAATAGTAGTTCATGGAGTTAGATAGTTATAGTCCTCTGTATTCTAACTGCACACATAAGTAACTAACCAGCATCCTAGCCCTGTGAGCTGTTTTGCCTGTCACATATTTTCTCAGTAATTCCTCCCAATAACAACTTTAAATTAGGTGTTTGTTGTTTTTCTTTTGGTAAGAGCTCTTACTTAGTTCATGGGCAGATCAGCAGTAACACCCCAGGGTAAACATATGTGTAAGGGTGTTTTCACAGTTCTTGTATATATATTCTTGTATAAAGCTTCTATTTAGATTTCTTGGCATAAACAGTCTTGAAAGATTTAGATTGTTGCATCGTATGAATTAATGTATTTGAAGATATGTGCCGCCTCTAAAGGCCCTCTAAAATGCCTTTTTTTTTTTTCAAGTAATGCTGGCAGTATTTTGGAACTTTAAAACATTTGGATGACTATTTAAAAAATTGTTTCCTCCTACACTTTACACTTCATTGACTACACTTGGGAGTGATGTGACAACAAGCCCTAAGTTCTTGTTAAGCTTTAATTTAAAGGCTTGAAAACTTGTGATATTTCTCTTATAGCATTTGGCTGAGAAGTCAAGGAAAAAAATCGGACCCTCTTAAGCTTACAAGCAGATATCCCACTGCCTTCTCTGGTTCCAGGTGCTTTTATTGTCCCTGACCAAGAATCTAGACTCAAGATCTTGTGAAAATGTGGAAAATTCTTACTGTAGTTATGAGAAAAGAGATAAGCAAGCATGAAAGCTGTTTAGAAGCATGGCATGAAAACATATACAGCATGGCCTCATATTCTCATGTCTACTCAACATGGTTTGAAATGTAATGCTCAGGTACACTAGCAAAAGTGAAAGCCTGAGTGTGAGTCTCTTGTATTATCCCTGTGGGTTTTAAAGACGTCTGGTTTAACCTGAATGGTTTTAATAACCTGTGATGTCAATTCACCATCAGGTGAATTGACAATTCACCATCAGGTTTTCTTGTCTTTCTCTTTAGGGCTTAGATCAATTTGAGTAAGTAATATGAAAACTAAACATAGAGGAAAACTAGTAATTTATGTTCTCTAATGCATATCTTCCCAAGGAATTTAATTTCCAGCTGGAGGACCAGCAACATAACTTTAGTCCTACAGAAAACTCTGCACTTTTAGAGGGTGCTAATAACAAGTATTTTTTTATCCCTTTCATTTGATGAGCTCAGTGTTCTACGAGTACTGTATGTTCTATACATTCTATAGCTATTCCCAGGATAATATGAAAAATATATCTAATTTGAAAAAACTTAGACTGTTTATAAAATCAAAAGGCCAGATGGATAGGAGCAAACTGCTAGTGTCTCTCCTGCACAAGCTGTAGCATTCTGACTTCTGGTGCAGTCAAGAGGGAGGGTTCAGAAAGCACGCAGTGCATCTGGATGCATTCCAGTTGCAAAGTTCAAGAGATGAAGTGAAATGCCTCCTAGTTTACTTGTTTACTTATTTTTTAAAGGATTAATTCTGTCACTGCTTGTACTGCCCTTATTTCTAAAAGCTGCTTTTTTGAGTGAGCTGAATGAAGTTGCTATGCTTTAAGTAGTGGTGAAGGAGAGAACTGGAATTCTTTCAAAGGTTTAATCAAATCGAGTAAATGAAGACTCTGTTGTAGACTCTCTTTTGACCTAATGGAGAGAAGCTCCTCTGTTTTAAAGAAGCATGCTTTTTCACATTGCACTCCAGTTTTCAGAAGTTGCCAAGTTCCACAAATATTTAGCCACTGGTACCTTGCTGACTCAGAAGCGTTGCATAATTTAAAAAAAAAATCATAAAAAGGCTCACTAGAGTAAAGCATTGCTTTAGGAAACACTGTATTTACACACAGAGTTCTTTTTATCATTGCCTTAAAAACAGGTATTCCTAGAGTAGTATTTATCTTCAATTTTGTCTTCTTAGTGCATGTATAAGGCTCTTTCATGGTGGTCTCCTCAGGCCTATAGAGATGAGTCCTGAAGTAGCAAGTTATTTGCAGACACTGGAAGAGAATTTTGCCCTGTCTTTTGTTTTGATCCATTCTGCTGTGCAGCCATAAGCTTTCTAAGAAATTTGTACAACGTATTGAAATATACATCCATGGTTTTCTGAGTTCAAACCCAGCACTATATTCCAATCAAAAATCCAAGACTTTTTTCTCACAATTTCTATTACAGTAGTGCAAAAGCATTTCAGAAATTACCATTACTGTATTTTGTGCTTTACAATGTCTGCTGCAGAGACTACTGTATGAAAATGGGGAGAGCAAATGCAGACAAGACAAGAAACAGAAAGAAGAGTGAGTAAAAAAGCGGAGAAGCAATCTGACACCAGTATCACACCATTATCACACCATACTCCTATGTGGTGGAGGGTTTTTGGTGTTTGTAGATAGAGCATTTTTTGGTTTTACGTGAAAATGACCTGCAGAATGATCTGTTTGGCCATCTAAAAATTATGATTAGGGTTGTTTTTTATTTAGAGCAATTAAACTATTCATTAACTTGCTGATGTATACAGACAGAAACAAACAGACAAACTGTATTCTGTATTTGCCATTACAGAAAAAATCTCATATTCACTCTAAGGTTTCCAAGCACCAAGTGAGGAGCTAGGTGAAAAAATTGCAGGACTAATTGTTGCTCTGGTGTTCCTGACAGGGCTGACAGTAATTTATGCCAGAAGGGATCCAATTCCCACTGTACCATTTTCTTAAAAACAATACACACCCCAGCTTATGCTTTGACCTCAGTAGTGACCTCATACATTCTTTTATCAGGAGGTCACTACATATGTCTGTTGAATTCTCCAAGTACTTGAGAAGTTAATTTGTTTTCACATTTCTGGGTTTACTGGTCATATTTCATGTTTGGACTACATGTTGGAAGTATTTGATGTGCGTGTTTCTTAATATCTGTTGGAAAAGGAAGTGGAAGCTATTTCAGTTTTAAATACGATTGTCATTTTTTCCTCAAAAAATAACTAATAATTAAATAACTCCAGCATAATTTCCTAAAAATTTTTGCCTGGGAGGCCTTCTACATACCAGTAGTTATTATTCTCTAAGGTAAAATTCTCCCCAGATGCCTCCAGTAAATCAGTTTTTAATTTGCATGTATGGTCTCTTATTGCAAAGTCAATGCTTAGTTTGGAACAGTTTTCTAGAATGAAGTTACATGGTTCACTGATAGATATTTTTATTAAGTGCTCCTTAAATTATTCTCTTACAAAGAATGAGAAGTTTGCTACAAAAGAGTTAAGCCAAATGTGTGTGCGTGTAAGTGTATTCTGCTTAACCCCCTAAAATGTGTCATAATTTTGATAGAAACATGGAATGTTCCTAAATCTAGGCCACGTGCAACAGCAAGTCAGCAGAATGCACGAAACATCTCCCAGCAGGACTGTTAACACCTGTTTTGTCTGGGTGGGTTTCCTAATTTACACCACCCATGGAAACTTGACATTAACTTCCAGTGTAGTCACAACAAGTTATTCCAGTAAGCTGCCATGGTAGGAGCTTATAGGAAATAAATTACCAGAAAATAAATGATATGATTTTTGGGAACTTGTTTATTTTCTTTCCCAATTTTCTCTGTCTTCAAATTTCCCCATTTCTGCGAGGGAAACTGAGAATTCGTGGCAAATTTCACTCAGTCTCAGCAGTCTGTGGCCAAAGGAACTGTGTAACATGCAGCCTGCCATACAAGCATCTTCCACAGAAACTGCAAATTTAAAGCTAAGCAGCTTCCTCAGAAGAGTCATTATAAATTTTGCATTACTCTGGGCCACATTTCTTCCCATTGCATTTTCTTTCAGATTGGAAGAATTTGTGTGTATTTTCTGCTCTTCAAAGTGTCCTTATTATGAAGTATTAGTAAAAAAAGAAAATTATTACATAGTAATGCTTTGTACACTTTCTTCACAAGCAGTCTTGGTGGAAATACACAATTTTTAGACAGTCTTGCTTAAAATTAAAAATCTGTAAATAATTTAGTATGAACATATTTATATGTTAATAAGGACATACAGCTATGAATATGCAACAGACAAGAAAGCAGATCTTCTGACACTTGTGTTTAAACTAATTTAGACTGCACTATATATATATATAAAATAATCAGCTTGCTTGTTCAATTATAATACTTGCCGTTTAAACTAGTTTAGACTGCACTATATATATATATATATATATATATAATAATCAGCTTGCTTGTTCAATTATAATACTTGCAAAATGAGCCCATATGAGTATTTTTCACATTGTTCCCTTTGAAACCCTAATCTTAAATTTGTAAAAGGATCCCTTTTAGAGTACCTATGAATCAGCTATTGGGGATAACATACGACATTACAGTGTAGGGAAAATGGTACAACAGTTTTGCAAGTACAATTTCTTTATAGCTTTTCACAGAAAGCAGGTAAATCAACAACAATGTCAAATGGAATGGAGTACATGGCATAGAAGGTGTTTCTTATAATGCTTGAGGGTCCTGATGGGTACTTTTACAAATAATTGAAATAAATCTTACCATGTGTTACAACAAATAAATCATAATTGCATATTTTTATTGATTAGATAAGTTTTGTCCCACAGGAAATGTACAACATTATTGTGTAACAACAATAATATTATGAAGGCATTAGAGTTTTTTTTATATTTTAATCGTTTTGTCCCACAGGAAATGTACAATTATGAAGGCATTAGAGTTTTTTTTATATTTTAATTGTATTACCTGTTGCACATCTTTCTAAAGAGATGAACAGAATTTCAGATATGCTGAACATCTATCTTATAGTGAAAAACAGGGAACTCTCACTACTGAATATTGTTTAAGCAATCATTTAAGAATCACCTTGACTCCCAAAAAGTGTTGAATGTGTAGCATTTGAAGAGTGGATAGGCAGGTGGATAAGGACATTGGGCTGGGTAATCCATTTCTGTGTACTAATTTTAATCTGGATGGTGCTTTTGACCTCTTCAGTTGGACCTCTTCAGAGTAAGTCAGCTATCAAAAACATATTTCTGCACCAAATACCCAGCCTTAAAAAATTATGGTGCATATAGATGTGTATAAAGCAAGCATGCTCGTAAGTAGTGAGCAGTGTATTCCGTTATCACTGAAATGGAGCAAGTTCTTGACTTGCTTCTTGTTTATTTTTTGGTGAAGGAAGTATTTCACATATGTAGATCTATACATAGTTAAAAAAAGCCTAGTTTATGAAGCCTGGTTTATCAAGCCTGGTTTTGTTAAATAATCTGAATGCACATAGTTAAAAAAAGCTAAATGTCCACTGGCCTAGTTTATGAAGCCTGGTTCATCAAGCCTGGTTTTGTTAAATAATCTGAATGATAAAACTGAGGTTAAAAACATGGCTCTGTAGAACAGCAAACATTTTCTATTTCGCTGTCTTGTAACTTTTTAGTTCTTTGTTTTAAAGACTGGCAGAACATAAATACAAACTAGTGAAACCAGCTGGGAGGAAAACCCATAAGGAACAAAATTACAAAGCAAACCGAAAATCTGGGTGTTTCCCACACAGCAAGTGAGTTGTCAACAGGTCAGTGTGTGCAATGGATGAGTCATTTAAGAACAGAAAGTGAAATAAACTTGTCCTTTTAAATCTCTGAGAACACCTATGGGCATAGCAGGCTGTGAAAGTTTATAGACTTGGCCAAATAATAGTCTGTTTAGGGAGTGTGTGTACAAGGATTAACCATGTATTTGTGAGAGTGTACATGACCAATTCTCTTACTGCTATTACACACAGGAAAATCAGAGTTTAGGCTATTTCCACCTTGAAATACTTTTCAGTGTTTCCCACAGCATTTTGTATAGCTAAATCTGTATGGAAAGTTTAGTTCTCTTACCAACTCCAACATGTGCATCAAAAATTATTTTATTTACTCATGAAGAAGTCTTGGTTGCTTGCCTCTGATCTTTCTAGAGCCTGCAATTGAGACCAGATCACTGGCACTTCACCTACTGGGTAAGCAACCAGATCTCAAAAGCTCCTACATCTTGCATGACTGATTCCTGTTCAAATCAGACAAATAGTATCTGCTTTTACATTCTTAAAATTTTAATAATTTTATGCTGTGCAGGGCTGAGTTGGACTTGATGATCCTTGTGGGTCCCTTCCAACTCAAAATATTCTATGATTCTATGATTCTATGTAACATATGAATTGTAAATATTTAGAATCCAGGTTGCTACCTGTGAGGCCTGAATTTTATTTGATTTTGATTCTACTAGAGCACCAGAACTTGAAAGAGAATGAGATGTGTAACAACAATAATATATTTTCTAATTCTACATTCATTTAAATCCTCCACAAATTGTATTAGTGAGGAATATCCAAACAAGAGGAAGGTTCAAATTTATGTCTCTCAACTCAGGTTAATACTCTGAGGACATTTAGGAAGAAGGATGCTGGTAAAGTGTGTTTGAAATACAGTTATTGTGACACATAGTGTCTTGTACCATAATATCAGTCGCAAAGGAGTACTATTTATTATTTGCAATTAAAAAGAAGAAAAAAAGCATCAAATACTGAAGAGTTTTGTGGAGTTTCTGTTCTCTGGAAAGCGCGTATGTATGTGATTCTCTGGATTTCTGTGGAATATTATTTCCATGGGTGTCCTTAATCAACTGTCAGCAACATTACAAAACTTCTACAGGGAAAATTCCTTGCCAAATTTGATGTGGGAACTGGGTCACAAATCAGAATGTCAAAACACACACACGGAACTGTGGCAGATAGTGCTGAATGAAATGCTAATAGAAATTGTTTTACTTTATTGTTTTACTTTTGCTGCCAAAATAATCAAGAGTATTTAACAGCATGTATGTATAGAAACTCTGTGTGGTTATAATAATTTGTTGTTTTTAGAAAGGTGTTCCATTCTTCAGGAAGAATCCAGCTCAAAGTAGATGAACAGTAACTAACTTTTGTGTCTATGTGTTCTTGTAAACTCTTGTCATAAACTTAATAAGAGGGAGTTAGTCAAAGCAAGATATTTTTTGAGCTTCTTATACACACAAAGAAACATAATGCTGTGTTAGTCATAATTACATCTTATGAGCATCCCACAATTAAATTTATTTTTGCATGTGAAGAAAGTGTCTTTCAGACAAAGGAGTTGAAAACTAATCTTGGCAACAGCAAAAATAATGGGAATAAATAGACATATTCTATGTGTTGAGTCACTGGTGAGTACGTCCTAGAAATAAGCTCTTCCAGTAAGTCAGCTGGGTATTAAGTACTACTACTATGCAAGTCCCTCAGTCTGATTTAGTGATTTATTTCTGACAATAAATTTCAAATAGCTTTCATTCAAAAGCAGGTTCCCCACAACTACACAATATAATATGTATCAACATATTTACAATGTATCTTCTCTGCATGCTACCTAATCTATTAATATTATCAGAGCTGTGATATTTCTGTTTATTTCTACATCATCATATGAACTTATATATCAGTATAAAAATATGTTGGAGATCACTAATATTTATGGTGTTAGGTATCCCAGATGCTTTTTTCATTATGCTATGTGTATGAATACTATCAAAAGGATCAGATTTATGAAGAAAGCTTAATATATTGTAGGCATAACCTGTTAGGCTTAAATTAAAAAAGTATCAAATGGTGTTATTTACCTGATGATGCCCACAAATTAATTCCTAAATTATCATCATCTTTGCAAAGTGTATCTTTACCCATAGTGCTTGAGCTACATTTCAGAATTTGACATATCCTTGAGGTTTGATAGGGAGGTGATTGGGTTTCCATATTAGGTTTTTGTTACCTCTGAAAAGCAATTTCATGTAGTTTTGATTGACTTTCAGCATTGAATAGCTAAGTGGAAAATGTCTGTATGGCAGTGAAGATTTATTATATTGTTAATTATTTAACCTATTTATAGTTGTTAAAGTTTTTAGTACTGAAGTTTCTGCTATTCAATGTTCTGCATTTATTCCACTCTTTTGAATCTTTAATATAAAATAAGAGCTTTGGAACAAAAGAAAAATCAGTGGAGAACTTTATCAACAGCAACAGTCTGATCTTGGCAACATGTACCTGTACAAACAAATTTGTAAATTTGAGACTCTTCTCTGTCATGATATGTAAGATTTGGAGTCAATCTGTATATCCTGAATTCTGTACTATAATGAGAGATATCGTCTGCTACAATACCTTGTAGTTCTCATGATACAAGTCATTATAATGATAAACATAATCTCTGCTATTAACTAGTTCTTTTTGCAAGCAGAATTCAGTACAGAATTGTGGTCATATGTAGGATACAAAGTTTGTCTGGTGTCTCTGTTGTGTTACACCACAAAATCTTCAGCCACTGATATATAAGCAGCACAATTCTACACACACAGTGTCAGCTCTAGGAGGACTTTACCCCAGTGAATAACTACTTATATAAACACGGACTTCAGGAATTCATACCACTCTTGATTGAAACAGTACTGAGGAATGGAAGCTGCTTGAAAACTCTTGGAACTTTTGTAATTGCAAAATTACTCTCATCTGTGAGTGAGTTTGAAGAAAAAGTGTTTGGGGCTGCTTGGGTTCGAGTTCAAAGAATAACTGTGGTTTGCCAGGGCAAGAAGTAGATAATTAAAGCAATATTTAGAGACACACTGAGAGCTTCAAAATGGGACAATTTTAAGGCTAACATTTTCTAGACTGGAGTGGAAGGAAAGTGAAAATAACCCAAAAATGTGTTAATGCATGCCTCATTGAATCCCCTAAGAGTTTCTGAGAGTTGTACAGTAACTGCAGTTATTATCAGAGAACTGACTGCAAGACTTGTTTTCTGACATTTTCAGGGTATTGTGGGCCTGTGAGTTGCCACACCAAACTTGCTCAATTCACAAGTCAAAACAAGACTTTATTATAAGGCTAACAGTGCAACCCCAGTCTATTGTCTGAAAGTTGGCCACTGCTATTGCTTCATACACCCCTACCAAAAGGGTGACTTTGCACTCAGGGCTTCTGTTACACTTCTCTTGGTGAACTCTGAAGCCAAACAGAATTTGCTTTGTAGTTCTGCAGCATACTAAGTCATTGGTGTTAGTGGTAATGATTTGCATTTTTCTGAGAGTTTAAGACACATGACTTCAAAGACACATGCTGTAAAAGTAAACACGTAAATTAGCCAGGTGCTGTTTCTATAGGATATTATTCACTAAATATATGTGAGGGTTTAGGTAGTAGGCTTATTACTTACTATTACTCCGTATTGCAGATAGATATTGAGATGTTTTCACATTAGGGCTTAAATATCCTCCAGTGAACTGCAATTTTGTTGTATCTGTGGTCTCCTGAATTACTGCAGAGGGGATATGCCCATTATCAAAAATTACTTGATTAAAGTAGAATATGTTTTAGGAAATATTGTTCCAGTTATTTGAAGATGGATGCTACTGATTTACTGTACTGAGTTTTCTTTATTTTCTTCCCCCCACCCCTTTGGCTTCTAGTACTTATAGAGCAGAATTTTCCATCTTTGAAATAATTGATACTGCATTATGGTAGATTTGGAAGTCCAAAGACACAACGAGTTATACAGCCCACCAAATCTTCATTTCTTTTCAATTTTTCAGAGCACAGAAATTTCTGTTCAAAGTTTTTTCTTACGTAGTTGACATTGTTTAAAGGTTGAGTAGAAATATTCTCTCCATGTGCACTGTTTTCTCAACTGATGCAGGGGTTTAGTTGAGCGTCAGGGCTGAGCCAGCCCAGTGCCTTGCCACTGCCTCCAGGAGTGGCACCATCCGCCTTGTCCCTCCTTCCCACCTCCCCTTTCCTCTCCCAAGCCACACTTTACTCGGGCTGGGACACGCCCTCCCCTCTGCTGGCTCCTGTGCTTATCTGGCTGCACGGGAAACTGGAATGACTGAAATCCCTTTGCCTTTTTGCTGGGTGAGTTCTCTGCGCGGAGCCAGCTCCTGATGCGCTCAGAGAAGCGCTGAAGCCCAGCAGCAGCAGGGCTCTCATGCCTGGGAGGAAGAGGAGGTGAGGAAGAATCAGATCTTCCTATTTTAGCCGCAGCCAACTTGCAACTGATTTAGCTGTGTCACACCTCTCTATGTATTAACAAAATTACCCAGGTAATTTGGGGGTTTTCCGTGGTGTAAAACTATGTAAACATTTAAGAAAATGACAGTTAATGCCTGGGTTGCTGCAGTGACTATGCTGGGCCAGAGCTGGAGTAATCCCACTGATTTTAGAGTGGTTATTCCACATTCTACGCTGTGAAAATTGTGACACCCACCAAACTGATTTAGGAAAACTTTATGGTAGACCTCAATTTTTTAATAAATTTCATTGGTTTAACTGCACATTCTGAGTTTTGGTTTTCTTCTGTAATTGACTCAGTAAAAAAATTGTTTATCATTCACTGTAAATGTTAATATGCCCTTGAAATCAAGGGCATATTAACAAAGACTTCTAAAAATGTGTTTAGTAGTGTATTGACTTTATTGTCCTTGAAGTGCAGATCTGAATATTTTTTCATGTATTTATAAATTTATATATTTATACCTGTGGATCAAGACAGTCTGTAGTCTCATCATACATATTTCTAGGGTCAGTAGTAAAAAAGGAATATTTATATCCTTTTAGCTACTACCATTTCCAGAGAACAATGGCAGAACACCAATACAGAAAGATGACACTAGTCAAAGACTTTCCTAGGTGAGAAAAGTTTCTGCCAAGGATGAAGTAGCTTTCATTCAAGGAGTGAATTTACCTCTTATGTTCTGATGGTTGAAAACCATTGACATGAGACTTTGTAAAATGTGTAAGCATTCAAATAAAATAAC
Organism: Passer montanus; assembly: GCF_014805655.1. Lineage (NCBI taxonomy): Eukaryota > Metazoa > Chordata > Aves > Passeriformes > Passeridae > Passer > Passer montanus. The sequence goes on from NW_024364270.1 coordinate 5,384,099, forward strand.
TGCATGGACTTGAGCTTCTGCAGCTTTATATTTTTAGTGTTGTATATTATTTGCTTTATTTTTAATGTCCTCCGGTGATAACAAGCATTTAAAATTTATTGTTCAAATTTTGTTTTATTTTTGTGGTCCTGATTGCCTTGAAATAAATGTGTCAACCTAAAATAGTGTTTTAAAATCAAACCTGTTTGAGCCACTTGAAACATAACACCTCTCTATACATAATTTTTTTGTTTTCATAGAAGCATATTTATAAACAGAGATAGTAATTTTTACGTTTACAGCTGATTATTCCTTTAGAGGTTCTGGAAGGACTGGGGTAATCAGCTGAGGATGGTGACTTGAGAACATTTTGGAACACTCTGTCTCCATCATCTATTAGACACATGAAAAGAGTCTAATTCATTTTAGGGGCAGAACATCTATCCTTTTATTGATCTACATTTAGGCTACATTTTTGTACGTAAAGCTCTCTGTGGTAGCTGTAGATTTCTTCTAAATCACCAAGAGAATCCAGCACCATGTTCTTTACTAAGCAACAACTCTTCTGAGGAGCATAAACAATAAATAAATAAAATTTATTGTATTGTTTGAAGGAAAGAAATTAGAGGAACACTATCACTAAAGAGAGTGATATCATTTTCATAGAATCTCACATCATCCCAAGCAAGTACCTTTGCTTACACCATTTTTGCTTACATTTTTTAGTAAACTCAGCTGCTCACATCTCCAGACATATATTCAGTGTCCAGTTCTCTATGAGTGCTTTCACTGCTGCTTGTTTGTAGCATACAAAATCCAGTTTTATGTTAATAGGTGGGTTGCTGAGTTGCAAGCATGCCATTCTGGATTGGGCATTTGTGAATTGTTTTTAAGTACCAAGGCAGACAATGAAAGCTTTATCTCGATTCCCCAATTAGCAGTAATCATTCTTGCTAAACTTTGATAAAGAGCTATAGTATGCAATGAATGTAAAGTATTCATTCCTGAGCAGTTTTTTTTTTATTTTTTTCTCCCCCTCTCCCAACATTTCTGTGTTTTGTAAAATAGTCTTATCCTACTTGTTATTTCTATTCATGTTGCAGATTGAGAATGTTGATGTCTGCCTTAGCTTTCTGGCAGCCAGAGGCGTAAATGTCCAAGGTCTTTCTGCAGAAGGTAAGCGAAACAAATCATCAGAACAAATAACAAGATTTTCTTCTGAAAGCTGAATTTCTTAGCACAAATCACTTGCACATAAATACCAAGCTCCAGCTGTCTTGAACAGCATGCAAATATAGATTAATGATAACAAGTGAGAGTTTCTTTTTAATTTTCCCTTGAAATTGAACCAAGAAATGCAATGTTTATGAATGTTGAGACAATGTTTTAAAACAATATTTTTTCAATGGTATTAATTTTTTAATGTTATCTCCACAATATTAGATAGGCACAGAACTTCCCAAGCATACTCTTTCTTTAACTTGTTCATATATTTGATTCAAAACAGCAAACAAGAACATGAGAATCCGGCTCAGTTAAATAAACTTGGGGAAGACTATTTGTTTCAGCAAATTTATTATTAGTAGTAATGCTGTCCAGATGAGTCTGAAAATTATAGTATTCCTTTGATGTCTTCTATTAATTCAAAGAGTGAATGGTTTTGCTGCTTCAGTTATTCTGATGTATTAGTCACCTGAAATGATTGCCTAATGTGGTTGCAACTAAACTAATAAATATAACAAATAAAACCCATTAAAAATACCAGTTGTCTTAATTATGACATAATATTGCCTTGTTCATATAAGAGGCAAGTGAATTAATAAAATGTATTTGTCTTTCTCCTGTAGCAAATTAATCAGTTCTGCAAGGTGTTGCACACCTTCAAAATCCCTTTGACCTCTATGGCACCTGAAGGTAACAGGTCCAGAGATGCATCCCTGTATTTTATTTTGCTTGTAGCATAACTAAAAACTGGAAGGAATTTTTTGTTTTATTCCAGAGATGATAATTTCAGTTGAATTCTAGAAAATTCATGGAGAAAAAATTTAGAATGCTAAACACTATTTTATTTTTAAATTAACTCAGAATTGCTATCTTTCACCATCTCAATCTATCTAGGATTTTAAACATGCAACACAGACATGATATGTACTATCTATTCACCTTGACTGTCAAATTGTGAAAAGCCTCCTAAGTGATTTAGGAAAACCTTTGTGTCTACTTGTAGATATCTTGTTGCAAGAGAATACTGAAAGTTTGCATGCTCTCATTCACTCAAAACTATTTATAATCAGAATTTCTAGAGAGCCTATTTTTACTTTGATATAAAGTATGAATTACATGTTTGAATAGCATGAATTTATTTTATGAGGATGCTCATAATTCTTTAGTACTCTGACATGGTAAGTGACATATTTTCTGTACTTTTTAAAATCAGAATCTGTCTGCATTCTGCAATGTCTTTATTTCTACCTTTGTTTTGCTTTGGAAAATAATTTTAATAGGATATATGCTTCAATTGTGTAGCTTTAAGTTCATATACTACTAAAAGCAATACTACTCCATAGGACTAAGTGCAAGGACTATGATTTAAAATACTCTTTATTCTTCAAAACCGAATTTTAACATTTAGTGCTGAAGTAAGATCAAAATTAATTCTGCTGTTACACAGTTGATCGTGAAACTGGAGTAAATCCACTACTAGCTTCATAGTGATATTCTTCAAAATACAGCAGAGGTGTGATTTCCTTAACTATACCATTTTTACTGTGTATAGTCCTGAATATTACAATCTTTTAGGGGGAGAAGAAATTTAATTTCTTGTAATAAGCTTTGGTAAATTTGTCTTGTTACTAGTTGGTCATTTATTAACAACCACAGAGGTTGTGGAACAAGAAACCATTAGCTTAACAAGTTTTGAAGATTTCACAACCAGTTTATGACCTCATTTTGACAATTGAACAAAGAGGTCTAGAAAAAAAGTAATTTTCAAATCTTGGCTGCCAAATATCTGCTTGAGAGCCCAGTTGATAAATAATTATCCAGTTGCTACAAAGAAAAACAATCCCCTCATTTTCAGAGTATTTGTTTAGTACACATTAGAAGTTTCTGGATTTTTTGCTAGTGAGAAATATTCTAACTTCAACTCTATTAAAATTAGGAAAGAAAAAGTTACTGATAGCATCCTTCTCAAAAGATATATTAACAAAAAAGAGCAAAATTTTAAGATTAAAAAATATTGAGTGAGATTTAACAAAGGATCCTTCTTCTCAGCATGAAGTGATGCAAAATGATAAGAATAAACTAATGTCATTTACTGACAGTCTTCTCAAACTAGAGCCACTTAAAATGGATAGTTACATGGTTTTTTGGGGTGTTTTTAGGATAATTTTAAATACAAATTTCCTGTATTCCTTGACAATGATCTTCCTTGAAACCAACATGACTGCAAAAGTCATATTGCCTAGAAGGTTTACTTGTTCTGGGAAACTTCTACCTATCTCTCGTGGTCTCATTGCTAATCAAAGATCCTGCAGCATCTTCACAGGGAAGATGAATAAGTATGGCTGCTTAGAACAAATTTACATTTTTAAAAGTATATTCCAGTGTCCGGGATTAGGTTTGCTTTTGAAGAATAGGTTGTAAGCATAAAAGCTCCAGTGTTTGCTGCCTTAGTATATGTATTAACATTTCACCTAATCCTATTGAAACAAAATCAATATGGTTTAAGATAAGAGACATGAAAATGACAGTAATTTTGTATAGATTCAACTTGAAAATTTGCCTAGGAAAGCTGTGCAGCACAGACAGCTCATTATTTTGATTTGCAGGGAAGGGAGGAAGGTTGTGGCATTGCATGTCAGGTTGCAAGTCTATAGGTCTAATAAAAACCTTTTACAAGGTGGTCAGTGCCAAAGAAAATTAATAATGAGATTATGAACAGACCTGCTTGGTGCAGATAATTTCATTAAAGTCTTCTGAGGTTTCTTTTTGACACAGATCATTTATCATCTGCAGCAGTATGCACCCCAACAATCATCAAGGAATGACAACATCCTTGTAAAATCTTAATCTCAGGCTGGGAAAAAGCTTAAAAAAGTCATAGGGATGCTACTGGGGTACACCAGAATTGTATTCAGGTAGCTGTTTAGCCTCGTCAAAGCTGTTGATTTTGTTTTCATTATCAGTAATAGCAGTATAAAATGGAAAGCTATAAAATCAAGTAATTTGAAAGTTCAAAGATGTAATCATGAGCATTACAGTCACCATTTTTAAAAACAACCTTCCATTTATTTTCTTCTCTCAAGTTTCCTGCACACATCTGTATGAATGGATAGATGCTCACTGACAAGACCCATTACCATGCAGTCTTTTTGATTTTTCCAGAACTCACTGTTTATTACCAATGTGTGCAGAATTTGCTCCAAAAGCAAAAAGAATAATTGAAAGTCATGAGGTTAGAAGGGATATATATTTAAGGCTAGAAAGAACTCAGATTTTCTGAATGAACTTTTTCCTTAATTAGAATATTTGTATTTGTTGGGAGAGGAGTATTAGTTTCAAATTATGTACCTTATTTAAGGTTGGATATATTCTTGTTTATGACCATGCAAAACACTCACCATGAAGGCATAGTAGATATAGGTGTTTATTGCAACACTGACACATAAAAACCAAAAAATTATAATAAAAACATAGTACCAGTGACACCTAAAATGTTTCTGGTATTACAGGTAAATTAAGAGCTATAAGACATAAACATGTATAGCTATAGGTATGCACAGACATACTTTAGTATGACTTCTACAAAACTGAAGTCTAAAACCAATGTGTTTTCACTTCCTTTTCTCTTTTGTTTTTTTAATAGAAATAAGGAATGGAAATTTGAAAGCCATTTTAGGGCTGTTTTTCAGTTTGTCTCGGTACAAACAGCAGCAACATCATCAGCAACAGTACTACCAGTCTTTGGTGGAGCTACAACAGCAAGTCCCTTCAACTCCAGCTGAAATCAGCCAGTCCAAAACACACCAAGATATGCAGTCAAGGTAGGTTAAAAGGTTATTTTTATCAGATGCAAAAGCTTTTTATTTTTCTGTTTGAAAAAGACAAAATTTTATTTAAAAAAAGGCTATTTAATATTTTTTTTAGCTATTTACACAGTGGTTTCAATGTGTTTTTTGATAGTAAGCCCACATTTCTTGGGAGTAAAGTTAGAGCAAGAGCAGAGAACAATACCAATTAGTTTTAGTTCCAATTTTAGTTAATTGTAAGCCTTTTACTTTATTATTGATTTTTCTGCACATTGCACAATAAGAGGCTGCTAGCACACCATGTGGTTAGTGTGCTGGTTATTTTCATGTTTTCTTCCCTTCCCCAGTTCCACATGTAAATGAGAAATTTCCAATAATCAACAAAACAGATGGGGAAAAGGCACAATTAATACTTTTATTTGTTATAGACTCTTTTTGTCCCCACACATTCTGGTTTTTGAGTGCCTAATTCTATTCAAATGTTTTGTACAAGGGAGAAGAAATAGCGTAAATCTAGTTGTTTCTTTTAAGAGGGCAGTTTTTATTTAGTTTTAAGAAAACAAAGCACTCGTTGGAACTCAATAATTGCTGTATTACATTGCTTTCAGACTGTATCTGAAATCATTTTCAGAAGGTAGTTGCTTGAAGGCCACTATAGAAAACTGAGTTTGAAACAGAAATATCTGTTTAAATAGAAAGAATGTTAACAATGTATATTTTATTGGGGAAGTTTTAAAAAAGTCAACTGTAGATCATCATGAAGAGTTTTGTCTGTTGATTTGTTTGGTTCAGTATTTCTTCCATATTTTATATCCTTGTTCAAAATGTTTTTGTGGACTTACTGAACAACTATATGTCAAGAGTGTGGTAAATCAATAATCTAGATTGGATTAAAAGTATCAGACTAATATTTTGAGATTCTGGTTCTTAAGTCTGTTGATATATATATTACACTTTCATGTATATAATAAACATATTTCTTCTTTAATGGATGAAGTTTTAACACTGCAGCATGATAGAAATCTGTATCTTGGAACTAGAAATGTTTTAAAACGATATTTTGGAGGAAAGTGTTGCTAATAGCATGTTAATTGCCTCATTTGATGCAAAAATTAAGATACATGTGTTTGGCTGGGGCATTGTGAATTGCTTTTATTTTCTCTGCTGCTGAAAATTAATGTCTTTGAAGGTTTTCCCTGTGAAGTATACAATTAACATGTAATTTAGGAAGTTATGGTGGGGTCCTGGAAGAGTCTGACCATTCTCAACATTTTCCAGAGCTTAATTTCTGCTTTTTGGAGGATATTTAATACTGCATGAGAGACAATAACATCTTGTTTTTCAGGAATTAAGTGTTTACAACTTTAATCAGGGGAATTAAGAGCTTAGCCAGCTTCCTATAAATACCTTTGGTTACTGGTTTTTATTTTTAATTTAATGAAAGAACTGAAACATTTCCTGATTTTATAATTTATCCATGGTGAATTGTTAATAACAAAAAAAAATTACAGTGTTCTTTATACATCATGACTATTGCAAGAGTTTGTCCCAAAAAAGCCTGGATAAAGCAGTTTTTTTACTATTTGAATTATGGTGATTCCACATGGTAGGCAAAGAGGTGTTGAATCTTATATTACGCTTTCCATTATAATACCCTGAGATCCCATGGCCCTTCTGCACTTTTTTATCCTCTTCTATTTTGCTATGTTAAAACATGCTTCTTTAAGAAGAGCAATTATTCCATGTCCCAGATTCTCCATATTTGTGTTTTGTAGAGTGACATCTAAGGCTGCTTTAAAAAAAATTCAACTTCCATCAGTGTGCTTTAAACCTTCCACTTTAATCTAGGAGTTTAAAATAATTTAATTATTTGATTAAATTTCTGTTCATAGCTAGGTTTCAGATGTAAAATATTTCTATGTAAAAAATTACCTGAGCAAGATTGATGACATCTTTCTTATTTCTTATCTGTAAATTGAAAGCAAGATTTTTTTCTGTTTGCTTTCACATACAGAGAAGTTTGATGCTTGTTACTGTAAAGTCTGTATTACCTGAGGGAGTATGGTTTCTTCTATCCATATATTTTTCATTTAAATCTTAAGAGATAAAGGTGCCTACCAAAATTTTTCTCCTATATGAAAATTTTCTATCTTCTACTATAAATATAAATACATCTAGTATTATGAGCTGCTAGCAAAACAAGGAGCCCTGGAACTTAGAAACAAACAGAAATAAGATTTTTTTTCAATGGTGATTTTCTTTTTTTTTTTTTGTCAATTTTTGAAGTAATATAAAGAAATTAGCATAGAATAATACTTCCCTTCCTAAGAAAAATGACTACATGTGAAAACAAGTTTTCTGCTAATAGGTGGGCATATATAAATATACACGGATGTGAATTCTCTCTGGTGGATTTACCAACACTTCATAGCAGTCGTTTATTTCACTTCTTTTTTTCCCAATAAAATAAATAATTTGAAATATTATTCAAAAATATACCAAACACCTTTCTAGTTTAAAGGTGATATGAGTAAATAAAAGCTTCTTTTTAGAAAGAAGCCAAAATATGAATTAAGAAAGAAAAGATTGCTTTGTTGAGATCCATCTTGCCTCTTGCTCACTTTTTGCTATCTGTAATGTGGACAGGTAGCTTACATGATTCCTCAAACTGATTTCTATGATTGCTCTCATGTCAGGTGTGTCTCAGCAATAATTCGAAATGCAACCAACATAACCAAGCTGGGGGAAGCTCATGATTTAGAGGGTCTTTAGGAACTCACATGAGTACTGTATCGGACACTTGAGATCTGTAGATACTTTTGCAAAAAGTGGTTTCATACTAGTACTGTAGTACTGAAACCTACACATTTCCCTGGATGGAGAATTTTGGAAAGTGATAAAATCTGAAGTGTATATTAATGTACATTCTTCACACTGTCTATATAAAATTAACTCAATAGATAATCTAACTGCTGTCAATCAAAAATTGAGTAATTTTACTTTTTTTTCTGAAGTGCTGTTGATAAAAAAGCTGTTTCATCCTTTCACAGTAAAAATGTTAATCTTTACAGCTATTTTTTATTGCACAATTATTGTGCAGGTATGCCCTTTTTTATTACCATGTTGCAGTTCTGAATATGTTTTGAAAAATTCTTAATTCTTTCTGTTTTCTAACATTTGTAACATAACTGTGGAAAGGTTTGGTATGCAGAAGCCTTAAGGCAGAATATCCCTTACGGTGTATATTTTGGAAAAAATATTTGGCAAATGCACATAACAGAGAATAGTTTCCATTAAATTGACCTGTGGTCTTTTTATTACCTAGAAATAGTTCTTTCAGGTTTTTGAATGGAACAAAAATTATCTTATTTCAGAAGCCAGATAATGAATGTAGCTGCTAACACGTGAATGGGACATTCATCTTTTCTCAAAAATGGCAAAATGCTGCAAACCTAATTAGAATAAATTTTCAAGGGTGTTTGAAAAATCATTTTCTTACACTATGGGTATATTATTTTACTGCAAGACTCACACATATTTACTTTTCATATTTACTTGAGAAATAAAGATGTCTTTTTGATACACTCTGTACATTTAAGTACATTTGATATCTATGTATGCCTGTATGTGTGCCTACATGTAAGCAAAATATATACACTGAATAAGGTGGGTGCTTTTATATAGACTTTATACATTTTTAAAATCTTCAGTAATCAGTCACATGTCATTTTGTACTTTCAGCATTTGAAACTATGTCTCAGTTTATATTAATAACTGAAGTTATTTTAGGTTAGAATATTCTGTGAGAAAAGTTATCTTCTTCATTGCTCCCAGCTAATGTATACTAAGCATATTATGTAATTTCAACTTTATTTCCTAGGAGATAAAAAGTTGTTGTATCTTCTGTATTAAACAATATGAGAAGGTGATGCCGTTCACTTTTTTCAAAGAGAAATAGAGATTATACATGGGAGAAGGAAATACCTCTGAGAAGTCACACTGAAAATGGTCAGATTACAGAGGTTGCTGAAAACCAAGAAAGTTTTTTCTATGTATGTGCAGGGCTAGCATCTCACTCTCCTGATTTAAAAGACTGGTCCTGCTGGTGATGGTGGTGATGATGATGATGATGGTGATGGTACTCATCCCCATTTCCAGGTTATGGTGTCCTCAGTAATGATCAATGTCTGTGATCATTACCATGTCTGAAAATTTCCGTGTGCCACTGAAGACAAACTACTTTATACAGTGTTTGAGCCCTTTGTCAACAAAAACTGAAACAAGCACCAAATTATATTAGGTCTCTACAGGCTTCATACACAGTCGTTTTGCTGAGGTAAACAAACAGAAGCCCCGGGGGAAGGTTATAATCAGAATATCACAAGACAGGATAGATTAGATTTGTGCAGAAATGGGGAATTCAGGAGACTGAGCCACCACACTTGTCCTAGTGTGACTAGGAGACAACACAGACAGGAATGTAATTAAACCAATTGCTGGAGGAACCTCTCTTTTCTAAGTGCAAAGTTTGCATGGGAGGATAATGAATCTTCTTTCACAGGCTCCTTACAAAGTTATCCAAAATTGGTCAGTGTGGCAATACTCTAACATTCCTATTCCCATGTAAACTGTCTGTGACCAGTGTCAGGATTGTGAAAGCTGTTCATACAAAAGGCAAGCAAGATTCTTCTTGTGAAAGAGTATTATTTGCCTATCTAGTCCTATGGCCAACAGCAACGTTTCAAATTAAATGTAGAAGGAAGGAAGGGAATTGATCCGTGATAAGTGAAATTGCCTTGCAAAAAGCATTCTTTCTTTATGGAAGATCATAGTTTTGTACCAGTAATGATAAAAACTCTGAAATTATTAGACTGTTACTGAAAAAATCTGGAGTAAATAAATAGTAACCAAATGCAAATAAGTTTTAAATGTGATTTCTGATTTCTTTTTACCCTAAAATTTCCTCTATTCTTCCATGACTAACTGTGGGAATTGAATAATTTGAAATCTGAAGTTGGCACTTCACTCTTTCATTATGACTTTATTGCAGCTCTGAGATTTATTTTTAAGCATACAGTGCTGGTGGCCTTATTTATATCTGTCAGTACAGATAGATGACAACAATGGCTACATTATATTTTTATGCTTCGCTTTGGTAGTGGATTCCATTATCAGAGCAATACATCTGTGGTGATGATCTTTCAACCACCCAGATACTAAGAGAAAACACATGTGGATGAAAGAAGTTCTGTCTCATTTACAGATTAGACAGTAACTGGTTTCAGTAAGCTGTCAGAAAAATTCCCCTAGACGGACAAACTATTTTATCATGTACAGGAATGATGAGCACAGCTTGAGGTCCAGATGGATTTTGTTAAATTTGTTATATTAAAAGTGCACCCTGGTTCTCCTGAGCATATAAACAAAGTTAGGTAGCTGATTTCTGCAGGCAGTTGCATATATAACTACTGCAAGGAACGGGGTTTCATGTTGCCTGCTGCTCAAAAGAACTAGGGAAGAAATTATGCATGTTGGATGCAGAGCTTGTGCTGTGTGAAATACAGTAATGAAAATGTAGTGCTTATGATTATGAATTGAAATAGATCCATGTCAGAATAGTGGGAATCTGCATAGCAGTCTTGATTACATCACTCTGTTTAGCAAAAGGCCTTCATTTAAATATTCTGAAGGTTTAATATATGGTTTCAGCAGTCTACACCAAGTGTGTTGCACTGACATAGGCTGGAAAATGGAAGGTGCACATAGTTCTGTGTGTTTCTTGTTTAATATATAGGGAAGGGATGAAACAAGTCCCTTTGCTGTCCTTAGCTCATGCTGTTGCTAGTCATTTGGTTTTGGTGAAAGGAAAGAGGCAGGTAGTGTCTGCTTTTCTCACTGTGGAATCATTGTCAAATCACTGATTCTGAAGAAAAGAAAAATTAAGAAAATATTTATTTCTTCTTTCTGTTCTCTTTTTGCTAGTAAGAGTCTAATGCTATTAATCTAATCTGATGTATTTTTATATGTCTGGGAGATAATGCAGAATGAGTTGCTTTATGTGATTGTTCCAGGATCTGTAGGAAGCTGACCTTGAAATGGCCCTTAGGTGTTTAATTTTATTTTAACCTTTTATTTTACCTTGAAAATCAGCTGTGGCTCCATTTTGTTCTTACTCCCCCAAGATGCAATCTTTAGAGTCCTCAAGGTTCCAAATCACAGAAATTTCAGAAAGGAGGTTGTTTCATCATATTTGTCCTGAAGTCCAAGTAAATAAAGCATTTAGTGTGTTTCTGTGGCAAATTACTAACCTGTCCAATAAGCTTCCCACAGAAAAGCAAGAACAAAGCATTAGTAAGAACATATTTTTCATATACTTCTTCTATGTAACCCATCCTCTCTAAGAAGATATCTAATAACATTTCTTCAGCTTAAAATAATGGGGGGAAAGGGTGTTTCAAAGTGACATTCAGGTTCTAAAATAAATGGTCTTTTCTACAGTCTATAATACACCAATCTAGCAGACTATTGCATGCCTAGAGAGAAAATAAAAAAGATAAAAAAGCATTTTTAGTCTCTTAATAGCATTTCAGATTTTTTCAAGCTGTTCATCCTCTATTGACCATTTCACCACCAGTCCTGCATAAACTGCTTGTATTTTTTACCTTCTTAGCTATTTCTGTGGGCTGGATCCTTCAAACTTATCCTTTACTGATTGGTATCTCCCCTTGCTTGTTGCACACAGTTTTTTATCCATGCGAAGTACCTGATGTATGTCTGACTTTCTTTAGGAACCTGTGGCATGGAGTTACCCTGGGTTCTTCTGTTTATAAATTACCTCTGTTCAAGAACAATAAATTTTCCCTAACTCTTCTGCTGTTTGCAGTTCAAAATGCAACTGCCATCTTTTCTCATTATCTGTTCTTGCAGTTTTCACAAGAGTGCTTTAAATCAGTTTAATGGAAATTTTAATTTTGTACATTTCAGATATTCGCATTGTCTGGCCTTTGTCACCCTTGCCACTCATGACTTTTTATATGTCAGTTTTGATGCACTTTGGCCATAATTTTCACTGTTGCTAATCCAGATCATGTAGAATTTAATGGGAAGTGTTCCATTCATCCTTGTAGCACTTGAATCCAATCTTTTATATATTTCCTTCTGAAGGAATAGAAGCTTTATAATGAAGTTATTCTCCCTTCAGACATTCTTTGTTGCTCTACCCTCACTTTCTACTGAGATTCATTAGATCTTCCCTTTCTCTGAAAATGAAATCTGATGCAAATTTCCATACAATTATTACTTTCCAGAACCTGCCACCAATTTAATTCTGACACCTTGTGAACACTGGAGGTTGCTTATAATTATTTGTATATGGCAGATGAAATTTCAACACACGTAAAATGCAAGGGTAGCCATATAAAATTAGCAGTCTTCATTATTTTTTTGATTTTTCATCAGATGATGAAAAAACAAAATAGCAAACCTATTATGAAGCAAAATGTTCTTTCTTTGTTCCTATTTATTCCTTAATAAATTACTTCATACCAATGTGTGACCCAGCCTTTTCCTTGCATTTTTACTTTCATTTAAGTCATAGTTTAATATTTGTACTTCTTTGCTTCTGTCCGTCCTTTTTATAGCTATTATATCTTAATATTTTCACAGACTGTGCAACAAATGTGATATTCTACATTTTGTGGTTTTCCAGGTGTCAGTTAATGAAGTAACATTACAGTTGGAAGCTTCTGTGAAGGAGATGACTTTCTCTCTTAATTTACCAAAAAAGCTCCAAAATAAAAATCCATATAAATTCCAAAGAAGCCTAGGCAATGCTATTTGGCAGTCATTGCCTGTGGAAAATAGATTAAATAGAAGTAAAAAAAAAAAGTTTTTTTCCTATTTATGATTCACCAGACTTACAAGAATTTATTTGTGTTTTGAAAATACTTAAGGGAAAATAGCTGAACTGCTGGTAGAATCTTTTGTATTTTCTTCATATTACAAAGCTCTTTACCATTTTAAAGTCAATGGGGAGACTGAACAAAATGCTTACAAATGTATTTTACTACTGTCAATAGAAACAGTTAACCATGGGATAATTTTTTGACTGATGCAGGTTTATAGCAGTCCCAACCATACATGAGGATGTGTTACGAATGTGGACTTTCTGGAAATCTATGCAAAGATTCAAGAGATAATTAGCATAGATTTGAAGAAGTAAAAGCATCAGCATTTGTGTCACCTCCATTTTAATTTCCTCTAGGAAAAATCTTTTTTACAGTTTTATTGTATCAAACTGTGAAGTAGAATGGTGGCATATGATTCTGTGAAGATACTCTGATATAATTCTGTTCTAGTATAAGATCATAAGTGATATGGAGATAAGGTCATGAAATGGTACAATTATTTCCTAAGGGCCTAATCCTAATTATGGTAGCACACTGTAATCCACTTGTCTAATTTGTTCAGAGAAAAATAGTGAAGTTTAAAAGATGGCATTTTAGGTGTGCTGCAGGTTAGGTTAAGCACGGTAGCAAAGTAGCACAGTGTCCTAAAACACAACACACAGTTAATGCTAGGTATCCATTTTGTTTCTTCAATGTTGTGGTTCATGTACTCCTTCATTAAATTCCACAAAATACCTATACTACAATACTAGGACCAAAGCAGAAAAGCTATGGTCACTGTGTATTCATTCTTATTAAAAGGCTCTGTATTCTGCAGGAACATAAATATTGATGCAAAACTGGGTTATCTGCATTTTGGTTTATGAATTGTGAACAATAGGAAAATATTGAAAACATAATTTTGCTTGTACCTTCAAGCATGAATCATTTGGAGACAGACTGCTTGAACAAGATGCCAGAAGCTCAAAGAGCGGAAAGGAGAAATGTCCAAATAATTCAGAACAGATGACAGGGTATGAGCTAGAACTGCCTGAGCCATAGACATTTCCTCTCTTGAATGAAAAAAAAAAATTGTATTTATGTGTTAAATATGTAATATTTATCTCTATATTTATAGATTTATTTTTATATTTACCTTTATCTATAGATAATATACCTGTATAAAATACATGTTCATAAATAACATTTATATAAATGTTAAATGTTTATTTATAAATAAACAAATAGGTATAGATATATGTAGTTATATAGATATATACATGTGGACATGGCCATGTATTAATTGACCAAGGCTGGACTAAAGAGGGAAAAGAAATGTCTGAAAAATATTGTTTGTACAGAAAATCAAGGGTTTTTTGGATTCTTTCTCAGTGTTCCTTTAAAGTACATTAGGGGAATCAGGAATCTTCTACCTGCCCAAACTGTTTGGTAGGGTGAGGGCTTGGAAATTTTGTTTCCTGTGGCATCTTTCCAGGCACACTTGGAATTTGGAGTCAGGTATACCTTAGAATGTTATCTCTTCTGCTTTTCAACCGGTAGGATGATATGATAAACAGCCAAATAGACAAAATTAAAGAAGTTTTTTTCTTATTTAAGAAACAAGCATTTAAAAAAATAGGTGCACAGGGCAAATGAGACCTTCTGGGGTAATTTTTACGTTGAAAAAGCATTCTTTTTAAATTAGACTTTTCCAGAATTGTTCTAATACAAAAGTCTTGAACATCTCTAGAGTGCATTCAGACTAGAGACTAAATGCACTTTGTAAGATCAACAGCATATTAAAATGCAAGTATGCCAGTAAGGAAGAAAGAGTTTGATTATGTTCTACAAAACCCTTTCCCTTTTTCAAATTTCAACATAGTGCATAGCTGGCATTTTAGAACCACTATGTGACTCTTAATGTTATAGGAAAATGACAGCATGATGTAACATGATCCTATTGATCCTTTGGAGGACTTAATAAAAAGTATATGATATTCAGGGTCTCACTGTATGAGTTACTTTTTGAAGACAGAGGTTAAAATATTTTTAGCTTGATTCATGCTCTTTTCAGGTTTATAGAAGGTTCATGATTCAGCTTTGTGTGTTAACCCACTTTCAAGGGCCTGCTTCTTTTCTGACATATTGTATGGCAACAAGTTAGAGTTTCTGGTAGTTTAGTCCAGTGTCAAACAACCTGTTGCCTTCCTTCTGCATAGAATCGTAGAATGATTTAGGTTGGAAAATACCTCTAAGTTTATTAAGTCCAACTGCTAACCCAGCACAGCCAAATCCACCAGTAAAGTACCCTAAGTGCCACATAAAGTCATTTAATGTTGTAGCTTACATTGATTTCCCAGTCTCCTCTGCACCTTTTAGGACCATTTTGTAGCCGTGTCATGCCTGCAAATGAATGACCCTATCAGCTCCCCATCCTGATGGAGCATGGTGCACAGATCCCCAGTGCAGCTGGCTGTGCTGCACAGCCACGTGGCACTGTGCAGAGCCCTGCTTCCTGAGCCACTCAGCACAATACAAACATGGGGTTCTCCATCAGCTTCTTGGGATCAGCAACATCATTGTCCCTTCTTTTCAGCTAGCTTTGTGCTGAACTGCCTTTCTGGGCTGTCTCAGGATGTTTCTCACAGCAAAAGAAATTTCCCAATTGTCGCCATTTCATATCTGCTGTGTTGACTAGTGTTTCCCTGGTTTGTAAAACAAAATATTGATGACTTCCACCTGGAAGACAGAGTCCATATTATTTTGCAGAGTCCAGATTATTTCTAAGATTTCAGATGCCTATATGCCATTTTACCTGTTTTGGACAGCATTTACTTGACTTCCCCTATATGTTATTTGGAAGAGGAGAGTTAAGCATGATGTCTGCTCCTGTGTACGTGATGTAGCTGACTGCTGATATGAGTATTATAACCATTTAAAGGCTCTTGTAAACCCTGAGAAAGGGTAGTAGATAGCTGAGAGCAAGAGGCCTTAAAAATCCGCCTTTCCAGCTCTCTGACAAGTAAATCCTTCCTTGTCCTGAATGCTGTAGCATTAAACTGGTACTGTCTGATATGTTAAGATGCATTTACTGCTTTATTGCAGACACACACTTACTATATCATAGTGTGGATTTTTAGGCATTATAAACAACTGTTTTAAGCAAAATGGGTTTATTTTCCTGACTGACAAATACTACCCAAAGACAATTAGCTAGTGGGATAGAGGGCAGTATGTAAGTACTTGTTCATACATTTAGAAGAGTGGGTAGGCTAAAATCTAGTCTGAAACAGCATTGCAGTTCACATCCCTGAAAGTGAGGCCAGCAACTGGGAAATGCATCCATGGAAAGATTTCATGGGCTCAGGACAGCCAGAGCTAATTGACAAGAAAAACCTAAAGTCATTAGAACTTGATGCACCTGCTTTATGAGTTAAATTCTCTTTTTGCCTTTCTCTTGTCACATTACTTTGGAAAATAAATTTAATAAGTCACAGTGGAAATCATGTTTTAGAAATCATGTTTTACTGACATTGACACTTTCATCAATGCCTGTCAAGCCTGTCTGGAAAGTTTGAAAGTAGTCTATCAGCTGATGTTTCATGAATTTGCTAGTGGATAGAGTCCCAGATAACAGCCACAGAAGGCAAGCATTCCAGCAAGCATTATCAGATAGGTATTTTGTGCATTTATTGCTATTAAAGGTATGTGGGCTGGTTTATCAATACTGAGATTAAGGGTTTTGATCTTTGAGTTTACTCTTGAATGTATCGTTTGTGGTAGAAATACTATGATACACTAAGGCACTGCAACCTACTCACTCTTTTTTCCATCTTACTTTCTGTGTTGATTGTACTGTGTATCATTCCACCTTTTACAGCATAAATGCACAGACATTTATTTGACAACAGTTTTTCCTCACAAACCTCTTATTTTAGTCAGCGCAGGTAGCTATTCATTTCTAGATTCCTTAATTTTAAATATGTTGGGAAAAAAAAAACAAAACACATGAGAGAAAGATCTCACCAAAGATGGACGATTATGCCAGGCACAAATGTAGTAAATTCAATAAAACAAATTATGTCACATTTGCATTGTAAGTCCAGGCATTATTAAGAAATATAGCCATAAGTGAGATATAATTCAATGTACTAAAAACTAGATAGCTAAAAATACATAAAGTGTGATTATTATGAAATTATTTTGGTATTATTATAAGTAATATATTATATTAAGTGATATTATATATTATAATATCCACAGAAGCTATGGTCATATAGAAAAGCAATGTGTCAGCATTCATCTGTAGATATATGTCAGAGAACTAAATGCTTTTACATACTGAATGATTCCTTTTTGCCCTCTTAAGACTGAAGTACTCTTCTTACTTTTATATTCATCATATGCAAATGTACCATTTTTAACTGGCAGGAAGAGAGGCAGCTCTAAACCCTTTATTGGGGTTTAATTTAGTAAAGCAGCAATAATCTCACATCTCATTCCAGTCTCACATTGTCTCTTGGTTTGTACCTTCTTCTCACCCCTTTTCAGCACTGCAGTGTTAAGGAAGGGAAGACCTTTCTTACCTGACAGCTTCTCTATCAGGTTTACACTCAGTGGACTGGCAGAAATTGCTTAACACTATTCTGGTAGACTCAGCACCACCAGGTGCTTCTTAAAAGTGCTGCTAGTCTATAAAGCTGGGACTAGAGCACTGTGGTTTTCTGCTACTCAGAAGAATTGCTGGAAGATGCAGAACTCTGAGAAACAAAAGAAATCTGTGACTGTCAGAGTTTCTGCTTCCTCAGTTGTCCATGACTTCCCTAACAATTCAAGGAATTTGATTTGTGATTGCACCTGGCTTAGGCACTTCTCTAGAGCCTTAGACTGTGTGGATGCCAAAGGATGCACCTGTCTATGAAAACTGAAATTGCCTGATAGAAAACTGTACTTTGGCCATGCATTTGACATATTCACTATGCAAATGTCTAAAAGATTAGAGAAAATAATTTGCTATCTAATCATGCCAGGTTGTTGGATGTCAAAAGGAACATACAATTTTTAGTCCTATAGCATAGCATGTTTTCTGTTCCAGAAATGCTACTTGGATGCCTTAATAGACAAAGGTCCATTTTCCTATGAATTTCACAGTGAGTCTAAGCACATGCCAGGACTTTCTTAATGCAGCTTCTGCTTCATTGCCTGGGTCACCACACACGTGACCTGTACTGTAACAGTAATAAAATTTGTGACAGAGTGCTTCTTCCATACAGCTCTACTGTCAGGAGAGTCACCTTGCTTTACTGGGATTTTTTTCTGAGTCCACATTGAATTTGGTACAGCAGATCTGTTCCTAAGAGCCCTACTGTGAATCCAGTCAGGTTGCTGGAGAGACAAATAGGAGTGTATTTGTGCTTACTGCATTTCATGGGGAAAAAAAAAAGCAGCACAGTGTTTTGAAGTTCACATTCTGTGTGAATTGAGCTATACTTCAGGAATTCAGTCACTGTGGAAATTTGCTTGCTTTTTCTATTGATAAGATAATTTCTAGCAAATGAGACATTTTATAACAATATCCATTATTTCATAACCTGTTCATTGCATCTCATAAATTCTGCATGTTTACATTGTTTCATATTGTTGCCAGTTAATTTGCATTTTTTATCCATGTTCAATTTGCATTCATTAACTCATCATTTGCTGGTAAGTGTGTTCTTTCTATACATATTCAAAGAAATTCTTTAATTCAATTTCTCTGTTTCTTCTCATACAGTCTCACAGCCAGATATGCAACTCAGTCTAATCACAGTGGAATTGCAACCAGTCAAAAAAAGGCTTCTAGGTCAGTTAAATATCTCTAATTTATTGCTTGTTAGTGATACTCAAGCAAGTATATGGCCATTGATATTTTATCCTTTGGACTTAAGCAGACACTAAACATAGTGCAATTTTTGTTATGTGAGCAAGCTTTGGAATGATGAGCTTTGCCACAGAAAAGCCTTGTATTCATTGGCTTTTGGCCAATTGGCTGATTTCTATTATGTATTAGCAATATTTCTGGTTGTTATGTATCCTGCATCTTTGTATTCTGCATGTAAAATATTGGATGTGAAGGATTAGTTGGTGATTTTAGTGCTCTGTACTTTGTGGCTCAATTCTTGACTTTAGTCATCAGTGAAAAGAATTTTGGGAGTCCACCCCACTTCCCACTAGATGTTTTGCATATATAGCAAACCCACCTGAAAGCCTGAGTTCACAGAGTCAAGTTTACACAGAAGAAAAATAGAGCAGAAAAAAAGAATGACTTCTGAGACTTCTGCTCCATCAAGAGTAGCCTGCACACAGTCCCCATGAATAAGAGGCTTTGTTTTGGCAGTGAATTTGACAGAGCTGTGTGTAGGAACAGACTTATTTCAGATTTTGTCAGTACTTTTAGTCTGTCATTTCCATGAGCACTAAAATCTACATACCAGATTATAGGAGAAAGAAGCTGAGGTTAAAGCTTACTCTTTTTCTCTTTTTTCTAGCTTTTTTTTTTTGAGGGGGGATAATTAATGTGTTCATTAATTACACCTTTGCTTTACAGTTCATTGGTGAGACCAATGAACTCTAAATTGCATAATCTCCAATAAAGGTTGCGTTTTGCTGTGTAGAACACTAACACAATGGGTGTTGCTGGTGATAAGTTTAATGAGCTGTACCACGGTCCAGTTGCTTTGCACCTGCATTTATAGGTCTTCGTTTTCCTTATTGCTGATGCTCCTGTCCTGTCCACATTCAACTTGTCAAAGTTAACAGTCTTATTGTCTAATACTTTAAATCTGTGGCAGTGTTTCCGAAGCCTGTTCAGAGGTATGTGACTTGTCCCTTATTTGTTATACTCTTCTTTGCAT
Organism: Passer montanus; assembly: GCF_014805655.1. Lineage (NCBI taxonomy): Eukaryota > Metazoa > Chordata > Aves > Passeriformes > Passeridae > Passer > Passer montanus. The sequence goes on from NW_024364270.1 coordinate 5,403,887, forward strand.
TTCCTTAGCAGCTTAACATGATTCTGCAAGAGCAATTTAAAACCTGAATTCAATTAAGAAAGTCAGCAGATGAGGTAAACTGGAAAGTGTGTAGAGAAAATGACCTCATGCATAATGTGCTTATTGTGGCAAGTTCTTGAATTCTGGCATACAGAATATATGCAGAACTATTTTGTATTTTAACAGATCAGATGGGTTTCTAGTGTTGCACATGCCTTTTCATTGCTTTTGTCATTACCTTTGACAAATGGTCTCAGGGCTCTTACTGCCTGTCAAATTAGGGAAATGAGAAGGAGCAAATGGATTTTTAAGTTTGTTTTAGTGCATTCTTCAGGGAACAGAAGATCACTCGAATTCACAGGTCACGGTAAAGGTTAGCGTGCGTACCGCTGCAAAGCGGAGACTGTCTGCCCTGGGCTCGGCGCAGAGACTAGCGGGGCAGGCTGGCAGCCAGAGAGAGCCATGAAAATCACCAGTGGATTAGTCCTCTGAGGTTTAAACTGGTAAAGAAAGAGACTATGGAGTTGTTTACATATGTTTGCAAATAAAAATGAAATTATTTGAACATTTCTGTATGCTAGTGTATTAAACAAAAAGAAATCTGGAAATAATCAAATGTTTTGTACTTTTTTGTAATGTGATTAATTTTTTTTCCTTCTAATGCTGCTCTTTCACAATAAAGTGAAATTAACAGAATTTGATAACTCTGGTAGAATTTGCAATGCTATTATTGAAATCATTCCAATAAGCAAGAAACAGAAGAGAGATGCTCTTCTATGGCAAAAACCTATGACTGATTTAAGCAATTAATTTTATCTAAGAAATAACAAAACTAGAAAGCAGTGGGGGTTGCCACAAAGGCACTTCAGAAAGTTTGAAGTAGGCATGTATTAAGAAATCATAAAACACAAAACAAGATCTAAAAGATGCAGGCTTACACATGCCAGAAACAGCAAGAATCTACATTTTTTTCCTTAGCATAGCCACATTGTAAGGTTCAGATGGTGGCAGCAAATACTAAGAAATGAACTGTATAGTATACATTATATAGTTCTATCTAAAAGGTATAAATGCATCTCTATCATCTAGATAAAATAAGTATTTACAATATTTTTAATTTAAAATAGTAAGGAGGAAGTATTTTAGTCAATAGCCTTCTGAAAAATAACTGAAGACGATAACTAAAAAGTCAGCTTTTATGCTAAACACAACTGTGAAAATTTTAATAGAGTAAGAGATACAAAATATTTCTTAACTATGTATTGCTCTGATTTTAACTCTATTTCTTTAATATTTCCTTTCCAAAAGTGGCATATTAATAAAGGTTGATATTGAACTTTAAGATTTGTTAGGGTGAATCTGTTTTAGCAATGTTAATGGTAAATGCAAAGCATCTTCTTACATGTCTTGTGAGTCTAGAAAGCATCTTTTTCCCTTATGTGTGCATAAGGATAAGTTTAAATTTTCATTTGTGGAGTCTAACTAATTTGAATCCTCTTGTTTGTTGTTGCTTCTGGAATACATTGGGTTTAGTTGGTTTAAAATTGTGATCCGATATTTGCACACTGTCTCTGCTATATGTTGTATTACATAAAATGAACAGATTTCTCATTGGTTCCTCACTGATTTTCTCACCATTCCAGGCTTCCAGGACCCTCAAGGGTGCCAGCTGCAGGCAGCAGTACCAAAGTCCAGGGAGCTTCCAATTTAAATCGGAGAAGTCAGAGCTTTAACAGCATTGACAAAAACAAGCCTCCACAATATGCAAACGGAAATGAAAAAGGTAAGGGATTAAAGTTACTAAGTTTACTCTCTGTAATACACATGAAGGAAAAAAAAAAAAGAACCTTCCACAATGGTCAAAGAAGAGAATGTAGTATTTAGACTTGGTAAGGAATACCTATGGGAATTGGGGCCTGAATTAGGACTTGTGTTGCGGTTGGGATTTAAGTTCAGATGCAAAAAAATTCCAGATGTACAATCATATTTTATCATTCTTTGATGAAAATATCATATGGTGACTTTTACAAAGTAAAAGTTAATCCATATTGTATGCCTGTAATTTTATTCCATATAAAAGTCTTCTCTTATCCAAAGGACTACTGCCATCATTTTCAGAGGACTTGGCATCTTAGCCTCTAATGGAGAAGAATCAGAATATTATATTTGCATCAGAATGTTACCTGTTCTTTCAGAACCTGACCTAGTGTCTGTATAATACTGAATAAAGGATTGCAAGTGAAATGAAATTTTGCAGGGATTTGGAGCAGCCATTGTGACAATTGTGAGTCACATATGAGTATGCTGGGTCCTTCCATTTCTCTCACCCTGACTCTGTTCTCCTGGAAAATGTGCCTCTTCAGTCTTTATCTCAAAAAGAATAATGCAAAAATACAACTTTCTGAGTTGTGTAACTAATCCATCCCCTTCCTCCCCTTCTTTTTCCCTTTGTGTAATGAACAGCATTTTATTCATATCTCTGGGTTAGAACCGAGTTGAAAATGATACAATATACATAGTACCCGTTTGCATCCTTGGGGTCTGTGGGAGGAACAAGTATGCAATGAATGTTCTTCATCCAAGCAACAGGCAGCTATCCAGATTTTTTTTACAAAATTCTGATGACCATGCTTTGCCCCTAGCTGTATCTGAAGATATAAAACCATCCTTTCAATAGTTATTCCTTTATTTTTACTATCAGGATTGAATGTTTCACGTAGTTCTATAGTGGGTTTTATTTTATCAAGGAGTTGTTTGTGTCAAGACATCCAATCTAAAACTAGAAAAAGATCAGTGTGAAAACTGAGCACACACTGTATAATTCACAAATACAATAGTGAAGTTATGGAGCAGGAGATGTGACTACTTGAGTGAAGGTATGTACAACAGTTTAGGTTTTCGAATTGCTTCATAATGTTTGCTACTGAAATATGTGAGAATAAAATGATTCAAGGTGAAACGTGAATGTAGATAATATTCTTAGCTCATTACTTGGAAAATGTCTTTTGACTTCTAAGGCTTGCATTGCATTGTACATTTGTGTGACTTTTTGCATGATGTATTTCTTCCTCATTTTTTACAGTAGAGAATGAGAGCTTTGATGAGGTTTTTACTGAAGTCACCACTTGCAAGAGGATAAGGGGTGGCTTTTTTGTAAAGTCAATCAATTCATTTTACAGAAAATAGAAGTAATACTGCATATCCACAGACTACTGTATTTGATATGTTTTCATGTGGGTTTTTTTTCTATCAAAACAGCAGAATAGGTGAAAATACATTAATTTTACATGATAATCAAAGATACATATAAGTTTGTTTTAGGGTATAAAGCAAAAGTTTATTAGAGAAAATCATTTCTGTGAATGAAAGCGTAGCAAAGTGATATACTTTTATAATATCCTGAAAGAACAGAAGAACTTGTATTTAAATATGCTGTGCTCTACTTTTCCTAAACAGAAAAACAACCATGCCATGCTATATTTTAAACTTAGTTATTATAGTGACTAATTTTTGAATATTATAGTGAAATTTCCAGGTACTTTTTTCTATATTTTTTAAAGTATTTTAGTATGTTCTGTAACCTGAAATTTTTGAAGAATTTGTTCAGAAACAAACTTCAACCTGTACAATAGTAATAATATAAAATAATATAAAACCCATCTTTTTAAAAAATAGTGCCACCATACAATAAGAAACTGATTGTTTCCCTACAGTGCAGCACAACTAATGGACCTTATATTTAATTTTTACTTCTGATGCAGATACTTGGAGCAAGATAACTTTATCAGCTTTTTTTGAATAGATGTGCAGTCCATATACCTTAATTTCTAAAACAAAGGGGTGACTTGTGCCAATTAAATAGCTGTTAGATATTGGGACCATCAAACTTCTTCAAGGACAGACCACTGTTGTTCTGTTCCCTGCTCTACACTTTCCTGTATGTGCAATAAGGAGACCTCAGAAAATATATACAGCATAATATATATTTTTTAAATTTTTTAAATTGTAGGTAGTACTTGTAATCCATTCCTGCATAACACAGTCGCTCATTCACAGTTGGGAATGGATATGTAGTCACAGAGTTAAAGGAGACTTGAAGGTGATCCAAAAGAAGTGATATCAGCCCCTTATTTAGTATTCCATTACTTAGCTCTCGTTGATATGATCTCCTTTGAACGTTGCTTAGGGAATAGTTCAACTCAGTAAGAAACCTGGCTCCCCTGAGCAAACACAGGTTTGCTCTTTATTAAGCAGAGCAGTTTTCACCGACAGACCCGATCCACTGTGTGACGCAGGTAACTGAGTGTAGATCTGGTTAAGTCTGAAACACAGAAAGCACCAGAACATTAAACAAGCCATTAGTTGAAACTTGTTCGTGGAGCTTTAGTGCAACTCTTTTTTTTTTTTTTTTTTTTTTTTTTTTTTTTTTTCTGGACTTTGCAGCTTATGTATCAAAGAAGATCCTTGCTTTTCAGACATGTCAGATTTATCTGCCTGATTTAATAACATAAAGATAAAAATAAAATGAGGAAAATTAAACTATTTAAATGAAGCAATTATTCAGATTGCAAATAACTTAGAAAAACCGTGCATTTTGACTACAGCAAATAAATAATGTTCTGATTCACGCATTTTGAAAACAAATCTTAATCCCTTAGATTTTAGAAACAGTGTATTGGAGGTCTCTATGTCTCTATTTCCAGCTTTTCAGTATAATTTATTGATATAAGATGGTGTTTCTGTTTCTTAGAAACAGTGTATTGGAGCACTGATGAAGGTCTCTGTGTCTCTATTTCCAGCTTTTCAGTATAATTTATTGATATAAGATGGAGTTTCTGTTTTCTCCAAACTCAGTTTTAACAGTATTTGGTTAATTTGCCTATATGAACTCTGAGAAACTCTGCCCTGGAGCTCTGTTGTGTGATGTTGCTGATGCAAATTGTTCCTCTCTGGGCAGTATGTACATTTATAGCTAGTTTGTGTATGTTTCTTCTGGTGCTACTATTTTTCCAGTTGTCCCTGGTGGTGTTCTCCTCTTGTGCTGATAAGGGGTAGCTACTTTCTCAGGGACAGCTACAAAGGGAGAGTTGAACAAGCTGAATTCTTTTAATCTCACTAGGTAGACCTCCCATTTCTTCAACATTCTTATAGTAACCCTTTGCAACTCTTACATTTTTTACTAACCTTTTTACTGTGACTGGCTAAAAATGGACAAATCTGGACACCTGCCTGCTACAGAATATTTAGATTATCGTGAGTAATTTTGCTGCAGTGGAGGAGCTGTTGTTAGGAGGTTGTCTTCTCCACCAGCACATAACACAGTAAAGGTCACAGATGAAAGACAAAGGAGGTTGGTTATGTACTGGGCCCAAGTGCAACTCTTCACATGCCCTTTATTTGTTCAACAGCCTATGAAAAGTGGATGTGAAAATGTAGAGGTTGTCTTCTCCAGCAGCACACAACACAGTAAAGGTCACAGATGAGAAGACAAAGGAGGTTGATTATGTACTGGGCCCAAGTGCAACTCGTCACATGACCTTTATTTGTTCAACAGCCTATGAAAAGTGGATGTGAAAATGTCCGTTCGGTCATCGTGGTCTTGCTGCATTATGATAGAAGTTTCTCTTCTTGCATTGAACATCTGAGGGTGTTTTGTTTCTGCTGTGCTTTTACAGTGGAGGTTGAGCTCTGAAGCACTGAGTTTTCAAGCAGAATTCAAAACTGTTTTCACCAGAATCTGACTATGCAACTCAGAAGTAAGGGGTTAAGCCCAAAACAGAAGACTGACTTCTTGTAAAATTTAGTTTACAGAAATAAGAAATCCTTTTAATAGGTTGGGTTCACTCCGTCTCAAAATCACCACAAGGTGGGGACAGGTTTCTTGTCATGAGCAGCTAAAGCCAAGCCCAATTGGGCATACAGAAAGCAGTTAATTGTGTGCAGCTTCAAGTAATGCATTTGTGCTGGAGGTGGGGGGGGGAATAGATATTTTAATTCCACATCTTAAAACATACAGACAGGTTGTCAATATTTCTTGAGAGCATGCAGGTCACATTCCTTGCAGAAATATTAAGGATGCCGTTTAAATTGAAGATTAATGACAAGCTAAAATTCTCTGTAATTTTTTGTTGCTGATTATGATTTGTGACATAGGGATCAAATAAGTACCAGTGGGTCCAGGAACCTGTATTTTTTTGCTATATATATAGCAGAACAAGCTGCTGTTTAAACATTAAATACTCTTATTTTTACATTTTTCCCTCAGTGAGTTCAATATTATACAGCTGGAAAATATAGCAAATCAGGCATTCTTCCTTTTAATCAGAACACCTTTTTTTTATTTTTTTTTATTTTTTTTAGCCTGAAACCATAAATATGTAACATAACTAATACAATAGAACGTAGTGGCATCACACTGTTCACAGATTGTTACATGTATTCTGCATTAGATTTGCATATTTATATGGTGAATTGTTCTTTTGCAAAACTATTGGTATAGCTTGAGACCCCAATCCTCCTGTGTATTTAGGGCTAGCTTAGTGCAAGGCAAGATGTGTGCAAGTGCACACCCATTTTTGAGCTGTCAGCCCCATGGCTGATTCCTGGTATAAACTATGTTTGAAAAATAAAAAAGAAAGCCTGAGGGCTGCAGTAATTTCCAACAGCTGTGGCTGGCCCCGGGCTCTCTTACAGCCTCTGAGGCTCACTAGATGAGAGCAGGGGCCCAGCCATAATTCCTGCCTTGGTCCCAAGGGACCAGCTATGCAGCTGCCCACCAAAGGTGCTCCATGGTGAAAGCTGGAGCCTGGGAAATATGCTGTAAGCCTGTCACAAAAAATACTCTGAAGCAAGCTTTACCTGTTAAAGTTTTCTTGCTCAGAACAGGACTTAGCAGAGCTGCATGGAACCTTTTGTGAAGGTGGAATGAGCTCATCTGCACAATCACAGACTTTGTCAGGTTGGAAAGGACCACGGTGGATCATCTGGTCCAACCCTGCTGCTCAAGCAGGGTCATCTCACAACACAATGAACTTGAGCTCATCCACATGGTTTTTTAGTATCTCCAGTGAGGAAGACTTCATAACCTCTCTGGGAAATCTGTTCCAGTTCTCAGTCACCCACACAGTAAAGGAGTTCTTCCACATATTCATGTGGAACTTCATGTGCATCAGGGTCATCCTGTTGTCTCCTACCCAATTGCTGGCACCACTGAGAAAAGCCTGACTTCACACCCTCCCTCTAGATACTTGTACACAGTGGTGAGGTTCCTTCTCAGTCATCTTTTCTGGAGGCTGAATAGGCAGGCCCAACTGTCCCAGCCTATACTTGAAGGAGAGGTGTTCCACTCCCTTCATCATCTTTGTCACCCATGTAGCGCTGTGGCATTTGCATACCAGGCTAAGATGCACACAAAAAAACGCTGGGTAGATGGAATTATGTGGCGTCTATTAAGGTGGAGGTGTATTGCTTAGTGGAACTAGTTACTAATAGAGTTAAGCAAGTAAAAATTGTACTTGTTGTCATATTACTTTTGTTCAGACTCTTTTTTAATATTTTTCAACTAGAACTTCTTAATGCTATTCAGAGCAGTAAATTTTGCTATGTTTTCATTCTCTTTGTTAAAGGAAAAACAGCTTAACTTTCAACATTCTCAAAATGCTGCCTTTCCTGAATGTATTAGCAGACTTCAGACTTCCAGATGGGTAGCTGGATCTTTACTTCAGGTTTAGGGCTGAGACTGCAAAAGTGAAAGTGATGCATAACTTCATACTCTGTGCTGAAGGGGCAACAGTTCTCAGCCATCTCATTTACAGTATTATTCAGACAGGGGGGCCCCAAGGTATAGCACACTACATGTATATCCAAAGCATCAAGCACTCTTTTTTGTCATTACACACACTATATTTGAATCATATGTTTCATGGGCTTTTTGTAGTACAGAATTCAATATACTATAGACTAGCTTACATCTAATTCCCCAATAGTCCCAATACCAAATGGCACGGCAAGATGCATCCACTAAAAGAGCATACGTCAGCTGCTGAAATCGCTGTGTGCCACATGATTTGATTGCTATTACCACTTCATTTCTCTGGTGTTTGAGTGATGGTGTTTATATACTCATATATGTCTTGGGAATCTGAACTTCATACAGAAGAGTTTAACCCTTTCGTGCATTGGTCTGTTTCGCTTAATAAGACTAGATGATGAAAATCACAATTATTAATATGCATAGTTTGATTATTGCAGAAGGAGTCTTGTTCTCATATATTCTGAACATCCACTGAAGTTCCTGGATGATGCAAATGTAGTGAATGTGCGAGAGCCTTCTTTGCCTACCTGAGTACAGTACATTGCTATACCCATGCAGATGATGTATCACTGTAACTTTCAAGTACTGACACTGGTGAAATTGTTGATAAAATTTTTTCCTACCTATGAAAGTATACTGGGATAAGTTCCTGAAGTGGGCTGCTAAATATTGTTAACAGTACTTAAAACTAAAAAATGTATTGCCACCAGCCTTTTTCACTTTTGTGACTATTGATTTTAAGCAATTAATTTCAGTATTGCTAAATCCTTCTCCTCTTGCCCAAAACCTTAGGTTTCTAGCACATATTTTTATTTCACTAAACATCAAACCCCTCTTTGTCCAGTTTTGGTTTTCTGCCATAATTGTAGCATTCTTTATTTTTTTTCTTCTTTGGTGTTTTGTTATGAATAAGTGATTGGAAAAATAAAAGATTAAAAGGTTAAAAAATAAAATCTTAACTTGGAAGGCTTGATTGGCGTAATGCAATTGTTGTAAGAAAGATGTTTCTGAGGCTTTCTTGGACTTGTGGAAGTATTAAACACCTTGATAATGGAGGAAAGAAAGGTGTATTCTGTTAGCATCCTTCATGTTCCATGCACATATAAATCATGTTTATTTTAGATCACATGTAAGTGTGTTTTAAATGCCAGGAATATGACATCACCCTCAAGCATGAGATGGGAGAGTAACTATACCACTATGGCTTTTTTCTGTTTTTTAAGCAGATTCACCAAAAGGCCCTCACCCCTCTTCAGGCATGAATGGAAATGTGCAGCATCCCACCAGCACTGGGCAGCAGCAGGTCTCTGCCATACCCTCTCCAAGTGCCAGCAAGCCTTGGCGCAGCAAATCCATGAATGTCAAACACAGCGCGACCTCTACCATGCTGTCTGTGAAGCAGCCCAGTCCCGCAACCTCCCCTACTCCAACTTCAGACAGGCTCAAGCCACCCCCTTCTGAAGGAGTGAAGCCCCCTTCATCTGGACAAAAATCTATGCTGGAAAAATTCAAGCTGGTTAATGCTAGGACTGCTCTGAGACCTCCTTTGTCACTGAGCTCAGGACCCAGTGACAGTGGGAGAGAGGATGACAACTTTTCAGAGTGTGGTGAAATGGATGTCTTAAGTGGTGGGGTGAACAGCGGCGGCTCCACAAGTAGCAGTCCCAAAGTATCACCCAAGTTAACCCCTCCGAAAGCTGGCAGCAAAAATCTCAGCAATAAAAAGTCTTTGCTACAGCCAAAGGACAAAGAGGAAAAGAACAGGGACAAAAACAAAGTTTGCACTGAGAAAGTGGTCAAGGAAGAGAAGGATCAGGTTATTGAATCATCTACAAAGAAGAGCTCGAAAATTGCAAGCTTAATCCCAAAGGGAAGCAAGACAACAGCAGCCAAGAAAGAGGGTTTAATATCATCTTCTAGTGGGATCCCAAAACCTGGATCAAAGGTGCCAACAGCAAAGCAGAGCACTTCCTCCACATGCACAGGGAGTAAGGAGGTTGAAAAACTGAGGACTACAAAAGGAAACCAGTCTCAGTCAACACCAAAATCTCAGCTTAGTGAGAAGGCTTCTCCTTCCTCTGGTCTTGCTTCTTCTGAAGGGAAAGAACCAAGTGCTGCTCTCACCCCAGGATCCTCCGTTGGTCTGTCAGCCTCGATGGCTGCAGGCAGTGGCCAAGGCACGGGAAATGGTGTAGTCCAACTTCCTCAGCAACAGCAATACAGCCACCCCAACACTGCCACGGTAGCTCCTTTCATTTATAGGTAAGAGCATGGAGAAAATTGGGGTTTGTGCTACTGTTTAGGCAAAAGAGCTAAAATGGATGAAGTAATGGTGGGTCATGCTGTTATCCCCCAGGTTCTGCCACAGCATCATGCCAATGTTTTTCTAATATTATTTTTTAATTAAAGTTACTGTGTGAAGAATTTCTTACAAGAACTCTGAGTCTTTACCTTGTACAAAAGCAATCCACTGCAAATATTTGCTATTTAACATTCAGGGTGTTTTGATTAGAAATACAGATCATGTGGTACATTCTCTGTGCTGCTTTTGAAAGGTCACAGCTGAGTCAGGTTTCTAGTGTGAATATTCTTGTTTGCATTCTAAGGACCTCATCATGTATTTGTTGATATTCAATAATGTTTGCTTAGAACTCACCATTCTTTCAAAAGATCATAAAATAAACTCCTGATGTTTTCAGAATGTGTAACAGTACTGGTGGATATTTGAAGAAAAAACATACACAAACTTCTACAAGTATTCAAAAATATTTCAACTGTTTGTGTAGGCAGAAAAGGTTGATGTTTGTAGTTCTTTTCCTGTTTAGTTTCCTACATTAAATAGGTGTAGATGAACTCCCTGCAGACAGTTAATTTTTACAGGCAATCAGAGGGCCAAGGCTCTAGAAAAGAAGAATGAACAGTTCTGTATCAACAGAACTGTATCAACATTTCTCTGAATTTAATTTGCTGTATGATAGAGCATTCGGAGGGAAGCTGGGAGATTCATTGTTGTACAACTCAGAAGATAGAAAAAGTGTAGAAAGATTGACAAGCTGATTTGAATAATGTTTTACAGTTGTCAGCTGTTGGAGGGTTTTAGCTATAGTTGTGATTAAATTTAACATCTGATAAAATAACAAATACATCATTAAGCAAAATATACTGCCAGTTTTTGTTATTGACTAGTAGTCTGGATAATCTTGGCTAAAGATTAAAGAGGTGATGAAGTAGGCTCTGAGGAACAACATATATCATTACACACAACTAAACATAGCTTCAAAACCAATCTGGATGACTGATAAATTCAGAAAATCATATGGAAGGAAGAAAAGGCTCAATATGGGTAATATTTATTCCAATATTCAGTGGAGCCTCTGGAATTTCAATTATATGTATCACTGGATGCACTTAATATGCATGTGGCAATCTGGAATAACCTCAGTGATACACAGGATTTCTAGTGTGGTACATGGGACAGCCTACATAGGTGTTAGGTTGCATATACAAGGAGAGAGAAAAAGGAGCTATGCTTTGCCTTCAGATGTGTGTGCTGCTCAGTGGCTGTTTTAGTACATAGTACATATTGATGCCATTTCATTGCATGTTGGAGATGTCTTAGTTTTGTTTTAAGCTTCGCCTTGAAGCAGTATGAATTTTGAATATTAAAGGGTGATAGAAGCATGTATCTTCCAGTAATATTTCTTATTCATAATTGTCTCTTTGCTTCAAGCAAACAGCAAAGGAGTATTTGAAGTTGAATCTCGGATGAAAATAAAATTCTCAGACTCAGTGTCTGATCTCAAAATGCCATAAATGCAGAACAAAAAACTAACTTTGATGAAGTTGCTTCAATATGTATCTCTCTGAGTGCAAAATCTGTCTAAAAACTAAATTTCTTTAAAATCTTGAGGGGCTTGTAATACCACACAATGATTTAATAGAAAAATATAAATGTGACCAAGGATAAAATACCCAAATTTTCAAAGTCCGCACATTTATTTCTGTGGATATATGTTAAGTGGAAATGAAGAAGAGCTGGGGTACTATATTTACATTTTTTGTTTTTCAACATAATTGTTTTAAAGCAGTCACCACCATTAATACACAGAATTTTCAGGTGTTCTTTCTAACAGCACAAGTAAGTAAAGTTATGCTTAAATTAGTAAACAATGAGACTATCAGGAGCTATTTTTTGCTCAGCTACAAGGAATATCTAGGCTCTGTGAGTTTGTGCTTCAGTCCTTGTGAAAAATGTCAATAAAATTTAGTAAAAATACAGTGTATTTTATCCAGAGTTCTGCAGAATCTTGTAATATACTTGTGTCATCTATTTAGACTGTTAACACAAGCATAAGTAATCTACTGCTTTCTTGATTTGTTGCTGATACCTGCAGACACCATGTATTTTGAAAGATTTTTTGTTAACCAAGAGGATATTACTGTAGATTATTGTGAGGAAAATGAGGTATTTCAAGGAGTTTTTTTTGAGACTGCCATGTATTTTCCTTAAGTAAGTAATGCAAAACTATAATAGTTATTAATAGTCATGTTTTCAAGAAGTCTCTGTTTTTATTGATGGACTGTTTTAGTGGGAAGGTCTCAAGTGCGATTTTGCACTATTCAGCTTTGCAATCTTGGTGCTTTCCCCTGTCTGATATCACATGGTATTTTTATTCCTCTTAAACACCTGACATCGAAATTCATATGGGATTAAAATTTCTCTTCAAAGATTAGCAGTAGCTGTCAGAGTTGCATTTGAGATTGTCTAAATGGGTATAATTTAAATTCCTCCATTCTGCCAGAAAGTGATTCTTTATTTTCAAATGTGGTTGTGAATATATTATTTACAATCCTGTATGTGTCCCCTCTGAAGTTGACTGGACTGTTTTAGTGGGAAGGTCTCAAGTGCGATTTTGCACTATTCAGCTTTGCAATCTTGGTGCTTTCCCCTATCTGGTATTTTTATTCCTCTTAAACACCTGACATCGAAATTCATATGGGATTAAAATTTCTCTTCAAAGATTAGCAGTAGCTGTCAGAGTTGCATTTGAGATTGTCTAAATGGGTATAATTTAAATTCCTCCATTCTGCCAGAAAGTGATTCTTTATTTTCAAATGTGGTTGTGAATATATTATTTACAATCCTGTATGTGTCCCCTCTGAAGTTGACTCCAGGGTCCAACTGATGTAAGACTGAAGAAGAGATAATTTATTTGCCAGAATGCTTGATAAGACAGATGCAGTAGGAAGGTATAAGAGACTGTATAATTGTTTAAAGTACACCAGCTGCTACTTAAAATTACACATTCTTCTATTTAGAATTGTAGGAGACTGGAAATTGTACCATTTTCCCAAGTCCTTAAAACTTCTATTGAAATTGATCTTAGAATTTAGCTATATTCTTAGTAGTGCTTAAATTTCAAATGGAGAAGAGTAACACAGCAGTTTAGTACTTAATAGGCTACAGTGCAAACGGGAGGGAAAAGGTACCTTAATGACAAAGAAAAAAATCCTACTGAATTACAGTAGGAGAACATTGGGTTGTAACAGGGTGCTTGTACTGCACTTCTTTTATTTTATTAACTCCTCCAGTAATCACTGTAGGGGTTTAGTAAGTCTCTTACCCATGGCTGAGATACAGAATCTGAAGCTCTCAAATCCCAGGGCCTGTGTTGCTCAGGAATTGCTTACTGCCCAGAATGTTGAAAGTATAGAAATTGATGCAGAGAATTGGCTGACCACTCATCATCCCGAGCTGCACTTCTGTGTTGTGCATTGCTTAAATTTCCATTTTCAGCTAAGTTTTCGTTTGATGGTAGCAACATCTGGAAGGTGTTTCAGCAGTGTCTGAATTGCAGTCTTGCAGAGATATTCTTTCAGTGCAGGGCAACAAATACCAGTTTGGCACTTCCATTGGCCCTGCAGAGTAACAAACTGGTAACTTCAGCTACCTAATATGTTGCTGTACAGAAGATATTGCCAGACTCTTCTCTGAAATGCAGAGTGAAGGGATAAGAGGTAACAGATGCAAGTTACAGGAGCAGAGGTGCTGATAGAAAGTTTAAAAAAATGGTTTCATTTGAGGGCTGTGAAACACTTGCTGCAGGCTGTGGAGCAAAGTTGTGGAATCTCTGTCCTTGGGCATATCCAGGATCCAACAAATCAAGGCTCTGAGCAACTTAATGTGACCACACCCTCTTTAAGAAAGTCGTTGGACCAGATGGCACCTAGAACATCTCTCTGATCTCAGTTAATCTATGATACTGTAAGGACTAATGTATTCAGTAGATAGGGCAGAAAAAGGACATATCAGTGTAATAAATAAACTTTTTTTTTTTTAATAAACTGGTTACTAAAACTTTCTTCCCAACTCCATTACTATATGGTGATTAATGCAATTGTTTTACTAGGCTGTAGACTCAAAGGTGAGCATGAGGTTCAGAGTAGCGACAGATGGGAAAGAGGATATATCTGGTTGTATCTCCGGAAGTACAGGGAAATACAATTCCAGATGCCTATTCAGGATGCTTTTGTATAGGCTTAGGGAAAAAAATTATACTACTCTTCAAGGATCCTGCAACCATAACATGTGCAGGGTTTCTTGAAGCCATATTGATGTCCTGTTTTAATGACCAGAAGCTACTTCTGTGTCACTGATTGTGGAGTTGAAACGAAGTGTGCATAAGAAAAACATTCTGTCAGTTAATTGTGTTTGTTAATAATAGATTATGCTGCTAAAAATACTTTCTTCAATAAAGTGAGGACTCAAAGTCATACTGCAGTACTTTATTGATTCCTGTTATTTACATTGCTGCTGGGAAAATAAAACAACAGTCACTGCCAAAGTTTTGCAGGCATAGGTAGTGCTAAGATTGCCTCTCACCAGTTTTACTTGTAACAAATACATGGTCTTTAGATGCATCCTCGTATTTTTCCATGATAGATTTTCAAGTAATTGTGCAAGAAAAGTTTCCATTGTAGGGGTGTTAGTTTAAGAGATGGGGAGAAGCATAATAAGTGAAGAAATCATTATAAACACGTACTTGATTAATTTAGTCCTTTGATGAAAGAGATGTGTTCCTTCTCTTTGATTGCTCTATTTAAATATGTAAGGGAATAATAATATTCTCTTCCTTCTCTTTTGTGAAGCTAAACCAAATCAACTCTTTCTGGTTTTGTGTTTGTTGTTTTTTTGGTGTTTTTTTTTTCTTTTATTTCCAGAAGGGTTTATTCTTCCCCATGAGCATCCTAGTAGCCCTTCCTTACATCTGTTCCCAATTTAACCCACAGTTCTTGAGCATGGGTGATCGAACTGCTCATATTGCAGACGTGGTCCTGCCAGTCTGTTACACTGACAGTGATACGCATTCAAGACAGCTGCATCTCAGGGAGCTCTTGGAAAAACGCCATCATATTCATCTGATATCTTTTGGAATGTCAGCTAAAAAGCAAACAAATCTTTGATGTTATCTGTGTTTATCTGAGGTTGGCAATTTCTTTAGAGACAGGAAATGACTGACTGTGTTAGAGACCATTTATTAAGTAGCGTTTCAAATTCTGTTCTTAATTATCCTGTACAGGCTCATTTTAATCAGAATTAATAAGCTTGTGCGGGTCTGACTGAAAGAAGGATTTGTCCTATTAAGTGAGTTTGATACTCTTACAAATGGGTAGCATGTAACTCAGTGGGTCAGGGATAAATGTATTCTTTGATTGTCATGATTGAAATAGAAACAGGTTGTCCTGTTTTCATGAAGGTTGCCTAAATTAACCTTCACTATAGATGCACAGCACTGGAAGAAATATCACTGGGCTGGCTTTGACTAAACTGAAATTCTTTTCCCTTTTTGATATCAAGAGAGATGCAAGAATTTAATTCTTTTTAAGGCAGTGGGCTGTGAGTAGGTAGAGCATAAAGGATCATTCATTTAGGCCGGTGTGCAAGGCTAATGAGAAGATCACTTAATTTGCTGTTTACTTGCTTGTGCTTAATCTGTGCTGCAGTCCTGCAGCAATCACTTGAGCTGTTCATGGGATTAATATGTGCCACTGATATACATTAAAGCCAGAAGTATAGAGGACAAACCTCACAATTTCATTTCCCTCTTTTTTTTCTTTTTTTTTTTTAATTAGAAGAGGCATTTATATTCTTGGTCCAATGTATCACAACCCAAATTGGGCCCACAGCAATGCAACTTGAAGTTTTAGGTACCCATTGTGTACCTGGGCCTCCTTGTTCCCCAAGAATCCTAAAATCCAACATCATTTTACTTGGAAATCTTCACCCCTAGTCTAGTCTTTCACCATTCTCAGTGCTTCTGGGCTAAGCTCAACTCCAGAGAAAATCAGGGCCTTGGCCATCTTGCATGAAAAGACAGGACTGGTGTGTAAGTGCTGGCAGCCAGTAGTCCCCTGGAGACCTCGTAGAAGAAGAGCTGTTTGTGAGAGACCTGTTCCTTGTTCCCTCCCTGTGGTATCTCCATCACAGCTACCCAAGGGCTGGTGTTTTCTCGTCCATCTGTACCACAACAAATAACCTGTTGTCTCAAGCTAGCAGAACTTAGGTTGCTGTGAAATCCAGAGTCCTCCATGAGATTTCTGTTGTTTCCTCAACCAGTTAAAATTGTAATGATTTAAAGCCCTTTGGGAAAGCAAGCGTGACTGTGGAGTTTCAGAGGGTGTTCACTGCAGAGGGACAGAGTGAGCTCTTTTTTTACTTAAGAGACTCTTCTCTCAAGCATCAAATGTAAAACTACGTTCAAGGTTGGCAGGACATTAGTTAACCTTGCAACATGTGCTGAGCTTGTGTTTCCACTAGTGTGTGACAGACAAGAATCAAAAATAGTTTTTCTATAGAGCAGGTGTCTTTTTCCAGCATCAAAAAATTACAGAAATTGGTAAGAAAGCATTGCATCTGATCAGGCATAATTTACATTTCTATTTCTGAGTTAGATGATTCTAATCAGTGGATTCCATCATGTCAGTACTTGTGCTGCTCTTTGTGCAGATATTTGTTTCCTCATCTATTGTTACGAATTACTGAACAAATTCATTCTGTAAATGTAAAGAAAATATTAACTAGAAATTTATTTCATAAAATAAGTTGCTATAAAATTACTTTGAGATATAAGTCACTGTTTTTATGAGTTTCATTTATAAAATACAGATACATCACACAGTTAAATGTTTCTCTTTTAAGTTTGGTTGGTCATTGGAAACACATTATGGTAAATTTTGAAAATTGAACTATAAATGTCACACTTTAAGATTAGGATATAAATATTTCACTAGGCTTTTAATAAATCAGAAGAGTGGCTACGATTCATGCCATGAAAGCTGGAAGAGCTTAAGCTCTAAGTGAAGATCTTTTAAAATTTTATTTCAAAAAGTGGCTATTATATTTTTAGATGTGTTCTTTTACTGTATACACATGGTGGTATATGTTGCTCTTTGATGACATCATAGTTCAGCAGTTCCAGGGTAAAGTAGATTCCACAGCTGTTCTGTAATAAAAGGCAATTGGTGTGTGAGATATTTTTTATTATAATCAGTGTGCTCATGTATTTCTTGCTATTTACCTTCATAAAAGAGAAAGTAACTGTATTCAGTGAGGGGTTCACATTATAATTTATCATTTATATTCAGAGAAGTATACCCTCAAAGCAAATATGAGCTATTTAGTAGAAAGGTTATTGAAAAACTTGTATTATCCCAGTCCCCAGAGTTTTATAAGGGGCATTATCAAAAGAAGCTGCACATAGATTTAAATATCTGGGCCAAATTTCCATCCAGCCTTGCATAAGCTTTTTCCCACATGGCCTTTCTCATTTAATATTTCATCAATTGCAAGTTTTTATTTCCTTTATGTATGTGCAGGGATGTGACTTAACCAATGTAAATACATTCTGACTAGATCTGGTTGACAAATCCTTCAGAAAAAAAGTGAGGAAAAAATTACTTCAAATTTCACAGAATTAACTACAAGTTGTTTCTGCACAGAGAGAGAGAGGGAAAGCCTAGTTGCTTGTGTATTTGTGTATCTGGACTTTAAACTAGCATAATAAGAATGTGACAAAAAATTATAGTTTCACCCTATAGTGATATCATTCTAGATAGAGCTGCAAGTAGCACTTTTTTCCATGAACACATGAATTATAGATAATAATAATCAATCTTCTTGCTTGATTTCAGAACTCTCTCAGAAAATGACAGTACCTCTTTACCACCTGCTGACTCCTGTACCAGTCCTACTAAAATGGATTTGTCGTTTAGTAAGACTGCCAAACAGTGCCTAGAGGAGATATCTGGTGAGTAACAATGAAGCAGGAGAATGTGAACTTCTTTATGTACATCTGTTTCTTACCAGGAACTTTGTGATGGGTTGAAATAATACTTCTGACCTCTAATCACGAAGGGTATTAAATACACAGAAAGTTTAGGTCATGCATATTTACAGCTTCAAATCCGCTGTTATCTATTTGAACTTATTCCTTCTGCTCAAATACCCTCTTCATCATTTTGGAGAAACTGGGCTTTCACAATCTAGTGTTTCATGTAATTGTTATTTCATTTAATCATACTGAATTTTCCAAGATGAGCAGTGGAAACTCAACTTCAGAAAGTTTAACACTCATTTAATAACATCAAATTATATCATAGCATCAGAACTGAGACATAAATTACGTAATATACACATTCCTTTTATTAATTAATCTGTATTCAGAAAACAGGTGAATCCTTACTATTGTGCCTGACTTGTAAACTGGTGCTAGAGCTAAGCTGCTAAAGGTTGTGTTACAAGGAATTCCTTGTAAACGTGGATTAAAGTCCTTACTAGGTTACAAAGTTGAAGGCATGGGGTATTTTAGTCATATTGGAATAATTCCTTTGAAGTCAACAGAACCATGCTGAGTTACATCAGCATTGGATCAGGCTGTGACTCTGCCTATCCATGCAAAAAGCAAAGTGTGCCACACCTCACTTTCTCATCAAGACTGAACTGTGCTGCAGGGTTGTGTACAAGTTGTTCCAAAGGGACTCTGCAAGAGCTGTTACTTGGGGGTTTAAGGTATATTTTTGCCATTGCTTTGTTTTGTTTTTCATTAGCATCCTTAGACTTATAATTCTACAAAAATTAAAGGTGATATCCTATCGTTGGTTTTACCTGTAGTTTTGCCCTTCTACCACAAATTGTCAACATTTAAATGGATTTGTAATGAGTCTTGGTTCTTCTCACACAGGATATAATTCACTTAAAGCACTAATTTGACACATCAGTCTAAAATTATCTCTCCACCAGAAGGGAAATCAGATGCCCAAGATTTATGGGGACTGTCTTGACATTTAGCTGACTCCTACTGAAATAGGTTTTGACCAGGTTTGTCTCAGTCCCTTTGGAAGTTTTCTGACATCCTTTATTTGCACAGCCAACTTCTGTGATAAATATGTCACTCTGAAATATGGTGTAATGTTCTTTGGAGGTGATGCATACCTGTTAAACTATAAAATATTTTTAATTACTCCAGAAATTGGACTTCTTGGTCTAATATGTATAAAGATTTTAATTGAAACACTTACCACAAATTAAGAGATGCTTCAAGGAATCATCCAGAGAGAAGCTAGAAAACCCCTAATGATTCACTACCTGCTGAAATGATCAAACAGAATGTCATGTGTGATGAACTTTTACTGTTCTGAACAGAAACTAAACAGCATCAAAAAGAAGAAAATTACATAAATAAAAAACTAGACACCAGAGGTGTCCCTAGTCTGATTATTTAGACTCTGGCCTTAGCCATTGATTGGCATAACAGGCTGTAAAGCAGAACCACTGGGAGCATGTGGTTAGTGATTTGCTGTGTGCATAGGGACACAGAGGTGTGTCACCTGTATTTAACTGTTAGCAGCAAAAGGAATAAATGGATCATGTACTATATTTTCTGACTAATCCATTTCCTGAGTGGATGAGCTACCGCCAAGTCATTGGTTATTCCATTGTTAGATCTGCATGGATAAAAGCTCATGTGATAGTTTCTCAGAGGAGTATTCCATGATGGATTAGCTATAAGAAAGAACAGTTCAATTCTTTTACTTAAGAGCATCTTTATTCTGATATAATCAAGGGATTACACTAGTAGTAGCAAAGAGATAGCAAGGTTAATTTCCATGGGCTGGTCACTTATTTTCAGGGTATTAAGCAATGAATCAAGTTTCTTTCATTTCAATATTACCTTTTTCCTGAAATTGCCAACTGTTGCTGTGGGTCCGCATCATCTTTATATTATCTTGATCTTCTTTTGAAACTCAGTAGCCACCACTCTAGCACAATATGTTTGTAAACAGTAAGGATTAGTAAGAATAATGCAGAAGAGTGAACATCTGGGGAAATCACTAAACAGCTTGGAGGAGTGTGTTCATAAAGTGCTGTCCCACCTGTATTGTGTTTCTGCTTCATTGATCATTATTATTTTTAAAGTGCCAAATATTTAGAACTAAGGCTGACATCCTCAGGACTAGAATATTTTAGCCAATATTTTTGTATAAACTGTTTCTCTACTTCCTGAATATTTACACATTCCTGTTTGTTATTGCTTCTTGGCTGAAGATTACTGCTCCTATAACTAGCCAAGCTGTTCATATCAGAGCTCCTAATTCACTTCAGAGCAGTATCAGCCAACTGAACCTAAACTTTAAGCCTGTCTAATTCAAGATTTCTCCATAATAAAGACAAATGTTGAATGCAGAAAAAAAATCTTAAAATTATTTAGGAGTGGTGGGCCAGGCACCATTCTCCTGGTGTAATTCAGGAACCAAACCCAAGTTAATTTCCTTGCTGTAGTGGTGAAAAGTCACGGCTCTGCTTTCTGTGTCCAGCAAGGCAGTTCACACGCCTTTGCTGCTGTCCAAACAGTGGTGCTGGGAAAGTAGAAAGTAAAGTAAGAATCTATAGAGGGAGTTTTCAGTTCTCTTCTGCTCTGTCTTCCTCCTCCAAGGGAGCTGGTT